>NC_080037.1:12906978-13531978 GCF_030020395.1 Manis pentadactyla | reverse complement strand
GTTTTACCTGACTCCGAGTGCTGATGGGAACAGAGGTGCATTTGAGCGATTTTGGAGTCCACTGAAGACATTGCTGGGTGCACAGGACATCTACAGGGGGGCCCAGATCTGTGGGTGAGGGAGGCAAGAGATCATAGGCCCAAGAATACAGAAGAATATCCAAAAGGCCTTGGAAAGAAGACAGTAAGTCCCCTTCTAGACAGCAGCCTTCTTGATGGTAGGTCTCAAGCCTCATACTACTTCAAAACGCACCGAAAATTCTAATTGGATTTAAGGAGTTTATTTTTGCGAATGGTCATGTAAACCAAGATTCTGGAACAAAAAGAAGCCACAGGGATGCCATCACTCTGGTGAATGGGTGAAGAGGAGGAGAGCTTCCTCACTTCTGTTACTGTGTCCGCATTTTAAGATAAAACAAAGTCAGTCTCCCAAAACTAATATTTTAAAACTTTATTGGAGTGAGAGGGAGGGTGGAGGAGCGCAGGCAAAACTAAAAGAAATACATGAACATGGATATTTTCCCATTCTATAAACATATTTTTATAGGATGCCCCACGGACAGCTGTGTGAAAACCCACATTTGGTCCTTTCCCATCACCCTTTGTCCTAAGGGACGGCACCCCCAACATGCTCGCTGTTTTATGCAGATCCAGAATCTACAAAGAAAAGATCTGAAACACTGTGTAGTCTTGCTCATCCAGCCTCCTCTGCCAGCCATAGGGGAAGACTCCAGAAAGAGGATATAAAGAGAGAAGGTTTGTTTCTGTTTCGTTTGTTTTTTTACTGCAACTTAAATCTGTCATGCCAGAGCCCCTTCCAGGGAAGCCCAGCCCTGGCTTCGACCAGCATATGAAGAATAGCTTTTCGGTGACTGGTTTCCAAAACCTTTGTTTATATGGATTTATTTGGAAAAAATAAAGCCTTAAAATAGAAGTCCAGGCTTATCATGCGAAGGCCTTTTCCTACCAACGTATAAGCAACACACTGTTTGGTTTATTTTTTCTCTCTCTGTGAGATAGAGCACATTCCAAGAGGAAGTTGATGTCAAGTATTTGGACAAACAGCTGAGATTTGAGGGACTGGCTTTCCTGGAATGGGGGAGGTTTCCTTTAATACTTCGGCAGGCTTGTGAGCTACAGGTTTGTAGCCACTCCTTAAAATATTAAAAAAGAAAGAGCAAAAAAGAGGTGTTTTTGTCTCATCAGTGAAAAGTCCTCTTTAACAGACTAACGGGGCACCTGGGTACCCAGAGCGCTCTGGTAGCACCTTGGGCCTCTGCAACTGTCCCTCTAAGTCCCGCCTTTGCCCTAGGAAGCTACTCAGGTAGTGGCCGGGTAGCCTTCCCAGGGGAAACTGAACTAGCATGGTGACAAATGAGAGCCAAATGAGCCCCTGAGGCCAGGCAGGGCAGCAGGTGACTGAATGGGGAGCAATCACTCAATCCAAATGCTTTTCCTTTCGCTTGTCTTCCTGGAAGCAGCTCCTGCCTCGGGAAACGGGGATGTCTTACAGTCGCCCCCCTCTATGACGCAGAAGCTGTCACAGTGATTGGTTGATGACCTGCAGACCAAAGAGGACTCTGGTGGACAGCAGTGAGTGTGCGGGAGCTCAGGGAGGGCTCTGCAGATTCCTGCTCAGATCCCCGCTGCCTAGGAGCAGTGCTGATGGCGTGGAGAGCCAGATCTCTGATTCAGGGAGCTCGTGTGGAGCAGAGGGAATCAGACTGAAAAATCCACTCTGGGGAGGGGCCAGTTTGTACTGCAGCAAAGGCTAGAGAACTAAAGGCTCCTTCCTAAAAGAGTGTGTGACAGAGAGAGAGATAACATCACCAGATCAAAGCTGTCACATGTTTGTGGTTAGATGGAGATTACAGTAGACAGTCAAGAGATAAATGTGAAAAACCTCCAGTATTCTTTGATTGCAGCCCCTCCCCTTTGTGGCCATAAGGACCATTCTTGGGCAAGCACTGCCCAGAGGATAAATCCGTTTCCAGTGGTGAGGCCACTGCATTAGGACTTTGAAAGACAACAGTGAAAATTCAACAAGTCGTAAACTCTGAGTCCACAAGCAGTCCCAGGAGACTTACCTTCTGCTTTTGTCTCAGTTGCCGTTTCCCCCCCTGGTGGAACTCATGGGTCTCTGTGAATCCCTGGGCTCTCAGGACCAGGCACAGGCAACAGCTCCTTTTGTTGCCAAAATCCAACCTGGTTTCTTGGGAGGGATGGACAGAGAAATAAAAATTGCTTGTTAATGGGCTGAGACCTGAGGGGGTCTGGGAGAGCAATTATCCTACGACACATGCAGGATGAATTCTGGGTCATTTTCATGAAATGTCTTCTTTAGAAAAGCTTCAGAAGCAATCAGCAGAGTGGAACTTGGAGAGTCCTTTGAGCTGGGGGGTCAGGGACCTCAGCAAACAATACCACTGCTCCTGTCATTAGTTAACTATGTGGATAAATTGCTCCACTCTCTTGGTCCTCTTCTTAAATACCGAGTGTCTTTTCCAGATCCAAAAGTCCTTCATTATTTTCCTTCTTCGTTATTTACCTTGACTCCATTTTTTTCTGATGTCAGGGTCCGGAGGAAAGCTGAGACCTGGCATCTGGCATGGTCTGTGCTGGAGAACTGAGGCCATCCAAGCACGACAGGAGTGCTCCCATCAGCACCTTCATTGGCACTTTCAGGGCTGCTCAACACATGACATGAGAAAAGTTTATTTCATCTTCTCCAAAAGAATGTGTTTTTCCTCACATTATCTTCATATTCAAAATTCAAGATTGCTTCTCATACAGGCCCTGTGTGTCACGCAGTATCCACTTCCAGAAGCATCTTTTCATCACCAAGAGATCCAGAGACAGTTCTGTTTGAACTCTGATCTTCAGTTTCTCTCTGCCACAGAGCAATAATCAGATACACCTGCCATCAACTGCTCTGAAGTGTTTAAGCAAAATTATTTGGAAGCACGTTCTATGAACATCTTGGCTGACAGTTGTAATAGAAAAAAACTATCCCTTTTATTTGTTATTTTGCAGCTCTTCAACCAGAACATTCTTACATGTACAGAGACTGTTTAGTCTTTTCTGGAACTCTAGGTTACATCTGAATGAAGCACCAGGCTTTATATCAACACTAAGGCTGTGAAACCACAGTGGCTAATGACTCAACCAGCTGCCTTCCGTCATCTTTAATAGTGACCTCTTTTTAGGAATAACTGCCACCTAATACCTCCCTCTCAAACTCTAGGTCAACAGAGAGTCATTTGACTGATTTTCCCATCAATAAGCTTGGGAATTGGGGGTTAACCACAACTGGTTATATCCATTTCTTTCTTCAACCTCTCCCTGTGCCTCTGTCTAAATATTTCTCGAATGAATACTAGTTGCCTCTGATCGCAGTATAATGATGATATTATTCGAATCCTGTCCTACTAAGGAAACACACTCATCTCCTGCCCCTCCCAAAACATATACATACAAACCTGTGGGGAAAGCATCTTTGTATTATACATACAGGCTCTGGATATTTAATATTTGTATTTAGCTCCCATAGTCATCACTTTTTTGTCCTTGCCTAATTATGAAATGCCTGCAGTTTCAGTTAATATCAAAGCATCTGGCCTCCTGGGAGGAATGTCAGTGAAGCTTTTATTCCTTGGCTAACAAGCTTGCTGGGGGCAAGGCACAGGAGCGGATAGTGTTTGCTTTAGCATCTGGGACAATCGTCAACTGACCATGGGCCCATTACTCGGAGGAAGTAACCTCTCACCCAGAGACGTCCCTACAGAAGAAATGCCTAACTCAGAAGGAAGCGTGGTTCAGAATTGCTTTTGTATTCCTGAAATTGCTGCCTTTTCCTCCTCTGACCATGTCCGGCCCAGGGTTTCAGACTCAGACACCAGGAGTGACAAATTCTCTTTCCTGTGGGGTCGACGGCTATAGCTACGGTCACGGAGCTAAAAGGGTCAGGGTCTGCTGATCACAACTGCTACTCAGGCCTCCTCGCTTTTCCAGTTTTGGAATGTTGTTTATATGTTATATCTGACTGACCAAAAATCGTTAGTGAACATACATAGAGTGGGAATTGTGTAGGATCTGAGAGCACAGGCTTTGAAGGTGGAAGTTGGTGGATTCAGATTTCGTCTCTGCTATTTGCTGGTTGTGTAGCCAGAAGGAAGTTGCTTCACTGAGCTTCATTTCTCTTGTCTGTAATACAGTGATAATTACATCTGATTTCTGGAGTTAGATGAAGAGTCAAAGAGATGTAAAATGGCAAGCCGTGGTGTTTTGCATATTTTAAACACTCAAAATGACAGCTACTTTTATTAACAATATCGATAGTTTATGATTATTTAAAAGTATTAAATTTAGAGAGAGACGCACACTGGGAAGATATTCTGACCCAGAAGATAATGTGTTTTCTCTTCTGTCTGAGACTGAGAGCCTAAGAAACATTCTGACAGCGATAACCAAATTCAGTCTTTTCATTTCACTGTCAGCTGCATGGACCTGATTCCATCCAGGTCATTGGGATTTCCTCAACACATGTAATTCTTATTCAGGGGTCTAACAACATGGAAACCACTTGGCTTTTGAATAGAAATAAGTAGTTATTCTTATTGTCAAATATCCAATTTGGCCCTCTCCTTTACTGTGAGACAAATGGATGTTTTTGGCCTTAACGAAGATATTGCCAATTACCCAGAAGAGTTTTCTGGGGACAAAGGCCTAGGGAAAAAAAATAAGCAAAAGTTTATAGTGAATTAGTGGATGGACATTTAACCATGTAAGCTTTAGTGTAGACCCCATGTAACCATTAAGAAAATAGAACATTTCATTTTTTGCTTAAATCCCTTCCCTGCCCCCATGATACTACTTTGAAACTGTGAACCAAATAGGCAATAATAGGGAAAAAATATTGCTTTGATATATTTCTTACGAGGAGAGAGGTCAAATATGCAATATATACATGTATTTAGGGATGGGGAAGCAAAGAGAATTTGTGTGTTTTAAAGGGTGTGTGTGTGTGTGTGTGTGAGTGCATGTACCCATGTACACATTCCCAGTGGGGAAATAATTCTCCTTGATGATTTAGTGCTGCTTACAAAGCACACTTACAACTAACCCCCTTTTTTCTGCCATGCTCTCACTTTCCAAAATCCGTATGTTGTAACTGATATGAGGGGCCAACTGCTTTGCTGCACATGTGAAATTAATGGAGGCAAGTTTAGATGAAATCGCTCAAACCCGCCAGTGTATTTTCATCAGGGGCAACATCACGTTAATTCTTTTTCCAAGTTGGTGGTAGATAGGCTTCTCAGAACGGGTGACGGATGGTGCTGGCTGCAGCCTGGCACGATGAGCAATGGTGCCTCCGACCCCAGACTGTGCAACTTCACCTCTTCCCGCACAGATCCCTCCCGGTGTTTGGCCCTCACTTTCCCTCCATTACGGAGCTCTTGTCTCTTGGTATCTCAGTGCTGGTGTCTCTACTTGGTGTAAGTGGCTGGGTTTAGAGAGATCACAGTGCAGGTGATTTTATTTCCAGGTGAGAGTTGACTTTGGTCTGCAGCTGGCATTAGTCACTGTTTGCAACTCTGCTCCTTCTCCTGGAGGTTGATACACACTTTTGTTTAGTTCTTCTTCCTTAATCTTTCCCATAGTAGTTTCTTCTAATTTGCCCCATAGAAATCACAGTTCAATGCACTAGAGTTCTGCCCAGCCTGTTCACTTTAATCTTAGTTTAATTCACCAAGTATTAGCTGAGGGGCATCCTACTTGCTCTTCCCTGCCAAGGTCAGACAATCAGACTTTGTTTTCACAAGCTCCATTTCAAGATGGTCAGAGTATCAAATAGGAACGAAAACTGCTTATAGAGCATGTTCACATATCCTGTTCTTTTGTGCCTTATAGAGGACCTTTGGAACAAATAATATTACATCATTGCTATTTTATCCACCTGGACATGGTGAAATTGAGTTTGCCCAGTGACACAGTTACTGATTCAGTCAGTGGATCCCAGGTCTCTTGTCTTAGATTGAATGCTGATTCTTGCAGACCATGACTGCTTCTGAGAGTCTTGACTCCTGAGTTCCATCCATAGACAAGCATTTACATGGGTCCTGGGGCCCCAGGCCTCCTCTCTATGTTTTGGGGTGAAGCAGAGGTTGGGAGAGAGTAGAGGAGGGAGAGGCCCCAAAACTGTGGAAATAAGCAGGGATAAAAACTGAGAGAGGAACAGAAGGCTACAGATCCACAGAGGCTAGAACATCTATCAAAGATGGGGAGTGGGTAGAATAGGTCATGAGTGAGTAGGAGAAAATAAAAGCAGCAGGTTGAGTATGAGAAAGGAGTGATCCGGACAGTCGCCTAGAACCGGCTTAGTTGTTTGGGTCATAATTATGGTTCCAGGGATGGGATTGATTGATAGACAGGCGGTGACCTAATGAGCTGATATTTTCATATTGTGGTATTGATGGGACATTAATTTTATAATTTCAGCAAAGGAATGGAGACTGAAGTTGGCTGTAATCCCAGGAGATCTGCTAAAGTTCATTAGGAGGTGCTGGGAATGTGAAGAATCTGATGTAATCCTATTCCTGCCCTCCAGGGATTGGATTTATTCTCCAATTAAAAGATGATGAAAATGGCACATTGATTCAAGTCAGACTACAGGCTCCACATTTACCTCTATGAGGTCCTTTAATTTCCTGGTGGTTCCCAATGTATGATTTTCATGAAGGCCAGTAACAACAAGCTCAGCCATGTGTCCGGCAGAACTTCTGAGAAATGAATCCTGTTTTACCCATGCCATCTAAGGGGCAGAAGATTCCCCAGGACAGGTTCAGCTTTGATTTCTTTCCTAGAGAGGCAAAGGTCTGATGAAACTTCAGGTTCCCTTGGGGAGAAATTTGCCCTAAATCACCACTTTGGAGTCTGGGGGGAGAATCAATGCTTCTTACTGTGAATGACTGCCAGTGAACCAGGGTGAGACGTGAGGCCTCTGAATCCAGCTCCCCTTAAGTGGGAGCTCCAGCATTCCCCAAGAACGACTGTGCCTTGCCTGGGGTTTCAGCCTGGGCAAGTTCACTATGGATTTAGTGAGACTGCGAAGTGACAATGGAAGGTGTTTGGGGTAAAAGGGTTTATACCTGCCTTTATTCTGCCGGCACAGGCCAAGCACCAGAATCACATCTGCATCCAACAGCGCAGGTCCAGAATCCTCCTCCATTTCTGCCTCTGTGCAGAGCACTGGGCAGAGCTCTTTATATAGTGACTCAATATAACTCTTTGCCAACGGGTGAGCAGCTTTCTGTATAAAAGGAACTCAGTAAGTATATCATATCCTCACAGCATAAGGCATTGGCCAATCACTTCACTAACCCAGCCAAGGGGGAAAGAGAAGATGTCTCTGCACACTAAGCACAATAAAATATACTCATCCTTTCCAGGGTATTACAATTCCATTCTGACTCGTACTATCTTTGAGCTGCCTTGGTGGAAAGCCCCCTGACACTTGTTAACTTTCTTCCATCTTTGTCCATCAATCACACTCTTGGCCAACTCCCAAATCCTTCTGTTTTTGAAATTATTAAACTTCTAGTGGATTCCAGGATTCCTGCAAAGTCTGTCTCTAGGTGTCTTAGGTAAAACACAGCATCATGATCAGGATGAACTCTTATTCTTTCTCAAGGTTGTTTCTTCCTGTCTGTTGGCTCTTTGTCTTATTACTAGATTCTGGTTAGTCTTTGCCAGTTTTCATTACATTTTTATTGCAAAATGTTAACTAATAATTGAGGGCTCTTATATTTTGAAAACCACATCTTGAATTTCACTGGCAATTCTCTGATGCCAAAGCCAAACAGATTCTTCAGTACTAGAGATAAATCAAAGTCTAATTTCCAAAATGGGAACCAAGGAGACATAGGTGGGTAGGACGACTATTTGCACAAACGTGGGTTTTTAATGAGACCGTGCAGCTCCTTTGTTTCTTGCTGGTCATCAGAGCAGTGGTAGGGGCTGAGCCTTTGGCTTCTGTGTAAGCACTCAGTATCACTGAGGTTAGAGGCAGAACTACAAAGGGCAGGAGCCAGGACCTGCTGAAAGGCTAAGAAAATCGAGGTGAGAGTGGACTCCAGTGGGTCCTGGGCTGTGGAGGACCCCAGGAGTTCTGATTTACCCTGAGAAGAATCTCAGGTGCTTCAGATGGAACAAGATGCTCCCCGTGCCCTGAATATTTCATACTCCCTGAGTATTTCCTTCCAGGGTCCTACAGTCGAGGAACTGAATAGCATAGACTTGTCCTTGTAAATCTCAGTTCTGAACCAAAACTGAAGGAGTTGAGAAGCTAGATTCAGACGTTCTGAAATTCAGGATGGGGTTTCTCATGCCCAAGTGTGCCAAGAAAAAAATATATGAAAGCGTAGTTATTGGGGATGAAGACAGGAGGGCATGCATATCCTAGGATGACATGTCACTATTAGCATGTGATTGGTATTTTCCTAATTTGTGTTAGGTAAAAAAAAAAAAAAAAAAGGAAATAACACTTGTTGTAAGTGTTCAGCATGTGTTCAGCATGACACTGAGTTCCGCCAGTTGTGAGGAGGGTTGAGATGGGTAACTTGGTCCATGTTCATCTTATTTGCAAGCTCATTTCATCAAGGAACACATGATGTTGGTTATATGCAGATCAACTGGCTACCAAGTAGAATCGTAACACTGGTTTCCTATTCTGGCTTTCTATTGCTGCTAGAAAATGGGATTACCTGGCAAAATTTTAGGGTCTGCTTTTCTTAACCCACAAAATGGTCATTTCCCCAGTTAAGAGAAATGGCATCTCAAGAGGCAGTTGTGGGATGTTGGAAAGAATATGGGCTTTGGTATTTAAAAGCTCTTGGCAAGAGTCAAATTTATGGTATTTATTAACTGTACACCCTTGTCCCAATCACTTAATCTCCCTAAGCCTTAATTTCCTGAACTCTTACATGGGGATAATAATATCTGCCTCACAGGACTGTTATGGGGATTGTTATGTTATGAAATGACATAAAGAACATAAAAGTGCTTTACAGTTTAACAAACATTTAAGCTCGTATTGATTTTTGGTGCCAGGAACTCTGCTAGGAGTTGAAGATAAATTGTTAAAGGGCATATTCTCTTGCCCTCAAGGAATTAAAATACATAGGGGGACAGAGATGTAAATAAATGATTATAATGATTTTAACTCCATAAGGAAATATATTTAACAGTGCTAAGCAGAACAATGGAATTATAAAGAGAGAAAAATGCCTGAGCTTAGAGACAAAAGATGAGTGAAAGATTGCCAGGCAGACATATTTGTGGGGGTTTAAAGGAAGGGGTGTCAAGTGGAAGGCAAAGCACAGGATCCATCAGTAACAATTACCCAAAGTGTACCCCGGTTATCTGACTATTGACCATTCGATCATTTTAATAAATAAGAGGTACAATATAGAAAATTTTCTCATGCTCCTTTAACTCTGTTAATATAGATATTGTTTAAAAAATAAAAACATAATGTTACATACATTAAAACTTCTGTCCGACAGAGGTGTTTTAGAGCTGAACCAGAATTAGGATGGTGCAATGCGATTTCATCCTGCAAATAACACCAATGCAATGGCAACAGCAGGCATCATTTGATGTTAACACTGATCATATTTATTAGCTGATAGCTGATACACATATAGATATCTGCTCATTCACTCTGTAATCACAGCTGGGGGTTCTGTACTAACTGTCTGAACTATACAGATAGTACTCATTGAGTCTGTGCAGAAGATTGCATGCCCAGTCCTCTGCCTTGCTCAGAAGGTCCTAGGGATCCCAGAATCTTATGCAAGGGTTTGCCTTTCTTACCCTTACCACCTGCATGTGTTGTGCGTAATAATGAAGCAAAGCCTGGCTTTAACTGCACAAAATGAAAAACCCGACTTCTCCGTCCAGTTGTCTTTGTTAGCGTAAGAGCAGACTTCCGTGAAATCCAGCTTCGGGTGAATGTATAGGTTTGAAAGACCCTTTAGAATCTGGTCCATGCAGAAACAATAGAACAGCCCCCTACGACCTAGCTGGGTAGCCCAGTCACATTTGCGGGGGTCTCGGGACACCTCTGCCCCAATACTGCCATCACTTTGCTAGCCCAGAAGTGCAGGGTAGAACCTGTACAGCGATCTCAGGCTAAAATGACTCAGGTATTTGAAATGAATGGAAATTTAGAAAATGATGATGGGTGATTGAATTAAATCCATTCCCTTCCCATTCCCCATTGCAAATCAGATCAGGGAAGTTTGGGCTATGATTTATAAAATCTATTACTTTCTAAGAAGAGTGTTCAGAATGGACAGAAAGGCCTCAAATAGGATTCCTCAATGTTTATTGTCTAACTTGCCAACATTCATCATTAATGCGAAGGAATTTTTAGCATTCCAAAGGGCCAGACCAGCTTGCTCATCAGCAAGGTGACAAAGGAGGAAAGCAAGCATCTTGCAGACTTGTCCATGTATTTGATGAGCGTCAGCGACTGCCTCTCTATGCCCATCCTCTGTGTGAGAGTGTGTGAAGAGCTGGGGATATAAAGATGTGTAACAAATGATCTTTCATCCCTTAGGTCTTCTGGTTCAGTGATGCAGTAAAATGTGGCATCAGGTCCAGAGTACGACATTGGTGGGAGCCTTAGAGCACCTGGAAGAGCAGCTGGTTTGGGAAGACAATGGCATGAAAGAAAGCTTCACTAACTCGACAGAATGCTTTGTAGGGAACTCAGGTTAGGGCTGACTTTCAGAACAGTTACCAAAAGCAAATCCAGATTGAATTGGCAATTTACAAGTGGAACCAACAGGACCTGACAGTAGGGGTTGTTAAACACACAGATAACATATGCAGGAAACTTCCTCAAAGCAACACGAGGAATTGATTTATTTTTATGAAAATAAAGGCATAAATCTCCCACATCCAGGACAGGGCCTTGCCAAAGGAGACATGAAGGTTTCATGCATCCCATCAGCAGTTTACCCTTAACCACATTTTCCATGAGCCCCATTTGATCCAACTTCTTAGTTTTAGGGAGAAAAAATGAATACAGAGCATTAGTAAAAGAATACACTTTTACTCTACCTTTTTTACTAGAAAATAGACCAACAGGTGTCAAAAGAAGCAAAGACTTAAATGGCCTTTAAAAAGATGTGTTTCCTTTAATTACAGAATCATTTCTGTAATTTCTTTATTAGTTCATATATATTATTATACACATAGTAAATAGTTGCCTTTTAATTAAAGATGTAATTAGGGTCTGCCTATGACAAAATTCTAAAAGAAGTGAATATTTCCACAATTTTACAGTTGTAGCCATGAAAGTGCATGCAGGCAGAAAGCAGTCAGGGAAGGTTTACTCCCAGTATCAAAGGATGCAGGATGGAAGGCAAAATGTTTGTTAGATCGTGAACAAAAAGAAGGGCAAGGTGAGGGTGGAAAGGGGGAGCGTTCATTAGTTCACTTATTTTATACAACATTTGTTGCTCTTGAATATCTTTGTCCATTTGCCAAAAACTGTCTCTTTAGAATGTGGAAGAACGACACAGTCCAGAACACCAAACTCCCTGATCACCCTTCTGCCGATATAAACTCCCGGGAAAAGTCATTTCTATGGGGAAACTTGGGATTAAAATCAGAGGTTCAGATGAGAAACATTGATTCGATAAAATATTTGTTGATCATTGTGCCACTCACTGTTTTAGGCCCCAGGGATGCGTCACTGAATGGGATCTCTGAAATTACAAAGCTTAAAGCCCAGTTGATGGGAGCAGGCAATGGCGTGGTAGGGGGCAAGATTGAAGGCAAAAAAGCAGACAACAGGAAATGCTAGCGAGTGATACATACTGAAGGGAGACAACAGTGTGACACACCAGAGACGTTTGTGTTAAATGCATGAGCCAGAGCTATTTCAGAAGGGATATGAGATTTAAGCTGAAACCTGAATATTGAGATCAAGGCATCCCTGCAAAGAATTCTATTCCTGCCTGGTCCCTGTGCAGCAGGACTTGTTTGTGGGTTGTGGCTGGGAGGGGCTTGGAACCAGAATGAAGCCCTTTGGGGATGCTGAGAATGCAGATGGGAATGTCTCCCAGTGGTTCCCGTAGCCAGCAGTACCTCCTGTGGACTGTGGCTGCGATGGGGTTGGAGCCAAATATAGGGCCCTTCAGGATCTCTGGAGATGCAGCCAGGAATGTCTGCAGCCTGTCCCTGCTCACAGACTGTGGCTGGGAAGGGCCTGAAGTCAAGTACAGGGGGCCCTTTTAGAATTTCAAGGGATTCAAATTGAAGGATCTCCTGCAGGACTCCTGTGTCAGTAGGACTGTCCATTGACCACAGCTGGGATGGGCTGGAGCCCACTTACAGGGCCCTTTCAGAATCTACAGTCTGACTAAACTTGGTGGGCTTATCTTCTGGGGCTCCCAGGTCATGGCTGAGAGGGACTGGAACTAATTTATATGCCATTTCAGGGTCCACAGCTGGGACCACAGTGGGTATGACTATTATCTGACACACAGGTGAGTGTGACTCCTCCTGGGTCCCTTGGTGTATAGTGTTGGGGACAAACTCAAAACCAAGAGGCTATAGCCAAATCTTCAGGGTAATGTAGCCATTTCCAGATCTGTAGCTAAAATGGCAGTCAGCAAGTCAGACTCCTGAGAGTGGGCCTGCCTTCTCAAGACAGCTTTTCACAGTCTGCACTGAGGTCTCCCAACCTCCTATGTGGACCTCAAAGCTCCTGCAAAGGCATTTTGTCTGTCAATGGAAGCCAAATTATTGTTGTTAAAGGGTATATACACACAAGGGATGTCTTCTTTGGCTATCTGACTGATGTCATTCTGTGGATATTTATTTAGAACAGGAAAGAAATAAATTTACCAAGACTTTAGAGGCTTAAGTTTCTTTTTTCTCCTGAAATAGCTGCAGGCAATTGATCAGTAATGCCTACATAGAAATATTTCTTGATTACAACCTAATTCACTTTCCTCACCTAATATAATCTACAACTGCTATGAGTACTCATGGTACTCACAAGTACTCACAGAGGCTCATTCAAGTGAAAGTCCTAAAGCTTAAGCTTTATTAGCTTTATTAGCTTCATGGTAAATCTGCCTATGGACAGAGGCCAGGTGTAAAGGATTTTCTAAAATATTGCAAGAAGTTTGGACTTCATTCTAAGTGAAATGGAAAAACATTGGAGGGCGTTAAGTACTGCTGGAGCAAAAGAAAATAATATACATGTTTGTTCTTGTATGTGAATTGATACTAGAGAGGAAAAGTGAGTACAGAAAGGCCAATCTGAAGCCTTCCTTTCTTTTCAGGGTTTTAGGTAGAATGCTAATGTGGCTTCAAAGGTTTCTACCCCTTTGTGTGCATGCCCTATGTAATTTCCTATCTTGTAGATATGATGGGACATTACTGTTCATTTTAGGTTAATAATAAGTTAACTTTTAGTCAATTACAAGAGAGAGCATTCAGGTGGGCCAGACCTAATCAGGTGAGCCCTTACTAGGGATTGGACACTTCCTGAAGTCAGAGAGCCTCTGGGGGGGCAGGTGGCCTGTAACTAAGAACTGAGGCCTATAATTGCTGAGAGCAATGTCCATTCAATAACCAGCAAGAAAATGGGGACATCAGTCCTACAACCTCAAGGAACTGAATTCTGCTATCAACCTGGGCAAGCTTGGAAAAGGAAGCTAGGCTCCCAGTGAGAATATAGCTCTGGCTGACCATCAGTTTTAGTCTGGTAAGACACTGAACAGAGAATCTGGCCATGCTGTGCCTGGACTTCTGACCTAATGAAACTGAGTTAATACTTTTTTGTCATTTAAAACTGCTAACTTTGTGAAAAAAAATTTGTGCATCAAAAGAAAAACTAGTACATCCAAATAAGAGCAAATGATGGCATAGATTAGGATAGTGCCAGTCATAATGGAAGGAAGTAGATAAATGCAAGGTGGAGCCAACAAGAATTTGCTAAGAGGCTGGATGAAGATGGTGAGATAAAGGAAGGAAACCAGAATAACTTTTTAAAAACACAACTATATGAAACTTGTGCCTTTTGCTAAGGTGGAAAATATTGGGGAAAGAAAATGTTTCAGATAGGCAGAAGTTAAATATGTCATTCTTTTCAGCATATGTTTTTCAACGTTTTATTTTGATGTACTTATAGACTCACAGGAGGTTTCAAAAGTAGTACCACATACGTCATTTTGGAAAGTCCAATTTAAGGTGCTTTATGACTTCTGAGTGCAGATAGCAAATAGAAACTAGAATGTACAAGATGGAAGCTCAGAGGGGAGGTCAGTACCATAGATATAAATTTGACATTAACACGAGTAGTAGTTACAGCCACGGGGCTGAAGGAGATGCCCTGAGGAGAGAGTGAAGTTTGGAAGAAAAGGCTGATGACTGAGCATCCAACACCCAGAGTCTGAGGAGGAAGAGCTGGCAAAGCAATCTGAGAAAGACTGTTCACTGCCAGTTGGAGGGATACCAACACAGGGAGGAAAATTTTGTGTTGAAACTTCCTGAAAATCCCTGTACTTACCCTCAAACTCTTGAATTCAAATATATATATTTACTTGAGGACCACAAAGAAATGGAAGAGGGATTGGGACAGGTCTCCAGAGATTTATTTAAGTCTCTAAAGTTTCTGTGAATGACAAATTGGGGTTAAAACACCATAGTTGGATGATTTAAGTGTAAATCAGCAGAAACATATGGATTATATTTCCTTCCCATTGTAGATGAGTTTAACAATTAAGCATAAAAAGGTGCTTGGGGCAAAAGGCTTACTGGAGTTTTATTAAATCCAAAATATGGAAGCAGTAGTTGCCATGAGAACAGTGCGGGTTGCCATGAGAAAATGAGTCTGGATTTATTCTCTCTCCCTCCATTTTTTCCAGGTCTCTCTGTCTCTGTCCCTCCCTGTTACTGTTTTGGTCCGTCTCTTCTGGCCTTTCTCCCCCATCCATCTCTTGTCCAGGCTACCACCTGGGTGCTCACGGACATCTTGAAAGCACATTTCCTAGCTGTCTGAAAGCAATATCCAGAGTCCTCTTCTGTTTGTAGAATTCCGCCAATGATTTCTAATCTGAGGGGAGAAAAAAAATCAGTAGCAGGTGTTGCAGCTCTTCAGGGGGAGTGTTGTTTATTACGGCTATTCTCTAAAGAAATATTAGGACTCATGCTATGGTGGATAATGTATTGCTTCATATAATTCTGCGTTATGAGTGTTCATTTATTTCTTCCTCTGGTCTTTCTACTCTTACCTTGGCCCCCACCTTGCTCATTGCTGGAAGAGCTTGATGTGAAGGAATTAAAAGGCATTTTCCATTTGCTGTTAAGCATGGCTGGGGATGTTCATAACTTCATTAAGCACTGTGTGATGACAGAAATTACGTAACAGTCAGGGAGCAGAGAGGGGGCTGCAGGCAGGGTGGTTTGCCCTGCTTCTCAGGGCTTTTGAAGAAGCAGGAGTGGGATCTAGGAGGAGAGGGTGGACTGAAGCAGAAGCCAAAGGCAAAACTAAAAGCATATGTTTTTTTATCACTATCCTTTTTTGAAAGTGGAAAGTTCAGAGAACTAAGAATAGGAAGGAAGTTTGAGCAGAGCAAAGAGCCAACCCAGATATTGTCCCTGGCCTCCCTGGGGCTCCGTTGGGATAGCAGCAGGGGATGTTGAGGTCCAGGGTGCTTAACATGACCCAGCAGAAAGAGGAGTGATATTTTTGAGCTTATTTATTGTTCTTTCAAAAGTATATCGTTTAATGAATTTCAGTAGATTCACACAGTTGTGTAACTACCACTACAATCAATATATAGAATAGTTCTGTTATATCAGAGAGTTTGCTCCTGCCCCAATTAGTACCCACTCAGATTCTCAGCCCCAAACAACTACTGACGTGCCTTTTATCACTGGCATTTGTCTATTTTTAAACATATTTACATATATTATTATTTTTTGTCTGGATTTCTTCATTCAGCTTAATTAGTTTTGAGATTCTCAGTGTTATAACGTGTATCAGTATTCTGTGCCTTTCGATTGTTGTGCCGTGTCCCACGGAGTGGATATATACCCTCTCATCAGTTGATGGCCATTTGGGTTGTTTTCATTTATTATGAATAATACTACTCTGACCATTCTGTTAAGTCTTTGTGCGGACGTGTGTTTTCATTTCTCTTCCATAAAAATCAAGGAGGGGTCAGCGTATGTCTGACTTAGTGGGATGTTGTCAAACTGTTTTAAAAATGGCACCTGACCCTTCCATCAATGGTTCCATTTGGCCCACATCCTTACTGATATTATTTTCGGTATAAATTTTAGCCATTTTAATAAGTGTGTAGTTGCAGCTCATTCTGGTTGTTTCTCTTTTTATTTAATGATGGTAAAATGTGCATAACATAAAGCTTACTTCACCATTTTTAAGTGTACAGTTCAGTGGCATTAAGTGCATTCACATTGTCATGCAACCATCACCACTACCCATCTCCAGAACTTTTCCATCACCCCAAACAGAAAGTCTGTACCCATGAAAAGAACTCCCATTCCTTCATCCCCCAAGCCCCTGATAACCTCTATTCTACTTTCTGTCTCTGTGAATTTGCCTATATTCTAGGAACCTCATGTAAGTGAAATTTTTGTACAGTATTTGGTCTGTTGAGTGTGGCTTATTTCACTCAGCATGTTTCCAAGAGTCATTCACATTGCAGCATGTATCAAAATTTGTATTTTCTTCTTGAGACTAAAAAAAAAAATCACATTCTGTTGTGTATATATTTATATCATACATACATGCACATTCTGCAGAATGTGATTCTTCCTTAAAAAGATTTTATTTAGCTTTTCATCTTCATTCTTTGATAGACATTGGGTTGTTCTGGTGATTGTGAATAATGTTGCATGTAAAACATTATTGTAAAATATATCGTTGCATATTAGTGTAAAAGAATATTGGCATAAAAGTATCTGAGTCTGTGTTCAGTTACAGTCAGTTATTTCAGTTGTATATATATCACTGGCCATTTTCCTCCTATTTCTATCCTTCCCTCCATCATCAGTTCCTTCCAGTTGGAATATCCAATATTGATAAAAAAATATTATAAGAACAATGCATTCACAAAGAAGGACACTTTCTGCTTTCATTATTAATAAGAAACAATCTGATGCATATTCTCACTGAACTGAATTTCTGTCTTGTTTGTATATTCCATGTTCCATTTTCATGTCTCATGGATTTATAGAATATCTTCAAATAAAGGTTCCATATATTGAGGTAAGTTTTATGTTTTCTTGAACATTTCTTAAGTTGCATAGGGGAAATATTTTCATTAATTTTTAAAATTACTCTTAAAAATAGTTTTATAATTACTTAAGTAATTAGAAGATTACTTGATAATGTAAATTTATAGTCCCTGTTGTTTCCTGGGTATAAGTCTTCCTCTGCTGGCATTTGTCAATCATTTCTCTGCTCATTAATTAATTCCTACCTTGTACTTATTAGAATTTTAGTAATGGGAATATATTGTGCAATATGCCTTAAATAATGTACTTCTTTACAAAAATTAATTGGTTTTTGTAGGTCCTACAATTACTAGTGGTTCAATATCTTCTTTTCCTTTGGCTCCTTATTTCCACAAAGTAAATTAAACTGCACTGTTAAAGTAGAATATCTAGTGCTCACTTCATCAGCACATATACTAAAATTGGAACGATACAGAGAAGATTGGCATGGCGCCTGCGCAAGGATGACACACAAATTCGTGAAGCGTTCCATATTAAAAAAAAAAAAAAGAGTAGAATATCTACTTTTATCTTGAAGTGGGACAGAATGGCTTCTGAAAACAATATGCAAGAAGCTCTAGAAACACCTTTATTATATTAATTCCTCTCAGATGTTGATTCTCTATTCCAACTGTTAAATGTATATGTGTAAATGCAATTGCTTATGACCAAGACATCACTGACCTATCCCTATATGGATTCCCAAATGTTTTTATCTTAGTTTCTCTGTCATGACATTTAATGTACTTTAAAACTATCTTGAAAGTGCAAATTTGGCATAAATAGTCCTGCTTAACTGCTAATGCAAAACTTTACAGGGTTTTAAAAACCAGTTTCATATGATTGTAGTTCCATAAATGAGGTGCCTTTAAATGTTAGAGTAACATGTACAGTAAATATTTGCTAAGTTAAAATAAAGCTTTTTTTGTCTACTTGGAAATCAAGAAGGTGAAGAAAACTAATGAATCCCCAAAATCCTTTGGCACCTCAAATTATTTCCAAATCTTTGCTTTTAAAAAAACTGAAGTAAAATCTAGAAAATTGTCTGAAAGTTTATCAAAATAATTTCTGATGCTAAATCATTTTTGTATTTTTGGCAAAACTTGAAGCTATACCAAAACTGCTTCTATTTCCATCTACTTATGTAAACAAGGTTTTTAGCAATAAAAAAGAACCACAAAATTGGAATAAAATTAATGTTGAATCATGTCTCATTCTAGCAATATGTGATGTTCTTCCATTGTTTATACAAAAAAACCTATCTATACATAAGATAAATTGCCAAAATTTTACCTTTGTGTTTTGTTATTTATAAAATTTATCATCTACTTTTGCTGCTTTGGTCAGTTTTTACTGCTGATAATTGTAATGTTAGCTAGATCCAGAATAGAATGTCGCCATTCAGAGACTTATGCTAGAAAAATATGGTAGGGTAGTCATTATAAGCTTTATAAGCATAAATATTATTAAGATAAAATTCTGTGAGGAGAGTGGAATGGAAATACCAGTTCAAGGATGAAAGGGAACAGTGTAGAATTTACTCCTGATGAAGAAGAGCTTATTTATCTGTCTTTCTAAATGTACTATGCTGAGCAGTAAATCACTAAGGTATGTAGATTTCACTGGTCAATTTGAAAGACTGAAGTATCAGTTTTATTTTAAAATACCAGTATTCATGATAAACTAGAAATTATATCCTTGGTATATATTTAAACTCATAAAAATTATGGAAGTCAACTTAAAACTGGTTGGAATGTATAGTCTTACAAAATTCTTTTGGGGATATACAAAACAAATTTTTGAGGACCACTTTTCTAACATATATGTGATATATATATGACATATATATAATATATGTAACACATATAACACACACATACATTATATATATATATATAAAACCATACACACCCATACAAATCCAGATCACTTCTACCTCTTGTAGGACTTGACTTTGAGTGAGAGCTCCATTCTGGGATTTATAGCGGAGGGGTGCTTAATGGAAGAGGGTAAGCTGAGGGGCAACTGGGCAGAATTTGGCCAGAGTATTTGCTCAGGGCTCTGCTTAATTAACCCTATGACTATCCTTTTCTTGGTTCTAACCTTCATGCTGACTCACTGTCTGGTAGAACATCAGGGAACCAAAAAGCTCAGGGGCCTTGAATTACTCTCAACTGATAGAGCTGCTCAGCAGCACACAGACCAATACTGATATTAGCTATGGCTTCCTTGGGACATCTTTGCTTTCTCCTTTTTCCTTTGTACTTGACTGGCCTTCAGGCTTATTAGGGGCACACATGATCCCACTCGTATTTAAGTGACTGCTGAGTACCAAGTAAAGAAATTGTTAAATTTTTCTGTCATCAATGGGGAATCTTGTTGTAGCAAGTATATTTTTCCAGCCTTGGTAGGCTGCATGCACATTTTATCCCCAGGTGGATGTGGGAGGACCTGGAAGTACTTTGCAGCAAAGATGTTAAGCCTCTTTCTGTGATTCTCACTCATTTTTTTTTGAAAAATCTCAAGGATTAGTGCAACATGATCAGTTTCTTCACAGAGTATCATATTTTATTATTTTTGAGGGGCTTTGTACACATTTTTAATTTTATTTTAATCATCACCATCCATGCTCCATGTTGGTGCCTGAATCAGTGTCTATGCTGTTGGCCATTTCTCAGCAGCCAGGCTCCTAGAGATGCAGTATAAGCACTAAGTTCTCTGCTGCTTTCTCTGCAGTTACTGGCTGCCCAAGTCTTGGGATGCTGTAACTCTGCAGGATCCATTGGGTTTGGCCTGACTGCTTTTGATCAGACTCCTATTTAGTCTATGGTAATGGATGACATTTACTGGTCTTATTAATCTCTTCCACCTACTTGAAGCAGTTGGATTGTATGTAGTTCACATCCAAGATATGTGAACTAGTCTTTTTACCCTGCTATGTATCTTCAGCACCTGGTAGAGGAACAGGGTGAGCCCTGAGGGTACTGAGGCTGAGAGAAGAGAATGAAGGCTAGATGGGACGGGGAGCTTGACGAGGACGGATATGGGCTGAGGAGGGTTTAGAGGCAAAGACGGCACAGGAATCCTGGAAGAGGATGGCAATGGGAGGAGGCTGGGTGAGGTTGTCTGACTTGGGTTGAGAGGGAGTTTTTCTCTCCTTCCAGATGTTGATGATGTAGTTCCTGGTCTAGGCTCCTGTGGCCCGAAGGCCTTATCCAGGTTCAAGTCTCCCAGATGTTTACTCCTGGTGAACTGTCCTATGTACACCCTTCTTAAGGACAAGAAAGAGCCACATGCCTTCAGCTTTGTTTGGTCAGCAAAGTGCCCCCCAGCCAATGTGCCCATGAGGACCTTAGACCTCACAAAACTCCACTTCCAGCTCTCTTCATGGGATGGAGATGGTGTGGGGGCCAAGATGCTTTGGATGGAGAAAGAAGATATTGTGGAGTAAATTGCAGAATTTCCAGAATCTCCCACATAGCCTTAGTTCATTTATGTATCAGTAGGTGTTTACCATTGCAGAGCCTTCCATAGATCTGGTGCACGGGGTGGAGAGCTAATGCCCATTCTCTCCTCCCCTCCATTCCTGGTACATAATTGGTCCTGCATCTGCCAGTCACCAAGGACCTGCCAATAGAGTTCCTCCCACAAGGGGTGGGTGGGAAGTAGAGAGTGCCCTGTGAGGGCAGAGCCTGAGCTGCTCCCAGAGGATGTGGATGGGGCTGGGCCGAGCTAGTGGATTTGAGCAAGCAGTGAGCGATAAAAGCCTGTTTCTCTCAACCTGTCCTTTCCTTTGACTTATTTCTGTTTTACCAGTTTTGTAGGTGATTTTCCCCAGACCGGGAACACCCTTCCCCTAAGTGCTACAGCTCTTTACTTATTGCCTCCTAAAAAGCCTTCCCAAAGTGGCTCGCCGCTCATCACCTCAAGCTTAATAGCAGTGACACAAATGGCAGGAGAGGTTGATTCCTCTAAGCCATTCCTCATGGTGGCTTTTATTTTGTGGGTTTTGCTGTTGTTTTCCATCCTTTATTATTTTCTAATAGTTTGATGTCTTACCTGACTCCCTCCATGGTAATGTGGCCCTATTTATATTTCGGTGGAGATGTGAATCATCTCATTTCCCTCCAACAAACTTTCCCATGGATGTGCTTTTATGTGGTCCATGAACTAAGAATGGATTTATACTGCTTTCTTTACATTTCTATGATTTTATCTGTGCTTGTTTGTGGTGTGTGTGTGTGTGCATGTGTGCTGTAAATTCTAAACAATTTTATTGCACGCATAGGTTAGTGTCTCAATCACCACTTATGGAATAGTTCCATCACCACAAGGATCCCTCATGTTCCTCCTCTGCTTTTATAAGCAGAATTGTGAAAATTATTAAGGGAAACCTTGCTAAAGTATATTCAGGAGGCTAGAAGTGGGGGCCATACTACTGCACATCAATTTCAGGAAGGAATCATCAAGTACAGGGCCCCAAAAGGAAAGATACACATTGAATCTCCCACAAGAAATTGACTACCCCTAACTTAGCCAATGAGAACCTGTCATCCTGAATTCTTGCTTTTATCTAGTGGATTTGCATCCAAAACAATCCTTTCCAACTTTCTCCGGTGGATTTTTGTTCAAAACAGCCCCTCCCAATTTCCTCCTTCTTCTCCTTAAAATAACACTCTTCTCCTTTGTTTGTTGGATTTGCTTACGGTTGTACTGTAGCTTTCTTGTACTGAACTACATGCAATTCTCTATATTCTTAAATAAACCTGTTTTTGCTGGTAAAATAATTGACTGCTTTAAGATTAACACCCTCATCTGCTTCCCACCTCTCCCCCTCCTTACCCTGGCAACCATTGCACTGATTTCCATTTCTTTTTTTCTTTTCACAAATGTTACAAATGGAAACACAAAATATGAAATCTTTTGGGGTTGAATATTTTCAGTCAGCTTCAGACTCATACAAGTTGTTGAGTGTATCAGTAGTTCATTCTTTCTTTTTTTTTTTTTTTTTTTTTTTTTTTTTTTTTTTTTTAATAATTATTTTTTATTGAAGGGTAGTTGACACACAGTATTACATTACATGAGTTTCAAGTGTACAACACAGTGGTAGAACATTTATATACATAATTCTAGGTTCCAGCTATCACCCTACCAGGCTGTTACAATATCTTGACTATATTCCTTATGCTATACATTACATCCCGGTTACTAATTTATTTTACCATTGGAAGTCTGTCCTTTTTTTTTTTTTTTTTTTTTTTTTTTTTTTTTTTTTGTGAGGGCATCTCTCATATTTATTGATCAAATGGTTGTTAACGACAATAAAATTCTGTATGTTCATTCTTTTTTATTGTTGAGTAGTATTCCATGGTGTGGATTTACCAGCTGTTTAACCATCCATCCATTGAAAGATATAGGGTTGTTTCTACTTGTGAGTCACTATGAATCAAGCTGCTATGAACATTTGTGTACAGGTTATACATGAAGATAAGTTTTTCTTTTCTTTAGCATCAATGTGCAAAAATGCGACTGCCTGGTTGTATGTTTAGTTTGATAAGAAACTGCCAAGAGTGGTTGTACCATTTTGCAGTTCTACTAGCAATGTATGAGTTATCCAATTTCTTCACAGCATTCACTGCTATTATTTTTTTATTTTAGCCATTCTCATGCATACGTAGTAATCGTGCACTATAGTTCTAATTTGCAATTCCTGAACAGCTAATGATGTTATCTTTTCATGAGCTTATTTGCTCTCTCAATATCCTCTTTACTGAAATATCTGCTCTAGTTTGGTTTTTATTTTTATGTTTTTTGACTATTAAGTTTCAAGAGTTCCTTATATATTCCTGACACTACTCCTTTGCAGATATGTGGTTTGAAAATATTTTATCCTAATTTATAATTTGTATTGTTTTTTGTGTTCATAAAAGGGGTTTTCACAGAGCAAAGGTTTCTAATTTGATAAGGTCCAATTTATCAACATTTCCTCTTATGGATCTTGCTTTCAGTGTGAAGTCTGAGCCTAAGTAGTCTTTGCCTTAGCTTTAGATAATGAAGATTTTCTCCTTTTTTTTCTAAAAGTTTGTAGTTTTACCTTTCACATTTAAGTCAGTGACTCATTTTGTGTTATTTTTTGCTTAAGGTGTGAGGCTTAGTTGGAGGTTTCTTTTAAAACTATGAATACTTAAATGTTCCAGCACCATTTATACCACTTGTTGAAAAGTAAACAAAAAATTTGCTGGCATTTTGATAGGAATTACATTAAATCTATATACCAATTTCAATATGGAATGGACATCCAAATTGACTATATTGATTCTTCCAATCCATGAACGCTGTATGTCTTTCCATTCATTTAACTCTAAAATTTCTATCATCAGCATTTTGCAAGATGAGCATACAAATCTGTATATATATATTTTTTGGTTCATACTTAAGCAGCTCATTTTCATTGGAGAATGATAAATGATATTCTTTGCAAATGTTATTATTTTTTATTTTGTTTTTTGCATGTTCATTGTTAGTATATAAAAATACAAGTGATTTGTTATGTGTTGATCTTGCCTTATTGCAGTGACTAGATCAATATTATGTTGACTAGAATTGGTAAAAGTAGGTATCCTTGACTTGTTCTCCATCATAAGGGAAATGTATTCAGACTTTCACCATTAAGTATGTTGCTGGCTATAAGATTTTTATAAATGCTCTTTATTATGTTGAAATAATTCCCTTTTATTCCTGACTTGTTGACATTTTTATCAGGAATGGGTATTGGATTTTATCAAATTCCTTTTCTGTGTCAACTGCTTGGATCATATAACTTTTATTCTTTAGCTTGTTGTGGTGAATTACATTGCTTGATTTTTTGATTAAACTAACCTGGGATTCCTGGAATAAATCCCACTTGGTCACACTGTAGGATTTTTACATTTTTATGGAGATATAATTCCAAACCATAAAATGTATCCATTTAAGTGTACAATTCTATGGTTTTTAGTATATTAATAAAATTGTGCAACTGTTACCACAATCCTAAGTTTCAAATATTTTCACCATCCCAAAAGGAAACCCTATATATGTTAGCAGTCATTCCCTATTCCCCACCATCCCCCAGCCTAGTCAGCCATTTAACTATTACTAAGTAAAAGAAGACAGTCTTAAAAGGCCACATATCGTGATTCCTTATGTAATTTTAAAAATATATACTGGATTTGATTTGCTAGTATTTTGTTGAGGACTTTATTTTGGCCTCTAAGATCATAAAAGGTAGCAATTTGTAGTTTTCTTTAAAGGTTTTATACTATTTTTATCTGTTTTCAGTATTTTTGTAAGACTGGCTTCATAAAATGATTTTAGAAATGTTCATTTGTCTGCTATTTTCTGGAAGAGATTTGGTAAAATTGGTGTTGATTCTTTAAAAGTTTTGTAGAGTTTTCAAATGAAACCATTTGTTCCTGGAGATATTTTTGATGAGAGCTTTCAAATCATGAATTCAATTTTTTTTAAGTTTATAAGACTCTTTAGGTTACATATTTCTTCTTGGTTGTGTTTTGTCAGTTTGTGATTTTTCCTGGAATTGGTCCATTTCTCATAAGTTGTTAAATTTACAAGTATAAAGTTTTTTGTAGTATGAGTTTGTCATTCTCTTGTGGGCTGCACAGTCTGATGACATACACTTTTATTTCTGTTTCTTTTCTCCCCTCCCTCTCATCAGTCTTGCTAGAGGTTTATCAATTCTGTTGCTATTTTTGAAGAAACAGTTTTTTGTTTAATTTATATTCCATTTTCCTTTTTAAAATTTAATTGATTTCTGTTATCTTATTCTTTCTAAATGCTTTTTAGTTATTTTGTTCTTTTTCTAGTTTCTTAAAGAAAGCACTTAATTTGAGATTCTCTTTTTAATGTAGGCATTTAGTGCTATAAATTTCTCTCTTGGCGCTGATTTATCTGTACCCAACTATTTTGACATGTTACTATTTTGACATGTTATTTTTCATTTTCATTTATTTACATATATATATATATATACATATACATATCATATATATATATTTTTATCATCTCAGCCAGTTTTTTTTTCAAAGTTATATATGTATTTTTTTATTTTGATATTATTAATATACAATCACATGGGCAACATTGTGGTTACCAGATTCCCCCCATTATCAAGTCCCCCCCACATACCCCATTACAGTCACTGTCCATCAGCATAGTAAGATGCTATAGAGTCACTACTTGTCTTCTCTGTACTATCCTGCCTTCCCTGGGCCCCACCCCCACGTTATGTGTGCTAATCATAATGCCCCTTATTCCCCTGCTCCCTCATATTTTTTTTTTATCTTTTGAGACTTCCTCTTTGACCCATGGATGACTAAGCATGATACTTAATTTCCAAGTGTTTGGGGATTTTCCTGTTGTCTTTCTATTACCAACTCCTTGTTTTATCCATTATGTTCAAAGAACATACTTTGTGGAATTTCAGCTCTTTAAAAAATTTTGAGATTTGTTTTAATGCACAGGATCTGGCTTATCATGGTGAACATAGTCACTTGGAAAAAAATGCATGTTCTGCTCTTGTTGAGTTCTATATAGTGAATTAGATTCTGTTGCTTGATTGGATTGCCCAGATCTTCTATATTCATGTTGATTTTATGTCTTGTAGTTCTATGAGTTGCCGAGAGGTGAATGTTGAAGTCCCCAGTGAATCTGGATTTTTCTATTTTTCCTTTCAGCTTTATCAGAATCTGCCTTGAGTATTGAAGCTTCATTGTTTGGTGCATACATACTTTGGGTCTTCCTGGTGGATTGATTCTTTAATCGTTACATACTGTTCCTTTTTGTCTCTAGTTATTTTCTTTGTTCTGAAGTTAACTTTATCAGATTTTAATATGAATAAAACTATTTCTACTGTTTTCTATATATTTTTTTGTATAATATTTGTGTGGTACATCTTTTCCTATCTTTATATTCACCTATATTATTGAGTTTGAAGTCAATTTCTTGTAAATTGCACTAGTTGGGTTGTGTGCATGTCTTTTCTTTGCCAATCCACCCTTCTAATCTCTGCCCTTTAGTTGACCCATTTAATACCTTCTAAATCTTGAGTAACGATTTATATGTTGGAAGTTTAGACTGCCATTTTATTGTTTTCTGTTTCTTTCCTCTGTTTCTTGTTCTATTTATCTTTTCTTGCCTTCCTATTGGTTACTTGGACATTTTCTAGGATTCCATCTTAATTGTTTGCAGAATTTTTGTGTTTCTCTTTCTGTAGTCTTCTTAGTGCTATGGGTATTCCAATATGTATATGTGACTTGTCATAGTCTACTGATAGGCACATTTTTCTACTTTTAGTGAAGTGTGGGCTTTATTTCCATTTATGTTCTTTACCTTTACTACTTTCAAATATCATTGCCTTGAGAATCAGATGGTGGTACAATTTTTTCTTTCTACAAAATATATATGCTTCATAAAACTCAAGATGAGAAGGATTGTCTATTGTATATACCCATATTTCTGCTCTATTGTTCTTTCTGCCTTCCTGCTGCTCTAAGATTCCTTCTTTCTATTAGAAAGAACCTGTTTAGCTGATCTTTAAGGGTAGATTTTCTAGTGATAAGTTCTTTTAGTTTTTCTTCACCTGAGAATGTATTTATTCCTCTTTCATTTCTAAAGGATAGTTTTCTTGGACATAGAATCTGTGGCTGACAGTTATTTTATTTTACCACTTGAAAATGTGCTACTTCTTTCTAACTTCTGTGGTTTTAGATGTGAAATGTGCTGCCATTTGAACTTTTTTTTTTGTTCCTATAGGTAGTACATTGTTTCTTTATGAATGTTCTCAATAATTTTATTTAGTTTTTAACTTTGTCTTTAGTTTTTAGAAGTTTAACTATGATATGTCTTGGTGTGGATTTCTTTGATTTCATCCTGTTTTGAGTTTGCTCAGATTCTTAAGTGAAAAGATGTATGTCTTTTACCAAATTTGGGAAGTTGTTTCTTCAAATACTCTTTCTGCTTCACTCTGTTTCTCCTCTCCTCCTACGATATCCAATGTTGGATCTTTTTGCTATTATTGCACAGGTCCCTGAGGCTCTGTTAATTTTTTTTCCAGTCTGTTTTCTCTCTGTTCTTCAGATTAGGTAAGCTTTCTTGATATGCATTCCATTACACTGATTCTATCCCCTGTCATCTCAACTCTACTACTGAGTATACCCAGCAAGTTTCTCAATTTCCGTTATTTTATTTTTCAGTTCTAAAATATCCATTTTGTTCTTTTTTATAACATATTTCTTTCATGAGATTTTCTGAATCTTTTGTTTCAAAAGAATTTTTAATTATGTATTTACACATTTTTATGATGGCTGTTTCAAAATCCTTGTGAAATAATTCTAACATTTGTGTCATCCTGGTATAAGCATCACCTGATTGTATTCTGCCACTCGAGTTGTCATTTTCCTGGTTCTTGTTAGGTTAGGCTATTTTCTTTTGTATCCTGGACATTTTTAACTATTATGTTAGGAAAACGTGGATCCTACTTAAATCTTTTATTTTAGCAGGCCGTTCCCCTGTTTGGGTTCAGTGCGCAGATCCTCACCTACTTTCATGGGTTGTGGTTCCAATGGCAAATTTATTTTCAGAATCTTTGCCATGTTAATTTGGTCTGTTTGCTGCATCTGGCACAGCTGAGTCTCCCACTGGTCACTGCTCAGGATATATAAGGAGTTTTCCAGGCTGCCGGCATCTAAGTGCAAAAGGATTGTCTGGCTCATTGGGAGGATGCGGCTTCCTGGTGCAGGCCATCTGTAATGCTGCAGACCCCTCTTCATGGTGCTGCCTGGCCACCCAATGTCCCTAGGTATGGGAGGGGAGTCTTAGGACTGTGCAGATAGAGGGGCTTCCTGTGCTGGCCATTCATTGTGGCTGAATCCCCTTTGCAAGTTCCCCTGGCTGCCTAGTATCTCTTGATGGGGAGAAGATTCTCATGTCTAGTGGGGAAATAACAGTGTTTCCCAAACCAGTGTACTTGTTACGGCGAGATTCTCTTTAGTAAGTCACCGTGTTGACTGCTCGGCACCTCTGCACAGGGGGAGAGCCCTAGTTCAGGTGGGGAAGAGGAGCAGCTCCCCTAAATGTTTAAAAATAAATGAATTAGTTGGTTAAACAGATTTTCCTCAGGAGGTGAGTGGTCGGTAGGAGCATATAAATTCCCAAATTACTTGTTGAGAATTGCTCATAGGAAATGAGCTGAGGTTCTGGTTGCTGCAAACACACCATTCTCTATGATCTCCTTTTAAGCAGGTATTAATCTGCACCTGGAACTGATGCCTAGTGATCTCAATCAATACTTGTTGAATTAATGAAATAATGGATGAAAATTAAAGAATCCCTCCCCTAGCTTTACTTGATAATTCAGACAGTTAAGTGGGACTAGATGACTTGGAATGAATGTGACCTACGTTTTTGCTGGATTTGCCTAGTGAGTTATCTTAGATTCTCAATGTGGAAAATTCCCCTATGAATCTATAATGAGCACAGCAAGAGGAAAATCAGAAAGTGTCTTATCATTAGATTAAGGACCAGAAAGTTCTTGAAAAATGAATGAAAAAAGGATAGATCCAGAGACACTCAAGAGTTCACGCAGAAGAGACTGAGGAACATCTGTGCTTTGGTAGAGTGGTTCAGCTCAAGGGCTGGAGACAAACTATAATCTTAATTACCAATAACTTCAGGATGACCCTGAGATTTTAGTTGTTAAGTCTCCCTTAGCCATTGGTGCTCCTGATGTTCTGGTAATGCAGAAAGGCAAAGGCGGTGGTGTTATCTGACCAACACAGGGCAGTATTCAAACTGACCACCTCTTTCCAAGAGAGGGCCCTGAAGTAAGAAGAGATTGTGCCATCCAGAGCTAAGCTTGCATGCTTCTCTCCAGGGACCCAAACAACTCCCCTTCCGTTCTGAGGGCTGGAGCTCTGGGACCATCTCTGAGGAGCTGTTGCTCTAGCTCTTTGTGGTCTCCGTTGCATAGGGCACTGTTTTCCTTCTTCCAAACCTGACTTGCAGGTCATTTCTCTCTCCACCAAACAGACCAGTCACTGCCCTCCTCTGAGGGCATCGTGCTGACCACCTTGTGAACCTCTCACTCCTGGGAGATTGCTGGGTCATGCAGGGCAATCACTGTGCCATCCATAGACCTGGCGTTGGTTCCTGACAGCAGACCCTAGCTGCAGGCTTGGTCTCTCTGCATTCCACTGCTGATGAGCTCCAGCATGAGAAATTAGAAGGGAATGGTACAGGCCTCTGTCTCCAGACTTCAAACACTAACAACAGATGAGGCCTGGTGTTGGTTAAGGGCTATTTGCAATTGCAACTCTCCATTTCAGCTGTAGTTTTTTATGTTTCACATTACCCATTCTGCCCCGCCTCCCTCGCACATGCCCTGGAGATGGATTGTGCAGGCAGACACTTGTCTGCAATCCCTCAGGGGGAGACGGAGGCCTGCCTTCACTTTGCACATGGGCCATTTGTGTATAAGAGGAGACTGCAAGTGAGCCTTCATCAGCTAGATATTGGGCTATTGTTTTCTGTTATGGTACTGGGCAGGGCTGAGCCCTTAGCTCTTTCCATCTTTCCCCTTCTGCCCAGTTAACACTTTTGGTGAATCTACAGTCTCCACCCAGGGAATAGAGGAATTAGTTGTGCAGAGCTGGGGTTCCATTCTGGAACCTCACCTGTGAGCAGGGCTGGCCCAGAATACATCCCTCAGTGGACAACCGCATTTCAGAGATGGAATGCCGTGTTCTGGGTTACTCACCCCCTTGTAGCCAGGAGAAGATGGGCAGCTGTCTATGGGTCTCTCCCAAGAAGGTGGCTAGGCTGGGTCTCTGAGCAGAGCTGCCCAGAGATCCTGATCAGGTTGTCGAAGAAAGTTTGAGGTTGCCAAAAGGGCTTTCCTTACCCAGGCTGCTCCCCTCCTTAACTATCATTTTCTAGAATTTTGGCTTTGAGTTTCTTATTGAACTGTGATGCCCCCAAGGAGAGATGATTTGGAGAGGAAAAGAGTACTTCCTTAAGAAATGTATTCTTGGGTCATGAAGGAGTGGGGAGAGGGGAAGAAGAAGTAGAAGTAATTACGGCATAAATGTGGTTCATTTGGCTGAAAAAATTAATTGTACTTAAAGATGTATTTATCCATTTTGAAATTTTGGTGTTAAAACCAAATTTAAAATCTTATAGGTGTCGAGTCAAATGGAAAACACTTTTGTATTTCAGCAACAAAACATGATTCTTCAAAGACTGTATGACTTTGGGTAGCTATGAGCCACGCCCACTGGAAGAACATGAGTCATTGTGCCCCATCATAGAGTGCATAGGGGTGCACTGAGGAAGCTCCTTACCTGGGTCTCTTGAAGAATGACCAGCTCAGAAGAGTCCCCTGTGGCCTGAGGGGCCCTGGAGGGAGGAAAAGACACCTCAAAGGAGAGGAGAATCTTGCCTTAATAAAGCATTAGGCGGATCACAAAGAGAAACTTACTGAAGGCTTATAACCTAGGGATTGGATTTCTAGAAATCTGGCTGAGCAGCTCACCAAGGAATGGCTCTGTCTGTAATGCTATAAACTCCCTCAGGGCTCAAGCACCTTCCGCCAAGCCTGCTCTTCCTGAGGGATTCTGGGTATGAAGGATACATGTGTATTACAGTAGAATTTCATAGAGGATGTAAAGTGTGTCTTTAATCATACCTCATCTTATCTCCTTTAACCTCGGATAATCAGAGCACTAAAGCCATTTTAGAGCTGCAAAAAACAATTAAAGGGGTTGCCCAAGGTGACCTGGCTGGTGGGGCAGAGCAGAAACCATCATTCCAGTTTCCTTGGGTTTCTTATACTGTCTTTCTCCACTATGCTGCAAGGCTTCCAGCTAAGAAGTCCACAACAATACACTTCCATGGCATGTAGTTTAGTGCATGTTTCACTTTAAAGATATAAATTGGTAGTGAAGAATGCAGTGAAGAGCTTAGAAATGCTGATATCTGCTTACTTGGCTTCTTGCAATACAAACCTGGAACTTACCCAACTTTGAAGGCTAGATTCACATCTAGCTCTAAGGTCTCAGGAAGATTTAAAAGTCTTAGAAGTATCCTGTTTTGTTGCTGAAATTCAGCCAAGTTTTCCTCTTAACTCCATAATATATGCTGAATTTTTGTGCATGTAAAAATTTCAAAATGGAAAAAAGTCCTTGAATACTATTGACTAATGTATTTTTCCAGCAAAATCTCTGATTGGGGACCTTTGTGAAATAAGCAGCCATTTACATTTGGGTAGAGTAGAGGGAAAAGAGTACAATGACTTTGTACCCTGAGAAACTGCCCTCGGGATTCCTATATGCTGCTAGAGAGAGCTGTGTGTGTGTGTGTGTGGAGGCGGACGCTTAGAGGGCTGTGCACTGCCTAGGGTAGTGTTCTCGCTTCCTCCTGTGTCCTGACAGCTAGGTTGAGTGGTCATGTCTTCAGAGGCCAGATCTCAGTACCTGCTCGGTTGTCCCACCAGCCCATGGTTCCGTTACCAACCTATGGGACAACTGCAGCATGAAGTAGAAATTGAGGACTTAGAAGCAAGGTACAACCAACAGGATGCGGTTCAGAGCTCAGCTCTGCTGATTTCTAATCCAGTCCTACCTTCACTTGATTTCATGGCCCTCTGGGATTTCAGCAAGGTAAGCAGACACACCACCTAAACCCAAAAATATTTTGGCCTCCAAAGCAGTTTCTGAGAATTAGCCTCTAAATTAAGAAATGCTTCTTCATTAAAAACAAACATTCTAGTTGGAAAGAGTCCTTGATTTGAACACAGGTATGACACTCATTAAAGGCTGTAGTCTTTCTTGTCTTTCTGGACCTTCTTTAAATGTGGGTCAATCTGTTTCTCTTTACATTTTTAAATCAGAGGCTGTATGATAGATTTCTCATAAGGCTCTTTTTTAACCAATGAAACTTTCTGTGGCTCATTGACATTTTAAAGTGTGGTGTGGTTTTTTTTCACTTAACATACGCTTATTTGAAAAGCAAATCTTGAAATTCTTGCCATTAGGCTCGCTGCCTATAAAACTGTCTTTTGCAGAGCCCCTCTCAGGGGTACCCCGCAGGTGCCAAAGCCTCAGCAGCTGTGGCAGTTACACACTGATGAATTTAGGGGATAGAATGGACTTCAGACCACGATGACCAATGAGATACACTTTACAACTCAAGCCAGAGCTTATGTTAAAAATTAAAAGACCTTTATAGGTGGCTTTTGTTTCCCCCCTGAGCCTCCTAAATCAGGAAGACAGCCTGCAGGAGCCCAAGCATTGGGTATTTCTTGCATGGCCTGGCTCCCTGAATAACCAGAGGGCCAACACATTTGTCCCAGTTGGGTTTGGAATGAGAAAAGGAGAGTATTGACTGCAGTGGAGGTCAGGCTCCTGCAAAAGAAGGCAGATGGCTTTACCAAGTGGGTTTGGGCAAGCTGCATTGATGCCACCTGCATTTCCACACTTCTTTGTGACTTATATTCTCCTAAGGTGGCAGCTCTGACAAGTCGAACCGCTAATGATGTAACATGGGTCTGACTATCATTCAAAGTAGACCAAATAAATATACCAGCAAATAATTCCCTTGGAGGGTAGATAATTTAAATCATAAGTCATTGAGGAAAGATGCTTTAACAAAATTGTAGGTGTGGTTCTGTTGCAAGTGGGAGCCCTGATTTGTAGCAATGATGAGAGAGCTTCTCACCTTATCACCCTGGTGTCAGCATGCTGTTACACAGTTGCAGGACCTCTAAGTGGGCATGCGTCCTTTCTCCGTGATCTAGTCACAATTGTGGCTAAAAGGAGCATGGCAAGCAACCTTAAAACATTTTATTCTGAAAGGGAAAAGCCAACAGTTTATTTCCTTTACTTCAAATATTAGAATCTTTCAAAAGAACCCTACTGAAAATAAATAATCTTACTGAGGAATAAGCCTATTAATTCATCATGTGGCCTGAAAAATAAAACTCATGCTTAATGTTCTATTATTATCCCTCCAAAATTCCTTACAGCACTTTGTAAACCACCATCCATCAGTGCAGAACATGTGGGGCTGGTGTTACCAGAGCGTGCAATGTATTTGGAACATTCTCTGTACGGCAGCCTTGCTGGTAAAGGTCAATAAGGGAGCATGCTCCTTTCAACAGCACATCTGTTGAAGACCCTATGTAAGGTCTTTGAAGATTTGCATGTTTACTAGCAGCAGTAAAACAAAGAAAAATGGAAATGTTAAAGAAGCTCTAGATGGCTGAACTCCCAGGACCAAGCAAGTCTGGAACTTGAGCATAAATTTCCACAGAGAAGGACTTTGAAGTTTGTTTCAATCTGTGAAATTCTAGCAATGGTCTAAATTTGCTCCTCAACATCTGGTGGAGATAATTGCAACAACAAATGGTATGGATATGTCCATTTGTTCATGTATTCATTCATTAATTTTAGATGAATGCCTCCTATATATAAGAAAATGGTCTTTACACTTCAAGGAATAGGGTTGGGGGCTAAAATAGTCCTGGCACCCAAAGACCTTATTCTGTATTTGAGAGGAGAGGATTCATAAATGCTTAATGATAAAATGTGGTACACTGAGAATGAACATTATAAGCTGTATCAGATCCAGAGATGAAAGGATGGGTGATGGCGTATTTGGGGGACTGATCTCATGGAAATCCTTGATAAAAGTATTTGCATTACAGCTGGAGAAGATGTTGGGATTTTGTAGCTGAAGAGGTCAGAAAGTGTGGGAGGGTATTCCAGGCAAAGGCACAACCTGAATACAAGCGTGGGAATAGGGAAAAAAACGCAAGGTGGGTTTGTGATCAGTGAGAAGTTCAATTTGATTAAATCTTGGATACATGTAGAAAAGCAGTTAGTGATGAAGTTATACAGGCAACTTGATGTCAGTATTATATAAGGCAGAGCAAACTTCCTCTTATGGTGTTTCTGCAGGCCTGGTTTAGAGATAAGCCAGCTGAGTACGAAACTTGAAGCAACATAAAGACATTTTACTGTGTCTAGAGCATACTTTCTGAAGAAGAGCTGGAAGTTCTATGACAACCCATGGGAAAAGACTAAATAAAATTATTAAACAATTTACTTTTAACAAAGGGAAGTCCTGACTTTTATGCCAACATAAAATAAACAGGCGTCAAAGATTTTACTTAACTCATTAACTAATGAGGAAACTAATAAGATGTTCAAAGTTAAAAACTTGCTCCAAGGAGAATCCAAGGAGCAGACACGTACAGGCAATCAAGGATACTGAAATGAATTTGTGTAATAGATGCAAAATTGACTTATGACATAGGCACAGGTTATATCAATTTACCCTCACAGGACAAAATTCTGTTACATTTCTATGATTAAGAATAAAAATAATTAATTTGCAATAATATCAAATTTCTAAAACTCACAGTGTTGAAAACTAGCTCCAAGACAATGAAAAAAGCAGTCGTAATAGAATCATATAACCCAGAAGGGTACACAAGACAATACCTAGTTTTTTATTGAAAGGGCACTCAATAATCTTTTTTGGTCCATTTAAAAACCTTTCATAATTTTTTCTGACAAAGTCTAATTGCTCTTCTCTGGTAGGTGAACAGTTCAGTGGTTCAGTTCCATTTAGATGGATCTTTCTCTGTGTTGGGTAGCCTGCATACAGTCTAATGAGGTACCTCAGCCATGCCCCTGGGAAAAGATATCAAGTCTTCAAATTAATGGAAACAAAAAGTGCAAATAGACTGAAGCCTGGCTGCACTGGAGTTGAGCTGAATCAGAGCTTCTGTTAGGCGCCCCCTGTTTGAGTGATAACTCTAACCATGGTAAGCCAGGAATAGGGATCCTCTCAACATAGAATTAGTAAATGACTCTTAGAAATTGAAGAGTACTTGTAACATGATTGTCTTAGGCAATGGAAATGATAGACAAGAAGTAGAAGATGTGGTCCAGGAGAAGAAGTGGGAAGTAGTATAGTGTCGAGTCCTACACTGTACACTGTGGTAGGAGTTTTGGGAGAGATAATCGTACACTACAATATGGAGAACAATTTGTCCACATGTGGTGAGTGGGGCCAGAATCAACGGGCCTGTCTTAGCACAGAGGGATAATTGACTGTGGTCACATGTGACAAACAGATTTTTGAGTCTGACATATAAGCTAAATACGGAACATATTATTGTATAATTACATTATTATCATACAACAGAATGAGCAAAAGGCTGCCATGGTTCATAAATAAGGGTTGTACATGTAGATAATAATATACACCTACATCTTTATGACATTTTGTACTTTCATGTAAACGATATCATTAATAAACCTTAGATACATGTATTGTTATTTCCCGGGCTTCCGGGGGAGAATTGAAGTTCAAGCAGCTAACTGGCAACAGAGACATCACTCAACCTTTCCCTGATTTCACAGCTGCTGCTTATGTACCAGGAGCCAGACCTCCTGTTCCACTGCCCTGGACAGAAACTGCGCAGAATTCTGCGTGGAACCAGATGTCAGGCAAGAACTGATCAGGAAGCTAAAACATAGCAAAGTGAAACAACAAGGTCCAAAAATCTATGAGTGTGCCCGTGAGAGACCAGAAAACCGAGGGGAACACTGTGAGTGCCTTGCAGCGGAAATACTGAATGTAAAGTAGTGACCAGCAGGCTGCCCTGATGGAAGATCCAAAACGAGAAATTCACAACGAACCTCTTAGGAGAGGGTTGACTATGTGCTGGGCACTGGCTGTGTAAGTCACATTACAGAGCTGAGCCCGGAATCCAGATCTGTCAGACTCCAGATCGGCCACTATTCATCACCCTGCCCTGTACACACATTGCCATAAAAGTGATAATGATTAATTATGGCTTTTTCGGGTTTGGAAATTTCTGAAAGAATTTGAAAAAAATGTCTTTGGGATGAAGTCAATAATTAGGCTCAAATGTTGCTAGACATTATTAGTAGTTTGCATGAAGTACAGAATTAGAGATTAAAAACAAAAAGATAATCCACAATCTTAAAAGAATGTTGGGATGTTCCAGGATTGCAACTGTGGCTGCCATGGAAGATCGAGGTGACAGCTGGGGAGGGAATGGTGCGATTTAGTGGAAAGTCTGCGTTATACCAGGCTTTGAAATAAATTGGGTATTTTTCTAGGTTAGCCATTAGGTGAGTTATAAGTAGGTACTACTATGGTTGCTATTTAGTAAATAAGAAAATGAAATCACTACTTATTCATAATAAACTGTGCTGTATGGAGCCTATGGAAGCCTATGAAAAGAATTCTTAATTTCTTAAGCATCCATCTGCTTTTAAATGGAATTACAATTAGACACAAAGGAGATCCTCAGGATTTCCTAAGTGCTATCTTGGAACATGACATTGGCCTTCAATTTTCATTTATTCTGAGCCAGCAGCATCTGAATTGGAGATATATTATATTACCGTTTCCCACAAATTACCTCAGATGAAAATCTAATACAGTGAAAAAGGATAAAGTCCACAAAACCCACAATGTCAAATATCCTAAGCTGCCAGAGATGGCTTCTCTTTCCTTTGACTTCTTGTGTTTGATCCCGGTAACAGCTGGCTCTCTGGCCTTCCCTAAACCTCCCTCATCTGTCCACCTTCCAATCAACACTGACTTCTAGTTCAGCTCCTCTCCTTAGATCTGTTATTACCATTTTGGTTTTATTATACCATTTTGAAATAAATTGGGCTAGGGCTCCCAGATATGCTCCCCCGAGATGCCAGACCTCCGGCTAGCACTGTGGGGTGAGGTTTCTGTAGAATCCCATGGCCCATGGCACATTATCAAACAAAACACAACATCGTCAGAGGAGAAACTTGCATCTGGGTTACTTTCTGGGAGCCCAATACCGAGGATAATAAGAATTTAACTGACCCAGAGGGCTCATTGAGTCAACCAGAGAGACTACCGAGAATTCCTATTTCTACCTTCACAGCCAAAGGTGGAGGATTTTTTTCCTGGCAATTTTTGAATAGCCCTTTTGTCCTTAACTCCAGTCATCAAAGTTTAAGAAATACTGAGGTCTAACTTCAAAGAGCATAGCCACGAAACAGGGACATTTAAAAAGTTACATTAAAAATAATATTTACATGACCTATTTTCATCCTTTCACTAGACTTAAAGTTAAAATATCAGTTTGTCCAGTTCAAACCAAGGCATGTGGCCACTCCAGTGACAACTGGCCTACATTCCTCAACCAAACAAGTGTCCTTCTCTGTCCCTGAGCTTGGAAAAGAGCTGTCCTCCTATGGTGGACCTTTGCCAGGGTGATTATGTCCCAGTCACTATTAGTTGGGAACTCTGTTTCTTTCAAGAATTTAGCTCTTCCTGGAGGCAAGAGGATGGGTCAGAACATCACGCATTCTGCTTCACATCCCTGTGCGTGATTCTCTGCTTCTTTCCAGGGTCTGCTGATTCTGGCTCTTTCCCCAGCACTCCCTGCTTCCCCTCGTGACTGATTAAGATCCTGGCCTTTTGCCTTCGGAATTTTCTGAGAGCCTGCCATGGCTTAAAGTAATGGTAATTATTTTATTTCATTTTCTAAATCATTTATGAGGACAATGGAATGGTTTTAATTTGACCCATCCACAATCTTATTATTTCCCAGTAGATTTTTTTTTTCCATTGCCTTCTTTGGCAAAATCCCTGATGTGCCCTTAGCTAACTCAAAAAACAAGCAAAAGAGACGTTTACAGGTGTCCTTAATCTCTAAGTTGATAATAAATTATGTAGTTATTAAATATACTACTTGTCTTGCTGCCATGGGCAAAATAAATGAAGATGTTTGCTTCAGTGAAGATAGCTCTGCATTTCTAGCCTTTTCTAAATCTTCCCTGGATTTGTGGGGCATTAGCACATTGAAGGAAATCTTTAATGTTGACTAAAGTCCCCAGCCCCAAGATTATCTTATCCTACTGCCTAATCACTGCTGCTTTGGACCAGGGCCCAGAGGGACAGCACATTAGGAAAGGATCTACAGATGCAAAACAACTGAAGACAACTTGATAGAATAAGTCAAACCATTTTGATGTAAAGCAAATTATTCTGGGTGAAATAGCTATAATCCAGGAACCTATTATTATCGGTTGTATTGGCCATTGGTTACATGCTTTTGCTTTTCATTTCACTTCTTGAACGTATGCATATTCCTGTAAATTCCAGAAGTCCATGTCTTCTTCATGTGCAGATCACCTATGTGGACTGACCTTGCCCACTTTCCAAGTCTCCCAATTGCTGTTTAGCCAACCACCCTTCTCTTGCTTAGCTCTAAGATGTCCAAATGAAATCTCTATGATGGGTGTTTCAAGACTGGAGAAAATTACAAAGTAGGGGAAACTTTCTTCAGAGCTCTCCTGTTATCTTTCTAAATATCCAATGCTACAACGACACAGTCTTGATGGCAATATCCTACAGTCTGGTGGGATGTAGATTTCTCTAATCCTCTTGGAAAACATTTTAACAATATGCCTCAATAGGCTTATTGCATTCATACATTTTGACTGGACAATTCTAGTTTTGGGCAATATCCTAAAGAAATAATCTGAAATACAGCAAAAGTTTTGTACATCAAGATACCAACTTCGTTGCTAACATTAGTACAAAATCGAAAACAACCTAAAGTCTAACACTGAAGGAATTATCTGTAAGTTGTGATATACGCACATATGAACTATCTTACAGACTTTAAATGTACTATAAGGTGGGGAAAAGGTGTATTATAAGGTTCCATAATATTATATTAAGTAAAATGTGCAGTGTGAGCTCAACACATAATAAAATTTGTATGGAAAAAAATATAAAGGCTGGAAATACACAGCAGCGGAAATACACAGACTTTTCTGGGCGATGGAATTCAGTCGTATTTTTTTCCTTTGTCTTGTTTTGCATTTTCCAGATTCGATGTAACAAACATATATAACTTTATAAATAAGAAAAGAAATTGAGAGAGACCTTGGACTTTTCCTTGCCCCAGTGTAGAGAAAGAGCAGGTAAAAGAGCCACATGGTGGTAGCTTCCTGTAAGCCCTCATGGAAAGGGGGGGAATGGGGGAACCTCCTGATGCATCCCTTGAGATGTCTCTTTAAGTCACACCCTCAGTCTGGAGTTACAGGGTTTTGTGCTCTGGTGGGAGGACACCTACTGAGACCTCGAGACTTGCCAACTTTAGAATTAACCCCACCTGGATAAGGGGCTTCAATAAACTTGCAGGACAGAAGGGGTCTCAGTGTGCATAACCTTGGGGGTTCCTCAGGCATGCAGTTGCCAAGGAAGATGCCACCGACCAGTAGAAAAACCGAGAGCATTTGTACTCTCTGCTGTACTTCACTGAGGTCTCAGTTCAAATGTGTCCCCTCCACCCCAGTCCTTCTTCGCTTGGTAGATTAAGAGAATAGTTTCTAAAGTCAGACTGCCTATTTTCAAATCCTGGTCCCAACACTCAGCAACTGTGAGACCTTGGAGAAATTTCTAACATTTCAGAGTTTCGGTTTCCTCACTGAAAATGGGGATAATAGTTGTCCCTATTTCATAGGATTGTTCCAAAGATAAATAAGATAATCCACTGTAGGGTTTAGGGCAGTGCACAAACAAAAAACACTCAATAAGTGTAAGCTTTTATGATTAGCTGTTACATATTCATAGCAGTTGTTTTTTTGTATTACTTATAAACTGTGACATTATCTTATTTATTATTGGTTTACTTCTTTATTGTCTGATTTATTTATTAGGTGATTTCCAAGAAGGCAGATAATACTTTATCTGTATTGTTAATAACTTGTTAAAACAGAGCCATAAATAGTGGGTGCTCAGTAAATAATTATTCAGTGACAGAATGATCACATGCGGATCTGATCATTGGTATTATCTTCTTCCCTCATCATAAGGGCCTGGCCTAGACTAGACCGTTTTACGGATCCATTGGAATGTGCTAGTGGCAGGCGCGGATCCATAAAAGAAGGTTGTACAATGGTGAGGATGGATGAAGGGAGGAAGGGCTGAAGAAGGATCTGGAGCTGGATTGAGAAGCCAGGACACCAAAGGGCCAAGAAATCCAAAGCAGGGAGTGTGGCTCTAATGTGGAGGACAGGGTGCGGGAGGTTCTGAGCGAGCTGTGAGCACAGGCTGGCTGCGTGGGGGCAGGCTTCAGCGGACTCCCAGCAAAGTCACAAGCAGACAGGCCAGCTCTATTTCAAGGGCTCAGTTCTTGTCTGGAAGCATGGATAGGACTTTGGTTATAGCAACTGAATCTGTATTAACAAAATTTGAGAGTAGAAAAATTAAATAACTCCAGAAAAATGTTTCCCAGGGCCATATCAAGCAGTTCTTTTATTAAGCTTGCCTTAATCATTCCCCTCTGAATTAGAACAATAATACTAAATCCTCATTTTGTAATATTCTGGAGGTATTTTTTAGTGATATCCACTTTGCCTTCTCTGGCAGCTATACCTTAATGACAACTTTAATTTTAAAATACTGTGTGCCAGACAGTACTTCTAAGGGGTTGTTGGAAAACAATGCAAATATCTGTCACAACTCTCCAAAGATGGGAAGTGGATTAATAAGAGGGTGACAGGGTGAATGGTGTATGAAAGCGACCTACTTGATGAGGTCCAGAAGTAGGATGGGCTAAATTTTTCCCATCATGAATACTTTTGTTTCCTGATGTGTCCAGTTTTCAAGAAGTTGGTCAGTCTAGAAGTCAGATAATGACTTCATTGCCCATGATTCACATGGAATGCACCCTTTCTGCCCAGACCTTGTGTTCCAGTAAGATTTCAACTTCCCAGCTCTGGCAGTGATGAAGGCCAAATGCAGGCATTTAACAGTATACCAGGCATCACAGTATTTATGCTTTTTTTTTTCTTTTTTCTTTAACAAAAGTTGCTTTAGACAAATTTTGACTTTGATCAAGAGTGGCACAAGAGCAGAGCCACAGACCAATGGAACAGACTAGAGAATCCAGACATTAACCCAGACATATATGGTCAATTAATATTTGATAAAGGAGCCATGGACATACAATGGCAAAATGACAGCCTCTTCAACAGATGGTGCTGGCAAAACTGGACAGCTACATGTAGGAGAATGAAACTGGACCATTGTCTAACCCCATATACAAAAGTAAACTCAAAATGGATCAAAGACCTGAATGTAAGTCATGAAACCATTAAACTCTTGGAAGAAAACATAGGCAAAAACCTCTTAGACATAAACATGAGTGACCTCTTCTTGAACATATCTCCCCGGGCAAGGAAAACAACAGCAAAAATGAGTAAGTGGGACTATATTAAGCTGAAAAGCTTCTGTACAGCAAAAGACACCATCAATAGAACAAGAAGGATCCCTACAGTATGGGAGAATATATTTGAAAATGACACATCCGATAAAGGCTTGACGTCCAGAATATATAAAGAGCTCACACGCCTCAACAAACAAAAAACAAATAACTCAATTAAAAAATGGGCAGAGGAACTGAACAGACAGTTCTCCAAAAAAGAAATACAGATGGCGAACAGACACATGAAAAGATGCTCCACATCGCTAATTATCAGAGAAATGCAAATTAAAACTACAATGAGGTATCACCTCACACCAGTAAGGATGGCTGCCATCCAAAAGACAAACAACAACAAATGTTGGCGAGGCTGTGGAGAAAGGGAAACCCTCCTACACTGCTGGTCGGAATGTAAGTTAGTTCAACCATTGTGGAAAGCAGTATGGAGGTACACCAAAATGCTCAAAACAGACTTACCATTTGACCCAGGAATTGCACTCCTAGGAATTTTCCCTAAGAATGCAGCAATCAAGGATGAGAAAGACCAATGTACCCCTATGTTTATCGCAGCACTATTTACAATAGCCAAGAATTGGAAGCAACCTAAATGTCCATCGATAGATGAATGGATAAAGAAGATGTGGTACATATACACAATGGAATACTACTCAGCCATAAGAAAAGGGCAAATCCAATCATTTGCAGCAACATGGATGGAGCTGGAGGGTATTATGCTCAGTGAAACAAGCCAAGGGAGAAAGAGAAATACCAAATGATTTCACTTATCTGTGGAATATAAGAACAAAGGAAAAACTGAAGGAACAAAACAGCAGCAGAATCACAGATCTCAAGAATGGACTAACAGGTACCAAAGGGAAAGGGACTGGGGAGGATGGGTGGGTAGGGAGGGATAAGGGGGGGAGAAGTAGGGGGGTATTAAGATTAACATACATGGGGGGGTAGGAGAAAAGGGAGGGCTGTACAACACAGAGAAGGCAAGTAGTGATTCTACAACATTTTGCTATGCTGGTGGACAGTGACTGTAAAGGAGTTTATAGGGGAGACCTGGTATAGGGGAGAGCCTAGTAAACATAATATTCGTCATGTAAGTGTAGATTAGTGATACCAAAAACAAAACAAAACAAAACAAAACAAAACAAAAAGGGCAGTTCCTGTCTGGTGACCTCCAATGAGTTCTACACAATGGTATAAAGGGCATATCAAAGTGTGGGCAAAGGGTCTGTTTGCGTTTATACAGAAGATCAAAGCCTAATTGGGCTACCCCGAAAATGAACTAAAATACGATATGAAAGAGAACTTCCAACATCAGCACTCTCTGGAAGACTCATGCCAGAAGATGATCATCAAAAAACCCCAACAAAGATCCACGCACTGCTACAGCTGTAGATGCACTCATCCCACCAGTTCCTGGACTTGCCCTGGGAATGAGGAAGGAGATATCTAAGCTGGCCTGTGCATACAGTAAAACAACAAATTTGACTGGATCTATACTGTTGGAACTCAACCAAGAATTAGGAGAAGTGCAAATTGTAGCGCTCCAAAATCTTACAACTACAGACTATTTACTGTTAAAAGAACATAAGGGATGTGAACATTCCCCAGGAATGGGTTGTTTTAATTTGTCTGATTTCTCTCAGACTGTTCAAGTTCAGTTGGACAATATCCACCATATCATAGATAAGTTTTCACAAATGCCTAAGGTGCCTAACTGGTTTTCTTGGTTTCACTGGAGATGGCTGGTAATTACAGATATGCTTTGGTTATGTAACTATACTCCTATTATGTTAATGTGTGTGTGCAATTTAAGTAGTAGCTTAAAACCTATACATGCTGAAGTTACTCTACAAGAAGATATGTCAAAGAAATAATCAATCTTCCCATGTTTTCTTCCGCCTGCTACTTCTATAGCTTTTCTTCTTCCTTCCTAATTACAACCCTTAAATAGAATTCGTGCCTCATATCAAATTTACCGAGTATCATAATTCTTCCAAGTGGTAAAGATACCTCAAGACAAATGCTGGGCATAGAAACTACAGGGCATAAATATGCAAAGAAATTAAAAGCTAACCATTTCAAACAATAAGGCTTCTCTCTCACTTACCAACTTTACATTTCCCTGTATGGCCCCGGAAGATGACTGGTTAGCCAGAGACGGGTAAGATTCCTCAAGGGAGGAACAACCTAAGACAGGCACAGTCGCAGGGGGGTCATCAGGTGAGAAATTGGGGATCAACAGAGGTGAGGCTTAGAACCCCCCCCCCCACCATTCTGAGAGAAATCTTCCGCATACGTGGATGTTTTATTGCCCTTGTCTAGCTTGGATTAACACATAGGCTACAGGCACACACCTGATCATCTACATTTGCTCTCTTACAACACTAAACTATGTTTTCTACCTTTATTTTGTATCTACCTACCACTTCAGCATTTTATTAAAAATAATAATAATAAAGAGAAAAATGTGGTATCCACATATAAATCAAGTATAAAAACCAAATGAGTATTCATATTTGAACTGACTGTTTATAGTTCATAATGCATGAGCAAAACCGAAAGTTTCTGTGATGACTGCCCTTGTACTGTTCACTATGTAACTTATTCATTATGTAAGAATTTGTTCTCCATGTAAGAACTTGTTTGTTATGCCTCAGAAGATTGGAGACTGACAAAAGTTAGGCTTGGGGTGGATTAATGATTGTGCATTGAGCATTGACTCCCCTATACAGAATTTTATTGTCGTTAACAACCATTTGATCTATAAATATGAGAGATGCCCTCACAAAAAAAAAAAAAAAAAAAAAAAAAAAGGACAGACTTCCAATGGTAAAATAAATAAGTAACCGGGATGTAATGTATAGCATAAGGAATATAGTCAAGATATTGTAACAGCTTGGTAGGGTGATAGCTGGAACCTAGAATTATGTATATAAATGTTTTATTTCTGTGTTGTACACTTGAAACTAATGTAATGTAATACTGTGCATCAACTACCCTTCAATAAAAAATAATTATCTAAAAAAAAAAAAAAAAGAGTGGCATGAAGTTTTAGGTAAAATTAGAGTTGCAAAATCAAGGAGTTTTCAACTGAAATAAATCATGTGCTATATGACTAGCAAAATGGTATCATTTGGTGACCCTGTGTTTCTTTTGGGGGCGGGGCAAAATTTCTTCTCACTGAGGAAAGGATAGACATACACATGCTAAAGACAAATTTGCTTGTGCACTGTTATTTCCTTGCCCACCCTTGACTAATAAGATAACCAACTGGCCTTGGGGTCATGAAGGAGCCAATTCAACCCTCTGATGCCTTACTGTGATAATGGTCTCACTCAATCTCAGCTGCTTTATAATCCACAGAGAATTTTCATGTACCGTATCTCACTTGATCCTAACAGTGATCCCCTGTGACAGGCAAGGTTAATGCTATTCCTAAGACCAGGTCTAGCTGAATGCATGCTGCCTACATAGCATTTAATATCTATTTATAGAATTGAAGTTGTTGATTCCACATTTTTCATACTAGGAGCATTAATTGTGTCCCCAAGCTCATTTATACCAGGTGAAACTGCTATGATTTAAAGCTGTATCTTATGCAGTACGTCCAATGGTCTTGTCACTGACACCTGTAAAGGTGATTCTTTTCCCCAATTGACTGTTGATACAGAAGCAAGCAAGCTGTTCCTGTTGTCAACTGGGCTGCAGAGATTTGAACAATCTGGAGAATAGGCTCAAATTAATTAGCTACATACAAATGAAGAAATTAGAAGGAGTGGAAAGGATCCAAAAGATGATAAAACCTTTGGGTGTGGATTAGAATGTATTTAAAACAAATACAATAAAAGTTATCCTGTAATCAGTAAACAGCAATATAATTAGAATTTCTTTTCCTACTTACTTCCTTTAACGTGCAATGTGGGGGAAATGAAAAAAAGTCAAGGACTCAATCAAACAGATGGTTCTCAAGTTATTATTTTCCCCTTGATGTTGTTTACAAGGAGAGTCTTGTTTAACGAAATGGGACTCACAGATTCTGGTAAGACCAGCAGTTCTTTAATGGGAAGGAGAGGAAAACAGTGGGAAGAGAACTCAGATCATAAGCTTTTATTATGCACATTATTATGCCTTATTAATTAACCCAACTGCTGTCCTGGTGACGTCCTGGGCTCACTTCACAGGAAAAAATTAGTCTGGATTGCCAAGTAAAATAGACAATTACAGGAAGATCAAATTATGCCTACATTGCATTCTGTTGGGGCACCAAGCCAAATTCATGTCAAATTCTTAAGACTGGAATATCCTCTCTAAAAACAGCCCTGAAGAACGAACGTCACAAGCCATTTGACGTCTACACAGAGGATGTATTGATCTTGCCTGAGCTTCCTTTCTCAGAACCATATAATAGGCCAAGAGAGAAGGCTTTCTGAACATCTTATTCTCTGGCACACACCAGCTGGCTAGATCCTTTGTTATGAGCAATAAAGCACAATGTGGCAGGGGAAAACACCCCCACCTCATCAGCTCCTGTCCCCCATCCTGGCTGGCAGCTGGCAGCTCTGTAGAGACAACTTGGACATTTAGAGAACAATGGGACTCCTAGTGTAGGTTTTCCATGATAGAACCCTCGGTTCTGTTCATGATCTGGCAGGAAGCTTCTGCACGGGAGACTGGCTGAAACAGGCAAAAGCTCCCACCAGATTTTCAGGACCAACTGTCCTGGGATGCCTAACATCTCCAGCACCGCCGACAATGCTACACTGGGCTGAGTAAGAACAACTGGTACCGTGCCCTCAAGTAAAGTGATATTTCCCAGCGGTCCTAGGGCCCGCAGAGGGAGCATAAAATGTGTGTTACAGCCACCAACGAGAATAAAAGTATTAAGATGTTAAGTTTGGATTCCGGGATGCAACCTGGAAGGAAAGCTGCTCTGTCTCTCACTCCAAGGCATTGCTCCTTTGTGATCATCAGTGTCTACACCGGAGCCCTTTTCCAGGTTACTTCCTTTTTAGGCAGAAAGTCCCAAAGTTAGAGTCCTTCACTCCTATTTTCTAGAATATGTATTGAATACACAGTGATAGAATTTTTTGACATCTTTACTTTGGAAAGCAGAAGTTCTAATTCCGTCCTTATGAGCATTCATCCGTCAGATGAGCACTCATGATACATTGACCAGGCACAAGATACTGTTTTCTCTAAGGTCTTCCAAAACATCCAGCCTTGCAAATTGAAACCCCAATGGTTGCTGGTCCCTGAGATTCTATGCTCAGATCTTTTCTCATCTTTCTTTTTGCAATTTCCTCAGATGACCTCATGTGTTTCTACATCCTCAACTTCTGCTTGTTGATAAGCCCCAAGTTTGATTTTAACATCCCAGGCTTCTCTTGCTCTCTCTTTTTCTCTCTCAAGTTGAGACTTGTTTATACTATTTATTCTGGACATCTAAAAGTACCACAAGATCAACTTCTTCCAAACCTAACTGATCTTCATCTTGAGAGAAGTTGCATGTGTTTCCCTCCCTGGCAGATGGCCCTGTTGATCCTATCCCCTTTATATTTCTTGTCTCTGACCACTTTTCATATTCCCCACTGCCATTTCCTTCCCCCAGATCACCATCATCTCTCTTGGGCGCTGCAGCAACAAGTTTGCTGAGAGCACACATTGCATCACGCCCTGCCCTGCATCCCGAGTGAGGTCCAGGGTCCTCTGCAGAGCATGTGCTGTTCTCTGTGTGTGGCAGCTGATCAACTTTGCAGGCTGAGTTAATATTTCATTCAAGGTTAGCATCTCCCGCACTGGCCACTGAGTTTCTTGTAGCGTCAATTACGTTATGTTTCCTGTCACCTCCGAGCTTTCCTTTTACTGTAATCATTACCCATGCTGCCCCTTCTGCCTGGAATCACCTTTTCTTTCTTCATTCAGATATCTCCTACTAATTTTCAAAACCCTACTCAAACACTGCTTCACCTGGGCCATTGCTATCCCTCTGAGGCCATCATCAATCCCGTCTCTCCCTGTCTGCTTGAGCTTAAAGAGGTGGAGTCCATTTGGTCTCCTCTTGTGACTTGCTGTGAAGCAGAAATGACTGAGACGTCTGAGCTCAAACCTACAGAGGATTGGCAGCTGTCACACGGTACTTCTGAAAAAGCCAGTTGATATATAACTTCAGCCCCCTCGAGACCATCATGTTGTGAGGAAGGCCAAGTCAGCTCACAGAGAGGAATCACCCATACCTTATAGAGAACCAAGAACAAACAACAGTACGGAGTTAGGCTACAGCCACATGACTCTGGTCAGATTTTTCCAGCCCTCTTCCACTGGCCCAGCCACTCATCAGGTGTCCAAACATCGTGGAGCAGAGCAGAGCCATCGCCAGTGTGCTGTCTGACTTCTCGACTCACAGAGTGAACGGCACATAAATGGCTGTCATTTTCAGGTACTAGGTTTAGAGAGATCTTTTGCGGTGTAGGTAACTGGCACGCCCCCTATCATCCTCGGAGCGCTCTCCTGGGTCTTCATCATGTTACTAGCCCGCTGCAATTTCCAAAACTAAAGTTGCTTTGCATTCCTCCCTTGTCATAATTTACTTTCTTTAAGCACGTAAAAGCTGATTATCTTAACAGCTGGCAGAATATTCCTGTGAGGGAGGGAACTGCTTTCATTTATAAAGGTAAGTTTCTGAGTTTGGAGTTTGCAAGATAAGGCTTTGGGTGCCATAAACAAGCCTTCTGAGCAACATGGCTAAACTGAACCTGAATCTACATAGGAAAGGAAGAGTATTTTGTGTCTAGTAAGGAGAAGGGGTAGGGAGGGAGTGAGGGAGAGAGAGGGGAACTCAGAGGCCCCTGTGAGGCTGGGGAGGACCCTTCCCTGTGGGCGATGACTAAGGCACATTTTTAAATAGAGGCAACTAATGTACAATTTGAATTTGCTTTAGGTTTGGACATGTAATTTTTTTCTTCCTCCTCTGCCCATCTTCCTACCACAAAACCATCAATAAATATTAATTACCATCACAAGTTTTTGTAAAAATGGGATATTTTGTGTGTGAATCGTGGGATACACAATATATCATAGACTAGTAGTCAGAGATGACCTGAGGCTATAAACAACTATAAACAACCACCGGGCATGGCATTTGGAGTTCAGGCTAAAATCACCTGGATCCCAAGGGGCCAAAAGAGTAACTGACTTGTGGCATATTAATGATCTCTGTACTCCTAGCACCTAGCCTGGTGTCTGATACGTGGTTGGCTTCCATAAATGCCTGTTGAATAAATGATTGAATAAAACAAAGAAAGAATAAAAGAATGATTTATTGGGTAAAGTGTGGCTCCTTTAGCACCTGTGTGCTGGGGAAGAACAACATGAGACCTGAAGTCAGACGGTCTGTGTTTCAGTCTCATTTAAATGTGACACTGGGAAAATTGCTTTTCTTATTCAGTCTAATTATTAGTAAAGTGGAATTAATAGTAATGCCTCTTAGCTAGTGGTGAAAAAGAGGGCAGAGTAGGAAGGCAAGTCAGAAACCTCCCATACATACACCAAAGAGCAACTATAGCTAATATAGCGAACCCTGAAAATGACCTAACACTGCAGACCACCCACACCTGCTGAAGAAGAGAAGCCCACAGAGAGAAGGGTAAAGTGACAGAGCCATGACCAAGTGGGACAGAAGCCCTTCCTTGCCGCAGTCCACAGGCAGGAGGAAGAGGAATGGAGCGGGGTGGGATAAGTACTCAGGAACTCTGCACAGCTGGCTCTGGAGATCTGCTCTAGGAACATGAGTCCACATCACACTGGGCTTTGGTGATTAATGTGGCTGGACACCAGAGAGACTTGGGGCACTCTGGGAGACTGAGACTCCTGCCACTTGTGGAGGAAAGGCACACTCCATCAGTCCTGCTGAGACCCAACATGGTACTGGTAGTATGAAAGATTTACCAGCAGTGGAAAGGGTGCCAGAGGGCTAGGGGTTGGACGGAGCTCTCGCCACAGAAGAAAAGGCAGATGGGTGATGCTTTGCTAGCCTTCCCAAAGCACAGCTGGTCAGGATCCCAACGGAGGCAGCCCTAAACACTCTATTCCCCTCACTGGTGGCTCAGCTTTGAGGTGCTTTCCTGTGCACCTGCCCACCAGCCCAGCCCACTTGGCCCAGAAGTGGTCAGACATTGCTGACTAGGAGGCAGAGGGGGACTCTGCTGCCTGGCAGATGGAAGGAAGTTTTCCCAGCTTTCCCAGCCCTCTGCCAGCCTGTATGTGGAGGCACCTGCAAAAGCCAGCTCCATGTGCTCCTTCCTCCTCACTGGTGGCTCAACACCACTTCATGCTGCCCCCCTCATTCCACTGACACAGTAGCACTGCCATCACTGCTGGATAGGCAAAGGACATCCCAACCCACAAGAACCCCCACAGAAGCATCCCTGCATGACTCCCAAAGGGCCTCTGCTGACAGAGAACAGCCACTGCCCACAGACAGGCAGAAAGGTGGCCCCGTCCACAGCCCATCAACAGCAACTGGGGCTCCACCACTAAGGAGAACCAGGCACAAGTGAATAAAGAGTCTGAAGCTTCTACATACCAGAGGATGCTTTCTTCATAAAGCCATTACTTTCTAGACCAGGAGACATAGCAGACCTATCTAACACAAAGGAACAACTGCAGGAACCCAGACCAAATGAGGAAGCAAAGGAATATGATCCAAACGAAAGAACAGGATAAGACACCAGAAATAGGACTCAATGAAATGGAGATCACCAATCTTCTTCATAAAGATTTCAAAGTAACAGTCATAAATATGCTCACTGATCTGTGGAAAAGTACTGACAATCTCAGGGAGGATTTCAACAAAGAAATCACCCAGATTTGAAAAAGAGTCACCCAGAGCTGAAGAATACAGTAACTGAAATGAAAAATACAGTGGAGGTTATGAATTATAGATTGCCTCAAGTAGAGGAGACAATCAATGAGATGGAAATTAAAAAACAGGGAAACAACAAAGCTGAAGAACAGAGAGAAAAAAGAATCTCTAGAAATGAAAGGATGCTAAGAGACCTGTGTAACAACTCCAAACAAAACAGTATTCACATAATAGGGGTCCCAGAAGGAGAAGAGAGAGACAAAAGAGTAGAAAGTCTCTTCGAAGAAATAATTTTTGAAAACTTCCCCAATCTGGGAAATGAAATAGATACCTCAGATACCACAGAGGGTCCCAACAAAAGGAACCCCAGGAAAACAACACCAAAATGTATAATAATTAAAATGACAAAGATTCAGGATAAAGAAAAGGTATTGAAAGCAGTTAAAAAGAGGCACAAAATTACTTAAAAGGGTAATCCCATAAAGCTATCAGCATATTTCTTAGCAGAAACTTTACAGGACAAAAAGGAGTAGCATGAAATAGTTAATGTATTGAAACAGAAGGACCTTCAACCAAGAATCCTCTACCCAGAAAGGTTATCATTCAGAATGGAAGGAGAGATTAAAAGTTTGCAGGTAAATAAAAGTTGAAAGAATCTATCACCCCTGAACAGGCCTTACAGGATATGTTTAAAGGACTTCTGTAGATGGAAATGTTCTTAAGCCTAAATATTTTTCATCAGTGAAAATAAACCCACAGTAAGGGTAGTAGACCAATTACTTACTAAGCAAGTATGATTTTAAAAAATAAAGTAGTAAAATCAACTATACCAAAATCAGTCAAAAGATACACAAAAGATAGACATTATGACATCTAATATGTGAAGTGTGGGGGAGGAAGAAGAGCTAAAAAAGAAGTACTTTTAGACTGTGTTCAAAATAGAGCAACCAAATATACACTGTGATAAATTTAGGAAACTATGAACCCTATGGTAACCACAAGCCTAAAGCCTATAATAGATACACAAAAAATTAAAAAAGAGAAATCCTATCACAACACTAAAGCTAACCATCAAATAATGAGAGTATAAGAAAGGAAGAATGTATCAAAGAGGAACTACAAAACAACCAGAATTAATAAAATGGCAATAAGTCCCTATCAATAAACACCTTAAATGTAAATGTACTGAATGCACAAATCACAAGACATAGGGTGGCAGAATGGATAAAGAAACAAGATCCATTTATATGCTGCACACAAGAGACTCATTTCAGACCTAAAGACATACATAGGCTGAAAATTAAGAGGTGGAAAAAGATATTTCATGCAAATAATAGGGAGAAAAAAGCAGGAGTAGCATACTTACATCAGACAAAATAGTCTTCAACACAAAGAAAGTAATAAGAGACAAAGAAGGACATTACATAATGATAAAGGGGTCATTCCAACAACTATAAATGTTCACCCAACATAGGAGCACCTAATTATGTAAAACAAATACTAACAGAATTAAAGGGAGAATTAGACTGAACTCAATCATTTAAGGGGATGTTAGCACACCACTTACATCAATGGACAGATTGACCAGACAGAACATGTATAAGAAAACAAAGGCACTGAACAACACACTAGCTCATCTGATCTTGACAATTCCCTTTTTATGAGCTTGACAAATAACTACCAAACATACTGCCCAAAAGCAGCAGGATACACATTTTTCTCAACTGCACATGGAATGTTCTCTAGAATAGATGATATATTAGGACACAAAAAAGCCTCAATAAATTCAAAAAGATTGAAATTGTATCAAGCAACTTCTCAGAGTGCAATGGTATGAAACTATAAATAAATTATACAAAGAAAACAAGAAAACCCACAAACACAGGGAGGCTAAACAATATGCTTCTAAATAATCAATGGATCAATGAACAAATAAAAGAAGAAATCAAGCAATACATGGAGACAAATGAAAACAAAAACACAACAGTTCAAAATACATGGGACGCTGCAAAAGTTGTTCTAAAAGGGAATTACACAGCAATACAGGCCTATCTCAAAGAACAAGAAGAATCCCAAATAAACAGTCTACACTCACAACTAAATAAACTAGAAAAAGAAGAGCACATGAAATACAAAGTCAGTAGAAGGAGACATATAATACATATCAGAGAAGAAATAAATAAAACAAAGAAAAAACAACAGAAAAAAATCAATGAAGCCAAGAGCTGGTTCTTTGAGTAAACAAAATAGAAAAGCCCCTAGCCAGACTTATCAAGAAAAAAAGAGAGAGGACACAAATAATCAAAATCAGAAAGGAAAGAGGAATATTTACAACTGAAACCATAGAAATACAAAGAATTATTAAGGAATCATGTAAAAAATTATATGCCAATAAATTGGGCAACCAAGATGAAATGGACAAATTCTTAGAAAAGTGCAACCTTCCAAAACTGACCCACAAAGAAGCAGAAAATCTGAACAGACCAATTACCAGAAATGAAATTTAATTGGTATTCAGAATACTCCCAACAAACAAAAGTACAGAAGCAGATGGCTTCATAGCTGAATTTTACCAAACATTTAAAGGAGAGCTAATACCCATTATTCTTAAAGTATTTGAAAAAATATAAGAGGAGGGAATACTTCCAAACTCATTGTATGAGGCCAGTATCACTCTCACACCAAAATGATTCAAAGACACTACCAAAAAAAAGAAAATTATAGACCACTATCCCTGATTAACATAGATGCAAAAATCCTCAACAAAATATTAGCAAACCAAATTAAAAAATGCATCAAAAGGGTCATTCATCACAACCAAATGGGATTTATTCCAGGGATGTAAGGATGGTACAATATTCATAAATCAATCAATGTGATACACCACTTTAACAAATATAAGGGTAAAAATCATATGATCATATTAACAGATGCTGAAAAAGCATTTGACAAAATTCAACATCCGTTCATTATAAAAACACTCAACAAAATGAGTATACAGGGAATGTACCTCAACATAATTAAGGCCATATATGACAAATCACAGGTAACATCATACTCAATGGCAAAAAGCTGAAAGCTTTTCCTCTGAGATCAGGAATAAGACAAGGATGTCCATTCTCACCACTTTTATTCCACATAGTACTAGAAGTCCTAATCACAGCAATCAGACAAGATAAAGAGATAAAAGACATCTCAATTGGTAAGGAAGAAGTTAAACTGTCACTATTTGCAAATGAAATGATGCTATGTATAGAAAACCCTAAAGATTCCACCAAAAAATTATTAGAACTAATAAGTGGGTTCAGCAAAGTTGCAGGATACAAAATTAGTACAAAGAAATCTGTTGTATTCCTATAAAGTAACAATGAATTAGCAGAAAGATAAGTCAGGAAAAACAATTACATTTACAATTGCATCAAATAGATTGAAATACCTAGGATTAAATCTAACCAAGGAAGTGAAAGAGCTGTACTCTGAAAACTATAAGACACTGATGAGAGAATTAAAGACACAAATAAAGGGTAATCTATCCCATGCTCATGGATAGGAGGAATTAATAATGTCATAGTGGCCATCCTGCCCAAAGCAATTTACAGATTCAATACAATCCCTATCAAATAACAAGGGCATTTGTCAGTGAACTAGAGCAAATAATCCTGAAATTCATATAGAACTACAAAATACCCTGAAAAGCCAAATTAATCCTGAGAAAGAAAAACATAGCTGGGTATATTATGCTCACTGACTTTAAGCTTTACTACAAAGCTACAGTAAACAAGATAATATGGTACTGGCACAAGAAAAGGTCCATAGATCAATGGAACAGAATGGAGAGCCCAGATATAAATCCACATATGCACGGTGAATTAATATATGGCAAAGGAGCCATGAATACACAAAGCAGAAACAGTCTCTTCAATAACTGGTGTTAGGAAATCTGGACAACCATATGCAAGAGAATAAAACTGGATTACTGTCTAACTCCATAAGCAAATGTAAACTTGGAATGGATCAAAATCTTAAACATGAGATGTGAAACCATAAAACTCTTTGAGGAAAACACAGGCAAAATTATCTTGAACTTTAGCATGAGTAATTTTTTTCTGGATACATCTCCCCAGGCAAGGGAAACAAAATAAAAAAATGAGCAAGTGGGACTACATCAAACTAAAAAGCTTCTGTATAGCAAAGGATATTTTCAACAAAAGAAAAAGGCAACTTACAGTATAGGAGAATATATTCTAAATGATTGGTCTGATAAGGGGTTAACACCCAAAATATATGAAGAACTCATACAACTCAACACCAAAATAAAATAATAATAAGCTGATTAAAAAGTGGTTCAATGACTTGAACAGACATTATCCAAAGAAGAAATACAAATTGCCTATAAGCACATGAATAGATGCTCCACATCACTAATCATCAGGAAAATGCAAATCAAAACCACAATGAGATATCACCTCACACCAGTTAGAATGGCCACTACCCAAAAGACAAGAAATAACAAGTGTTGGTGAGGATTTGAAGAAAAGGGAACCATACTACTACACTGTTGATGGGTGTATAAATTGGTGCAGCCACTGTGGAAAGAAGTATGGAGAACGGAGTTTCCTCAAAAAACTAAAAATAGAAATACCATGTGACTCAGTAATTCTACTTCTAGGAATTTACCCAAAGAAAACAAAATCCCTGATTTGAAAATATATATGCACCCCTATGTATATTGATGAATTATTTACAATAGCCAGATATGGAAGCAACCAAAGTGTCCATCAATAGATGAATGGATGAAGAAGATGTTGTACATATACACAATGGAATATTATTCAGTCATAACAAAAGAAAGAAATCTTGCCATTTGCAACAACATGGATGGACCTAGGGGGTATTATGTTAAATGAAATAAGTCAGGCAGTGAAATACAAATAACACATGATTTCACTTATTTGTGGAATTTAAAACCAAAACACAACAAAATGGAAAAAAGAGCACTGGACTCATAGAAACTAAAAAAGTGACTGGTGGTTATTTGGGAGTGGGGGGTTGGGGGTGGGTGGGTGGGGAGGGTGAGGGGGATAAAGGGGCAAAAACGTTTCCAGTCATAATATAAGTTGGTCATGGGAATGGTAGTAGAGCATGGAGAATATAGCCAATGATTCAGTGACATCTTTCCATGTTGAAACAGTACCTGAGTAGTTGGGGTGAGGATTTAATAATATTGGTAACTGTTGAACCACAGTGTTGTATACTCAAAACTAATATAAGATTGTATATTAACAGTATGTCAATTAAAAAAAAAAGAGTAATGCCTCTCTCACACAGTTTTAACAGATACCCAAGGCTGCTTCTCCTTTCCCATCACCAGGTAGCAGCTTGCCGTACAGAACACAAGGGAGCTTTCTCGGTGCCCTAGGCAGGAAAGCAGAGGGTGGGAAGCACGATGGGAGGAGGGCAAAGGGAGAACGCGGGATCATTTTCCACTGTTGGGACCAGAAGTTTATTTCATCACATTCATGTAGAGTTTTTTTTCACGAGTTCTGCCCAAGAATAAGAAATCTGGAAATGGTTGCCATTTGTGTGTGTATTCCTCATTTTTGAGGTTCTAAAACTGGGAGATGGAAGGACATGGGGATAAGAAAGGATATTAGATCTTGTAAGTCCTCTAAAAAGAAGAAATGCAAAGAGGACCGACATTAGCCATTAAGAATTATTGAAAATAAGCAATGTGTCCATGGTTCTCATTTTATCATTGCAAAGGGTCCAAGGAAAGTAAAAGAACAGGAAAGAATTTTAGCTATTGGGTTATATAAACTCTGACACCTAAACAGTAGTTCCAGAGAATGCATTCTCTTTCCAAACTAAACCTCTTCCCTGACTATCCCCCATCAAACAAGGGAAGTAATGTCTCTGACTGAGCTGATCCAGCAAGTACACTTGGTTCCTGTTGGTAGCCATACCTGCCGCACCTAAAAATGGCGCCCAGCTTGAGAAAAAGTTGTAGGCAAAACAAAGACTACTTCTGGATAATCCCGCCACTTCTTGGCCGCATACCACATGCTAATTAGACCTTCACCTACTAGCCAACTGGCGTATCGTAACAGCTATGCTAATGAAGCATCACAGACAGCGCGCAATCAGCTTGGAGCATGAGAACTATATAGCTAGCCCAGTCTTTCCCTTTGGGTCCTTCCCCTGATGATTGTATCACAAAAGAGCTGAAGATTAAAGCTTTCTGCAGAAGAATCCTGCTGTTGTTGCGTGCTGTTCTTGCCGGCGAGGACGAGGCGCGCGACAAGTGGTGCCGAAACCCGGGAACCAGAACATCACCGGCACCGGGAGGACCCTTCAGACATCTGGAGAAGATTCAGAACTGCAGAGATAGCCCGGAGAGGTAAGTTCCGAGAGACGTGCTTTTAAGGGTGGTGGCTGATGGTTCTCTGTAAATAAAGAGGCACCATGGGAAACGCACCATCGTTAGTCTCAGCATTACAGGCAGTTCTCAAAGAGCGAAATTTGAAGGTCTCCACCAAAGTTTTAGGATCATTTGTAAAAGAAGTAGACCGTGTTGCCCCCTGGTTTATCTGTTCAGGGTCCCTCTCCATCCCGAGCTGGGACAAGTTAGGGAAAGATCTTGATAGAGAAGAAGAAGAGGGACACTTGAGAGGAGGCACTAGACCACTATGGAAACTGATTAGAGCTTGCCTGCAGGATGAAAAGTGTGAAAAGGTGATAAAAGCAGGTCAGAGAGCCTTGTCAGACATCCAAGAAAGTATGTCAGAAACGGAACGGGAGACAGAGCTAGCTCGCGGCCGAAAAGGGGCCGCTAAAACGAAAGTTAAAAAGCCCCAGAGTGAGGGAGAGAGCCCGTCCAGGGCAAAAGCGAAAGAGCCCCGAGAAGCAGGTGACGACCGCCTCGGAGAAAATAGCAAATACCCCTGGAAAGAGTTGAGGGAACTCCAACTTTCCAATAGGGAATCAGAAGATGAATTAATGTCCTCGGAAGAGGAGGAAGAGACCAGAGTCTCTAGAACTGCTAAGTGCAAAAGTACAGATGCCAGCAAAACGGAGACGCAAACCAAAGGGAAAATGAAAGTGAGACGCTCCTCATCGTCCTTAGCCCCGCCGCCCTATGCGAACGGCGCACATTCCTTCTGTGCTCCAGAGGATTTAAGGGCAATTAGACAGATGTTCCCCGTAATCGAAGACAATGGAGCACGTGCCCATCAACCCCTTACCCATAAAGAGGTTAAAGACCTCGCAGAGGCTGTTCGGACCTATGGAGTCAGTGCTAATTACACCCTAGCGCAGATCGAAAGGCTGGCGGAATCAGCTATGACACCCTCAGACTGGCAATATGTAGCAAAAGCTTGTCTTTCTAGCATGGGACAGTATATAGAGTGGAAGGCACTATGGCATGATATAAGCATGACCCAGGCGCGTGATAACGCTGCTGCGGGGGAACCCGCGTGTCATTGGTCCTATGATATGTTGACAGGCCAGGGACAGTGGGTAGCCAACCAGATCGCTTTTCCTGTACCATTGTACACACAGATAAATGCGTGTGCTACTAAGGCATGGAAGGCCCTCACTAATAAAGGACAAGTGTCAGGTAATTTAACAAAAATAATTCAGGGACCAAGCGAGCCATTCTCAGACTTCGTCGCTCGCATGATGGAAGCTGCAGGCCGAGTGTTTGGAGATCAAGAACAGGCCATGCCCCTTGTCCAACAACTTGTGTTTGAACAATGCACCAGAGAATGCAGACAGGCAATTACCCCCTGGAAACAGAAAGGATTGACTGCTTGGCTGAAAGCTTGCAGGGAGATTGGAGGGCCCCTCACCAATGCAGGCCTAGCCGCCGCTATATTGCAAAGCCATAAACAAGTAAAAACCCTTAATAGGAATGTTAAGTGTTTTCAATGTGGACAACTAGGTCATATGAAGAGAGACCGTAGAGGCCCAAACTTCGAACAGACGGCCCAGAAAACCCCTGGAGTGTGCCCGAGATGTAAGAAAGGCAGACATTGGGCTAAGGAATGCCGATCTGTTAAAGACATAGAAGGGAAACCCTTAGAGTCGCCAAAAAACTCCCAGAGGGGCCCCCGCCGCCAGGGCCCGCAAATATATGGGGCAGCCAGCACACCAGTGTCCTTCAGGAGCAGCACAGCCCCCCAAGGAGAGCTACTCCAGGTTCAGCAGGATTGGACATCCGTGCCACCACCAGAATAGTGTTAACTCCACAGATGGGAGTTCAACCCATCCCCTCAGACTTTAAAGGCCCCTTACCACCAGATACAGTAGGGTTGCTCTTGGGGCGCTCTTCTGCTACCTTGAAAGGCCTTGTAGTCCACCCCGGGGTTATTGATCAAGACTATGAAGGACAGGTAAAAATCATGTGTTCAGCCCCCAGAGGAATCTACCCTATATCCCCAGGAGACCGTATAGCCCAACTCTTAGTGTTGCCTAGTCTCCATGCCAATTATCCAGCTACCACCACGGAGAGAGGAGAAAAGGGCTTTGGTTCCTCTAATTATAACTCAGCCTTTATAGTATTAGATTTAGCAGACAGACCAAAATTGACCCTTAAAATAGAGGGAAAAGGTTTTGAAGGAATCCTAGACACTGGAGCAGATAGGAGTATTATCTCTGCAACCTGGTGGCCCTCCAAATGGCCTATAACACAGTCCTCACACTCTTTACAAGGTTTAGGGTATGAGTCTAGTCCTACCATTAGTGCCAAACCATTGAGATGGCAGGCGCCTGAAGGGCAAAAAGGTACAGTTACCCCTTATGTGCTCCCACTGCCAGTCAATTTGTGGGGGAGAGATGTTATGCAGGGCCTAGGCCTTAAACTTATTAATGAATACTCCACCCCTGCCCAAGGCATGATGATGGATATGGGATATATTCCTGGTAAAGGACTAGGGAAACACCAACAGGGACGCACAGGGCCTATCCTTCCCAAAGTAAAAAATGACCGTCATGGCCTGGGTTTTTCGTAGGGGCCATTGAAGACGCCATGCCCATACCTTGGCTTACAGAGGAGGCCATATGGGTTCCTCAGTGGCCCCTATCCTCTGAGAAATTAGAAGCAGCTCACCATTTAGTACAAGAACAGCTCCAATTAGGACATTTAGAACCCTCTGTATCTCCATGGAATACGCCCATATTTATAATCAGAAAAAGGTCAGGATCATGGAGATTGCTTCATGACTTGAGAGCAGTAAATGCTCAAATGAGGCTATTTGGACCTGTCCAGCGAGGACTGCCACTTCTCTCTGCTCTACCCAAAGAATGGAAAGTAATCATAATAGACATCAAAGATTGTTTCTTCTCCATACACCTAAACACCAAAGATAGAGAAAGGTTTGCTTTCACCCTGCCAGCTATTAACCATGAGCAACCAGACGCCAGATTTCAGTGGAAAGTCCTCCCTCAAGGGATGGCAAATAGCCCCACCATATGTCAACTGTATGTTCAGCAAGCGCTAGCACCAATTCGCGAAAACTACCCCAAACTGAAAATCATTCACTACATGGATGATATCCTTCTCTGCTCCCCACAATCAGCAGAAGTAGAAGAGGCCTATGTAAAGCTCACTAAATCCCTAGAGACTTGGGGACTGAATATAGCCAGTGAGAAGGTCCAAAAATCTAGTGTTAGCAAATTCCTAGGAGCCACCATTTATACAGATGTAATTTGCCCCCAAAAGCTTGAGATAAGACATGATCAGCTGCGAACTTTGAATGATTTCCAGAAACTCCTAGGAGACATTAATTGGTTGCGGCCATTTTTAAAGATACCTACCACTGACTTGAAACCACTGTTTAAAACCCTAGAAGGAGACTCACAACTAACATCTCCGCGTTCCCTTACACCTGAGGCAGTGCAAGCTATCCATAAGGTAGAACAGGCCTTAATGACAGCACAATTGAGTAGGATACAATCAAATGAACCTTTTGAATTATGCATTCTTCCTACTCCGGGACTGCCAACTGCAGTCTTGTGGCAGCAAGGACCACTGATCTGGATCCATCCCCAGGCCTCTCCGGCTAGAACTATAGAATATTACCCTGCTACCATAGCCAGTCTCGCTCTAAAGGGAATAAAAACCTCAGTCACACATTTTGGAAAAGCTCCAAATACAATCATAACACCCTACAACAAAGAGCAGATACAAACATTATGCGCCATGAATGACGATTGGGCAATACTTGCTTACAGCTTTTCAGGAACATTTGATAATCATTTCCCTAAGCATCCTCTCCTTAATTTTCCTAAAGCTCATCCTTTAGTATTCCCTCGAATCATTAGCCACACCCCATTACCGCACGGAGACACAGTCTATACAGATGGATCCAAGACAGGTACAGGTGCCTATGTCCATAACGGCAATATAGTGACAAAAAGGTATACACCCAATACTCCACAGATAGTAGAATGCCATATAGTTTTGGAAGTACTACAAACCTTTCATGAGCCTTTAAATATTGTGTCAGACTCTAGTTATGTTGTTAATGCAGTTAATTCCCTAGAAGTAGCAGGACTGATCAAAGCATCTAGTTCAGTAGCTACCCTGTTCAAACAAATACAATCACAATTACTCCTTAGATGCTCTCCTTTATATATGACTCACATTAGAGCACATTCAGGCCTTCCCGGGCCTATGACCCAAGGCAACCACTTAGCAGATCTTGCAACTAGAAGTATAGCTTTCCCTCTGCTAGACCCTGTCGCCACTGCTTCAAAATTCCACTCATAATTTCATGTCACTGCTGATACACTGCGCAAGCGGTTTAGCATAACCAGAGCCGAAGCTAGGAACATTGTTCTTAGCTGCCAACACTGCTGCAGTTTTCTTCCCACACCTCAGGTTGGGATCAATCCTAGAGGTATTAAGCCTTTACAGGTTTGGCAAATGGATGTAACACATATTTCTTCCTTTGGGAAGCTGAAATATGTACATGTATCCGTGGATACATGTTCGGGAGTCATCTTTGCCTCCCCATTGTCTGGAGAGAAAGTTTCCCATGTCATTCACCACTGTCTTGAGGCTTGGAGCGCATGGGGGTTACCCCAAATCCTCAAAACAGACAATGGTCCCGCCTATACTTCTGCCAAATTTGCTCAATTTTGTCATCACATGGGAATTAAACATATCACTGGTCTTCCTTACAACCCACAGGGTCAAGGGATCGTGGAGCGCGCGAACCGCACTCTCAAATCCTATCTAATTAAACAAAAAGGGGGAATTGAGGACATACCCCCCACACCCAAAACAGCTATAGCCCTAGCACTTTTCACTCTCAATTTTTTAAACCTGGATGCTCAAGACCATACAGCGGCGGACCGCCATCATCAATGGCCAAAAGACCCACAAGAACTAGTAAAATGGAAGGATGTACTATCTAACCAATGGAAAGGCCTGGATCCAATTATAATTAGATCCAGGGGGGCTGTATGTGTTTTTCCCCAGGGTGAAGAAAACCCCTTCTGGATCCCGGAACGCCTGACCAGGAAAGTCCTGAACAAAGGAGATGGCGTCTCTGTGCCTGTGGATCCTGATCTTGTCGATGGGAATCCTGACTCAGGGAGTACTGAGATGGGGAATATTGTCAGTCTTCCCTAAGCCCATGCCTGTTCGCTATAATGCAGCAGTTTTTCCACGCTTTTTTACTACTAACTCTAGCATGAACCTGCCTTACTTACCATTAGATTCTCTAGCAGTTTCTTTAGGAGAAAACCGAACCTTTGAAACCGATGGATCTTTGTGCTTCACCACTCGTAACCACTCAAATTGCCTGTCCCTTAAACAGCATATGTACGGGTGGTTTAGCCGTGATAGAAAATCGGGTGAATTTAGTCAGTCCTTTCGTGAGAATAAGACCTACACTAATGCAGTAGTAAGCCTAATGGTCCTTTGGATCAATGGTACATTTGTGAAACCTCCTATTAAGCAGATTAATTATAGCAACATATTCTTCCCTTACCGTCCCCGTCAACCCAAATATGCTCCCCATTGTGTGGGAGATTATGAGGGAGAGCAATGGCCCTGGACTGATTGCCAGTCACATGCAACAACCTGGGCAGATGAGGGACACAAATTTTCCTTGTCCCCAGATATGGAGGAAATTTCCGGCAGCGTTTATAGAAGGGTGGCAGAAGGAGGGGAGTTCCAACAAGATGTAGGCAGGAACCCCTTCGATAAATGGCTGCTGTGTGGAGTTAATGGTTCATGTTCAGACCTTTCTCCCTTTATTGTCCTACAAGGGGGAGGGATTGGGATGTCTGATAGTTCCTGTACCTATGAAGCTACAAGCCCAACCTTAGATGGCAAAACTGTATACCAGGTGAATAAGACTACTTATAATATTTCATGTCAAAGAGTTGCACCAGCCCCTGCCCAATACCCACCTACTCCGGTATGCGTGTATCCCCCATTTCTATTTATCTTATCCAATAACAGTTTTGACTCTTGCTCCAATGACACCTGTTTCTTGTCTCAGTGCTGGAATATAACTGTCCATTCCAATGCTTTAGTGGCCCGCATTCCTCGCTGGGTCCCTGTCCCAGTGGATTCACCTGATTCCATGACCTTGTTTCGTGAGAAACGTGACTTTGGTGTCACTGCCGCCATAGTGGCTTTAATATCTCTGGCTGCAGTGGCTGCCACTGCAGCTGCCATAGCCTTGGACACCTCTGTTAAAGCGGCTGCAGAATTGAATAATCTTGCGGATTCAGTAGCCACTGCTCTGGACCGCCAATCCTCACTTGATGGAAAGATGAAAGGAGGAATTATGGTCCTCAATCAGCGAGTAGATCTAGTGGAAGAGCAACTAGATGTGCTCTGGCAGTTAGCCCAATTGGGATGTGAGCGAAAGTTTCGCGCTCTCTGCATTACTAGCATACAATATGAAAACTTTACGCGAGCAGCTAATCTGTCACGAAGCCTGTCCCAGTATCTTTCAGGAAACTGGTCCCAAGACTTTGATGGAACGTTAGAAGAGCTACGGCAAGAAATAACCCACATCAACTCCACCCGGCTAGATATTTCCGTAGCAGAAGGACTCTCTTCCTGGTTCCACAGAGCTCTCTCCCACGTTAAAGAGTGGGCGGGCATGGCTGGGATGGGCGTATTCATGCTTGGAGGTCTCATGCTCCTACTCTGGTTGTTATGCAGGCTCCGTGCCCAACACAGGCAAGATAAAGTGATCCTTGCTCAAGCCTTGATGGCGGTAGATATTGGCGCCTCTCCCCAAGTATGGCTCAACATGCTCAATAAAGAAGCTCAGCTTTAGCTTGAGGTAGCCCTTGCACCCTGAGCCCTTGTGGCATTGCACCAGGTTAAGGTACCTGTTCGCTTACCCGAAGCTTCTTATACGAAACTCGGTACAAGAGGGTCACTGCACAGGCCCAAGCCCTTTGTACCGGGCGGTCCCATCGTCAACTAGAGGGTGCGAGGCACTGCACTGCAAGAGGTCATGGGCCCCTCTGAGAGACATACCTGATTGCATAGGGGTGGATGTCTACAAACCCCTCTCCAAAAAATAGGACATCAAATGTTTCTGGAGATCAGGTCCCTATCTCCACCTCAGCTGACAAGTTCCGCCCTGAGTTTCAACAAAACAAAAAAGGGGGAGATGTTGGTAGCCATACCTGCCGCACCTAAAAATGGCGCCCAGCTTGAGAAAAAGTTGTAGGCAAAACAAAGACTACTTCTGGATAATCCCGCCACTTCTTGGCCGCATACCACATGCTAATTAGACCTTCACCTACTAGCCAACTGGCGTATCGTAACAGCTATGCTAATGAAGCATCACAGACAGCGCGCAATCAGCTTGGAGCATGAGAACTATATAGCTAGCCCAGTCTTTCCCTTTGGGTCCTTCCCCTGATGATTGTATCACAAAAGAGCTGAAGATTAAAGCTTTCTGCAGAAGAATCCTGCTGTTGTTGCGTGCTGTTCTTGCCGGCGAGGACGAGGCGCGCGACAGGTTCCCTCTTTTCTGCTCCTTGTACTTTCTCCTAACTAGTCAAGTAGCCCATATATCTGCTTTCATCTCCCCTATAAATGGTGGTGAGAGTCATTTCACACATGGTTGAAATTCCAACACTATCCCTGCAGTACTATGCTGATTTTGCATCTTCGGTCTTTTGTAACATGGAAAGTGAATTTCATTGATTTCTGCTCTAATCTTTATTACATTCTTTTCTACTGTGGATCTGGGTTTAATTTGCTCTTCTTTCTGGTTATTTCAAGATGAAATCCCAGATCGCTGATGCAAGACACTACTTTTCTAATAAAATCTATAAATTTCCCTCTATATACTATTTATTGGAATCCCACACATTTTGCTGTGGTATGCTCTCATTTTCATATGTTTCTCCTCTTGATTACTTCTTTGACTCCTAGGTTATTTTGAGTCTGTTACATAATTTCAAAATATTTGGAGATTTTCCATGTATCTTTCTGTTACTGATTTATAATGTAATTCCATTGTGATCAGAGAACATTCTTTGTATAATTTCAACCCTTTTAATTTATTGAGATATTATGGCACCAAATGTGGCCTATCTTAGTGTATCTGTGTGTAAGTGAAGATAATTTGTATCATGTTGTTGCTGGATGAAATGTTCTATGAATGTTAATTAAGGCAACTTGGTTAATAGTGTTCAAGTCTATTACATCCTTACTGATTTTCTACTTGTGTCATAGATCATTGAGAGAGGGCTGTTGGAATACCTTATTATAACTATGGATTTAATTCTTCTTTCAATTTTGCTTCCCATCAGATTTTTCTTCATGGATTTTGAAGCTCTGTGCCTAAGCATTTAGAATTGTCATGTCCTCTTGATGAACTGATCCCTTATTAATTGCAAAATGACATTTTATGTATAGTAATATTCTTTGCTTTGAAACGTATTTGTCTGCTATTAATTTAACCACTCCAGATTTCTTTTGAATTTCCCTTCATTTCCCTTTTTGTGTCTTTATATAGAGTTAATTCCTTATAGGCAACATATTGTTAGGTCTTGTTTTTTAATATACTCTCACAACCTCTGGCTTTTAATTACAATATTTAGACAATTTGTATTTCATAAGATTAAAATGAGTTTAAACCTTCCCTCTTGCTAATTGTTATTCTATTTGTCCCATCTGCTCTTTGTGTTCTCTTACTTTTTGGTCCTCTTTTGTAGTAATTATTTCTATGAATTCTGCTTTATTTCCTTTTTGGCTTAGTAGCATAATTCTTATTTTATTGTTGTAAGTAATTGTTTTGGGGTTTAAAATATACATCGTTAACTTATGATAGTCCTTCTTCCAGTAACATTACTTCACTTCTAGCATAGAAAACTCAGAAGAACATACTTCCATTTCTCCCTTCCTGTCCTTTATGCTATTATTGTTATAGTAATTGCTTCTATTTATTTTCTAAACCCATGGTATATTTTTATCATATTTCCTTTAAACGGTCAATTATCTTTACATTTATGTTAAATTATTTAAAAATGTATAATTTCAACTTCCAGTGTTCTTCCTTAAATTGTGTAAATGCATAATCCTATTTGGTATCATATAATTTTTCTTTTGCCTGAATGATGTCTAGAACATTTTTGTGCTCCAGCCTGCTGCTGGTGAATTCTTTTGGCTTTGACATGTCTGAAAACATCTTTATTTTGTTTTAGTTTTTAGAAGATTTTTTTTTGGTTGGGTACAGAATTCAAGTTTAGGGGTATTTTTTCCTGTCTGTATTTTAAAGGTGTTCTACTTTTTCAGTGCTTGTATTATTTCTGATTCCTTGCATGTCTTTAGTCCTCAGCACAAAGAAAAAAAAATATCTTTTTGCTCTGGCTGCTTTTAGGTTTTTCTCTTTATCATTGATTTTGAGTATTTTGATTATGATATGGTTGGTGTTGGTTTCTGCATGTTTTTTTGTGCCTGGGATTCATCAAACTGCCTGATCTGGGTATATAGGTTTTATCAAATTTGGAAAGTTTTCAGCCATTAGTTATTTCTTTGAATACTTTTTTCTGTCCCTTCCCTCTCTCTTCTCCACAGAATCTCTAATATAATAGGTTATTTGAAGTTGTCCAATTGCTCACTGATGTGCTTTGCATTTTTTTTAATTATTAAAAAAATTTTTATTTCATGTTGGATAGTTCCTATTGATATAATTTCACTCACCCTTTCTTTTGCAATGTCTAATCTGCTGTGAATTCCATGCAGTGTATTTTCCATCTCAGATATTATAGTCTTTATCTCTATAAGTTTGATTTGGGTCTTTATTATGTACCACACGTGTCTAATATTTTTGCCTAACATTTGGACATAGAGACTATGGTTACAACTATTTTAATCTTTTGCCTACTAGTTTTATCTATTCTAATTATTCCATTTCTGGGTCAATTTCAATTAATTGATTTTTCTTATTATTATTGGTCATATTTTCTTGCTTCTTAGAATGCCTAGCAGTTTCTTATTGGATATACTCATTGTGAATTTTCCCTTAATAGGAACTGGATATTTTTATACTACTACAAATATTCTTGAGCTCTGTTTGGTGATGTAGATAAGTTCCTCAGAAATAGTTTTGCCCTTTTCGAATCTTGCTTTGAAGCTCAGTTAGCTTGGAAAAGAGGAGTTTTCAGTCTAGGGTTAATTTTGCCCCTGCTCCTGAGGCAAAACCATGCTGAGTATTCTACCTGATGGCATAGAGGTTATAAGGTTTCCTCTCTGGCTGGAGTTAACAGGAACTATTCCCATTTCTGTGTTATGTCCAGGATTATTCCCTCTAATTCTTGTAGGTGGTCCACTTACTCCAAGTATTTTCCTGTCACATTTACACTGAGCATTGCTCAGCTGAAGATTCCGGGGGGACCCTCTCTGCCTAGCTTTCTCCTCTCTGGTACTCTGCTGGTGAACGATGTCCTCCCCAGGTTTCTTTGTCCTCCCCAGAACTTACAGGTTTTTACAGGACTTACAGATTCACATTTTCAGTTCAGCATAACCACTGGACGCTGCCTGGGATTTCACCTCCTTGGGACACAATCTGGACACTGTGTGTAGCCAGGGAGCTGAGGGAGCTGTAGGACTCACCTCTTCTGTGTACATCTCTGAGGTGTCACTGTCCTTTGTTGCCTCATGTCCAGTGACTGAAAGCTGTTATTTCATATATTTTGCCACTAATTCATTAATTTTTTTTTAAAATTAGGCTTGGATCAAGTAGAAGGATAAATCCAATCTCTGTTATTCCATCTTAGAAGCAGAAATCCACTGGAAAAAGAATTTGAATGACCATTTGGTCAGTGTTGGTCACCCAGGATATGAATTAAGTTGAGCATGTCCTAAAACATATGATTTGGTTTGCTTTCTCTGCTTACCTTTCCAGTTTCACAGTCTGGCTTACTCATTGCCTTCCCCCAGCTTGTCTCAGAAATTTTGTAACACCAACTAGGAAAAGAACTCTTTGGAACGTACAAATTCCCCATAGATTCAGGAATTGTTGATGCTTACCAGAGCTTATTAACTCAATGATTTAAATGAACTAATGATACATAATGGAAAAATCTATCTATCATCTATCTATCTATCTATTATCTATCTATTATCTATCTATCAACTATCACAAAACAAAAATTTCAACTGGCATCCTAGTGAATGTAGTATAGATAACATAAAACAGGGAGCATAGTATGAACAATATAAAGTGTTTGTACATTGTCTCTCCCACGGAGATATCTACAAGTTGTTATCACCCAGCCATAATAGGTTTAATGCCTAGTCTTATTCTGAGTATTTCTTTTGAAAACTTTTGAAATGGTCTGGGATTTCCTTTTCAATAAGAGTTGTGTCCTGCTGGGTGGCTAGATTAAGGGAAGTGATTTACAAGGCTGCTTAAAGGTACTAGGTGAAAGAGATGCTTCCATTTCACAGCAATGCTTTGTTGAGCACACTTGTAAAAGCCATTATAGTGCCTGTCACATGCTTGCGGGAAGAGGCAGGTCAGAGAGATGATGAAGGTGCTGTCTGGAGTAAGGGCCCACCAATAACCCAGAAACATCTGTCACCAATATTTCTACTTCTCATGGCATCTGCAGCTTTCCTGCTCTTTGTGTATATTTCCTGCAGACTTTGTTTCACTTTCTCCCTCACCTCCTTAAAATATAGACATTCTGCAATAGGATTAAGGCATGTCTACATGCACTGCTACATGACTTAAATCCTTGGCCTTAAGGATTGAGCCCACATTCTAACAAAGAGAATCAATCCACATATTTTTTCCCAGAGAAATGAAAAAACAATTTCTCAACATATCATTTCCCAGAGCCTCACTCTCATCTTCCCTTTCAGGAATATTTTCCTTTCCCCAGTATTTCAATATTACCAACCTATAAATTCCTGGACTTCTTCTTAAATTCCGTATTTGAAGTTTTGAATTATTTGAAATCAATGGAAAGCTAACAGACATGGACTCACCTTATATTTGATTTTCAGTAGCCAAAGCAAACTCTTTAATGTGATGATCAATCTTATTCAAAGAATTCTGGACCAGTAGTCATCTTGTATTTTAAGGTCAGAAGAGTCACGGGACAGACAAAGAGAAAAAAGAACAAAAAAAACAAAAACAAGAAGCCTAATGAATTTTTTTCTTTTAAAATAAAATCTGTTTCATTTGGAAGTAGTCAAATTTCATTGTTTTAATTAAAGGAAACAACAGCAAAAATATACTGCTTTTTTTAAAACTATGTTTTCCAATGTAAGTTTACTGAGTTAAAAAAAAGTGGTATGTCAATCCTGCCTATCTTATTTTTGGCTGTGTCTAAATTGATTCAGAACTCATAACTTGATTGAGAAGACGGATATTATCAGTTGGGTGCCCTAAAAAATTTCAATATTTCATAAATTACTTCACCTCTCCTTACATATACCCTTATCTTTATAATAAGGATTTGTGATGCTAATTCAGTATGTTAACACATGTAAAGCACTTACAACATTGCCTAGCCTGTGGCAAGGACTCAACATTTTGATTATCATTATTGCCAACTCGGTTGTATCCAATACTGTGCAGAACAGTTAGAAATGTCAGAGAAAAATAAAACTAGAATGTATGCCACCTCCCAAGAAGTATATTATCTGGCCAAGAAAACCTATTATGGCGAATATATATGACTCAGGTAATCATGTATTATGCTTGGTAGTATTCACGCTCAGACTTATGAAATATAAGAGTAAGATTAAGGCTTGGCCTGGAAGAACAAGTAGTATTTAGATAGATGGATGGGAAACACTCTTACAGCCCTTTCCACTTCTTTCCCTTGCACAGTTTGTTTTAACTCTTATTATTGCTAATTTTCTACATGTCTTTCTTTTCCACTAGATTGAAAACTGTTTAAGAGCAGATACTGAGTGTTATTCTGTATCTTCCATTCTATCCGGGAACATTGCTAGCCTGCACACACATATGCACACAGACATCTTGAATAATAATTATTCAAGGAAAGATGAGAAAGAATGATTCAAGGGCGAGAAAGAAGGAAAGAGGGAAAAGTCTATTTGACTGGCATGATCCTAGTACTGTGGGCACTGGGTGTAAGGCAGCAGATCAGTATTTATCCCTTACTCTAGTGAACAACAATTTCTCAACGTGTCTGGTTCTCAGAAGCTCAAGTTTTGGGGAGTCCAGCCCTCCTCATGAGAGGATGTTAACCCAGTATGAATCCTGAGCAGACTGAGAATTCCATGACAGATATCAATTTTGCAAAGTGTTTATTTGGGTAAAAGGAGGAATTAATGAATGAATCATTTTTTTAACCTCCCCCTGTCCCCCAAAAAAACACTGGATAAATTTAGACATCTATTTTTAGATAAAAGTTGAAACTTCACAGCATATTGTCCATTACTCTCTAACGGCATTTTATACTCAGCACATGGACAGTGCACAGATTTTCTTTAAAAACAGTACGACAAGAGTTCCCATCTACTTCCTAGAATATATATGACTTGACTTCCTCTGAACGGTGACCTCCTGATTTTGGTGGGTGACCTTGCTAATGACCATCATGAAGAAACAACTAACCTAATCTGTTTTGATTTCCCATCAGAAAAGAAACCTCTGTGTTGCAGTTTCACGTTTTCTCCTTGGTCACAAAGCTGGCTTGGTAGAGAAGCCAACACCAGAACCGATATAAATTGTGCTTATGGGCGGCTCTGTCTGGCCTCCCCGTCTTCATGGGCTGTAGCACTGCTGGCTTGCATCCAAAAATGACATGCCAACAGTCATCTTTATTTTATGTTACTTTGTCTTCAGTGGTTAATATTTCCTGATGCATCAGAAAAGGATTACATCTTTTTGCACAGGCTTCCTTCCCCTATTGATAGCCTTTGCAATTTGTTATAAATTGTTGGCCATTAAATAAGCACGTCTTTTAATCATGACGGGCCTGGGAACAGTTTAGACTGGCAATCCTAAGGAAAACCTACCACTCTTGCCTAAGTCAGGCTCCTTTCAGCAGAACTGTATTATGTTGGGCTTTGTTCTATTTCCTGCCTTGGGCCAATAATGGGGCTTCAGTGTCCCTTGCTTGTTTTTAAGAAGGATGACATATTTCCGGCAGCTCCTTCTACAGGCAGACAGCTGTGGAAACATCACCATAATGAACCAAACATCTTGTGAGCACCCAAGGAAGCTCCTACACATTCTCGATCCTTTTGTTCCTTGCTCTGGGAAACTTCTGCTGATATAAACTGGGGAACCAAGTAGCATTTCTCATCCAGCGTCCTTTTCCCCCGGCATCAACCATGGACTTTCCACTTTCTCAGCCTATGGGATCATTTGATGCTTGGATATCGTTCACACTGTTGTTGATTATCTGGGCACAGCCAACCATTAGGGGTGCAACGATTTTATCACAATGAGAGACTTAAGCCACTACCATTATCATCTTTTTTTGAAGCACAAAATAGAACCTCTTTGGACAATGGGAGCCTCTTCAAGCTAACCCCTGAAGTCTTTCATAGCTTTCTTGCTATCTGGTTAAAAATAGGCTTTTCATATGTGCTATGAATCCTCTTTCCCTTTTTTATAGTTGTATTCTATGTACATTATCTGTGCATATAGCCAAGGCATGCTATACCCCCTTTCTCCTTGAACCCTCATTTAGTCTTAATTCTACAACTAACTATACATTAAATTCTCCAGTACTTAATGTAGGTGTCTCTCTAATCCTTTTGTCTGGCTGAAACTCATTCTGTATTAAGTTATTTAAGGAGGGCTTATAAGGCATATTTCCTGAGTCCACTCAGATTGACAATAATTTGTGTATGCTTCTTATACATTTTTCTTCACATTTTTTTTACAATATCTTAAACATGTTATTCTATTTTCTTCTCTCATGAAGTGCTGCTGTCAAAGAGCCTGTTGATAAACTACTTTCTTTCCCTTATGAGTCACATGCTATTTTTGCCTACAGATTAAGAAGGAAGCATACACTGATATGACAGTCAGCCCAAAGGAAGTTTATTAAAGAATGTTCTTAGGATTAACACCAATTGGGGAAAGGGGAGACAGCAAGATTGGGTAGGAGAAGTGAGCTGTGGGGAAGTCACAGCATATCTTCACTCAGTGGTGCAGGGAGCTCTGCAGCTGAGAGTCATCTCAAGTTGGGAAGAAGAAATGGGACCTTTTAATCCCATACCCATAGTTGATCTAAGATGTGGGGTGACCCAGAAAGTGGGTGTGACCTTGGGCACAGTAGTTTTTCTCATCCAAGTAAATTACTGAGGAGCTAATTATAAATGAGATCTGTTGAACAACTTTCTAGCAGTTGTAAAATTTTAAAACAAAGAAACTTTAGGTTCAGTTAATTTTTCTAGAATAGGTCTTGATATTGGCCATTCTGGTCTAATATTTCAGGCATGTAGCATGCTCTTTCATTTTGTAGTTTCAAACTATTCTTTATTTCAGGAAATTTCCTTAACCTACAGGTTTTGGCATTTGTTTCATTTTCTTGCTTTACGTTCTAGCATCAGTGACTTCGGTTATACTTATGTTGGGTCTTTCTTGCTTTTCTTCATCTTTTTCACTGTTTCTTCTCCTTAAGGCATTATCTGTTGTGTTTAGTAGCTCTTGTGTTTTTTCTAGTTCAGTCCCCACTTCTGAAAAGATTTTATCTTCTATTTCTAATTGTTTCCTGAGTTCTGTCACTAAATTTATGAGTTTTTCTAAATCTGATTTATGTTTTCCTTTCTTTGAATTGAAACAGAAGTTTATAGTTTATTCTGTTTTAGGGCATATCTTTCTGGCATATTTTCAATGCCTTTTGAGATGTTATTCCTAATTATCTTTTTTTCTTGTAATAATTTTACATAGAATTTAACCTCAAGTGTTTTCTGTATTCATGTTTATGTGAAATTAATTTTTCCTAACTTTTAGAAAGAGGTGTTGCTCAGGGAAGCTTTTTGTACTCTGCAGAATCCACACCCGTATTCTTTCCTTGTAGCAGTCAAGGTTTGCTTTCTGAGGTTTCCTGACTCTTTTCCACTTCTTATATTTTATCTGGACCTCCCATAATTCCCTCTCCATTGTTCCTATCCTTATCAATTTTGATTCCATTCCCGGGAGATTCTCTTTTGTGTGTGACTCTACCTGTAAGAGAGATTGTGGGGTTAATTTTGACAATGACAATTCAATGGGGATATACTACTCCAGCCCCTCAGTACTTACCATAGGCCCCTTTCATTGATTTACTGTTGCAATGGGAAAAATTTCTCCCAATTGCAGTTGCTAATCTATAATTTGTCCATGACATGCTCCTCTGCACTGTACTGGCTCTCTTTAATTTCCTCCGTTCTCAGGTATTTCAGGTTACTCAAACACCACTACCATGCAGGTCCTATAGATGCTGGTAGTTTGCACAATTCTCAAGCAAGGAAAGAGAATGTGAGATTTGGGAATTGTGGGTATAACTTCTTACCTGGTTTTATTTTTAAATGCCACCCATGTGTTTTTGGTCTTGTCACCTAGTTATTCTCTCTCTTTTCATGTTGGGATTTGGAAAGATTGGAAAACAATGCAGCTGATGCTACTGCCCTCTTTATGGAATCACATTTTAATTGGCTTATTAAAAGTTAAGGTAAGTCACATGCCAAATAGAATGTGTATGTAGTAAAAGTGCAAGAAGAGGTCTATGGGAGGAGATGCATTTTATAGTTTATGAAATGAAATTACCAGGACTCTAGTTTTTACCCAAAAGATCACCAATCCTTTTTTTAAGTATCTCATTTCTGGGTCAGATTTACTCTCTTACAAAGCATGTAAGAATTATTTTAGCTATGGATAAACTAGCTTTGTGGATGGACTCACTTGGGTTCAACTCTGAGTACATCATGGATTGTTTCTGTAGACTTAGGTAAATTTAGTTAAATTCCCTGAGCCTCATCTGAAACTCAGAAAAAATAATATTCACCTTAAAAATCCAATTTTTCCAGGGTCATCCTTATTCTCTCCCTCCTTTCTCTCATTCTCACTCATCTACCAATATAAACCACAAATGCCAATTGATATTACCCAATAAATATCTCTTGAAGTTGGTCACTTTTCTGCATCTCCACCACTGCTGTTACAACCACTCCAGCACAAGCCACCATCTTCTCTTGTTTGGTCCAGTAAAATAATTTCCCTAAGTCACCTGCCAGCATCGCCTCTTCCCCCCTTAATACCCATACCTTAAATTCAGCCTGAATATGTTCAAAACATATTTTTGTCAACCTCTTGCTTAAATAACACTGATTATATCAACATTTTTCTTAAAACTCTTCAGTCTTACTTTGCATGCAAGATTTAGGTAAAACTTGTGTTGAACTGTAAAGTCTGGCTTCTGTCCACCTCTTGAGCTGACCTCACAGAGTTCTCATCTGCCGTCTCAAGGTCAGTCACACTGCCCTGCTCTCGGTTCCTCAGCCTCACCACGCTCCCTCTCATCACAGGGGCACATGCTCTGTGCCTTTCTGAAATTCTGTTCTCCCTGCTCTGCACCAGGTTAACTTCTGATGACCCTTCATATCTCAGTATAAAGTTCAGGTCCTCAAAGAAGTCTTTTCTGCCCTCCTAGGTGAACAGATCTCCTATATACCATGTACCTCTCCTTTAGAACACAGAAGATTTATTTATGAAATTATGTAATTAATGCCTCTTTACTTCACTAGAGTTTCCGTGAGGACAAGGAGAATTTTTATTTGTCAATGTATCTCCAGAACAATGCCTACACATAGTACTAAGAAAATTGCTGTGAAATGTGAAAATGAGAGAACAGATGTTTTTAAGATTGTTGCAAATGTTTTATTTGTGTTGTGAATTGGCCTAAACTATTTTATTTTAGGCAATAATTATGTTCTTTTAAGTAATTCTCAGTAATTACCAAACTGTTGGAAGTGATAAGGTTAGTTGCTTCCTCCCAATCTCTGTAACAGGGTATGATGAAAGCAAGTCTCAGTTCATATTTTGCCACAAAACCAGACAAATGGCAACCAAAACCGAGAACTAGTTCGGTAAACATGATGAAGTTTCATAGCCCTCTAGAGTTCTTGGTTTATGTGGGAAAACTGCTTGGAAGGTATCTCTGAGGCAAAACAGCACTACATCCCTGGTTCAAAATTCTTAATCTACATTTAACATTTGTTGAGAGCTTCCTTCACATTGTAACAATTGGGCGACTGTTCAGGATCCCACAGCTCTCTGAACTCTCCAAAGTCAAGAGTGGTAGCCTTAAAGCAAAGCCATCAAAACCTAAGAGTTTTTGCATTGCTAATTGTTTTTTTTTGTCCTGGATTCTCCCTTTCGAAAAAGCCTGGACTGCTGAGATAAAAGAGCGCAATAAAGAATAAAGCAGTTCCTGTGCATGTGTGATTACTGTAAGAATAAAGCGAATAAGCAGAAAGGAACTTCCCTCATTTAGAAAAAATTCGAAGTCATTGTTTCCTGGCCCCATAATAGGGGCTCCAAACAATTTAGATAATTATGATTTATAATAACATTCCTGGAGCACCTGAAGTCTGAGGCCTCTTGTACCCACAATGAATGAGTCATTATAACTTGTTTGTGCAATGCCGAGAGGAAAACAACAAGATCGTATCTCCTTGTCCCACCGATGATAAGGTGACACACACTTAATCAAAATAAAGGACACTGAAATCATTCAGAGAGGTCAGTTTTCAAAGGAAATTGAGAAGTGTCCTCTTGTTACCAGAAAAATTTCAGGAAAAGGATATAATAATCATTTGGATTAGATAAGTGGTTCAAAACTCAGTATATATATAACCTTCCCTTGTTTTCTGGATATATATATTCATATATATATATATAATGTAGATACATAAATATGTATACAGTATACATATTCATACATAAAATTTAGGGGTTTTTTGCATTGTTTTATAAGTGTGGTTTCATATTATGCATAATTGGCTACAACTTGTCTTTCTCACTCAAAAATATTTCATGGGAAACCTCTTCAAGGTAACTATTACAATTCTTTCCTCTTTTAGTGGTATTTTCCCTACATGATTCATTTAGTAATTCCCTGATTGATAGACATTTATTTTATTTCCATATTTTATTTTTCCATGGTTTAACATTCTGAAATAATATCCTTCCACAAATATCATGATGTCCTGATGTTTTTATTTTCATGGGATAGATTCTTAGAAGTGGGACTGCATATTTGAGAATCTAGAATATTACAAGTAAATCCAGTTAAGAGTAGAAGCTCAAAATCCTAGATGTTTTTAATAAAAATTTAAAATTTTTCATTGAAATTTAAAAAAATTTTTTAATTATATTGAAAATACATGTGGAAAAATATAAACAATGTCAACAAGTGGTTACTTTTGGAAAATGTAATTCAGAGGGTGGACAAAAGGGGTAATTTTATAATATCTAAATAGCTTTTTTAAATTTTCAGAAAATTTGATATAGGAAATGTACAGGCAATTCATTGAAAATCATATGCAAATGGCCATCAAACACATGAAAATATATTCAGATTCTATAGAAGCCACATAACCAGAAATTAATAATGTGCTATCACTTTGCACCCACCAGACTGGCAAAAATTAAAAGGATTATAACACCTACAGCTGGCAGAGATGTATGGAAAAGGATATTCTCATGCATTCTCGGTGATAATACAAAATTTTAAGCCAATTGGGAAAATAGCCTGTCTTAATGTTTTGAATTTATGTCTAGTCACAGAAGCAACTGTTATTAAGGTAGTTAAGGTGAAAGTACACCAGAAGGCATTCCATTAGTAACTTAAAACACTAGGACCTAGAAAATGAGAGCCAGAAATGGGCCTCGACTAGGATGCACACTTACCTCCCCAGTGGACAAGTATATCACAGCACTCAGTCAGACATTCTGCAGTTTTATCTCCTTCCTGAGTTGCGGGACCGTCTGGTGAAAGTCTAGTCCTGGGGAAATCACGGTGGGAGAGTGTGTCTGACATGGCCACATCTGAGCTGTGATTCAAATAGTATTCCAGACATAGCAGGACTAGATGCTGCCTTAGAAGAGAAAAATCTGTCTGTCCATCATGTGGGGATCTATTTGTGGGTAAAAATGAAATCAGCACCAGCTGGGGTCTGAAGAAAGGAAGCTGTACGCAGCAGGGAGAGTATGAGTCAGCAACGATTTGCAGGCCTGGGATGTCATTCTCGAAGCCTGGTGATCTGGTCTGACATAGGAGGGTCATGTGCAGGGAGGAAGGGGTTCCTGGATGAGACAAAAGCCAATTCACAGACTGCATGTGACACCTGTGTGTTTTTTTTCTTCATTTTATTGGTCTGTATAAGTGTTAGGCTATAACACCATAGGGGATCTTTGAAAGTCATTTCAGAAGGAAGACAGCTCTGGTACTGGAGGCCAGAATGTATATAATTGGGACTCTGCACTTCAACTTGAAGGAGAACATATGACAGTAGCGATCATCTGTTCAGGTCACAGCAGAGTGAGGATATTCTGAAAACAGTTTCCAAACCCAAATTTAGTCTCAATATAACCGTAGTCTCATTTGTAATATTCTCTTAGGAACATAAAAATATTCTCTTAGGAACAATAGAATGAGCTATTTTCAATCATGACTGTTTCAGAAAACCTGAACATTATCATCATTGTGAATATATGGGGAAATGTAATGGCGAATTAAGTTTCGGGTCAGCCGTGATGGGGGAGCGGGTTATGATAGTTCTTAGGACTTCTCCCAGGTTCTATTTGCACACTACTCTCAGGTTCGGATGCCAGCCTCAGCCGTCCCTATCCTGTTTGCAGCTCGGGGGCTGAGCAGCCCACTGGACGGTAGGAGGAGAGGAGGAGAGAGCCCCTTCTCTGGTTCCCTCACTCTCCTTCCCAGTCGCTGCTGAGCAGCTTGCACACCTGCCAGAATAATTTGAAAGGAGTCTGGTGTTAGGGCAAGGTCTGAGCGCAGGACAAGCTAACGATGGGGCCCCCTTATGCAGGACCGTCTCAGCACTCACTAGGATTTATGATATTAATACCCACAATTTCTCATAAAAGCAGCAGAGGGTGTGCTTTCTATACATGTGTGGGATTTGGATGTGGGTCTCCTGCACCAGTTCCTAATATCAAAGCCAAGAGGCGTTCTCCCCAGGACAAAGTTGAGAAAAGAGCACGGCTTGTCACCCGCTCCGGGTGCATCCCAGGCATCCTTTCCCTTGACACGGTGGTGTTCCGAGTTCGGTCACTTCCGGGTTTGTAATTGAAATGAAGACGTTAGAAGTAAGACTTTATGAGACTTAGAACAGCAATAAAAATTTGGTTGATGGTCTGGGTTTTGAGGACATTAGACTCAGAATGGGCATGTTGACAGATTATATTCAGACAAGAAGAAAACTTGTCTTGTGCATGGAGTTGCAAGGCCCTTTGGTACAGTTAATAATTGAACACCCAGTAATAAGTTCCATATTTTGTGAGTGGAGTCTCATGCCAGAGATACTCCATCAGCCTGTACATGCTCTGTGCTTATATGTAATTTTTTAAAGGTTGCAGGTACATTCTGAGCTCTGCATGCTCTTTTAGGTACCAGATGTGCCTGACCAGATAATGTTCAGATGTTTCATGCCTTTCTGTGGGGAGGGGGGATGCCCTATGCCTTGATTTTTTTCTACCGCAAAACACAGACTTTAAATAGAATTAGTGTATAACAAGGCAGAATGTTCCAATGCATTATTATAATCCATTCTTTTGGGTGAAGAAGAGAGTTGGTAGAAGGGCTTCATGCTTTATAAATATATACAACTTTCATGACACGAGGGGAAAACAATTACTGTCTTAAACCAAACAAAGAAAATCAGGCTTCAGAAAACTTCAGTTAGTCCTATTGCAAAGCCAAGAGTTTAAACTTGGCAAGATACCCTTGTTAAAGAGTGAATTAATACAGACATGTCACAATTATGTGACAGAGAGGGACTATGAAATCCAAGCCTTTCGATATTTTAAGGACTGCTGTGGGAAATTAAATATCTAGGGCAGGACTTACATTTCTAGCAATATGGGGAGAAGATATCATTTAAAACAATACTAAGCAAAAAAAAAAAGTCCTAAAAATGCAGAATAAATTGTATTTTAAAAAGGAGTAATAATCTGTTTTTGAACTTAATTCATGGAGTTTAAAACACAATGAATGTGTCAATCTACAGCAGCATAAAATAAGAACAGGGCAATCTTATACTACTCTGGAATAGGATAAAATATCAATTAATTACAGATGTAGGTAAGTTGTATATACATATTACATTTCTAGGGTAACCATTAAAAATCCCATAATGTACGCCCTCTAAAAAATGGGACAAAGACATTCCAAAATAAGCAAGAAAAGGACAAAAAATAAACAGAGAAGGCCTAAAAAAAGATTAGAGTGAGTTAGAAATACTTCTGCATATATGAAGTTGTCAAAATAAATGTAAATTAAGTTTTTCTGTTCAAAGACAAAGATTGCAAAACTGTCTTCTTAATATAGGCATCTAATATTTACAATAGACACCTCTAAAGCATAAGGACACAGAGGGGGTTAAAGTAAATTAATGGAAAAAACGTACACCAGGTATATACTAATCAGAAGAAACTAGGCAATTTTATTATGCCAGAAAGGCAACACTTTAATAAGAGTTTTTAAATATAAAGAGGATTGCTACATAAATATTCTAGATTTTAGTCATCAGGGAAACAAAATAAATCTAAACTTGCAGCTTCCTAATAATGTAGTTGCAAAACGTATAAATTTAAAAATGGTAGATAAATTAAGATAAACTAAAAATTTTACCATCCTAGTAGTGTGAGAATTTCATAGCTACTTCTAAATATATATATATATATGTTATTATGTAACAACATAGGTAACAATTCTTAATAATATGAAAAAAAAAACCTTATTTTTCAAGTACTTGGATTACATCTGCTAGGATATTAAGCAATTCTAACAAATTTCAAGGCATCAGTCTCAGAAGACTGGTCCCTAACCACAAGGCAATTAAGGTAGAAATAAATAGTGAATAAAGAGTGAAAATATAGCTTCTAAACTAAAAAAATGTTAACCTTTAAAAATCCATAGAAAGTCAAAGCTGAAATAATTTGAGCAACACAATAAATGACATAGTATTAGATTATAAGCAAGGATAAAATAAATGTCCACAAGTTCACACCTATGTAAATAAATTAGTAAATAAATAAGTGAAGGAGAAGAGGAAACTCTGCTATGCAGAATACCAAATAATTTATGTAGATAATCGCCCCCCGACATGAGATGGAACATAACACCCCACCGGGTAAATACAGACTATGCAGTGACTTCCTTCTAATGTTTACAGTATGGAACAGAGCAAAAAAGTAACTTCACCATGGAGAAACCTGACAAATAGTCCTTAAGCAGGTGATCAAGGTTAACATTATTGATGAAAGTGATGTCAGCAGCATGTACCTCTAATATGATGTGATGAAAATGCCATTTTGCCTTGTTTCTAAAACCCATAACCCCAGTCTAATCATGAGAAAAATATCACGCAAATCCAAACTGAAGAACATTCTGCAAAATATTCTTCAAAACTGTCAAGGGTATCAAAAATAAAGCCTGACAAATTGCCACACTGTAGGGAGCGCCTAAGGAAACATGACAAGTAAATGTAATGTGATATCCCGGATGAGATCCTGGAACAGAAAAAAAAAATAGGTAAAAACTAAGGAATGTGAATAAAGCATGGACTTCCATTAATAATAAGATACTGATATTGGTTCATCAGTTTTGACAAATGTGATAGTAATGTAAGATGTTGATAACAAAAGAACATGAATGTAGAACATATGGAAATACTCTGAATTCTCTGTACAATCCATGCAACTTTTTGGTAACTTGAAACTATTCTAAAATAAAAACTTTATTTTTAAAAAATACCTAAGCCTGGAAACAAAATTGTACACACAAAAAATCATGAAATTCTTAGTGGAAATTTGTACTTGGAGTAGAATGATTGTGAAAATACCACATTCCAAAATTTGTGGGGTGTAACTAAGGCAGTAGTTAAATAAAAATATAAGGCATTTAATGTTTATACTAGAAAAGAATAAAGTCAAAAACTTAACTTTCAAGTGTCCAATATGAGGTCTGAAAAAAGTCAGCATAATACATTTTAGTAAAGTAGCAGAAGGAAATAGTTAAGGTAAGAACAGTAAGTACTGAAAAAGAAAAAAATTACGTAAGAAAAGATAAACATAGGCAAAATGGATTCTCTGAAAAGCCAAAATAATTGGCAAGATTGTTCTAGAAAAAAGGGAGAGGCCCAAATAAACAATATTAGAAGTGAAAAGAAGGCATAACTACAGGTGCAGCAGAGATTTCCTTTTAATATAAACTATTATGAAAAGTTTATGCCAATATATTTTAAAATCTAGTATAAATAAACAAATTGCTTAAAAACATAAATTATAAAAACTGATTCAGGAAGATCATTAGACACAAAATGATTTGAGATGAGTGATTCAGATTTTTACAAAACAGATAACTCTATTCTTACACCAAATTTCCAAAGAACAGAAAAGGAGGACCACTTATACTCAAGTAATTTTGTTAGGCTCATAACCTGCATAACAAACAAAAGATTAGGATATACTGATAAGGGAATCAGATAAGTTCTTATTCATAAATATAAGTGAAAAATACTAAGGAAAACATTAGGATGAAAGAATCCTTTATTATATAAAGCATTAATACATGATAACTAAGTTGAGAATATTCCAGGAATATAAGATTACTTTAATCTTAGAAAATCTATTAATATGATTCACCACTTGAACATATCAAACAAAAATAATTAGAGTTGTCTCAATGTATACAGAAACAGCATGTAATAGTATTCAACATCCATTCTTTGTATTTAAAAATTCCTTCGTTAACTAGTAGAGTGAACTTCTGTAAACCTGAAAAAAAAATACACCAAATATTAAAGAAATAATTACATTAAATAGTAAAACCTTAAGGCACTTCTTTTAACATTAGGAACATGACAGGGCTTCCTACTATCACCAATTTTATTCAACATTATATTAGAGGTTTTATCTAATATAATGAGTCGATAAAAATAGATGTAACTCTTGGAAAGGAAGAAAAAATTTTTATTGTTTTCAAATGATATTATATTCTATATAGAATTCCCAGAACAATCTGCTGGGACAATCCCAAAACACTTCCTTTTAGACCTACAAGAAAGGTGTGCAAGTTTTCTGTATATACCAGAAAATACAAAGATGAGATGTTATTTATGATGCTTATTAAAAATATAAAATGCTCATGAATAAAGATAACCAAATATATGTAAGACCTTTATAAAAAATTATTGAATGACTTTAAATACTAATTGAATCAAGATCTATGCCCATGACTAACAATCTTAATATTATAACTGTGAAAATTCTCCACAAATTTATTTAATTGAGTTAATGATACTCCTATCAATATCCTGACAGATTTTTATGGAATGTGACAAACTGATTCTTAAATTTATTTGAAGAAACAAAGGGCCAAGAATAGTGAAGAGGTAATTGCAGACGGCAAAGTAGGCCCTCCTCAGCCAGATGCCAAGACACAGAAGGCTCTGGTGATGATTTGGAGGTGCACGGGAACAGGGATAGAAAGACCAATGAGCACAGCAGGTATCCCAGATCTAGACCCACAATGTATTTGGAAACTTGACCTAAGGCAAACTTAACACTGTACCTTGGTGAATAATTATTAATGCTGGGAAATTGGCTACAATGTGGGAAAGAATTAAAGTGATACCTGCTTCCCATCATATAGAAGTTAAATTTCAAATGGATTAAGATGTGAAATGTGGAAGACCAAATCATAAAATCTTTAGAACAAAATACAGGAAAATCCTTATGACTTTGAGAGGATATCTTAAGATCAAACACACACACACACACACACACACACTAAGAAAAAAAACATAAAGGAAAATATTGATAAATTTAAATACATTGAAATTAAGAACATATGTTTACCAAAAGACTTCATGAAGAAAATCAAGATGTGCCAGAGACACAGAGGAAAACTTAACAACATATTGATATTAAGGAAGTGGAAATAATTTCTAGAAATCAATCTACTAAAAAGTGGGCGAATGTCATGAGGAGGCATTTCACAGATGAGAAAACAGAAATGGTACATATATATATGTACTACATATGTATACATGCAGAAAGATCACACTAGACTCACAAAAGTTAAAGCATCTGACAATACTAAGTGTTGACAAGGATGTCAATCGATGGAGATTCTCATACTCTGCTGCTGAGAGTATGCACATCACACTCTTAATGTTTTGTCATTCTCTAGTAAACTTTAAGATTCATCTAATTAACCACTGAGCAATTCCACTCCTGACATATATGCCAGAGGAGTCCTGCACACAAAGGCCAGTCATGTACAAGAACAGTCCTATCTCATTGTTTATAAAAACAAAGAGCTAGTCCATTGGAAGGGAAACAGATACACAAGTATTTTGTATTCATACAATGGAATTCCATACAGCAGTAAAAACGAATGAACTGTACCACAACATTAACAAAGATGGATCTCATAAATGTGATATTTGAAAGAAAATAAGTTTGGGAAGAATATGGGCAAGTATGAGTCAATTTATGTAAAGCTAAAAAAATGCAATGCAAAATGTTATGTTTTCTGAGGATAAAAACTCTTGCCCTCAAAGAAAAATAAAAGAATAACCCAACATTCAAAACAGTGATTCCCAAATTATTTATTTATTCATACTATGCAGCCCCCAGTGTCTCATAGGCACTGAGTCAGAATGGATTCTGTCTTCTTCCTGCCAGGACAGAGAACACCCCACTAACAAGCTGAGTGATGGACTTGTGCAGAGGGTTCCAGGAGAGCGGCTTGAGTGGCCGGAGCTTCTTGAGGCAAATGTTCAGCTAATGTTTATGTTTATCTCAGTGTCTACTAGCCTGAGCATTAGCTCTGCAAGGATATTTGAGGGTTGCAGAGGGAGAAATGATCAGGGAAGGGCACATAGGAAATTCAGTTCTTGGTAATGCTTCATCTCTTACACACGGAGGGAGTTCACTTCATTACATCATTATTCGTTAACATACGCATATATTCTTTTGCATGCATGACATCGTTTCATAATAATCATAAAACTGAAGGTACTGATGCCAGCAGTCAGTTTTCTTTAGAAGAGAAAGCCTTCAGAGAAAGCACATGAATGCTCAAAGGAGTGTAAGATGTGAAAGGATTTTGGTTTAAGATCTTTTCTAAATTTTTGATCCTCTTCTTCCTGTGTGTGAGTTCATCTAGCTCTAAGCTTCATCAACACCCGTTGTTGGTGACTCACGAGTCCGTATCTTCAGCTACACCTTGATCTCCGTGTCTGAACACCTGCCCACCAGCATCTACACAGACTTCCTGAAGGCATTTCAACTTTCCTTTCCGGGTCCCACATCTTTGGTCAGGTGCTCTGAGAAGGAGGTGGACGTGAGGGAAGTTTATTGGGGCCACCCTCAGGATCCAAGCCAATAGGAGTGAGATGGCATATGATCAGGCAGATGGAGCGGCTCAGCTGTGGCGCCCTTACAGCAAAGGCCCAGATGGTCCCATGGAAGCTTTGGAGTCGGATGTCCCTTCAGAGGCTGATTTTGTCCCATGCACACAAGCATCAGCCATACTATTCTATGCTTCTTTGCCAAGCCTATAATTCTGTGTTATCTATATTTTCATAGTAGTTATTTTTTCCCTAAAATGCCTTCCCCCCTTCATGGCTGAACCAAAGGTAGTTACACCCTAAGGCCAAGCTCAAGTACTCCCTAGTGTTATAATGGCCAGAATTCAAATTCTGAGCTACTGGAATTGTCTTCCTATCATTATAAATCCATTATGTCATACTTCTTGTGAGTTGAGGGACCCATTTGCTATCCCATTAGACAGGGAGCCACTTGAGGGTGAGATCCATGTCTGTTCATCTACATGCCCATTAGTGAATGCTGGCTGACCTTCAATAAACGCACATGAATGAACATGTGAATGACCTCCTTAAGTGGGAAATAGGAAGATGAATGCTAAAGGTTCTGGCTGACAAATGAGTCAGAGCTCAGCAAATAAATGAAAGAGTATGGAGGACTTCCTTGACCCTGGATGTATCCTGTGCAGAGTTTACAGGCCTTTCTGCTTAAGTAGACTTCTTATTTTCACAGGTTTACAGAGCAGCATGACCCAGCTGGGTTCTTTTTCAAATCAGAGTAACTGGCCCAGATTTGACACCCTCAAAAAAGGCAAATTTCTCACCATCGTTTTATCTTGCTTAGAAAACAACCATTCATTTGGCTTTCTGACTATGGCTGTAACGTGTTCTCTGGGATTATGAAGAATCATTTTTGGAGGAAATAGAGACATGGATCCTCTCCACTTCATTCTAGCCATGGTTCACCTAAACATCTAGAGATTTTCCTTCTAGTTTTGTGCTGGGTTTGTTCTTCTTCCCACGTTCATTCATGACCATGGATGTTCAGCATGGAGAGAAAGGGGTCTCCGTTGCAGAATTTGCTTCTTATTAATTCTTCCATTCCTGAACATTTTGGAAACACATGTAATAATTTAAATATAATAATGAAAGTAAAATAGTTGCATCCAGACAACTGAAACCAAGCAAAAATAATTTTACAAAGTGAATTTCTATTTTTCTTTTTATAGAATGGGTATAGCAATCTTACATCTCTGCTTGCATCCATTAGGTTAATTGAATATTAAAGAGGTCATTTGCATGGTACTTTTTAAAAAAACATGTAGATCACTGTGTTCCACCTCCACTGTATTATGACCCATTAGTCCATGTATTCAAAACGCAATGCTCTCGAAGTATAACAATGATATATTAAAAGAATGTTACATCACTGAAAACCAGAAATTTGTTCTATACCACAAATACCAGCAGCATTAAATATTTCCACTTTATTCAATATGATCCAGAAGTGTATTTAGGAAATAGTTTGTAGAATTCTACTCACTGATTTTTTTGTTTTTGGGGGGAGAGTGGACTGGTTTTTAGTCTTTTTTATTTTATCTGCAGCATGAAGTTCACAGTAAGTAGTAAGTAAACATTGGTCAAATTAATGAACAAACAAGTTTCACATGTACAGTTGCTGGAACAAACCATATTAATGTCCTAAAGGTATCAAAAATAATAACAAAACCAGACAAAAATTAACAACACCAAAAAAGAAGACTACAGGTTCAGTACAGTGCTTTGATATACAATGTGTTTATCTCCTGTCCCTCCCAAGAGCCCACTAACATGGTTTTGTAGGATAGTACAGTTCTTCTTCATAAAGTACACCTTCTGTCCTAGTTGATTTTTTTCAGTCATGTCTATGTACAAATTAATTAAAGCATAAATAAAGAACTCTAGACCTCTCAGAAATTTCCAGATTTTGGCAAGCAAGGGTGAAAAGAGGAGATTATTAAAGTGGTGGTGACTATCTTTTGGGTATTTCAATAAATAAATAAACAAACAAAAGGAAAGGGGCAGACATAAGAGGTCTGGTGGCATTTCTTTGTAGACCCCAAGAACATTTCTTCCCTCGAATGGACTCAAGTATATCACTTAGGCATTGTAGACCTTGCTCGAGTTATCTAATTAGGTAACTATTACAATATCACTTCTACTTCTGGGAAGAAAGAAATCAGACCTCATTCTTGCACTTCCTAGTAGAGATATTTTTTCAAGTGTATCAGGGCCAAGGACAAAAATTAGAGAACAAACTAAGGTTGAAGAAACTGAACCATCCAATTCAACTGTAGAGTGCCAAATCCAGCTCAGAATGTAATTTGTCTATTTTTACCAAAACAAACGTTCCTGGGAACATAAACCTGTTCGCATGCTAAGAACCTTGAATAGTACAAATACCAGATGATGAGATTTTTGGAAGAGGACAGATGATTTCTTTTTTCTACCATTTCCTGCATCCCACTTAACTGCTCCAATTAGTTTTCCCAGACATTAGAAGACGAACACAAGGTCCAGTTGATTACTTCTATCCAGATGAGGAATTGAAAACTATTCAGTTTGGCATTGAGACCTCAGTTTTCATTTGCACATATACCCCATTTGTACCAACATCTAGAAAATCACTTTGGTTTTAAAGTCAAGTAACACCATTGCACAAGACTGCTTGTGTGAAGACAGACACCTGGTGGTCAATATGTAGAACTGCAGCCCAGAAAAAAAATTCTTTGAGGATCTCTCTTTTTTTTTTTTTTCTCCTATTTCCCCTCCGCTTTCAGGGTAAAGACTGCTGTTGACTGTAGACATACTGCAGCTGTATGAACGTGAGTCTCAAGTTCAAGTCAAGAGATTTCCAGAACAGTTACACCAACTCCATGAAAGCTCCAGGTCACAAGTTCTCTAAACTATTTAGAAAGACGACTGAAGCATCATGTTAACCATTTTTAAAAGCTACTAAAATGTCTTAACCAAGAAACTGACCAGGGGCCTCAGTGTCCGCGAGTAAAGTTTAATCTCCACCTAAAAACTTCTGGACTTACTCGGTCAGGATAATGAGCTTCTGTTTTCTTTTGGAAAGAGAAAAGAAGTGTGAATTCTTTTGGAACCATCGTCATTTTGAGCTTCTAAACGTGGCCTTGCCCTTGAATCAGCCCTGCCTCATGTCTAACTGCTTTTCTCCAAACTGAACTCGGCCAGACAAAAATATGTAACCAAAAGACGCAGAAAGGAAAATCCCTCTTTCTTATGGTTCCTGGTTCCCAGTTTTGTTCTCCTTAATTTTTAAGTGTGGAGATAAATTTCTGGAAGCCGATACAGAGATGACCTCCTGAACTCCGTCATGTTGGTGTCAGACAGAATGAAATCAAATCTTGGGCCCCCTGGTCATCTCTGTGGCTGTAAATGAGGAGGAAAAGGTGCAGCAGGACACTGTGTGTCTTCCCTTTGGATCAAAGTGTCGATGAAGTGATGTGCTGCAGAGCCGGACATGTCCTGATCCCCCTCAAACCACCCTGGAAGAAGGCATTTTCACTCTGATGGGTTGACTTCCTGTTATACAACTCCAGGCCCTGCTGTACCTGAAATGACAAGATATCATGGTCAGGAATACCTTCGCCTAACTTTTATCGGGCCTTTGCTATGTGTCAGGCACTGTCTCAGGTCATGTCACATGTTCCCCCCAGTCAGTGAGTGTTTGAAACTGGTCCTGATAGGCACACAGCATCCCAGTCTCAGCAGGTAGAAGTTGAGGTGTCCGGGTCTGAGTCCAACCTGGGTCTGCCAATCTGTTTCTAGTTCACCCCTGTGTGTACACACGTACACCATAATCTGAAAACAAAGGCATTCTCTGCTACGCAGTGGCCAACTGGTCAGTATTTTTGTTTACCATCCCAAAGAACAATGGGGAAAGGTATTATCAATCCTCCATTGTTACAAGAAAAAAAAAAAACATTCATTTAGGTTAAATAAAGCAGTGATATAATATCCCCTCCTCCCATCCTCAGTCACGTAAGTGGGAACCTTTATCAAGGATACCGAGTGCCTGAAGAAGAGATTTCCTAGAGCCACTATGAGAACTATCATATCACAAAAGCTACGTAAATTTCAGGTACACATCCCCTTTCTGAAACCCTTATGAGCCAATGTGTTTCAGAATTCACAATTTTTCAGCTGTGTTCATAATGTTTCAGTCCATGTGTTGAATATCATGTAATGCCCCAATCAGGGCCTGGAATAGACATGAATTAACACATGAATGATTCTGTAATGGAATGGATAATAGTCACACTAAGTGGGATACAAAGAGACTAAAAATAGTCTTACACTGGTTCAGCTCAGGTGTGGTCACAAAATGAATGGGACATATATGAAAAAAATTATCAGACTTTCTTTGCGTTTTTAAATTGTAGATAACAGACTATGATCCTATATGTGATGTAAGAGCCATTTCACACATGTGGTCTTGTCCAGAGGCTCCTGTCAATCCCTAGAATCCAGAGGAGCAAATGCAAAATTAAGAAGAAAATCTATCACCAAGTAGTTACCTTATTTATCAAAAGTCAATGCACTTCATCATAAAATCATAAAACTTTCAGAAATAAACATAAGAGAAAATCTTCATGATGTGGGATTAGGCAAACTTTCCTCTGCTAAGTCACTGTCAAGAGAATTAAAAAGACAAGCCACAGACGAGGAGAAAATACTTTCAAGTCACATATCTAACAGAGGACTTGCATCCACAATATATAAAGAACTCTAAACACAACAATAAGGAATCAAACAAACCAATTAAAAAGGATGAAAGGACTTGAACAGACATACCACCAAGGTAAAATAAAGATGGCAAGTAAACACATACAAAAAGGTGTTCAACACCATAAGCCACTCAGGTAAATGCAAATTTAAACCACAATGCAATTCTACTACCCACCTGTTAGAATGACTAAGTGAACAAAATACTGACAATACCAAGTGTTGTCAAGGAGGTGGAGTATCTTAAACTCACATACATTGCTGGTGGGATTGAAAATTGGTACAGCCACTTTGGAATATGGTTTGCAAGCTTCATATTAAAGTTAAATATATACATCATATGACTCAGAAATCCTACTCTTGGGTCTTTACACTAGATAATTGAATACTTATGTTCATGTGGAAATTGGTCCACAAATGTTCATAAGTAGCATTATTTGTAGTAACCTCCACCTGGAAACAACTCAACTGTCCTTCAGTAGATGAAAGATAAATTATCTGTGGTATGTCACATGATACGTCACTGATCAGCAACAAAAAGAATGGACTGTGATACATACATCAACTTGGATGACCTCAGACATTATGCTAAATGATAGAAGCCAATCTCAAAAGACAAAAGTGTAGTGATGGAGAATGGATCAGTGGTCACCAGTGGTTATGGATAGAGGGAGGGTGTGGCAATAAAGAAATAGCATGCGAGAGGTTTTGGGGAGGTAATGGAATCATTCTGTATTCTTATTGTGGTGATGGTTATACAAATCTACAAGTATGTTAAAATTAATAGAACTGAACACCAGAGAAAGTCAGTATTAGTCTGTGATCATTTAAAAAATAAAACCCTCATAAGGCCCACACATTCAGATTTGACTGTTCTTTTGCAGTTCGTTGCCAACCTGATCTTTACTTACTGGGTGACATCCTCCTTCAGCCAGTGCTGCCTGCACAACTGGGATGTGAACTGTGTGGGGGGCACTATGGACGCTGAGATGAGGCAGTCAGAGGCCCTGACACTCAGGGCTCACAATCTGGGCAGAGATATGAGACAGACAGGTAAAGAGATGTAAATGATTTCCACCACTCAGGCTCAAGGTGGTGATCACCAGGGGCCGTAAGCACAAAGAATGTTTCCTTAGTTGAAATAAGTGTTTGTATTTACTCTTTTCTTACCAAGTTTTTTTTTTTTTGTAATTTTGAAGACTCCTTTGCTTTGACAAAGAAGAATTAAATGAAAAAAATCCACTAGTTAATAGAAATAGTGTCTGCTAGATTGTAAGCTTATTGAAACATGCCCTGTATCTAATTCCACTTGTATATCCCAATGACTAGTAATCTGATACATGGAAGTCACATCACTCAGGAAATATTTATTCAACAAATGAATGAAAGATGACATCAACACAACATATTAATCATTCAAACCTTTGCTATCTTTTTATTTAGCCAGCATATTCATCAGTATAGCTTCTCTCATAGTTATTTGAAGATGAAGCCTGTATTTCCATTAATATGTGCACAGCCCATCCTCATACTGTTTATGTGACTCTTCCAAGGGGAGAATCCCTAAAAGTGAGTCAGAATGATTAGTCATGTCCTATGGCATCAGTTTCTGAAACCAAAGACCATTGCATCCCCTCTTAGTATCTACAGGAAATAAATACCAGCCATGTGACTCTAGATCCTTTTAAAAGACCACTAATCCTGCTATGATAAGTGACTGGGCAGTTACTCAAGTCAGGTGTTTGTACTGCCATAGAAACAGACAAAGTTGGTGTTTTCCAGTGTTCTAAATCCAGGATCCAAATCTAGATATAAATATGCTGAATGTTATGAATCCCATTTGCCAAACTAAGCTCTATATCAGTGTCCTCATCTATGAGATAAATAAAGCCCACTCACCACAGCCTGATGTGAATTCATGATGATTAAGGTCCTTGCTTATAAGAAGCCATTGTTTTTATTCCCGTTTGGGCAACAGTGAAGTTCAAAGTCAGAGTTCCGTCAGGGTTCAGCTTCTGTGATCAGTCAGAGCGTTCCTGTTTAGAAGAGAGTTTTCTAAAGTAAGTGCTAAGTATTTTAGGCAAAGAAACCCAGCTGTGAAAATACTGTTAACATTTGTAATGGTTGTTTTACATGTGGATTCATTTTTACTTGCACTTATTTCAGTGCAATCCTTGGGACAGAAGTTCCTCCTCCCCCGCCTTCCTTCCCCACTGCTTAGTCCTGCCGCCCCTCATGGGTCCTTTGAGAAATGACAGTCTCTGTTTAATTCGTACGGGTCACAAGTGTTCTACATCACAGCACACCCTTGACTAATTAGCATTAATAAGTGATGCTAGGAGAAAGAGCCCTGGAGAAAAAGCGGTAGGCTTGATGTTGCCAAATCGGAGTTGGCCCAGCTATCAAAATTTTCCAGTGTACTTTCAGTCTCCTCCCTCGCATGTGTTCCTGCTGCCTGAACGTACATTTCTGACACGGGGTCTCAGACACCCCATGAGGCGCACAGCCCTGTGTACTTCTCATTCCAGGAGGTATGGGGACTTCATTTATTTAATAAACTCTTAACTGTCTGGCGTGTGCCTCCACCCATGGGGGTAAGACTTCAATTCTGCCTCTTATGATTGTAAGATGTTTTACCAGAAGTACAGCAAACATGAATCTAATTATTCATTAATTATTGAGCACCTACTGTATGCAAGGCATTGGACTAGGTACAGATAGCAGAAGGAACAGGGTTTCAAAGAGCAGGGAACCAAAGCAGGACAGGGCAGGTAGGCTGAGCAGCAGAAGGACAACTCAAAGTCAGGAGAGCAGAAGGCCAATTAGAAAACTCCGAGGTTTGAGTCTGAAGCAAAAGATATGGTGGGAAAGTCTAGATTCAACTTTTTCTTCTTTCCCTGAAACTCTCTGAGTCTCAGTTTCCCCAAAAATATAGATAATAGGTACACTTTGCAGACTGGGTGTGGCTATTTAAGATACTACAGGGCCCCACCTGACACATGGCAGGCAGTTGGTGAATGATGGTTAACTATTAGTAGGTCAGGTTGCCTATTGCAAACAATTTGTGAAGGAGAGGTTGGGTAATAAGGTTGCAAAGGCAGTATGGAGCCTCAGATAAAGGGCTTTGAATGCCTCGCTCTGAAAGTTGGGCTTCATTCTGTGAACAGTGCGGAGCCAGGCACTGTTGGTCAGGGAACAAAAGAACAACATGATCTTGGAGCTGAACAACAAAGAGCAGATTAGGAGCAGGCAGAGTAAAGACTCATACCAAACAGCCTGAAGTTGTTATAGTCATTCCGCCTAGTGGACAGAAAGCAAGAGGTACATTTGGGATGCTGTCAGAATGTTTTTATTCTACATGAAATAAATTTGTCATTACAGGAGGAAACTTTCAGGTAGGACATAAATGAATGCTATTTTCTGTCCTTCATCAATTCTCATGTTTTATCAAATACTTAGGTAAAGCACTATGTGTTCTGTGACAAAATGTAAATGTGATATGGTCTCCTTCCCTCAGTACCCACACATCTGCATTAACAAAAGCAACACCCCAGGCTTTCATACATGCCACACCCCTGGCAGCCCTCTGCCTGCGAGAGAGCACACCGCTTTCAGGGGCCACATAGATCCGAACGGAAAAGGATGGGGAGAAGGGTTTGGAAACCAAGTCATCTCAAAGCCTTTCAGATGTTTATTCTGACATTTAGGCAGATTTGGAGAACAATCTAAATGTCCAAAAAGAGAAAATCATTCACTAAAGGCATGTGTTAAAAAACCATGCAGCTGTTAAAAGTTTTAAAGATCTTAAATGTTAAAGGTTTTAAAGATTATTTAGTGGCACAAGTAAACACTCATGATATTAAGTGAACTAAGCAAGATACAAGTTGTTCCTTTTGGATACTATTTTTGCAAAAAAATTAAACATAAAATATAAGATTGATGTGCATAAATGAGGAACGAAAGAACACCCATTAAATTTTTAACAGTGGTTGTGACTGAAAACATTGTTTTGACTGAGAGATCACAAAGGATGACCCAGAACTAAATGTGACTTGCAGACATTTCTTGTTTGCCCAGACGGTCCCTTCTCTGCCGTCCCACTTTATTCTCATCCTGCCTGCTTCACATAGTTCGCTTGCTGACCTGAACACTATAGGTATTCCTGAGCGGTTTTCATCTTTGCACTTTTCTACACAAGCAGGATTTACATTTACTCATTGGGAAAAGCCGAAGTTACAATAACTAGCATTAATTTGCAGTCTGGACATTACAGATGGAAAACATAATTTCCTTTTTAAAGAATTTGAGATTATTTAGCAGCGATGTAACCCCTCCTGCCATGATTAGCTCTGGAATGCAAGAAACAACAACATCCTGTCTAATGTCCCCTTAGGGAAGGATCCCTCAGATGGCAGCTACGGGTGTGACCAGCCCCAACTCACACCTTGTCCCCAGAGGCCCCGAACAGTCTAGTCTCAGCAGGTATGTGAGAAACAGGGTAAAAGGTTTACATATGCATGGTGGTCAAGCAATCATTTTAAAGTTGGAAAGTAATTTAATTATTATTCAAGAAATACAGTTTTGGGGGTATTTAGAATCTTTCCAAATATGAATTAAAAAATAAAAGCAGATGTTGGTAATGGCACAGTGGGTATCATTTATTTGATTCAAGCTCCTAAGGATTTATTTGATCTATTTTATAAAAGGGGAAAGGATGACTGATGAGATAAAGGAGTCGACGGGACTTGGTCAGTGACATAGTGGGTAGTAGGAGGCACCCACCTGGGGCTTTGCCGAGGGCCAGGCCCTGTCCACCTGTGCTGATGGTCACTTAGTCCTCTCAGCCACCTGCTGGGCAGGTGTTCCCTCTGCCAGAGTATGTGTTTATTTCCCACATGTAGTAACAGACATGTGCAGAAGCTGCAGCATAGACTTTAGAGCTGACGGAGACCTTGGTGATCGCCTTGTCCGATGTCTGCACTTTATGAGTGAGGATTCAGGGGTCCATGCAATTCGATGACTGGCTCCAAGCCACCACCCACCCAGCTTCTGGAACCGAAACTTCAGCCTTTTGGTTCTACGCCCTGTGTTCTTTCCTCACATGATGCTCCCTTCATGTGTGAACTGAAATATGAATAAAGCAAATCAGTAAAGTTTTGATTCAACAAAGTAGGGTGAGAGTCAATAAACTTTTATTAATAAGATCGGGAAATGCTTGAACTGCAAAAGTGAAGAACATAGTTTACAGTCTCATACCAAGGACTTTTGTTAATAAAAATGAACAGCTAATAACATTTTTTATTCTATTTGCTGGAAAATAAAAAATACTAAATCTTATTCAAATATATAGAGGCAACCTGAACAGCCTTTGTATCTATTTGATTATGGTAGTCCTATCTAACTGAATGTGAAGTTAAAAACCTTCCTACAAGAAAACCTCAAACCCAGGTGGCTTCACTGATCAGTAAGTGGGTTTGGCAAACCATGACATGCGTGTTTCCAGCCCACCACCTGTTTTTCTACAGTTGGTGAGCAAAGAAGGGTTTGTATAGTTTTCAACGTTAGAAAAAAGAATCAAAAGAAGAATAATATTTCCTGACATGTGAATATCATATGCAACACTTATTAAGGAAATTAACAAGGATCATAGACCTAGCACCTAAAATTTAAAATTTTTTCTAGCATAAACCCTAGGATAAAATCTTTATGATATATGTTTAGACAAGAATCTTCTAAATAAAACACTGGAAATACATACCATAGGATCGACTAGACTTCACCAAAATAAAAAACTTAGGTTCTTTAAAAGTATTAAGAGTACAAAGGCAAGCCACAGGTTGGGAAAAAATATTAACAAAGCACATATTTGATGAAGCATTTGTATTCAGAATATAAGGAAAGTTTATCAATCGATAATAAGAAAACAAACAAAAATAGGCTGAACATTTTAACAGATTTTACCAAAAAGCATACATAAATACCAATTATTAATTAATCACACAAAAGATGTCCAATATCATTGGCCATTAACTATAATAAAACGCTACTACACATTCACCAGAATGGTTTATATTAAAAAGACTAATAATATCAGCTGTTGGTGGGGATGGGTAGAAATTGGAACTCACTTATATTTCTGACGGGAATGCAAAATCGAAGAGCCATTTTGGAAAAACAGTGGCAGACCTCATAATGTTCAACATACATTTACCATATGATGCAGAAATCCCATTTTTCAGTACTTAGCAAAGAAAAATGAAAACACATGCCCAAACAAAAGCTCTACTGTCTTAGCAGTTTTATTCATAACATCCCAAAAGTAGTAGAAACAATACGAATGTCCATCACTGGTGAATAGATAAACAAAACGTAGCATGGCCCTTCAAGGGAATGACAATGTGAAATAAAAAGGAATGAAGTGTTAATACAACCACATGGATTAATCTCAAAAGCACTGTAAATAAATCAATGGGAAAAAAGCCAAATGCAAAAGACTGCCTACTTTGTGACTTTATTAATGTGAAATTCTCAAAATGGCAGACTATGACAGAAAGTGGTTTAGTGACTGCTGGGGGAAGGGTGTTTGCAGAGGCTCCAGGGAACATGTGGAGTGATGGGAATGTTCTTTATCTTGATTTTACCAGTAGTTCCATGACTGCATATGTTTGTCAGAACTCAACAAATTGCACACTTGAAATTGGTGAATTTTGTTGTACATAAATTATGCCACAGTAAAGGTAATTCAAATATAGTTAATTTTGATACTACTTTTATAAAATAAAAATTTTCCCTCCCTCCCTCCCTTCCTTCCTTCCTTCCTTTCTTCTTTGGAGTGTGTATGTGTGTGTATCAAGAGATATCTGAAATGTTATTCAACCATTGTTAATAAAGATTATTTTTAAGTCACAAGGTGTTCTCATCTTTGTATTTCAGTATTTCTTGAGCTTTTATAATTAGCATCTATCATTTTTATAGAATCAGTGGCAATTTTTTCCAAAACAAAATACAGCAAACATTGAATAGGAAGCACAAGGATTAAGGGCCTATCTGAAACAGTGGTCAGAACTATTTCTTAATATTATTCTCAAAATAAATAAAAACTGCAATAAAACATTTATTAGATGTCCTTGGTTATTCTGTAGCTTTATAGATAAAAGCCTTCATCAGAATGTGTCATGGAGTTTTCAAAGACATATTTATTAATGAGGGCCTAATGAAAATCTTTATTTTAATAATTTATCAATTGAATATTTGTAATAGACTGAGAGTCAAAGAAATAGAAGGATTAGGAAAGGCCACAAATGTACTAGGCTTTTCTGGAGACAAGAAAACCTGTCCTTCAGAAGTTTATTTGGAGTGATGGATGTTACAAATTAGGTGAGGAAGGTCGTGACCCCAGAGTGGGTATTGGCTACCCAAACCAGAGTTTGTCTTTATTTACAAAGGAATAAGACACATCGTTAAAAGTTTTGAATAGAAATGTGACGCAGGTCTCTATAGAAACTCTCGACTGCTCCAGGAGCAGTTTCGTTGATTTTATTTTAAGGGGTGCGCACAATCACCATGCGTGGTTTCAGCAGAATAACGGAAAGATACCCACAGACTGACTGCGGAACCTGTGGACGCCTTACCCGCCGCGACAAAAGGGGCCTTAGAGGCGTGATTCCCGTGGAGCCCCTCGAGATGGGAGGATTATTGCAGGTGTTCCGAGTGAATCCAGCCTGAGCACGGGAGTCCTCATGGCTCTGGAAGGTTTGAAGTCCAAGGCACATCTCACTCCTTGACATCATGGATTTGTGACTGTTAATCTCTAAAGATGCCCCCTGATGATTCTTTTTTTTTTTTTGCATAAAACATGCCTTTGAATGTGGGGCCAGACTTGTGATCAGCTTGGACCAATAAAATATTCCTGAAATAATATTCTTGGACTTCGGGGTCCAAATTTTAAAATGACAGTCAGTTATCTATTTCCTGTCTTTTAGAATCTGCCAAGCTGTGAGGAAGCTCAGCAGGTATTGGAGATTCTCATGAAGAAAACTGAGGCCCTTGGTAAACAGCCCTGGCTAAGCTGCAGTTCAACCAGCACCAGCTCTGTGAGTGACCTTTCAGCCATCCTAGCAGGACGGCATATTCATAATATGGGATTTATAATATATGATATCATTATTATGTCATGTTATAATATAAAACCTAGTTAGTGTAATGTGGGCATAATAGGATAATAGGTGTCCAAGATGAGTTTGCTTTGAAATGTTCTTCTTTTATACCTTTATAATTTGTATATATTCACTAAATTTGTAAGCACTTTGATGCAAGGACCCTGTCTTGTTTGCATTAGTATTCTCAGAATTAGCCCATGCCTGACACACAAAGGCATTCAAAACTATTAAAGGAATGAATGAGTGGGTGAATGAGTATTTAACCCATAATGAGAAGGAAAGAAATATAAGGGTGCTAAAAAAAGTAGTTAAAATAAATTGTGTTCTCTGTTCAGCTTGCAATCCGAACTTTCACTTGGGGATTTTTATCCAAACCAAACCCTAAACATTGCCATGTAAATGAAGTAATGAATACCACCTATCTCAAGTCTAGCCTGCACTGACAGTATGTCTTAATCCCTGTTCTCTAGGCAACTCAGGTCTTGGGTTATGCTGCTTATTCATGTGTTTTCCCTTTAGCATCTCCAATTATACTGAACATAGCATGTGGCAGAGAGTTATGCATATGACCCTGGTTGATTGTCCCACTGGAAAAAAAAATGGTTTGTCTTAAGACATTTTTTGGAAAATAAAATGCTCTGATTCTTTGGACTTAGTGTTCTTCCAAAGGTTTCAAACAGGAATCTCAGAAGTTTTTAATTATTGTACACCATTTCCTCCCTATAAGGCCCTGTGCTCATAAGGAAAAAAAGCCTCCCACTGAAGCTGACATGTCAATAAAGTCCATTGTGAACTCCCAAGTATAATATAAACCTCCCCTGAACACATAAAATTCTTGGCTTCCAAGAAGAGTCCTGAAGAAAGGGCACTGCATTTGTTTCCAAATGCATGAATTCTATTCAGAGCTCTAAAGTCCCAAATCAGTTTTAAAATACTGATTCCAAAGAAAGTTGACATGGTTCAGTTTTCAAATCAAGGAACAATTTTCCCTGTTTTTATAGTCGACCTGAGTATTAAGTGTTGTCTTATTAGCAGTGAGTAATTCTAGAGTGCTTGAAGAGTTCACTTTTTAAAAATCTTCTGCGTGATGTTGCCAGGTCAGGATGGAAATCAACTTGAAAAGACTTGCAACAACTCAACCACCCACCTGAACTGAGCTGTCAAACTACCCGACTGGGGAGAATTGGGTAACAAAATTCATTTGACACCTGAGAGAAGTAACAGCTTGGTCACTGAGACTCCAAGAGTAAAAGTGACCGGGGCTAGGCTGGTGACTCTTGCTTATTCTGACAGTGAAAGAGGTACATGGTTCCCTGTAGTCAGAACTCTTGGCAAGGGTGTCAGCGCCAATCCTTGCAAGAGTGGAGGAAGGACAAGTACTCATATATGGTGGGTGATCAGTAAACATTAGCTGTTAGGTGCTCACACATGGGACAAGGCAAAAAATTCTGAGAAACAAAAGAAATCAAGGCTAGTCATGGTTTTCTCTGTCTGTTCAGACCCTTAGATTGATCTTCAAGTATCTCAATGCAAGCTGATTGCAGTCAATAGGGGAAAAATAAAAGTGGGAAAGAAAGAATCCAATGAGCAAATTTTCCTAAAATAACAACATGGTAGTGCCACAGGCATTTTGGGTGACAATATGAGATTTTAAGCTCCATGAAAGGAGGAGACATATTTGCTCCATCTGCCTGCCCTCCTGTCCCTCACAGAGAACTCAGGACTCAGAATTCATGAAATGACTGATGATAAAACAAGAGTTTTTAACAGAAAGAAGTCATGCCTTAGGTCCTCAAGGATACTACCCTGAAAGGCACTTCAAATACTGAGACAAATAAGAATAGGGGTACATGTGGCTTGACGATGCTTAGTCACCAATACAGTGATAACGAGAAGACTAATAAATGGACGTAGCAGGCCTTGGAACTGTCTTGCCTTTAAGAAGGCTATGCTGATGAAGATGATGTGGATCTGTACAGTCTAGTGGACTATTTGGTATATCCTTAGTTGTTAAAATTCATTTTATCTTTCATATTCAATGTCCCCTTTGCTCTTAAATGATGCCCTGAAAAACCAAGGGTTCTAAGGAAGGAACTCTTTATTTGGTTTTCCCAGAAATGGACCCCAAGATAAGAATTTGCATAGAAGGTGTTTATTTGGAAGGTAATCCTAGCAACTGAGGTCTGGAAATGGAGATGTGAGACAGGGAAGTGAATTAAGCCCAGAGAGTGTATGTTATCAAAAAAGGTACCCCAGAGACCAGTTTACGATTAATAGTATCACTAGAAAACTAAAAAACAGAGAGAAACAATGTTTTTCAGACTTTTTTGACCTCAGTACACATTTGCAGTCTTAACAATTCTTGAGGACTTCAGGAAGTGTTGCTTGCATGAGCTATATCTAAAAATGTTTGTCATATTAGAAACTAAAACCAAGAAAAATTTTAATATTTATTTACAAATTTAAAAATAAGAGCAAACATATTACATGTTAAATGGAAAATATTTTATGAAAAGCCATTATATTTTCCAATTCAAAAAAATGACGTGAGAAGGATATTACATTATATAATCTTTACAAATCTCTTCCATAGCCTGTTTAATAAAGAACAAGTAGATTCTCACATGTACTTTTGCATTCTATCTATTGCTGTATATTTTGGTTGAAGAACTTTTTCTCTTAACCAGATACGTCACAGGAAAAAGGAAGGGTATTTTTATTATAAAATTATGTATATACTTATGTATTTTCTCAGATAATTATGTATGTTCTTTGATCCTATACTAAACTAGACAATTGATAATTTATTAGTGGTTAGTTTCCATGTGAAATTTAAAATCATATTCATGAAACTTCGGTACTCTACTTCATGAAAATCCACTTTTTTACCCTGCAATTTGAATACATTTGTTACCCTTGTATTTTATCATGTGTTAGTCATACAAAAATTAATGGCTGAGTTAGGCAGATATTCCAGAAGCTGCCATATTTCACTATACAACCTCAGAAATTTACATTCACTGTTATCTCCACTTGTCTCATCAGAAAAGCAGCTGAGCATTAAAGAGTCATCAAGCTCACAGTGGTGGATAGAAGTGTTCAGAAATTATAATTTTCTCTTGAAAGCTCAGATTTTATTATTGCCAGCAAATACTGTTAGTGGTTTCTTTGATGTGACAGCTTCATTTCATTCATTTTTGAAAAATGTCTGTCAAACATCCAAGTCTGAATAAGCATACATTGTTTTTTCAACTCCAATAACTGTACTAGTGTTTTTCTTTGAAACAGCCATCATATTTTATTGAATTGCTTTATATGTAGTTCCCATTTTACCATATAGATTATTAAAATGACTTTGACTCAAGGGACAATATTTGTAAAATGTAGTAATTTCTTTACTGCTTTATCCAGGACAGATTTAGGGAAACCATGTTTTTTCCCCCAAGAAGCACAAGATGGTGAAGAATATAATGACTAATAGTATAATTAGTACTCCTAGTACAACAGGAGCCACTGCCTGACTCATGCTAAGGCAAGTTTTCCCTCACTGTTTTCACACTGTCAGTGCAAAGGTCAACACTGTGGAAAGGCAAATAACTTTTAAATGATTATGACAATAGTTTATTGAGGATCTCCAGATATCCATGGACCATACTTTAAAAACATGTGCATCAGAATTCTGTCCCCTGAAGGGCAAGTCAGTTGGGAATTTGCAGATAGAGGGCTGCTTTGAAGAGGGGTATGGATCTCCCAACACCCCTTTACCTATTGTGCACAGAGACACAGCAGGCTTCAACAATCAAGGAAAGAGCTCAGGAAACAGCATGCATGCATTGGAAGTTGGAAGCCAGAAGGGCACACACTGAAATAGAATAGATCAAGGGAAATAAGTAGGTACCAGGAGCATCTGTTAAAGCCACAGCACCGGGTATGACTGGGTTGGGGCAGCACAACCCCTTGCTCCACCTCCATCCTCAAGGAGAGGCTGTTCTACTTTCTTTGTTTCCTGTATTGAATCCCCATACGACGGATTGCTTGAGGAATGGGTTTCATTACTAAGCAAGAACAAAGAGTTAGAACTACACATTCAGGTGATCTCTCAGCTCCCTTCGAACCCTAATGTGCTCTGATTGTATCATTAATTGGTATGAAATAACTAGTGTGGCATCCTAATTATGTAACCAAAAGAAGGCAAGAGAGAGAAAGGAAAATTGTTAATACATGGCAACCTGTTTCAGGCTGGATCTTGATAATCTAGCTCATGCTAAATGAGTTCCTTTATTTTATCTTCTTCCTGCCCATCAACTCTTGATTCCCATTCAGTGTTCAGTTCGGCAAGGGAGCCGTCTGAATGCACTACCACCTGGAACAGTTAACAGCAGCCACCAGTTCTACCTCTCTACTAGTCAGACAGGAAACCTTTCGCTAGCATCTTGGAGATACTTGCAGGGAGGCAAAACTGAAATTGGTTTAGATGGCCTTTCCATAGAAATAACATCGACAAGGAGATAGTCCCTCTTTCCACGGGGGCCCCAAGGACTACACCTCAGGGTAACTGTGAACCAGAAGTTCCCCTGCTCCCCTGTAGATTTTCAGCCTAGACCACCTGGAAGATCCTCAAACCCTCAATCTATGAAATTTAGCTTAAAGTGGCCCAGAACTGGTAGCACCACCAGGTACCCAGCTGACTCAGCTGAAAATTCTCATGTTTCTCCCAGGGCTCAAAGAGTTTGGGGAAGAAGAGAGATCATTGAAGCACAAGATCTATACAGGTTCTTCTTCCTGTAGCTGCTCCAAGGCTCTCTATTGCAGGTGATAGATAACCTAACTGAAACTAAAATTCAAATTTCAATCTTAAAATTAAAGGCTTCTTGACTCTTATAAATGGAGGTTCAGTGCAAGGAGTATTTCAGGCGAGGTCTGACCTAGTGGTTTACCCCTGTCACCATGAGCATGGATTATTTTCATTTCTCTGCTTCCATGGAGTCAGCATCATCCTGTTGCAAAGGAAGGTTAAGTTTCTTTGTCTAAGAGATGTCTGCCTCTAGCAAACTGGGCCTCCCTACATCCTTGTTCACATACATCAGGATAGAAGACTTCTCTTTCTCAGTCATCAGAACTTGGCTTCTCTTAGGTCATTGACCAACTTATGTTTCATGCCCACTCTTGAATTAACTACAGAGACAGGGGTCTGGCCACAGGGAAATCAGAGCCTATGGTTCTGGAAGTGGGGTCAATTCCATACAAAACATATGGCTGCTATACAATGGGGAAAAAGTAGAATGGATTCCAGTAAAGCGCATAAGCATATCCACCATACAACCTCAAGGTCTGAAGTAAATTCACATCTTAAAAGTACTGCTCCTCCAGAAGAGCTCCCCATGGGGCATTCACCTTTACTTTAGATTACAGAGGTTATGGAATTTCATTTTTAGACACAGAAATCCCTCCTTGTGAAATCTGTCCAGCCAAAACTCTAAGATGATAGCCAACAGCAAGAGGAACCACGTGTTCCAGGCTGATTTGCTAAGAGTTGAAAGAACTGGCATCTCATTTTCAACAGAGTAAAGGAAATGTGTTGCGAAGGCTAAGAGAGACTTAAGTCAGAATACCACTGTTACCTCTCCAACAGAAATATTTACAAGTGATCTATTTTAATATAAATGATAATATACAATAACTAATTAATGCTCCAAACTATATACCACCTCTTTCCTCATTCCTTGACAACTTGGTTATATAACTACTACCTCCATGATGAAAAGGACTTTTGAGTTGGCTGAGATAACCTGCTATGGGTAGATAGTAGATGAAAAGAGAAATCAAGTAGAATTATAGAAAATGATGCCAAAATTGCATTTCTTGGACACCTGAAGTTGAATGGCATGTCCATTCCTGCAACCACATGGTCCTCTTTTCTGTCTTTTTTTTAATTATACTAAAAAACTTATAACATGAAATCTGCCCTCTTAAGAAATGTTAAATGTACAATATTGTTAACTATATCACATTATTATAAAGCATATATATAGAACTTTCTCATCTTGATGATTGAATCTCTACACCCACTGAACAGTAATTTTCCATTTCCCCTCTTCTGCAGCCCCGGCAAACATCATTTTACTTTCTGCTTTGATGAGTTTGACTATAGATATAATACACAAGTGCAGGCTGGCTTATTTTAGTAGCATAATGTCCTCAATGTTCATACATATTTCAGCATATGACTGGATTTCCTTCTTTTTATGACTAAATAATATTTCATCATAAGCATATACTGCATTTTCTTTATCTATTTATCTGTCAATGTACATTTAGATTGTTTCTAACCTCTTGGCTATTGTGCATAATCTATAATGAACATGGGTGCAAATATTTCTGAGATCCTGATTTTCATTCTTTTGGATATATACCTGAAGTGAAATTGCTGGGTCACATGGTAGTTCTATGTTTAATTCTTTGAGAAACCTCCATGCAGTTTTCCATAGTTGCTGCACCATCTTACATTCTTACCAGTAGCATATAAGGGTTCCATTTGCTCCACATTCTCATCAACACTAATTTTCTGCTTTTTTATGTTTTGTGTTTGTTTTTATTTTTAGAAAGGCCATCCTAACAGACATGAGGTGATAACTCACTGTGATTCTGATTTGCATTTCCCTGATGCTTTGTGACATTGAGCACCTTTATGGTGAATGATGCAGATAATATGGTTTGAAAATATTTTCTCCCACTCCATAGGTTGCCTTTTCGGTCCATTGATTATTTTGCTGCTCAGAAACTTCTTAGATTGATGTAGTCTTACTTGTCTTTTTAACTGCTTTTGGTTTTTTTTGTCTATGCTTTTGATGTCATATCCAAGAAATTTCCAAACCAATGTTATGAAGCTTTTCCCTTGTGTTTTTTTTTTCTAGGAGTTTTATAGGTCTTAAATCTAAGTCTTTAATTTTGAGTTGATTTTTTAATATAGTATAAAATAAGGGACTAATTTCATTCCTTTGCATGTGGATATCAAGTTTTCCCAATAGCACCTTTTGAAGAGATTATTGTTTTTCCATTTTGTATTCTTGGCACCCTTATCAAAGATCAGCTAACTGTTCTCCTCAGTATCAGAAAAGGGAGACATGACTTTTCCAAATTAGAAAATTGACTAGTTTTTACTTTTGTGCTCCTCAAGATGCTCTCAGGTCAGAAAGGCCTTCCTAGCATCCCAAGATCCTTATTTGAAAAATCCTTGGGAATCCCAGTTATTGGTATGTAAGTGGAGCAGACAGGGTTTGAGGGCTCTATGCAGAGTTTTTCATCATTCAATCTTTGGTTTATTCTTTTTCATTGTGGAAACTTCATTCTTGGAATTTGTAGAACTTATTTTCTTCTAAGTTGTAGTTTTAAAACAAAAAACAGTAAAAGGCTTCCTTGTTTGCTACAGTACTATGCTCTGTCCCTAGTGGTCTCCAGGCTGCTTGAAGTATTACAGTAAATTCAACTCCTCCCCTGAAAGATTACACCTGAAGTTATTTATTTATTTATTTATTCTGACTTCTCATGGGATCTGACTCTTGGAAAAGGGTCCTATGCTGTCAAACCTGAGCATTCGGACTGCTGGCCGCAGGGCTACTCAGTTTGGTATAAGATTGCCTTTCCACAAGAGAAGCAGACCAGGAAACCCTACCTTGCCAGGAGTAAGAGTTGAAGAGACCCTGGGAAAGGTGGGGGAATGTCTGCAAACCTGCCAGCTGCCTGGAAGAGGAGCCAGAGGTCCCTGCACCAGCTCTGGGAGCCCCCTGGGCTGCGGGCAGGCAGTGGAGTGGGAGCTGGGGTAGTACCCATGCTCTGGCCAGAAACTGCTGCTCAGAAGGTCATACAAGGGCACACACTGCAGGCACAACCCTGAAATTTTCTGGAAAACAGGTTCAGGCCAGAACAATTTTGACCCTTCTTGGTGGTAATTCGCTTGCACCACTTCTGCTACTACTGAATTTATTTAACCATCCCCAAATGTTGCATTTTTAAATATTCCCTTTTTATTGTATAACTATTTTATTAATGCAAATCAATCATTTATTTTCCTAGACTTATAAGATCAAGACTTACCAGATCAAAGATTGCAACTGGAAAATTCCTAAGAATTTTGATTGTTCAGTGAACATGGTCTGAACACCTCCATGAGGGGGGTACAGTATGAGGTGTCAGAGTTGTATGCATACCGAGGGTATAGCTGGTACATGTCCCTGTGTGAGGGACTTAATAGGGGACATAAATGGCTGTGGAAGAAATATTGGCTTGCAGAGCTATTTCTTCATTAAAAAAAAATAGGAAATACAAAGTAGTAGGCATAATACCCTTTCTGTAATCACATAAAGGAGACTTGGCTGTTTGTGTGGAACTGCTAAGAGAAGCTGATAGAAAAGGAAGCAGGTATGTAACTGACTCATGCACGTTAGCATGAGCTTCTGAGCATTAAGGACCACTCTATCAAACACAAACTTAGTTTCATTTCAGGTTTCACTGCACTCCATTTCTGTACAGACAGAAGATGAAGTGAGAGCAAAGAGGCAAGCAGAGTCCTTGAGCTGTGCAGGATCCCATAATGCAGCTACGAGATGCAGGTATGCTATAAGAGAATAGATATAAAAATAAATTAGACGTAAATCCCCTCCTTAAATTTCAGCGTTTAGCAAATTGATCAGAAAATGGCAAGAGTAATTAAAGAACTTTCACCAAAGTGCTGTAATTGTTGGGAGCAGGGAGGAATCCTTATATTGAGAAGGCTAAGTTAGGCTGACCTTGTAGCTGAGACGAGTAGGTAGAGAATTTGAATTTGTGTCAGTGAGGGCAGTGCACTCCTGGCCAAGACAACTGAATGAGAGCAGGGAAAGAAATGTGAATCATGGGTGACATGCATGAAACAGGAGTAAACAGTTCAGTCTAGCCAACTAATGATAATAACTACTCATTACTGAGGCTGCCCTCTGATAATCACTGGGTAGAGGGCTTGATACATTCTCTTCTCTGAACTCTCCAACTCTGTGATAGATCGTATCATGCCCTCTTTGCAGTAGAGGCAGTAGACCCACTGAAGATTTTAGCCCAGAAAAACTGCACATTTGGAGCTGGGCTCCTGGAATACTCATTTGGTATCTGTGTGCAAGATGGGGTGTAATAAAATAATCTTCATTGTTAAGGCCACGGCAATAGTCCAAATGATAACTGAGAAAGATCTGACTTGTTAAACTATAATACAGAAGAGAGAATGAGTGTAAGAGCTTTGCAGAGGTCAGATCTAGAGGATTAGTAAACTGATTACACGTGAGAAGTAAGAAAAAAAATGATGCTAAGGTTATAACCCCAGGTAACTGTGAAGATGGTGGTGCCATTAACCGAGGGAGAATAGGGTAAGGGGGCTTTGGAAAGACAGATGACGGCTTTGGTTTGGAACGTACTAGGTTTGTAGAACAGTCAGTGGGGCATCGCCATCAGATGATGGGAAATGGTAGACTAGAACCCAAGAGACAGAAATGCGGGAGCAGAGATGTAATAATAATAGGCCCGTAGCTGGATACATTTCACAAAACTGGCCACTTGTAAAGCTGTATCACAGAGATGTAACAGGACAATGAAACTTCCAAATTCTGAAGTTCCAGGGTTATTTAGAATTCAGTATCATTCAGTCCTTTAGCTCAACGTTACATTTGGTGAAGTTTAATTAAGCAAGAACAGCTTGATCATATTCAGTTTACTTTGGGGGTAAGCTTTTACTTCAAAGCAATGACGTGTGTGTGTGGTGGGTGGGTGTTTTCCTAACAACAAAATAGAATAAAAGTTCTCATGATACGTCCTTTAAAATTGGTTGGCAGATAGCATTTTCTTTTTCAAACCTGGAAAGAGAATGACTTCCTTTCAAATCTAAAGTATAAATCATAATTGTGCTTTCTTTCTGGGGCTTCTGGCTTTTGTCAGATTAACAGCTTTAGAAAGAAACGCATATTTTCAGCTGACCTGCAGTTGGACCTAACATTTCTTCCCTAAACCGTTCTCAGACAGTTTAGCCATGGAGGAGAGAGGACACACTTTCAGAATCTGCTGTGGGTGGCCCAGAGCCCATTCTCTGGCCCCATGCAGTTTAATTGCCCTACCTCACAGCGGCCGCTTTTGGCTAATGAATCCTTAGCTCCAAGTTTTCCTTCCTTCTAATGAGTGCTAATAAAATGCATTTAACTCCACTAATGCAACAAAAACCCAGCATTATTTCATTGTATCTACTTAATGAGAACCTTGTTTAATATCACATTACAGTGTGCTCAGCCAAAGCATTATACTGGAGGAAGTGGGCCTGTAAGAAGGGAGTATCAAGTGCTATAATTTGAACATTCCTCCTTAATATGCCCTGCAGTCCTATGTGATTGCTTAATTCATTTAGCCGAGCTAGTCTGATCCTTCTGCCAACTGTTTTGTAAAATTTACTGCAATGCTAGGCAACCAGTCCCACCATACAAGCTAGAAATACAGTATTGCTTTTCCTGGGACCAAGCTATTAACAGTTGTTTGGGGAGAGACAACAGGCAATGCAGCAGATACTATTACAAAAAGGAACACGTTTGGGATGTGTCTCATGTTATAAAATAGTTACAGCAAATCCATGTTTTATTAATCAGAATTTCCCGCCTAATTGTTTATGGTCTGATTTCAGAAGCAATTCGTCTTTATTTCAGATTTATCTTCAATGCGCAGTGATTTCTAATCTCCTGGTTATCTTAGCCGTGAACTTACCTCCTTTGGAGCCGGCCCCTCACTCAAGTAACTGTCAGTAACAAATATCTATTGAAAGCTTTCCATTTGAAGAAGAGAATCACTTTGTAATCTGAATAATCATTGCTTGAATTAATTTTAAAGTTTTATGTATATTGGGCTTTCTTAAAATGAAGCATATCTATGGTCTCATCATCTGGAAATTAGAGATAAGACCCTTCATTATTTCTGTCCATCAAATTCAGGGATCTGGAAATATTTCTGGTCCTCCTGTCACCTCAGAGAGATCACATTAGGATACATTTTCATCTATATTGTTGTTTAAGGCATAGGAGTCTACCCACTTTGACACCCTGCTTATCAAACTCATACAAACACTTCTCTGGGGTTTTTGAAGAAGTTAAAAAGAATTGTGATTTTTCCCTGGATCTGTGAAGGGAAAAGAAGTTGGGTATCAGGAGAGCATCCTTCCTTCTTCTTATATTTATTCAGAAAAAAATCTATCATTATCTATAGCTATGAAAATTGTTAATATATTGTTTCAAAAAATGATAGTCAAAGAGTAACCATTATCTCTTGAGACCTTGTAACTGGTCACCTGATAAGAAAATAGGTGGTGATGGCAGGAATCCATTCAAGACGTACCTTGTAGAGGTCATCTAGGGATCAAGACCTGAACACTGTTGTTGCTGAATTTCTAATAAATGGCTTGAATCAAACTTTAGTTAGGATAAACTGAAAAGAACAGTATCTCTGCTCTTTCTAGCCTGTTACTCCTTCGTGGGTGGAGGGAAGATGAAATCCTGGATGCGTCCAGACAAGCACAAGATGGGAAATTACTGCTGACTATACCTGTGTCCCGAGCATTCTGACTCCTCAGAAGAATGAGTGGGTGTTTACACCTAAACCAGAAGGACACCTACAGTAAAAAATGAGTCTAGGTGAGACAAACACAACTTTTTGTACCTTCTGATTATAAATTGTGGTTTCTTTTTTTTTTTTTCTTTTCAAACCCTAGAAGCTAAAATAAATTTCAAAATGTGTATAAGTTTTGATGATTGCATGAAATAAGCAGTCAAAAGAGCCAATATATATATATATATTTTTATGATAGGGAATATGAATATGAAACTATATTCTATATATTTTTCTCTTTTTTTTGAAACACTGTGGTTGTCGATCATTTATTTATTTATAAATAATGCTAAATAATTTTACATTGAATCTCTCCAAATAATTTTACATTTAATCTTTCCAATATTTTGAGAGAAATGCTTCTCAGTAGCTTTGTGGTCTGACTACATTTGCTCAAAGGCTAATGAAAAATCAAGCTCATATCAGGTTTCTGAGAAAGCTAATCAGATATTGAATTTTTCTTAAGCAAACAAAAACTTAGACAGACAGCCTTTTAGAAAGTTAGTCTTCTTCAAAATGTAGGGAGGATTAGCCTTGGTCCAAACTAAGTCATTGCAAAAACGGCTAGTATTCACTGATATATGAGTAGAGATTTCTCTCCCTGAGATATTGTGCTATTGGACTCATGTAACTGTGAGGAGTTTCAATTACTTCAGGGAAGAAGCTAAAAAAAGGAAGAGGTTTATTGCACTCCTAATGGGCCAAGGCTTCTAACGGTACCTAAGCCTCTGCGCTCTTAAAATAAAATGTAACACTTACGAGACAAGCCTGGCCTGAGATCGAATATGCTACTTAGTTTTCTCTGCTTCAAACATTCTGGAGTTCTTCTTTTAAAGAACCAAGACTCTGGAGAAAGTGAAGGAAAAGAAGTTGTGAAATCTGTTTCATTTCTAAACATTAAAGGGACTCGAAGAGAAGATTGCTTTGTAAACTGAAGGAAAAATGTAGACTTAATTCAACTGCTGTTTCTTTGAGCACTAACTCATTATCCTTCTTATATTGTTAAAAATCACCACCCATTTCCCCCTGGGCGTCATCTTGGGCTCTTTCTTCTCATTTATCCTTCCTGGCAATCAGCTATTGGGTCCTGAATATTCTTCTTCCCCAATTTATATCAAATCCATCTTCTTAACCCTTCCTTCTTAAGTAGCTTTATTGAGGTATAATTTTTAAACCATGAAATTTACCATTATAAGTATACATTTTGATGACTGTTTGGTAATATTTGTGCAATGATCAGCACTATTCAGATTTAAAACATTTCCATAATCCCCAGAAGTTCCCTTGGGCTTATGTGTAGTCAGTCCCCACTCACACAGTTTCTAGCAACCACCGATCTGCTTTCTGTCCCTGTGGATGCCTTTCCTGGCTCTTTTACATAAAAAGAATCATACACTATATGGCCTTCTGCATCTGGCGTCTTTCACTCAGCATCATGTTTTTGAGTTTTATCCATGTTGTAACACAGGCCATTGTTTTGTTCCCTTTTTATTACTGAATAGTCTTCCATTGAATGGCTAGACCACCCATTATTTTTATCCATATTTCAGTTGGTGGACATTTTGTTTGTTTTCAGTTTTTTATTATTATAAACAAAGCTATTACGAACATTTGTGTACATCTCTCTATGTGAACATACATTCTCATTTCCCTTGGTAGATATTGGGGGTTGTATGGTAACACGTCTAACTTTAAAGGAAACTGCCAAACTGTTTTCTAAAGTGGGAATTTTACATTCCCACCAGCAACATAGAGGTTTCAGTTTCTCTACTTCCTAGTCAATACTTGATCTTGTCCATCTTTTTTATTTTAACCATTTGAATGGGTGTGTAGTGTATCTCATTGTATTCTACTTATGTGCACTTCCTTCAGCACTAGTAATGCTGAGCACCTCTTCTCCCTGTTTTGATTCTCACTATCTTAGATCAGAAGTTCAGACCCTCTGCTTTTCCCACTTGGATTGCTACACATCATGGACTATGTGGTATTTGTGGCTTTTCCTTACTCAGAACACCTCCCCTTCGCCCTCGTTTTGATAATAGACCCTCTTTTTCCCATGGATTTCCCATGAATTACAGATAATTCAAATGTGGCTGATCCTTCCCCTCCCTCTCACAGTGGTATGGAAACCAAGCCTGGCTATTAGGAAACAATATTTCCAGAACAAACAAAGTGATTGGTTGCAGATTGGGGTTATCACATCACCCTTAGTAGGTACTCTTCCTTTAGAAACCTGGGAAACACAGCCACCCAGATAGCCAACCCTCTTAGTTGCAAGTATTCAAAACCAAGTAACCTAAAGACCTTTGAAATTACATGTAAGCATATGTGAAGGCACACAAAATATTCCATGAACTCTTTGACTCTAAGGCTCCCCACCTGGCCAAGTTGAAAATGCCCCTTTCCATTCACATGCATCCAAGAAATAATTGTGGTTTTTTAATTATTTTATTTGATTCTTTTATCCTCCTCAGATCTCCCCCTCTTGCCCTAATATTAGTTGGGGGTTTAGTTTGGAGGGGAGAGGGTCACTGATTTTCAACAAAACACTCAAGTTTGCTGTTGACATTCTTTTAATTGTGTTTGGAAAAGCAAAGCTGTCTGAAACATTCAGGTCCTATACAGTCAGGGGACAAACCAGAGCTCTTTGCCTCTTACTAGCCTTGCAACTTTAGACACGTTGTATAACCTGGGCATTAGCAAAATGGAATTAGTAATAGTTTCCCTTCCACATATTTGTTATATGATTGAATATACATATTACAAAGTGCTCAGAATACTGACACAATAAATTCTCAGTAAGTCATAATGACTTATTTATTTGCATGTGCCCACATAAGAGGAGCTGTTCACGCCCACCATGGCTAACACTCAGAAAGAACAAGCTCTGAGACTTCTGAGAATTCCTTGTCCCACTCGGCAATTGACTTTTATTTTATGGTTCTGAAAGCAGAAAACTATTACTGAGAAATGTAATGGTTTCGGATCGTCTAATACAGTTTCTGGTGTCAATCACTACCCCCAAGACTTCCTTTCCCACCCCCACTTGTCCCTACATCAGGACTCACTGAAAATGAGCAGCTTGAAATATAACTTGGATAAATGCTCTTGGCTAACCTCATCATGCTTTAATAATGAATCTTTCCTTGAATGAGATGAAAATAAAATGATAAGATATTCAAAACATTTTCCTTTAGCCAAGGCCAAAAAAGCTTGAAACAGATAAAGCCCCCTTGCAGATTTTGTTTATATTATTGACCAAAAAAAAAAAATAGCCATTATCTTTATAGAACTTCCTTCTTCCTTCCCTCCCTTCCTTTCTTCCTTCATTTATTCATTATTGCACCTTTCCTTCCATCCACCTACCCCTCTGTTTATCTGAGGGATATATTACTAGACAAGAGGCCGTGATTTGCATGTTTTATATTATATTATCTTTACTCTCAAAAGGGATTTGAATCTAGGAGGGAAATTTGAATGTTTATATGTATAACTAAACAAAGCATCATATTACAAGTGCTGAATGAGTGTTATAAACAAAATTTTCTGCAAGTCTAGAGAAAAAGACCCCGTTTTCATGTGATGATCACAGAAGACTTTGTAGTGGTTAAAATTTGAGGAGGACCTTGAAAGAGTGTGGGAGGATTTTCAAATGAGTAAGAGATCAGGAGTTAGGAAAATGCAGAGTAGGCACCCATACTAGATTTGCACGTTATAGTAAAAATTGTCCTTCTATATGAACAAATAGATACTGACTGACAAACGATCAGCAAAAAATGTGTTTGGTACTCATTATATAGAATTTTGCACTCATCTACCCACATTGTCTCAGCTCGTCCGTTCTGTGACCCAGCACACACACAATTACCTAGAAGCTGGGGTCTGGATATGGTATTTTGAAAAACTGGAACTAACCATTCATCACATCTTCTGCTTCTGCTCACCACCAGTGACCATTAAGCTCCTCAGTCGATGTCTTCATCAAAGAGAAGTCATCAGTCCCTCATGAGACTGTGAATTGTTGGAGGAGAGCCCACCTCTCCATTTTTAATCAGGGGGATGTACCATTGTTGAAGCCAGTTGAATGATTCCAAAACTAAAAAAGCCAATTTTGTTCCTATCTAGAGGCAGTTCCTTTGACCTCAAGGGCTTGGCTCCAGCAAGGCTGCCCTCGGTCTCCTCCCTCTTTCCTGGCACACTGCCACTGGCACACGAATGTGCTGTCAGCTGCCCACCCTAGAAGAGCTCCCTCTGGATGCACGCAGCTCCCCATGCAGCAGAACCCTTCCAGGAGCTGTTGTCTGCACCGGCCGCCCCATTCTGTTTTGTTCTGCAATTGAGTTTTCACCCTCCCCTTTCCATAGAAAAATCTCTTGTGAAGGTGAAAAAATTTGAGCGTTTTTTGACAAATCTATCTTTAGCCCATTGCTCCGGTGTTCTTCTCAACTGCAGAAGTGCCGAGTCAGGCAGGTGGCGCGGGGAAGTGACGGAGTCCAACAGACAACGCACATGGGATTCTTCCATTAACAAATAAAATGGACGGAGAGGGTTGCTGAGACCATAAAGAATTAGGGAAGAAAGGACATACGACCTTTGTCCAACCCCATCTCCAAATTCAATACATACGAGTAGAACTGTACAGCTATGGTGTTTAATAAAATAACACCTTAATTTTCTCAGGAAAAAAGAAATTGAAACCCATCCCGTATCCTTCACACATGTATGTAGGATATGGACAGACATAAATACCCACCTGGTTCCCAAAGTGTCCTCTTCTCAGGATCAGAGCAGATCTCTGTGCATCAATGGGAACGTCCCAGGCTGTGTTACAGTAAATACTAGAGAACTGGCTTCTTCCTGCCCCTTATCCTTGGTGGCAGTGAGGAGGGCGTTTGCCCTGAATGATCTGGCCAGTGACGTTCTAAGGGAACCCCACTCCTGGTCCTGAAGCATGCCCATACAAAATTTTATCTGGGAAAAGAAACCTATTATTTCTAGATAACGATGATAAAAAACTCAGTAGGACATGGCCTGGAACTGTCTAATTTCATAGTGAAGAGCAAATGTTGTATGGCTTCACTTCTAGTGTGAGAAAGCAACTTCATGTTTAGTAATAACATCAACATGGGTTTCACTGAGGCACATGAACCAGGCCTGCAGAAGAGGGAGGGGGTGGCAGGGGCGCAGCTTTCTGGACGCCCCAGAGACAGCAGGTGTGAAGGGCCGCCTGGCAGGTGGCCGTACCTGTCAAAGGGGAAGCACTGCGGCTAGGAGCGCTGACGGATCACCCTGTGGCAGAACAATCCCCTGCAGACAGCAAGTTGAGGAAAAGATTTTTTCTAACCCATTAAATTTGTGCATTTTTAATGACCATGGATTTACTTATTTCTGCCTCAAGCCAAGGTAATTTTAAGTTTGGTATACTGTTTCATGAATAAATAGGCTCCAATTAGTGAGAAAGAGGGGGGTGCAGTGAAGGAGGCAGGGGTGATGCACTATGTGGGGGAACCTTGAGCTGACATTGATCCTGGGACACCCCTTCCAGTGTAATCATGGTTTGTTCCTTTCATTTTCCCTTACCAGTGGGCATGGCACTTTACCAAATTCTAGATAAATCTGAAGTTGGAAATGCTGATGCCGCTTTGGTGTAACTGACACGTGAGACTTGGCTCAGATGCCACTTTCACACCTAAAGTAACATCAGCCTTTCATTTTTGTGGCCCGTGATGGGACGAGGAGGAAGGGCAGGTGTTAGGACAGAAGAGAACGTAATGCCGCCCAACAGACCACCACATCCTGTTGCTCCTAACTGGAGTCACTCCTTTTCTCAGTGAGAATCAGGTAATTTTAATATATCCTCTTGCTGATGTTCCCATTGCTCTGTGTAACTAGAGCTGGGCACTAGCTGTGACCACTTTGTACCCTCTTCCTTATTTCCCCTTTCTCCACCCCCTGGTCACCACCATTCTACCTTCTGTTTCTCTGATTTTGGCTATTTTAGATCCCACAGAAAACTGAGATCATATGGTATTTGTTTTTCTCTGCCTGACTTATTTCACTGAGCATAATGTCCTCCAGCTTCATACATGTTGCCACAAAAGGCAGGATTTCCTCCTTTTATAAGGCTAAATAATATGCCACATTTTCTTTATTTATTCTCTGATGGAGTTCAAAATAACAAGGCTTTTGTCTTTCAGGGCAGCTTCTTTCAGTCATGGTATTAGGAATCGTTGAGAAGCCAAGTTTCTAAAGGTTGACCTTCAAGACCACAGATGTATGTGTTTTCATGTAAAAGGAGACAAAAGCACATGGAAGACAATGGGAGACAATGGTGCACATCTGTGGAAGAACAAGAAAGGGTGATTTCCTAAAGTACATTTTGCAGTGAGCACGCATTTCCCTACATCACAGCTCCAAGCCATGCAACTGACTCATTGCCCTAGAGAAAAATCAGTACTGGTACAACTGTAATGCAACAACTGCCCTTTAGCCCACCAGTGACACCCCCACCATCACTGAGCTCCATCCTCTGCACACGCTCCTGGAACAGTCTCTGTGGACCTTCCTTCCTCCATCCATCTATGCTCAGTCCTTCCAAGTGATGCAGCCCCACATGGCTCAAAGCCCACTGCCTCAGAGCTTGAAAAATTAACATTGCATCTTGTATGGTTTGTTCAAATTGTTCAAAATTGCAAACCTTATGTACAGGAACAGTTTATGACACTGGCATTACAAACTACCTGGAAAAAATGAGTTTTCCTGGCATATGGGTTTGGCCTTGAGAGCAGATTCCTCCATTTTCCATCTCTGACCCATCGAAGGAAATAAATTCTCTAAATTCTTTTAATCACCTATAAAAGTAAGATTATAACAGTACCTAGGATAGTATGAGAATTAAAGAAGACCCTGTGTATATAAGGTCTTTCACATAGAGTTCCATAAATGTTAGAGTTAAATAACCATATAACTGTGGAGTTATAACAATTACATAACAATTATTATTATGCTGACCTGCTAATCAAGTCTTTCTATTTAAAAAAAATTTTTTTACTTTGGTATCATTAATCTACAATTACATGAGCAACATATGGTTACTAGACTCCACCCATTATCAAGTCTCCACCACATAACCCATTACAGTCACTGTCCATCAGTGTAGAAGATGCTATAGAATCACTACTTGTCTTCTCTGTGTTGTACTGCCTTCCCTGTGCACCCCCCTACATTATGTGTGCTAATCGTAATGCCCCTTTTTCTCCCTTATCCCTCCCTTCCCACCCATCCTCCCAAGTCCCTTTCCCTTTGGTAACTGTTAGTCCATTCTTGGGTTCTGTGATTCTGCTGCTGTTTCGTTCCTTCAGTTTTTTCTTTATTCTTATACTTCACAGATGAATGAAATCATTTGATACTTGTCTTTTTCTGCCTGGCTTATTTCACTGAGCATAATACCCTCTAGCTCCATCCATGTTGTTGCAAATGGTAGGATATGTTTTCTTCTTATGGCTGAATAATATTCCATTGTGTATATGTACCACATCTTCTTTATCCATTCATCTACTGATGGACACTTGGGTTGCTTCCATTTCTTGGCAGCGCTGAGATAAACATAGGGGTGCACCTGTCTTTTTCAAACTGGGCTGCTGCATTCTTAGGGTAAATTAATCAAGTCTTTCTTGAATTATTCAACACAAATTGTCATTTAAGTTTCATATGGGTTTTAACCCAACTGGTCATTAATATCCAGAATAAAAGTTTATAATTGCTTGAATATCTCACCTCAAACACCTAGTATAATGGCTAGTCTTCAATAACTAATTTAATTCCATTTGTTAACCACATTTCAGATTCAGAATGGCACTAAGGTCTTTAGTGGATAGAAATATTCTTTGGCCCTTAAATTATTATTACCATCTATTAGTTTTTATTTTGTGCCTACTATGCCCTACCCTATGTTAGTTTACACTACTATCAGTAATCATTAAGGAACATCACAGAACTGATTTATAGAATGAGCAATAGAGAAATCTCTGATGAGTTTGGATATGGCTGTGGAGAGTGATTTATTGCACAGAGTGAAGATATTTGTTCATTTATTCATTCAACAAATATTTCTTGATCTCCATCTACATTCCAGCTGCTATTCTAGGTTCTAATTTTACAATAAACAACACCAGTCTTTGTAGAAGGAGAGGCAGGCAGTTAAAAAAATAGACCAATAAGATAATTTCAGAGTGGTAAGTGCTAGACAGAAAACAAAATAGAACAATAGTGTAGAGATCATTTAGGGTGCGGAGGAAGGAATGTTAGAGGGGCTGGTCAGAGGCAATCTGTGGAAGGGGCTTTCGTGCTGACACCCGGTCTTGTGTAATATAAATGTATGTTGCTAAAAAGCACTTACTACAACAAAATAAGAATGTATATTATACTATGGGGACTTTCTATGAAAAGGGGAGAAGTGAAGGGGAAGCAGTAGAGGGAATGAGGTCAAGAGATGGGTCGAAAAGGATAAACGAAAGAAGGATGTAAAATAATTAAGTGTTTTGGGGGCCTGGCTCCTCTCTGGGTCCCCCAAGCCAGACCCCCGGGGGCCACGGGGCGCTGCTGGAGTCTCCAGCGACAGCACAGGACTGCTCACAGTGCCCTCACTCCCTTCTTGAAGTAGGAGCCCACTCCAGTCATGTCACTCACCGTCCAGCCCTGATAGCGTGTAGTTAATGCTCGGTAAGCAATTGCTGAATAGCTGTAGCTTAAACACTTTATTTACTAAAAAACAAAAAAGAAGAAAAAATTGCTTTTATAGAACAAAGAAGTACTGGTTCTTTCAAGCGTCAGAGTTTAATTAACAATCTGTCTAGCAGCTACGTGACCTCGTGTTAATCACATAACCTCCTGGGACCTCGGTCTTCTCATCGGTGAAATGGGTGATTGCAGAGCCTGCCGAGGGTGCCGGTGGGCTGAATGGGAGAGCAGGCGAGGAAGGCCTCATCACGCCTAGTCCTCGGCAGCCCTACCAGGGCTTCTCTACTCCAGGGGAGTGGGGCAGATGGTGGGGGGAGAGGTGAAGAGACCTGGACGGGGAGGAGGCCCGGGAAGGCTCACTGCGCTGTTGTCACCGGTTCGCCCAAACCTGCGCTTGCCTGGGGGGAGGGGGGAGAGAAGCAAGCACGTTAGCATCACGGTGCTTATTGTTTCCACCATTGTAATAAATCAATGTGGGGTTTGTCATTTTAATTAGTCTTCTTTCAGTCAGGGAAGTCAAGGCTGTTAAGTGCTGATAGGGAGCTGAAAAATTACCTGAAAACGCGTGTCTGGAATGCATCTCGGAGTCCTGGCTTCGGAGAGCCGTGCGCCCCTGGGGACGGAGAGGCGAGCATGGCGAGCCCTCGGCCTCAGACAGGGAGGATGCGCCTGGGTGTGCATTTGTCGGGAGGGTGGACGGGAGAAGCCGAATTGGTCCCTTTCCTGCTTTCCCTGCTCCAGTCGTGGGGTGAGCGGATGGGAAGGAGAGTGAGGGGTAGGACTCCGTGGACGTTTCTCTCTCTCAAGTGGGGATGAAGAAATGACTTGGGCAAAGGCGTCTGGAAGCTGCTGCCCTTGGCAGTGAGCATGGGGGAGAACTAAGGAAAGCAAACCCAAGCTCTGTATAGAGTCCGGCCAAGACAGTGTTGCCAAGTAGATGTCTCCGTCTCGAATCACACCGTGTCACAAGGCAGCCATGTCTCTGCACGTCTCCTGGAGGGTTAAGCCAAGGCCCCTGCGAAGAGCGCGGTTGTACCAGAACACCTGCTGGCTTGTTGAGGATGCTCGGGGCTGCATCCCCTACCAGACAGCGAGGGACACGTGACTCCAAGCCCTCCAAAGTCCTGGCTGACCACTCCCACGTCAGCCTTCCTTGCTCCGGCACTGGGGAGAGTGGCCACTAAGTTCCTGCTCAGGATCACACTAGGCACCAGCAGGACACTGCTGGGAGTCACCTGTCAGAAGACTCTTAATTCATCTACTTCCTGTGTGTCCAGCGGAATCATTCAACTCTCTGAGCCTTGTTCCTTGTATAGGACAGAAAAAAAATGCCTCTGCCACCAGCCCCACAGCATTGCTTTGAGCTCGTGATGGAACGGTCCACACTACGACACAGAGCAGAAGAATAATGAGTTATTATCATGACTACTGGCATTATTATTATTATTGTTATACATAGAGTAATAAAAAGCTATTTCTTTGGCTTTTCTCGAATTTCCTAATTTGGAAAAGAGCTGAAAGTCCAGCTAGTTTAATGTGTCTTCCACTTCCAAACTCTTTGGCCAGTTCTTTGTGAGGTGACTGTCCACTGTTTGCTTAAAATTTCAGTGAGATTAATGGTCTTCTAAGAAAATCTCAGCTACGCCTGGACAGTTAATATTTCATGCTTTAATTATTAGTTGAGTAGAAATCTTTCATTTCTACCCTGTAGTACTAGTTCTAATTTCTAAAACCTCAGCCCCTTTTCCAACATGGTAGCCCTTTATATGTTTTAACCAAGTTTTTGTCTTGCCCCCACATCCTTCCCTGGCTGAAGTCTGAATGTGTTCCATCGTCCCTCCATACTGGTTCATTACTTGAGTTGGTCAACTCTTAAGTAGCTCTGCTTGTTTCTTAAAACGTGTTCCCTGAGCTGAATACCCAGGTATGGTATAATCAGTGTGTCCAAAAACACCACCTGGTGTTTTTACTAGCCAGATTGCTTACCTTCCTCCTAGTCTCCATCCTGCTTTGTAGCACAAACAAAATGCTTTTTTTATTTTTATTTTTGGCATTGTTTTAGCTTTGACCATTTGTCTTCATTCTAAAATATGCTGCTTTATTAGTCTTCTCTGAACGTTTTCCTCCGGGCCTGTCTGTGGCTGTCATTACTATACTCAGATCCTTGGGACAATAAGAGATCCAGGTAAATGGAACTGGAAAGATGAGCAGGAAAGTGGGCGTGCTTGGCCCCAAAGAGGGAACATAGGGTGGCTGATTCCCCGTACACAAAAGCTGGGCTTTGAGCAAAGGGTTCAAATTTGTTCTATGTTGATCTAAAGAGTAGATCTAGGGCCAGTCAGGGCCGCTTCCTGGGGGATGTTCCAGATCTTAGTCACAGTGGTGAAGAGCATAGGATTTGGAACAGGACAGATCTGGGTTCGAGTCCTCACTCCCTAACTTCTTGGTTCAGGTCTTAAGCAATTTTCTGCATCTCTTCATGCAGCCTCACCCGCTCCTTCTACAAAGTGAGGTCCATGCTATCAAGTTCTTTAGTCCTTTTCAGGACAAAGTGAGATAAGGCTAATCTGAGGCTTACCCCTCAGTAGGGATTCAGTCAGTCAGGCCCGGGGATGCTGTGTCCTGGAGTCTAGTCCCTACACGCACTAATTTGTCCTCTACTCACTTTACTAAAAGTTCTATATGTTACATTAGATTCATGTTCAAAGATCCACTCCCTCCCCATAAACCCCATTGGAAGAATACAATCACCTGCTCCATCAATGGTCAGCTTGACTGTGTGAGTTGTTCTGCCCAGTGGGGTGTCAGCAGCCATGAAGCAGTAGAGTCTTGAAAAGTGTCCCCTTACCTGATGTCTTGCCAATGGGTTTCAGCCCCAGGTAAGTTCACTATGGATTCAGTGTGACCAAAGAAATTGACAGCAGAACGTTCTTTGGGGTGAAAGGGTTTATTACTTGGCTTGTTCTCTGGTGGTAGGTCGAGCACTAGCGTCTCCGCCTCCGCCCAGAGCACTGGGCCGAGCTCTCTGTATAGCACAATAATAGCTGATTGCCCACAGGTGTGGAAGAGGCAGCCCAGCAACAGGCCAGTTACATCATCAGGGGGCTTAAGTGCAGTGAGAATCCTGGCCATAGGAACCCCAACTTCCCGACACCTGAGCTTACACTCTTGAACCTCTGACATTCTCAAGGAGACAACATGCCCAGGACAGAAAGCTCATCCCAGGAGGAAGATGAGGGTCACAGGGGGCAGAGCGGAACCATCCCAGCTGAGGCCCGCCCAGATCAGCAGCCCCCAAGCTGACCCCATGCAGCTGCAACCTCCTGAGTGAGCCCAGCTGAGACCAGTAGTCCTGTACTGCCAACCAGTATGCTTGTGAGCTAAATAAATGCATTTTTTTTATGTCCCCAAGGTTCTTGTGGCTGTTTTATATGCAGTGATATTATGGCCATAGTTGTCTGAAATAACCAGTAAACTAAGATATGATAAATAGCTAACAAGATTTCATGTTTCCCTCCTCTGAAAGACATGGGAAGCCAATACTTTTATTTGTTCAATAAATATTTAGGTGAATACTATGTGCAAGGTGCCTGACAGCAGTTAACTTTCCCTGGCACAGGGGACTCTTCTCTGAAGCAGCCTGCATAAAGCGGCAGAGAATTATACTGGAGTCCAATTCCCTTGCCTTAAAGTTCTACTTCACTCAAAGCACACCATGGTCTGTATGTGCAGGACTTGTTGTCCTGGTTCTGCCCCTTTAATCTCTGGGCCTCTCTCCTTGTGGACTCTGACATCACTTTCCTCCCCTAGTTATCAGGGCTGGTCACCCTAAGTATCCTGGAAAATCCCCGTGGTGTTAGGTGATAAGGTAAAATTTTATGAGGTGGAAAGGGCTGCCCCTCCCCTCTCAATAAAGGGCTACACATTCCCCTTCCTGCCTTTTCCACATTGTTAGGCAGTGGTTCTAGACATACCCAAGTTATATGGCCTCATGGAGTGTGGAGGAAAGGAAGGGAGCTAAAGGGACTTGCCGCCCCTTGGCTGTGACTCTGTCAAGATAGGGCGGAGAGCGGGATTGCAGGAGGCCATCACTTTGGTTCTTGAAGTCCGGGGCTGCAACTGCACAGAAGAGGGTGCTCTTGTGTTAAGCTGTGGCCGGCTCCCTGGGAGGAGGTGAAGTTTCCTGGCTCTTTACTGAGCAGATGATTCATTGCTTATGATTTTTAGTAAATGTAGTCTACATTACTGCACATACATTCTGCAAAAACAGATAAAAACCCTGAAGTGCGGAAATGTCAGCACACTCACCGCGTCGAGGCTGCACATCCAATTGCCTCCGCTGTTCTGATGTGATGCAGCCCATGTCTATCTGCATCCTCCCCTTTGGCCCCACCTGCCAGGTCCTCTAAATGAAAATTATCAAGGAATAAAGACAAAAATAGTGCTATTCTTTTTAGAGTTTTCAAAATGCTTTCACCATTTAGGAAAGAACTACTTATCCATTCATTCATTTGTCACACAATTATTTATTTAGGGCCAGTTATTCAGATTTTTAATGCTTTTAGGGGAAAAAAAATTCAAGCTCCTTCCCTACCAAACAGACCCAAGCAATCTGGGCTCTGCTTCTCTCTGATACAACCTCACGCTAACTGCCTTCTTTTTTGGCTCTTTTCAGCCTCAGGCTTTTGTTCTCATATTCCATTTTATTAGAATTTTTTTCTAGCTTTTATTATGCCTCTTTTTTTCTCTTTCTCCAGAGCTCAGCACAAGTGTCATATTCTTAAAGAGCCTTTCTTTGAGCCCATGTATTAGTCATGATTCTCCAGAGATATAGTTAGATAGAGATGGAGCTCTATAGTTATATAGATATAAAGGTATTACAAGGAATTGGCTCTTGTGATTGCAGGGCTGAGAAATCCGTGATCTATGGTTGGCAAACTGGAGACCCAGAACTGATGGTGTAACTGCAGTCCAACCCTGGAAGCCAGAGAACCAGAGGAGCTGACAGCGTACATCTGAGTCTAAGCGCAGAGGCAGGAGAAGACTAATGTCCCAGCTCAAAGGCAGTCAGACAGAGAGGATCTTTCAGGCCCTCAACTGATTGGATGTGACCCACCCACTCTGGGAGAGCAATCTGTTTTACTCAACCTACCAATTAAAATGTTAATCTCATCCACAAATGTCCACATAAACACACAGAATAACGTTTGCCCAAATATATTGCCACCCCATGGCCCAGTCAGGTTGACAAAGAGAATCAAATCACTTTCCACATCTAAATTGCCCTTCCCTAAATACTACTGCTTCGTCCTCTTCATCTTCTCAGGGTTTATCACAGTTGCATATGTCCTATGTCTGTCACATTCCTGTCTGTCTTTTTACAATGTGAGCTCCACGAAAGCTGGGATAGAGCCTATTATATTTATTTCTCTGTCACTCGAGCCTAGAAGATTGCCAGGAAAGTAATAAATAACTACTTTGTATTTTTGCATGAAATGAGTACAAAGAAAAAAATAAAAGGTTTATACAATAAAATAACTACTTAAAGGCAATATTATCAGAATGTTATGAAGCAATAGAAGAACAGATGCCACATTCTTTTTGGAAAAGCCAGGAGGACATATTTGAGCTGGATCTTGTAATATGATGAGGAATTAACTAGATAGCAGAGGAGGAGCACAACAGAAGCAAGATTTGTGTGACCAACCAACCATTGCTTGCTAAGGTGGAAGCCTAAAGGAATTAACATATTCTAGAATCATAAGGAAGCCAGGGTGTCCAGAGATCAGAGCAAATTAAGAAAGGTGTTGTATGCAGCTGTGAGACCCAGACTTGACTTGGCGGGAACTGGGGAGCCAATAGAGGCTGGAGTTTTGAACTCAACTAACATGATGGGTAGGAATGGGGAGAAACTGATGCCCTGGGAACATGTCAGGAAACAGGAACAGAGAATTTGGATGAGAGAGACGAAAGAGCAGGGGCACAGGTGCAGCTGAATCTCTCCTGGGCAGGCAGGACCTGAGGCTTTGGCAGGAGCTGGAGTCCCCAGCAGGCAGCCCTGGCTGTGGGAGTGGGTATCTCTGGCCTCTGGCTTGGGGACAAGCTTCAAGGATCCAGTGTTTCACCCAGTTTTAGACAGCAGCAGGAAGTAAAAGAGAGTTTGGTATCCCAAGGACATGAGATGAAGAGGTGGGCACTGGGCATCCTGGTCCAGGATGCTAATGCAAAAGCCTAAGGGGATTAACATAGTCTAGAAATGGTAAGGAGGCCAGGGTGTCCTGGGATAGAGCAGATTGAGAAAGGAATAGAGATTCTGCCAGAGGAGCAAGATGAGACATAGGAACACGTCCAGAGGCAGGACAGGGTCTGCACAATTGGCTGATAGGGGAGGGACCCTTTGTGGGGAATGGATGCTGCTGGAAGGGGGCTGTTAAAGGTACTAAGCATGTTCAAGCAACAAAAAACAAGTGAACATAAATTTTGGGACACTTCTAAGGTGGAATTTATAAGACCTAGTGAATGCAGGATGATGGCAGTGAAAAGCAAGAAAATCTCAAATGACTTCCTGAGAAATTGGAAGGGGGGGAAAGATAGAAACAACAGATTCAGGATAATTATTTGAGGGAGACTGTTCCCTCTAAGTGCAATTATTCAATCAGCTACCTTACATGGATGCCCCATAGTCAGCCCCTCACTATGTAGGTTATGGAAATTTTCTTAAGAACACTTTTGACCAAATAGGTCTACAGGGAGAAGATACAGTGCATTCTTCCAAGCATTTTCATATTCCAGAATAGCTCTTTTCTTTAGAACAGGCATCAGGAAATCCATCCCTGTAATCATCGTCACCATAATTATTGGCATCTTCATCATCTTCCTTGTCATCCGAAGTAGCAGCAACTCTGATTTACTGAGCATTTATTGCAATTATAATAACCACTATTTATTGAGCACTTACTATGTCCCAGGGTCTTCAAAGCCTTCTCCACATGTTAACTCAATTAAACCCCATGCACACCTAAGGGAGGTAAGCCCATCATTGCCCACTTGTTACAGAGAAAGGGACTGAGGCGTGCAGGGACCTGCCCCCAGAGGTGGAGCAATGAGACACTACAGATGTCCTCTTCAGTTCCCCCAAACGTCTGGAGCATGGTGGCTATTCCTTTTTGATAGGAAAAGAAATGGGAGGTGTGAGGTTACATCCATTGCCCCGAACCATCCAGCCCGCACGTGCTGGAGCTGATATTTGAAACGACCAATTTACATCATAGAGAGGGATGGAGTATGAGTGTCTGGCAATTAGCTTTTTTGATTGTGATGTCAGTGCCTGACATTAAGCTTTTGATTGCCATGGCATCCGTTTCAAAAACATCCATCCCGAATAAACACATTGCTCTAACAAACACAGCTACACAGCTAGATACAGAGCCAGGCTGCCCCCACCCACAAAGTTCCCCTTTTAGAAACCCTGAGTAACCAAGATAACTGACTCTTGCTTTTCCCTTCCTGTGCTTTAATGCCCACCTTTATGTTTTAAATTCATCAATAAAGAGGGAACTCTTGACACCCGGAGTCTACCCGCGACACCAGTAAGGGCAGAGCCCCAGATCCAAGTTCTCTCTCTCTCCTTCTCTCTCTCTCTCTCTCTCTTTACCCACGACCTCTCTCCATGGCTCCAGGTGTGCTGTGCACCCTACAGGACTTACGAGTAATAAACTTTGCTTTTCATAGTTTCACAATAATTGTCGCTCAGGTGCATCTTGCAGTCACAATAGCCACAAGGGCCAGTCCAGCCACAAAACTGGCTTGGGTCTGAGCAAGTGTCTGTGGGGGCCTGTCACAAAGAGTGGGGGCCCAGGTGAGTGACCCCATGCATTCCTAGCTGATAGCATCACTATCAGTAGGCTGAGACTGACACAAAACAGGACCATTGCTAGAGCTCTTCTGCTTTGCTGTGTTCAAAAATAAACGTACAGGGAGCAAGGAATATTTTAAAAGCAACAAATAATAGTTGAGAATATTTACTGAACAAACACATAACCTGAAATGCCTTACATTGTTGTCTCCTGTAGAGGTTACCAACATCACGCCTGTTACAAAACAAAATGTAGCCAAGTAAATTTGAAGACCTAATTGGCTTTTAAAATTCATTTGCAAATCGTGCAGCATCCCATCTAGCATGTAGAGAGATGCCCCAAGGAGTTGTACAAAATGGAAGGATTTTATAGAAAGGGCAGTGGGGTATGATGTCATTGGCAAAAGAAAAGAAGGGATCATTTTGGGCAAGGTCACCTTCCCTTAGGGTGGAGGGGGTGCCTTTCGTGCAGATCACCTCATCTTCTTTTGGGTGGGAGTGGAGAGGGCCCATGTGATAGATTGCTTTGTTGATACTGACCAGAACAGTCCTGATTGGCTGTTAAAAGGGCACATTCATGGAATAGGTTGAAACTGTAATTAAGTTTTGGCTTGTGGGGGAGATGACTCCATTTGGGCTTGTTTTTCCTTTTTTGAACATTCTCATGTCATGGATGAGAGTCTGAGGACAAAGTAGCTTGCTCAAGGTCACTTAGAAATGACAGAGTCAGGATTCGCACCCAGGCCTGACTCCGGGGTATTACCCTACGGTGGTAACACACAGTCATAGCACGGGCCCTGTTTTGGTTTCTGACTGCCTCAGAGTTGGCTGTTAGACACACTGCCACTTTCTTTCTCCATTTTCGTATCTAAAGGGAGGGTTTAATAACACTTACCCAACCTACATCCTTCCACATGCCTGCAGCTCCCATTCTGCCTAAACGTAGACCCTTTCTTCCAACATCTCCCTGTCAAATATGAAGGCATCATGAGGCCCAAAGATACCATCTGAGCAGAAAACAGTTGCTTCCTTCTATATGTAAATCTGAGGATCCTTATCCAGATGGAGGCCAGATTACTAGGAATTTATACCAGCAATCATTGTCTCTAGGCATTTATTTATTATTTATCATTGGTATAAAATCATATGCAGCCTTCACATGAGCAACATTGTGGTTACAACATTCACCCATTTATCAAGTCCCCCCCACACACATGCCATTGCAGTCACTGTCCGTCAGCGTAGTAAGATGCTATAGCATCATTACGTGTCTTCTCTGTGAGGTACTGCCTTCCCCTGACATACCTACATTATGTGTGCTAATTATAATGCCCCTTAATCCCCTTCTCCCTCCCTCCCCACCCACCCTCCCCAACCCCTTCCCTTTGGTAACCACTAATCCCATCTTGGAGTCTGTGAGTCTGCTGCTGTTTTGTTCCTTCAGTTTTGCTTTGTTGTTATACTTCACAAATGAGTGAAATCATTTGGTACTTGTCTTTCTCCACCTGGCTTATTTCACTGAGCATAATACCCTCTAGCTCCATTCATGTTGCAAATGGTAGGATTCTTATGGCTGAATAATATTCCATTGTGTATATGTACCACACCTTCTTTATCCATTCATCTACTGATGGACACTTAGGTTGCTTCCATATCTTGGCTACTGTAAATAATGCTAAAACATAGGGGTGCGATAAACATAGAGGTACATCTGTCTTTTTGAATTAAGGATCTTGTTTTCTTTGGATAAATTCCTAGGAGTAGAACTCCTGGGTCAAACGGTATTTCTGTTTTTAGTTTTTTGAGGAACCTCCATATTGCTTTCCACAATGGTTAAACTAATTTACATTCCCACCAGCAGTGTAGGAGGGTTCCCCTTTCTCTGCACCCTTGCCAGCATTTGTTGTTCCCTGTCTTTTGTAGTGGCCATATCCTAACTGGTGTGAGGTGATATCTCATTGTGGTTTAAATTTGCACTTCCCTGATAATTAGTGATGTGGAGCACCTTTTCATATGCCCATTGGCCATCCGAATTTCTTCTTTGGAGAACTGTCTGTTCAGATCCTCTGCCCATTTTTTAATCAGATTATTTGCTTTTTGGGTGTTGAGGCATGTGAGCTCTTTATATATTTTGGGTATTAACCCCTTATCAAACATGTAATTTACAAATATTCTCCCATACTTTAGGATGTCGAGGCATTTAATTTTATCATCCAAGAATAAAAATTGAGGAGAGAATAGTTTCTGAAGACCAGATTGCAGAACACAATTTCTCTAGATGTTAACTGTACATTTAGTCTTATCTGCACACCCAATTTCCCTGTGTGTTGAAACATCATGAGAACCTTCCGTGAATGGCAAACAGTCCTCTAGTTCCTCAGCATCTGCCCCTAGGGCCACTGCCCCAGGCACATTCCATTTGTACAACTGTCTGACCAGTTGACCAAGCCAGGGGTGATTGATTATGCAAAGAGTTACTTTTTGAGCTCAGACCTCAAGCACTGATTAAAGAATAAAATTTCTGTCTTCCTACTCCCCTAACCTCAACTTCTTCCTTTGGATGAACTTGATACTTTTGAAATGGAGGGGCTGGAGTATTAGACAGCAGACCACATTTATAGTGGAGTTTTACAAAATGAGATGTAGAAATTGCTACCTTCCTAGGGGATTTTGCTGTGTGCGCATTCCAATTTGCGGTAAAGGAAGCAGAGTAGAGGGCAGCTGTTACTCTCCAGGAAGCTTTTTACCCTTTATTTTAGACTGGTCAGTGAATGAGCTACTTGATTTGTGTCCAGTTGTTAATGTATATGTTCCCAGGACTTGATTTGTAAGGGTGACTGAGTGATGATGGAAAAGAAGAATTTATTACCAACGGTTCCCCAGAGAAGGGGACATTCTATGCCACAGCGTGCAGGGCCGCGTGGGGAGGCCCCAGCTCTGATCAGGAAGCAGAAGCAAAGCAAGGGGAAGGCACAGTCCACAGTCCTTGTTGGGGCCTCCCTGAGAAAGGCAAGGCAGGGCGGAGGGTACAGCTTAGAACCGACGAGTTTGAGTAATTCCACCAGGTCTTGGGGTACAGAAGCTGTCCCTAGTTGTTTAGTGCCTGGCCCCAGGGAGATTTAGGGCTGGGGAAATATTGGCTTGGTGTATGAGAGTTAGATAAAGGAGAGGATTGTGGGTACGGACTTGGGAACAGTTGGAGGGTTTATACTGTACTTTTTGTACTCCTGCAAATGCTGGATCACAGGTGAGATGCAGACAACTTTGGGCTGTTAGTTTGGCTCTGTGATTAATGGGTGGCAAGTAGACAAACACAGTATCTAAGAAAACACAGAACAATACTGCAGAAGACCCTAGAGCATACTTCTTACAATCCTTTCGTCCCATTTATCATTTCCTGTCACTCCCACAGGCCAGCATGATGGATGTATGGAGCAACTCATTGAGGCTGGTGGCTTCCTTTAGTGCTCACTTCAGACCATAGATGTACAAATCTAAAGCATTAGTGGCTATGTCTTCATGGCCAGCATATGGCTTTGCCCCATCATCCTACCTCAGAGCTGGGGCTCTCCTGGGCATTGCCAGGGACCTGACTTTCATGGTTGTCAGAAAATAGGACATCTATATGATCTGAATACTCAATACTTCCAGTGTCAGGAGTGTGGAGACCAAAGAGAAATCCGGAAACGGTCTCTCAGAGATGCTGTGATTTAATTTGTAATAGAGGAGATTGAGCAGATTTTTAGCAGCAGTCTCCAGAACAACAATGATTATAAAGGTGTGCAGGGCAGGGGATTGGCTGCTAGTTTGGAGAATAGTCAGAATTCAGGGTTGAATCCATAGTATGCAGCACCCACAGTACCAGTTTTCTTACAAGTAGGGCCCCAAAGATGTCTAGTCTGATTGAAAAAGTCAGAGCCAAAAATTTTAGGCTGCATGTCTTTAGTAAATATGAATGTATACAGTAAGATAAAATTTTATAGAAACAGCTATTCTGATAAAATACATAAAAATGTAAATAAAGGATTTGTAGAGGACAAATGCATTCAGTGATGGGCTTACACCTCATTCTTTGGAGGTAAGAAGATAGCTGGAAATACTTTTAAAGAACCACATAAAAAGAATACACTTACATTCTTTTTAAATTTGTTTATTTTTCTCCTTGTATTTCTACCAGTGTAAAAGTAAAGTTGCTTTGAGAGGGAACTCTTCCTCTCCCCCTTCACATTCCATGTAATTGAAATTGCATCAATTCTCAACTGTTCTAATTTGCCACTGTGGAGACTTACCAAACTTTTAGGTAAAAACATATGTTACTCCAGAGAAAATGCCAATATCTACAGTCTGAAGTGGATGAATCAAGAAATAAGGATATTAGCACATTATGTGGGACGATGACAAAGAGCTAAACATTAAAAATGTTTTTTAAAAAGATTGGAGTGGGGGCATAGATTGTGAAAATTTCAATTTGTAATACATTCTTTAATACTGAATTTTTAACCATGTGCTTGTGATGTTTTAGAACAGAAAGGGAGTGTGAGAGAAAGTAGTGGTAGACTTGGCAGTATATGGTTAGAATTGTTGAGATGAGATTTACTGAATGGAACAGGCAGTGATGACTCCATTCCCAGGTGTGTAGATCTATGGCTCCACCTCCAGATGGGTCTCCAACCTTTGTGCTCAAGTTTGGTCAGTTGTAAAATGGAAACATAAACACTGTGTCTTCATTCATTAGTTTATCCCAATCTGTAGGCTCGAACAAATCTGCAAATGTTGCATATGACAATTACAGAAAAATGATGAATATAGAAATGTATGGAATGAAAGTAACAAGGTGGATTTAACATGATAAAATGCATTTTAACGTACCTGTATGTCACAATGACAAAATCATCTACTAAAAAATCCGATAAAACCAAATGAAACTGCCATAGCCATTTCTGAACCAGAGCTTTATAAATGAAGGTATTATTTGTCTTTCACATGGAGAGCACAGTCCCTACATTTCAAGTAGTATACCATAGAATATCACATTTTCCCTTTCGGTGGTGGTTGCATACCTTTTCTCAGTGGTTGAGAAACATAGGAATTCTGCTATATTTTAGACAAAAGATAGAGTCACTGAATCTCAAGGTCAGATAATAAATCCATTCTCTAGCTCAGCCCAGCCTGGCTCAGCCTGAGTCTGAAGGGGAGACTTATTCCTCCCCTAGGAAAGGAACAGATAGAAAGGGGAACTGAAAGTTTTTCAGAAGAACTGAGTAGAAGTCCCTCCTTATATGGAAACCCAAGGAGTGGGGTAATTAGCGTCCTCCTGCTCCCAGCCCTACCCGAAAAAGGTGGCTCAGGGTACACTCACGCGGCTGCTTGAGGGACTAGGCAGTCTGTCTTCTCTCTACTCGCACTCCACTGCTGGGGACATTCTGGGGGCTGATGTTGCTTCTGGAATTACCAAATCCTTTCTGCTCTTCTGGCACCCAAGGCTTCCTCCTACTCTGAACTCGCTGGCCTCATGGCCCCTGCTCCTCTGTGCTTCTCTGTGTGTCGTCTTCTCCCCTGCTATGGAAATCTGTTTTTCTGTACGTCTTATTTAACTCTCCAAAGAAGTTTCTTGTGTGAATGTGTCGCTTTCTTGTGTAGAATCTCCACCTTGGGAAGAACCAGCTCTAACGCTTTCAGAGGGGTCTGGCTAGACTGTAGGTGGTAAGCAGCCATGGCTGGGGTGGGTGGAGTCCCATTGTAAGACATGGAAGCCCATATGTAAAAAAATTCTCAGAGAGACACTGCAGAGATGACAGGTATCCTGAGGCTTCCAGAGGAGAACACGGCGACTGACGGACCCCCAGGGACACTTGTCTCCTCATCACAGCACTGCAGTAGTCAGGCCTGATGTAGACACTTTCCATCATGGAGAATTCAGCCTCAGGACTCTGACACAGAGACCCTGCATGATTTTCCAGCCAGCCAGCTTGCCCTATGTAGTATTTCAGACTCACCAACCCTAGAAGCAAGAGTCAATTCCTTAAACAAAAATATCTCTCTCTCTCTCTATATATATATATATAAAATACATACATATATGCATACACACACACACACACATACATATATATGTACAGTTGACTCTGGGATAAAATGGGTTTGGACTGTGCAGGTCCACTTACAAGCAGATTTTTTCAGTAAGTACATTGGTAACATTTTTGGAGATTTGTGACAATTTGAAAGGAATATTTTCTTTTCTCTAGCTTGCTTAATTGTAAGAATATATACAATTGGAAATTGTATATACAAAATGCATATTGTATATATAAAGTAAATTTGCATATGCAAAATGTATATATAAAACACATATTAGGATACTGTAAGAATATATAACATACGAAGTATATGTTAATTGGCTGTGTTACTGGCAAGACTTCTGGTCAACAGTAGGCTATTAGTAGTTACGTTTTTGGAGAGTCAAAATTAATATGTGGATTTTTGACTCCATGGGGCTCAGCCCTCCTAACCCCTGTGTCGTTCAACGGTCAACTGTATATATATATATGTATGTGTTTCATGAAGAACCCCATGCATCATTACATGTCCAATGGCATCTAATTGGCAAATTGAGCAATTGAGACCCAATCTGTTTTCCTCTAGCTTGAACCTGTTTATCATGTCTCTACCTTTATCATATAAAATTAGATTAATTCCATGTCTACCTGGCAATTGTTCATATCATGAATACATTTTTCATACAGTTGACAAATCCAGAGAGGAAGTAAAAGCATTTCAGGACGTAGACAAGTATCTGACCTGCTAGGTTCTAGGCTGTGTGCCCACCTTAAAACCACCACAGAACATAATAATGGAGGCATCTAGTGTCAAAATCAAGAGCAAAAGCTTTGAGATCAGCCTGAATCAGGGTTTCAATCATTAGCTGAGAGAAATAGAACAAGTTACTTAACAGCTCTGATTTTCAGTTTGCCAGCCTATAAAATGAGATAAAAATACCAACCTGCTAAGGCTGCCGAAACGATCGAGCAAAACTAAGTGTGTGAAGTACTAAGCACAGTGCCTGCCACATGGTGGGTGAGATCCCAGCAGTTCATATTCTCTCTAAAGTGCTACTGACAATCCCTTGTCTCTAGGGAACTCAGGCAAAGTGGATGCATCTCCTTTGAGTAAGTTCAGGAAAGACAGGTAATATGTCTCACTGTCTTACCTCTCCCACCCCAATCCTCCACTCCCAGTTCTTTGGCTATTTTTGCAAGTCTCCTTCTGGGCATCAACTTCTGTGGGACATTCTTTATGGACCCTTCTGGGCTGGGCTGGTGTCTCTTCTTGATGATTCCATAATGCCCTAAGCATATCTTATCTTTATCTTACTGGATTATTTGTAATTGTTTATATGAGAAGCTTTGGACAAGGGTTGTGATTTATTCACTTTCATATCTTTATTATTGGTAGAGGACTGCAATACTCTTGAGTATTTAGTTCAATGAGTGCAGGAATGAATGAATGAATGCCCCAACCACTTCCATCCAACAGATTATCCTTCTGAAACAAAATAGTTTCTGCCCTTGTTTCCTGTGCACTAGTCTAGAACCTTTAGGTTGCTTTTATGTGATAGTTAATGTGTTGTAGTCTTTAATTTAAGAACGAGTCTGCTTTATCTGCATTAAAAAAAAATCCTTCTCTGGAAACATATTTCTGACGTTGGACACTGGCTTCCAACCACTCTTGCTGTTCTTAACACTCTGAATGAGTTTTAGCATCTCTACACAATATCTGAATGCAATATCCCAGCAAGCCCATTTGCACACTTGGCATAAAAACTGTTGTGTTGTTCTTACAACTGGCTCAATGAACAAGAATGAGAAATTGAGTTATTTATTCTATGACTCAAGCCTTGATAACTAAATTGGAATTGGCCTCTGTACTTTGAGGGAGTGGAGAAAAGAAATCTAATAGATTAAGGGAGATTGCTGTGTGTCTTTCTGTGCCTCTGCTGGGAGAACTGTGCATGGGATAATTAAGTCCCTGGAATAGAGAAACTGGCCATGAAATAAAAAATACAGATTTGTCATCCATAGTGAGTGGCATTTGGTTTCACCAAAATGTTCTGTGCTAACAAAGATATTTTTCTGATCTAGAAATTTCCAGTCACAAATCTTCACTCTCCCTCGGGATTACTGAGCCCCGTGATTCTTTTGTGGTGCACATCTATCTCTTGTCATAACTGAAATATATTTTTCCTTTGTGAGCATTATGTAGTAGGTGATTCATGAGACACCATTACATGTTGGAAAGTAAAGGAGTTTCCATAATTGGGGAATATATAGTCAGAAACAATATATGCTTTGGGTTGATGGATAGCAAACATGCAAATCCTTTCACTTCTATGAAAGGACCACCTGAAGTATGTGGGAAGGAGACATTCCATCGTCCCTCTTGTTTATCTGTATTAAGAGCACCCAGCCTCCCTGTCTATCTAGATAGAATATGCCCAGCAACTCCAAAGGCATTAGCATGTATGCGATGCTTTGGACCAATACTTATTACCTATCAATAATCAGGTGGCTAAGCTTCTGTTTGCGATTATTTAGCAAGGAAGGACAGGTCAGTGACCCATTACACCAGGGTATCTCCTACTTACATCTGAGGATGGTTCAGAGAAGAGTGTCTTACTCTGTCTTGGCATTTAATTTTGGCATAGTAGCTATCATTAATAATCTTCCCCTAACTCTCCAGTCTCTATCCTTTTTAAAGGGAAAAAAATTGGTTCATAACCAGTTTAGCACACATATCAGTGCCTGTCAGATGTTAATTGCTTTCTTGCACTGCCCTGTTTTTCTTGGGATTCTGTAATTGTAAAAGATCCCATCTTATCAAGCCTATATGTACACATAAATACGTTTCTTCCTGACAGAAGGGCAATATCAAGCAGATTCATTTATTCATAGTTTTCCTTAAAAATATGCTATTTATTGAACATCTACTACAAGTCAAGCAAGATACATAAACCCTGATTTCCTAAATTGTAAACAAATATCCCAAGGTTCTGCTCTTCCCTGGGGACAACATGCTACCCCTTCCTTGTTCTGCTGACCCTGCCCCTACCGCTGCCTGTGTTTCTCAGAGAAGGAAATAGAAGCTCCAGTCACACGCAGAGGTGTGCAGCCCCAGGCCCACAAAAGCCCCACAGCAGGCACCAGAGGGAGAAGGGGAGGCGGGAGACGGGAGCCTCTCCTCTGAGGCCTGCAGAGCCCCGCTGCAGAGCACAAGCTCCTCCACGTCACCCATGACAAAAGGCCCTGCATCAATTTCACGTACTGCCGACCAGCCTGCCCGCAGACCCCCTGTTACAGCCTCACCACAATCCTGCTTTGAGAGATGGTGATGTATTTCTCATTTGCTCTCAGGCAGGCTTGGAAGGATCTCATTTTCTTCTCCTTTTAACTTCTACCCTCAAAACAAAACAAACCAAAAATACAAACCACAAATCTGTCTGTTAAAAACAGCCCATGAGCGCACCCTTCCTTTCTTACCAAAGGATGCACTATGCTTTCTTATCCAGTTCAATTTAAAAATTGTTTTTAGATTCTCTTGTGAACTTTTTATTGCAAATTACCAAAGACGTTTATGCTATGTTGACTGTTGCAGCAAATTAAATAATACAACAAAAACAAAAGAATTTGTGTTAAATAGTTTATCTTCCCACACTTCTGAATCTCATGACAAATATGCACATATATATATATATGACACATATACACATTTCCTTCATTTCTTTTTTGGAGACACTGATCTTTTCCTAAAGAAACAATATTGTAATAAATATTTCTGAATTTCTATTTGATTTAAGTAAGAATAGAGGAGGTATAGAAAAAATATATTAAATACCTACTATAAAAAAAAACATCTTACTTACTGTGGAGTACATGGGAATTTCTGACCAGAATTCCTGCCTGGCCTTAATAGTGCCTATTGTGTATATGCGTAAGAGCCTGTTTGCACATCTATGGCATGTTTACCAGGGACAGAGTGGCTGGTCAGTCACAGGAGTGCCCACTCAGGGGAGGGGTGGAGAAGAAACCCCCATTCTCCCCTTCCCTCAGTTCTTGGTACGTAATTCGTCAGGCATCTGCCAGTCACTGGAGACCCACCCACAGAGCTCCTCCCGGCGCTGGGTGTGGGGGAGGAGAGGACCCGCAGGAGAGCAGGAGAGGGCTGTGCGAGGCCCGGAGCCCCAGCGCCCTTGGAGAATCCAGCCCCAGTGGGGCAGCAGGGAGCTTAGAGAGCAGAGGAGGGAAGCCTGGTGGGGGAGAACTGGGAGAGAATGGACAAGGCGGAGCGAAGCCAGGGCTGCAAGAGACGGCGACCTACTGCTGGGAAACTAAGCCCCCTTCTGAGCCCCCAACTTCTTGCCCTTGCCTTAATTTGGTCTCATCAAAGTATTAGGGACCTTGCCCGGGCAGGGAAGACCACCTCTTGGAGTATCATTCACATTATTTATTTAATTCTCAAAATCACCCTATGGAGTAGATTCTACTGACCTCCATTTACAGAGGAAGATACAGACACTAAGGGCAAATGTGACTTACCTAAAATTATCCAGCTCATAAATGATGGAGCTGGGATTTGACACCCACCCTTTCCAACTTAAGTTTTTTTCCTTTCTCTGTATATATTCTGTCAAAGGCAGAAAACGTAACATCCTGAACATTACTCTCCTGAAGTGGCTGTTAACGAAGGGAAGTTCTTGTTACATTGCCTGCCATGTATGGGAAGAGGTGTAGGGACGATTAGTGGGTGAAACTCCAGTGAACTAATCACAGTCTCACGTGATAGAGAATTTCCAGTCCAAAATGCATATGACACCCCTCTGAGAAAGAGTTCATTACATGTTTGCAATTGATATAAAGGATTGAAATTTACATAGTTATACTGTAAAGAAAAATAAAGTAAATGCTAAATAAAAATATGGTGTTAGGTAATTTTTAAATACTGTGGGAACCCAGAGGAAGCAGAGACTAACCCCAGCTTTCCTAGGCTGCCAGAGACTGTGCCGTCTTCAATATGTGTCTTCCAAGGAGACTGTGGTTGTTGATGTCAGCCAGGAGAAGAGGAAAGAGGAAGAGGACCATTTCTGGGGGGATTGGATGAGCCCCTCCTCAAGGGGCCATGTCACTACGGCTCACACCCCATTAGACAGAGCTCAGTCAGGTGGCCACGTCTAGCCATGCCTGCTGTGCATTCCCTGCTGTACACTCAGGAGGAACCACGTTTCAGAAATATCTAGCCGGTAACTCAGAGAGGTATTAAAGAGCAATAAGAGAGGCAGTATTATCTTCTCTCCAAATCCTATTTTCTCTTACTCAACACATGCATCAACATCCACAGCACTTCCCCATCCAAGATCTTGTAATCCTGCTCTCCCAAATGCCACATCCTATCAGTCACCAAGTCCATTTCGTTCCTCAGTCACTTAAACATTTGCTGACTATCAATCCTGTTGTTAGTCGCTGCACTAAGCCCTGGGAATGCAATAACCAAAAAGAGGCAATTTCTGCTCTTAAGAAGCCCACAGTCTATGTGAAAAACAACATTTATTATCAGTCGAGGATAAAACAGCTGGTTAATGCAACAAAAGGAAACTACAGTCGAGGTGATCTTTTCCAAATGTAAATCAGATCATGTCCCTCTCCTGCTTAAATTTCTTCAAAAAATTTCCCATTGTTCTTTTAGGAAAAATTGCAAAAGAATTTGAAATGACAAAAGAGATTATTGGATGTCTTGTAATAGGATATTAGGTGTTCTCTAGCTGGCCCTCTGGGATTATCTTATTCTCAAGGGTTTGAGACTATTTTGCAATTTATACATTGTAGAAAATGATTCTTGTCTTACAGAAATATAATTTTTTTTTTCCTGCTAGAAATACAATTGATTTCCACCTTGTGGAAAAGATCATTCTAAACATTGCATGGTGTTGTCTGTCCTACAGTTATTAGTAGTTTTTCTTCTATTTGCAGATTTATTTCAGCATTCTCGATTTTGTGTGCATCCACAAGTATACATATATATACATTTATATATTAACTAATAAACCAAATACAATCAGAGATATTTGTAGGAGGATCATAATTTCAACTTTCGAAAATTATACTTTAACAGCATTTCAAACTTTAGACCCTTACCAAATCTAGGACTTGTGCATCTGCTACATGACTCCTGCCCAGGCGGTGCGGCTCTTGTCTCACTCCCATCTGACATATTCCCACGGCTGGTTCCTTTTTTCGATTCAAGCATCATCTCAAATTTCACCTCTTCAGATAGGCTTTTCTCATTGGGTTCTATCACAACAACCTGTTTTAATTTCTTCAAAAATTTTAGGAGTATGTGAAATTATCTTGTTCTTGTATTTGTTCATGTTTTTTTATATACTTGTTTTGTTCACTGTTATATTTCCAATGCCTGGACGACTACCTAGCCAATACGTATTTTCCACAAATCTTTTTGGATGAAGAAACAAGGGAAGGAAGAGGAAAGAGTGTGTCCAGGACATTGTGGAAGAGATTTCCTTGATGTCTTGGGGCGGCATCAGCAAGCCTCTAACCTGGCCTTCCACCCTTCCCCAAAGACGTCATCACCTCCTTCCATTCTTATCCTAAGCATTTGCTGATTGGTCTCTACTGACAGATTTTCCTCTTCTAGGCCATCCTACCTAGAGATCCCCAAATCAGCTTTTCATCAGACATATCTCAGGAGGTTCTTTAAAATAAGAATTCCTGTGGCCTGTGCTCACCCTCAGGAAAAACGGATTTAGTAAAGTGATCTTTATTTCTGAACAGGTAATCTGTGGGTATCTGGGGCCACATGTGCAAACAGACCCCTGTCAGAATCTGGGCTCTAAAAAGTGAATCTGATCACATCCCACTCCTACTTATAAATCACTATGCCTCCTCGCTGCTAGCCCTGTAATTATTTAATTTTTTAGCTTAATATATTAGGTCAGTGTGGGCAAACTACAATATTTCCAGAATTTCTCCCCTGGTCTTAGTGCACCTCCATATCAATAGGTGTTTCCAAGGGGTGGAGAGAAGCAGTCCATCTCCATTATCAGTAGGTGATTACAAGGGTTGGGGGAGCAAGGGTATATCTGGACCAGAGAGGGTTGGTGGGGTCCCTTTTTGTAGCCGGGTCAGGAGAGACATGAGTGAGCAGAGGCGAATGACTGCTTGTAAGCAATAAATAGGTTTCTCCCACTTTATTTCCCCCTTTGACTGACTTCAGCATCAAAGGTTATTTGCCCTGGGCTGGGAACATATCCTCGCCCCTTCCCCCCTGAGTTACAGTCAGTCATGTGATGGCCTCGGTCTCCTGTTCCCACCCCACTTTCTGTCATTTCTTTGACCTCTTAAACAAACACTACTAGCAACTTGCACAACCACATATTAGCATATTCTGCTCTGTGCAGGAAGCCTTCCCTTCCAAAAGATGTAAATCTGTATTCATCTTTCTATATAGACCTCAAGTGGCAGGTCATTGAACGTTCCACATTACCCTGTGGCTTCCTTGCCTAAGTTTCAGGATTTTTGTTAATATCTCTGTAATAACTCTGACTTATATTGAAATGTATCTGTTTACTAGTTTGTCTCCTCCAGTAGACTGAGGGATCTCTGAGGACAGGATCTGTGTCTTATCATTATCTCCTCAGCACTTGGAAAACTTTTGCCAAGGTTATGTGTTTGAAAAATGTTTTGATGAATTTCAAAAAAGGGATGGGACAGCTGCTATTTCCATTGAACTTTGGACAATAATCAGAAGTTAAAATAGAATAGAGAAAGGGGCCCTCCATCCCTCAGTGAGCAGAAAGGCATTGAAGAACCAAAGTATAAGGGAAGATGTTTGCAGAAATGACACATATTTGGTGGGAAGGGACCTGAGCTCCTGCAGCTTCAGAGAAGGACAAATAGCCTGGCAAAGACTGGGTGACCAAAGAGAGATGACTGTGAAGGCCAGGAGGGTTCCAATTTTAGCCTGTTGCAAAGTTGCAGTAAGTAGTTTGATTTTTCTAACTTAAACGTTATTCTCATCCTTTGCTCGGGAATAAATAAACTTTCTTTGTAATTTTAGCCTCGTCAGCACTGCAAGTCTGATAGAGCTGTTAAAGAGACATCACTATAAATGTTGTTCCCACTCCTCCCACTGTGCTTTTCAAGCTTTTAAGGGGGACTGCCCAGCTGCCCAGAGATAGTAAACAGCACCACGGAGCAGGGTGGGCAAGGGTGCGGGCCAAGGGGTTAGATCTCTTGATGCGAAGAACTCCTGGGAGTAAATAGAACAAATTCCTCTGGGGGGTAGAGAAAAATGAGTAATTTAAAGCAGATGACATCTACATTTTCTACCAATATGCACTTGAATTTGTCTGAAAGGAAAACTTAAAAAAAATAACCTTCTACATGCTGGTGGCCATGTTAGAACACAGACTTGTCTCCTCTCTTCTTTTAATTGCATCCCATGGCATCCTTGAATTGACTGTTTCCAAGGGCTCTTTCTTACTCAGCAGCCTTACCAGACCAGGACTCTTGTAGCGCGCACTGGCACCAGGTGAATTCTAAGCACCTTAGATGCATTCACTGACTTACCTGCACAACAACCCTATTAACCCTGTCAGAAAGTGAGGCTTAACTCGGGTAAGTGACCTCACAAGATCACAGATGCACTTCAGGGATCTGGAAGATGCAGGAAAGAATTTTACGCCCTGCAATCCCAGGTGCCTGAGATACCGTATGGCATCTAATCTAAAACACTGTAAGTTTTTAAGATTCACCTTTATTTTATATACACCACAAAGATGGGGAGGAGAGAGCTGCCAATTAAAACTGTGGCCCAGCATTGTCTAATAGGCACATTCTTATTCAAATTTGTCAAAATTTTACCCTAAAATGTGTGCTGTTAAATCAATGAAATAAAATGTTTTGGGCAGAAGAACTCTCATATCCCTTTTGTCTACAAGCACTTGTCATGAGACTTAACTAGCGCTAGCATGGAGCAGAATGATACTGACCAAAGTATATTCCAAAAGGTGAGCTTCTTGTATGACGTTTTTGTGTCCAGGGATCTTTTTCTTTTAGCTTTTATATAAACTGGAGTCATGTTTGAAACCTATGGTAACTGATCTTTCAGTATTCTTGGGCTCAGAAATGTTCCTTTCCCCTTACCAAATTTAGAATACTTGAAATCTGCAGTAAAAAATAAAGTGAAAGATTTGGCTCTGATTTCCCAAAGACAGCGTATCAGCAAAACATGGCTTATGTCATCATCTTCATGAGGCAGAATGTGTCTCTGCATCTTAAGTAGGTTTCTCTAAATAACGGATGGACCCAAGCTCAGCAAACTCCAAAGATCTGATATAACAACTCTGCTCTCTGAGTAGGGTGTGATACAGTTAAATAGAATCTGACGCCCCCATTCTTTAACCATTTTCAAAATGATAATAATTTATGAGACAAAAGAAGAAATGAAAATATTAATTAGAAAATATATGATGGTGCAAACAAAAAAATCAACATGTCAAAACTTTCATCATGAAGTTCAAATTGGACTTGGAGAAAAATTTAGAGCCTTGGGTATAAACTCTAAAGTAAAAAAATTAAAAATTAATAAATAGTGTTTCCAAATTGAAAACAACAGGAAAAATAAGTAAAATGAAGGAAATAGTAATGATGCTAAGATCAGAAATTAAGAATAGAGAATATAAAAAAATGTTGATTTGCAAAGATTAATGAAGAAAACTATGGCAACGCCAATAAAAGAAAAGTGAGAGAAGTTTCAAATAATAATGTGAGGAAATTTCAAGACACTTAAATAGTAATAACAGTTCTTAAAAAATGTTACTATTGATGATTTTATGACAAGAAATTTGAAGTATTAGAAAAAGTAGTGTTCTGTTTTTTAAAAACATGCTTAAAAAATAGAAAACCCTAAAAGTCTTGTAATCATTATATAAAATGATTTATTTTATTTATCAGTGTAATAAGTCATCTCTAAAAAGCAAAGCAAACAATAATATACAATCTTGCTACTTTTAAAGATAAGCTTATCAAATTTTAGAGAAAAATATCCACACCCTTTACAAAATGTTTCAGAAAACAGAAAAATTAGGGAAGTGTTCCAATATATTTTATGAGTAAGTATGTTATTGATACTAAAATCAGTCAACACCAATCCAAGAAATAATAATACAAGTCATTCTCATTTATGAAAACAGATTTTTAAAAAGTAAAATTTTAGTGAACTGAATCCAGTAATAAAAAAGTAAAGCTCATCTAAAACTATTGATTTGGTTAATTGCAGCAAACATTTTTTATTAACCAGTTGGAAGATTAATATAATTTACCACATTAACACTTTAAAGGATGAAAAGAATCATTTTAATAGATGAAAAATTACATATTAAAGCACCTATTTGTTATAATACCTCTTAGCAATTTAATATGACTCAGATAAATGTAACCCCATAAGCTTATTAAGTTTATATAGTGAATGTATTCTCTTTAAAGTCAGAGAACAAATGGTTGCCTTTCAACGATGTTTCTATGCAACATTGTGTTTGAGATCCTAGCCAGTGTAACAGCACAGAAATGTTAAGAAAATTAAAAGCAGCTATGAGATTGGAAAAAAAGGAGCACATGCTATTTTTACATGCCAACATTATTTTTATAGACAATTCAACAATAGCTACATGCAAATTCTAAGAACTAATAAGAAAGTTTGCTGAGTACAAGATTTGTACATAAAAATCAATAGTATCACAATACACTAGTGACAAAAATTGTTTAATGTTTAAGGAAAATAATATACTTAACAATACATTTTGCAATATCAGTAAAGCAATGAAGAAAACAGATAAATCTAACAAAAGATTTCACTGTTCAGAGTAAACTATAAAAATGTATTGGAGCAGATAAGAAAGACCTAAAATAAATTTAAAAATTATATTAATGGATGAAAATACTCAATATAATAAAGATGAAAATTATTTCCAAATTAATCTATAAATTCAATAAAATTATAATAAAAAATCACAATAAAGTTATGGGCAAAACTTGACAGAATGTGATCACAAAATTCATATAAGAATAGACAGTCAAGAAAGACAAAAGAAATATGAGGAAAAATAATTACAAGGGGGGACTGACACTATGCGATATCAGTATTATTTATAAAGCCATCATATTTAAAATGGAATATTATTGGTACAGGTTCACATCAAGAGAACAATGGATCCTGAAAGGAAATCCATGAATGTATGGAAACTTTCTGTATAACAGAGGTGGCGTTAAAAATAGTGGGGAAGGGATGAGCTGATTTAAAAATGGCCTGGACTTCAGATTTATCTTATGCTGAACTGAATAATACCTCAAGCCATCCCTATGGGATCTGGAGGTGTTATTTGGTCCTGCACACATTTCTTACTAGATGTCCCTAGACTGGACTGGGTTGATGCTGCCGCATAACCAACTGGTTATCTTGCTTCTCAGCAATGGTTTAGGTGTCCTCTTACTTCAAGAATTCATCAGTAGGGCTGTTTCAAGGATGAAAAACAGTTGATTTCATGTCTTGATTTCCCTCCAACTTCCTATGTATGCATAGACCCAAAGTCCAGATATTCAAATTCAAATTCCAGCATCCTTCTGCATCTCCATTAAAGGCACATCATCACAGACTGCCTAACATCATATGATTCATTTCATTCTTACCTGTGCTTGTCGCCCCGCACCTGCTCAGATTTGACAGGTCTGGCAGTGAAATAGTTCTCACTTTCATCCCTCTACCTGTTTCCATTGTCCTCATTATCCTTTATCTAGATCCTACTAACAGCTTCCTAATTGATCTTTCTGCACCTCATTTCTCCTGCCTCCAGGTTATCTCAGCCACTGTTGACAGAAATCTCAGAGCAGGGCCCTGAAGGTGTCACTCCCTTATTCTGATGCCTTTAAAGACTCCCCAAGGCCCATAGAGTCAGGAACAAACTCTTCAGCCTGGTGTCTGAGGCCCTGGTGATCTGGCCTTACTGTTCCCAGACATCTTCCCACCAGGCACACTTCCATGCTGCTATGCCTTAGTGAAGTGGGTCTTTGCTGGTTTTCTCCAACCCAGAATTCTGGTCCACAAACTGTAGACTGTTACACCTTTTTCAGCTTTCAGATCAAGTCATCAGATGTGATCTCCCTACATGTTTTCTTCCTGAACTCAGACTGGAAGCAAACGCTGCCCCTTCGGAACTGCCATGGTACTGTACCCTGTGGCATTTATTTCTGTGTATATTTTTTTTACTGTTGTATTCATTCATTTATTCATTCGACAAAGTAACAAATGCCTTGATGGTAAAAAATGCTCAGTGAATAGCTGTTGAATGAAAATAAGCTTGCTTTTTTGGTCATTTTACTTCTTTCTGTAATGAAGGAAAAGATATCATAAGCTGTTTGTGGTATAATGTGGTTTTTTTCTGTAAAATCTATTAATAAATTAAAGCCTAAAGTTAAGGATTCAAACATACTTTTTTTTTAACCTTTAAGAGAAGTTTTTATTCCATTGTTGTTATTGTTTCTTATGTCAATCACAGAGAAAAACAGGTGTTTGGAATGCTGACAAGTCATGTTTCATGACGACCTCATCAGCGTGGACCCACTTTCTTTTCTTGTAGGCTCTACCTGTTGATGGAGTGTGAAGGAGGAGTGCTTTCTGCTTCAAGAATTTATCCTCGTGTAATTTGGACAGGCATCACTTCAAAGCCTACACATGCCTCATCATCACCAAACACTTCTGACCACATACCACCAGGTCATGTTTTCCCAAAACCTTTTTTAGGTTGGCTTTGATCCTTAGAGCGGGCATCAGGTGACACGTCTAATCTCACTGTAACAGGAAAGATGCAATAATAGTATTTGTGATCTTTTCCAAAGTGGAAAAAATTGCATATTCCAGTTCTTAAGGACATGATTTCTTTGCAGTTTTCTATGCTTGCTCCTGTAGACAGTGGCCTTTAAATTTGAATATGATTCTAGATTAACTGGCATCCAATAAAGAAACATTTTATAAATGTTACCACAATTCACACCAGCACTGGGAAATGTCAATAAATAGGCTATATTTAGAAATGATTTCCATGAAATAGTCACTTTTTTCTTACAGGGCCATGATATTTTAAATGTTCTTACTTGCTTTTTTTTTTTTATCCTTTTAGTCATTTAGACATAATAAAACCTGCCTTCTAAGTAGTCCCATAATTTACTCAGCTGTGAATATTTGTCTTCTTGTTTAGCTAAAGTTGAGAGTGGAAGACCAGGCATTTATCACCTCTGTGCAATATAAGAAAATATAATATTAAAAATATTTTTTAAATTTAAAAGAGCTTTTTAAAAAGTATGTTTGAGCTCTTAACTTCAGGCTTTAATTCATTGATTGATTTTGAAGAAAAACAGCCACATTATACCATGAACAGCTCATGACATCTTTTCTGTCATTATAAGAAAGAGGTAAAATGGCCCAAAATAAAACCAAGCTTATTTTCATTCAAGAGCTGTATATTAATAACATAATATAATACAGGCATGTTTTCATTTGACTTCAGATTTGACTGCCTTTGTAAGTTGAATCTACATAACACAAGTGATCCTATATCATACTTATTCAGTCACATTTTCCTAAGCTTGCCATTTTTCCAGCATTTATAGATTTAAAAATATCTTTTTCAATGTATTTTAATGTTAGCATAAACACTTTTACGTTTGTTCCTTCTCTTTGACAAAAAAAAAACAAACCCAAATCAAAAAGGACAAAATAAATCCAAATAGAAATATATAAAAAAATAAATCCTAGATTTAGCTTGCTGCATACAAGGAACAACTGCAATAATTTGACCTCTGCTTCTTGTCAATTTCCCTCAAAGACAGCCTAGCAAGAATGAAAGCCTGACAGGCAGTTCTCATGTACTATTTGTTTGCTTTCTCTGTAGCATCATCTGAATATAAGGTTACTATTTAGGGGTATTGAAATGTGTAAAGTTTGTATTTTCCCATCACAGAAGAAAAAACCACTTCCAAACCATTCTGATTTTTAAATTTGAATATTTCCAACAGGGCGGGATGATCCTTTTAAAAGCAATTAAGATATGAAGGGCTCCAACTGACACATTTAACCCCATGAATCGACTTTTTTTGAGTATCTAACATATACAAACAGTAAATCATCTATGAAACATGTTGTATGTCAATAAGAAGAATTCAATTAAGTTGATTATGCAGTGATGAATCACAAAAATGCCATGTAGACTTTCTAGATTTTCTAGTTACTGTGGCTTGACATGGTTAGAAAATAATATATGAAGGAGGGAACTGGAGATATATTTGAGGTGGGGTATAATTTGGGGGAACATAAAATAAATTCCCCGTGTTGGGTAACACTTAAAGAAAGGGCGAAGCATGAGCATAAACAATGTTAACAGCCCAGTGGTGTCCCTGTTTGGTTTTGTACTAGAAATGTCAGTTATATTTACCATCACACATTTCCTTCCTGTAAAGAAGGATCTTCTCCATTCACAGCCTAGAAGGGGCAACCTAAACACACCTGGACAACCCTCCCACCACCTGCCCAGCCTCTGCTGATAGGTCAGTGATCACACAACAACCCAAGCCAATTTGACTTTTGTTCCAGAAATTGAGAGCAGATATGCTCAGAAACTGAGTCAGTCAGGGTTGGACACTTGAAGTGGAGGGTCATAGGTTTAGGGACTAGGGCTGCAGAACAAGATGGATTAAGCTGATGGTTGGAAAGGAACTGCCCCAGTAGGCTCCTGGAGAGTGCGAGAGAGCTTCGAAAGAAGTATCTGTCTAATGACTCCAGTCCCTGTGAAGTCCCATTGTGTTCCCTCAACTTGATTTCTTTCATCTAAACCTGTTTGAGTGTTTTTTTCTTCCTTGTGCTAAGTAATCTCTGTGACAGTGCTGCTTTCTGGGTACACTTTAGCAGTCACTGTTTATTTTTCATTGACCTCACTCATTATTCCTAGGCTCTGATATCTTTCTTGCTGTCATTTCTGCTACTTATAGAGCCCTTTTCTTTTTCATTACCCTTTACTGTTTTCTTCTCCTTATCTCTTCTTTTTCCTTCCATCATTTACCAGTATTTTTCCAGCATTCTCACTAACATGGTATATGGTGGTTGAGTGAAGATGGGGCTACTTGAGTTTGGTCAAAGAACTGGCCGATTGTATTATACAGGCAGTAATTTTCTTGTCATTGGCCCTTGGCTATTTTCATCATGGCTTTATATTTGAGTATTTTCTACTTACTTTGAGTGAGAATTATTCCAAAATGCTAAAATAACTGAACATCCATTAGCAACATAACAAAAAGTATGCCTTTCATTGCTTTTCTCAAGAAATCAAGAAAATTTAATAGTTCTCCAAATCCAAATAATGTGGGTAGAAAGTGGATGATTTATTTCCGACTTAAAATAAGTAACATAGAATGTATTTACTACCTATGAAGCTGTCTAAATCACTAGATTACCCATTTCTACCACTGGCCATCATGCTGTTAGTAGGAGAAGGTGGGAAACAGACCAGTTAGAAGTCACAGAAACCCATCCTGGGTAAAAATTAGTGCATTTAAAAGGCTACTTCGTCTGTTAGCTTATTTAGTAAGTCATTCTTTCCTTCACTCAATAAATGCATATTGAACTGCCCCCTATGTACTCAGAAATGATCAAGACTTTGAGAGCACAGAAATACACAAATCAAACAAAGTCCCTGCTTTCCTGAATCTTATATGTGAATGAAGGCAGATATATAACAAACAGATGAATGTATAATCTAACAGAGGGTAATGGATGCTGTAAAAAAAAAATAAAGTAGGATAGGGGGCAGAGAATCCTGGGGATATGGTGTGGTGCTCTTTGCACTATAGCAGTCAGGGAAGACCTTGATTTGTTGACTTTTTTATTGAAATAGAGTTGGTATACAATATTATATAGGTTTCAAATGTATATCATAGGAATTCAGTAATCATATACATTACTAAATACCACAGTAAGTGTAGTAACTATCTGTCAACATACAAATTACAATATTGTTTGTAATTTGTGCTGTACTTCATCCCTATGACTAATTCATTTTATAATTGGATGTTTGTATATCTTTATTGCCCTCACCTATTTCACCTCTCTCCCCAAACCCCTCCCCTATGGCAACTACCCGTCTGTTCTTGTTTATGAGTCTATTTTTGTTTTGTTTGCTTGTTTTTCAGATTCCACATATAATTGAAATCATCTGGTACTCCGTAGTATATATGTAACACATCTTCTTTATCCATTGCAACTTATTGTGGCAATCTATTGATGGACATTGAGGTTGCTTCATATCTTGGCTATTGCAAATAATCCAGCAGTAAATATCATGGTGCATATGTCTTTTTGATTTAGTGATTTTATTTTCTTGGGGGTAAATTCCAAGTAGAATTACTGGGGTGTATGTTATTTCTATTTTTAGGTTTTGGGGAAACTTCCATGCTGCTTTTCATAGTGCCTTGATTTGTTGACTTTTGAACAAAACTCTGAATAATTAAAGGAGGGAGCCATGATATTCTCTGGTGCATTTTCTGGATTATCTATAAATACATGTTTGATCACATGAAGAACTATAGCATTCTACATTCCACCATGGAAATTTCATCACAGAAGGGATGCTGACATGGCCTGCATGTCAGGGTATAGTGGGTTAAATTGTATCTCCTGAGAAGATATGCTCAAGTCCTAACCCCTGGTGCTTGGGAATGTAACCTTATTTGGAAATAAAGATTTTGCAGATGTAATCAAGTTAAGACTGGGCCATACTGGATTCGAAGGAGAGCTTAAATCCACAGACTGGTGTCTTTAAGAAAAATGAGAAGGAGGTTTGGACGTAGAGACACAGAAGGAAACCCTCCAGGGAAGAAGACTATGTGTGATGGAGGAAGAGAACAGGGTGATGCACTCATACGCCGAGTAATGTCAACCATCAGCCGCGACCACCAGAAGCTAGGAAAAGGCAAGGAAGGATTCTTCCCCAGAGCCTTCAGAGGGAGCATGGCCCTGCTGACACCTTGATTTTTGATTTATAGGCTCCAGAACGGTGAAAAAACACATTTCTATTTCTTTAAGCCACCACTTTGTGGCACTTCATTATGGCAGTCTTAGAAAACTACTACAGGGAGAAAGCATTGAATGGGCTGTGATAATTATTCTGAAACCCACACATACATGAAAACAACCACTATCACAACAGCACCAAGAGATTTCTTCTTCTTTTCTTTTATATGAATAATTAAGCATGTATGAAAGCACAAATGCTTAGATGAGGACCAGTAGGAAACTTGAGGTCACTTTGTCCATGGCTTCCAACCATTGGCAACATAGGGCCTTGCTTCCAATTACTTCAAGAGATATCAGGCAGAATATTCCAGTGATATTCGAACATGTCTTTCATCTTCTGAGCATTGAATTTGTCTCTTCCACTTGGCCAAGGTGCCAGGTGTCCTTCTTGAAGCTGCCCTGCCCAGAACTGTGCTTCAGGAAGTATTGCTTCTAATGAGGATTTAACTCAAGATCCAGGTGCTGGTGTTCCCATCAAGATGATGGCATTAGCCGTACGCAACCACGACAAAGGAAACACCTTTTCACCCTTGCAATGTCCAGATGGGTAGGGTGGGGTCAATGAGCAGAGTGAAGGAGAGCCAGCTGACTCCAGAAAATGCTAATTCATAACCGTCAGTTTCTCTATGCAAAACCAACTGCTCATGGAGTGATTTTTCTCTGGTGAACACATCCTTTTCAGGGAATAGATTTCATATGTTGATGTTACAAACACTCCATCATGTAGGCCAAGACAAAAGAACTGCCTTAAAATCTTAATGATCTTGTATCTCTTCCACTTTGAGCCAGGACAGTCTTCTCCATGGATATTTGTGCTCTGCTTGGAGCAGTGTTTGGGACATCCTTGCACTCCTGCTTGGAATTCATGCCCTCTGCCATGTTACCTTGTAGTTCCTCCACTAGGAGTAGTGTGTTCCCACTCTACTGATGCTCCGTTTGGCCACTGGCTCTGCTTTGGGTAACAGAATATGAGCAGACATGGCAGTGTTCTTTTTTTGAGCTTAGGTATTCTGAGGCCTCTCACGTATCTGATCTTTTTGCCTGTGCTTCTGTCATCATGATGAAAAATATGCCATCATGTAAAACATCCCAGCAAAGTGATGGCCAGAGGAGGGCAAGAGACATGTGGAGAAGATCTGAACTCAAACCACAGACTGAAGACAAGATCCACAGATCCGAGTCTAGAATACGCAACCCCCAGCTGATACAAAAATGTAAGAATGAGAATGACAGCTTGTTTGTTTTAAAGCACTGAGTTTTTAGGGTGTTTGTGGTGCAGCCTTATTTTGGCAATAATGGACCGATATGGGTGGGTTCTGGCAAGCAGACACATTTTATGGAAAACAAATAAATTAATCATAGTAATGACTATTGATATTTTCCCGTGGTCATGGAGAGGGAGCATGATGTTCCAGAAGGAAATGCAGTGAGCATGCAAGATTACTATTCTATTGGTGATGACCTTTGTTATATAAATCACCCACCATACCACCCCAAGCTTCATTTTATTCACTTACCAAATATCTCCTCCTCGCCCAGGGTGCTTGGGGGAATGACATGTAAAAAAGATATTTGACAAGACTTATATGCTATATATACCCATATCTGTTATGATCATTAACCATTATTATCATTTGCTCATTGTTTTATTATGTATATAAAACCTATTACATTGATATGTTGAAAGAGAGGACCAGGATTGTTAATCAGCTATAAGGTAGGACATCAGTTTAATAACACTCCCTTGCTGTAACATGATAAATGCATTTTATTATTTGAATTTATATTCTCCCCCTAAATTTATTTATTGTCCTTACATCTTGATTTAACATTTTCCTGTGTAGTCCAGCTAATGGTACATATAGGAAGAGCAGACAATCTGATAACAAGATAAGTACACTAAAAAGAGATAAGCACAGTTTAGTCCTTATCTACAAAGCACTACCACTGTTCTTATACACAACAATGTGATTATATTTCAAGGACCAGCATCTATTTCTGAAGTAGATGTTTGTGTTTCAGGCAGTCTGCTTGAGACCATTAGTGTGACTGGAATGAGAATCTCTCAGTTGCCCTTGTGGCTTTAGCATCCATAATTTTTATATGTGATATTCTGGAAGAATCCATGGGTTCTGGCTACAAGGAGACCTGGTTGAGCTACTGTTAATGTAGCTGATTGAAGCTGAGGGATTTTAGGGCCTGATGCTGGAGAAGAATTTGCTGTTTATCTTATGGTGTCATGGATCATGGATGGATTTTATTTGTTTATCTGTCACACAAAATCTTACTGAGCCCTAACTTGAAGAGGTTTCAGAGCAAGGCTCTGTGGTAACTCTTTGTCGGAATCACTTGTCTGCCTCGCTGGTATGAAATCTGGTCATTTTCCTTCCTAAAGAGGAACACTGTGATCAGAAGACCTCCTAGCGCTTTCTAGTCTTCTAGTGACATGAAAGAATTAACACATATTTTTCAGCACCTGTCACAATTTGGGAACAACTCAGGCAGTGGAAAGTGTAGCAAGCAATCGATGTAGCCAGAAGGGTGCGGGCATTTGGAACACTATTCATAGGTTGCTCTTTTATTCTTTCTTCCTTTCCCCCAGCCCTGCTTGTGGGTGTGAGTGGCAATTTAAATGAACCATAAAACATCCCTGGAAAAGTCTGCAGCATGCTGAAGGAGGCAGCAAAGCATTGAGATGAATGGATTCAGGAGCTTTCTGAGCTGGGGAGAGACAGCACCTAATATTTATGGGACCATTAAACTCCCATGTGCTCTGGACTTATGAACCTGGAGAGATGTCATCCAGTCATCAATCCCAGACTCTTTGCTGGCATTTATCAAAATCATGGCCCATCCCAAATACGGATGATGGGACAGAGCCAGACATTCCACCCTGAAATTCACCAACATAACTCTCCTTGCTTCCGAAGGGAAAGGAGGTATTTCTTCTGCATGAATGGACAATTGCTTTTTCTTTTCAAATAAAACTTGCATTTATTCATTGCCTAAGTAACTCTTACAAGTCTTAAGATCTCAAAGACCAGAGGATACCAGTGTAGACTTATAGAAATGAGGGAGGAGTATGTGTAGAAACTCAGGGAAAAGAAGAGAACAGTAAGTGCTATTTACAACATGGTGTTCTGGGGAAATTAAAATAAAAATTGCATTTGACAGAGCTTTATAAATTGCCTTTGGACATTTACCAAGGACCCTGGGAACCTCTGCAGAGCATAAAAGAAGCCCTACAAGAGATGCCATTTGTTTAGCTAACACTGCTAAATGCTTGTGAGGCTCATTTCTGAGGTGGAGGGGCAGTCGAAGCCTGGGTCATAATCACAATGGGAATAAAATTCTGGTCCTTGCCTATCTTTGATATTCTGGTGACATGGAGGCCATGGCAAGATATCAACTGTCTTAATACATTAGTGACACTTTTCTCTTCTGCCATCCAGTGACCAGTGTTCTGGCCAAACAGAATGTTCCAGCTCTTCTCATTCAGGCACATCCATGAGATTGGAGGGTAATCTTTGTTCTCCATCTTTGCGAGTATTAGACCCTGAGCCCAATATCATAGTCCCCTGCTCTGTACCTCTCTGGGTCTTGTGGATTATTATACATTGGCTCTTGAACATGGGTCTTGAAGAGGTGGGAATGAGTTCACCTTTGTTCAGTCATGCTATAATTGCGAAACATTGTTGCTGAAAATTACAGCAGAGGTATATACATATTTTTCTGACTCAGGGCTCTGCAAAGGAAAGGCTGCAGGTGTCTAGAGCAGGGGTCAGCAAGCACATTTATTTCCCTTTTGTAAAGTTCCAGATAGCAAATATTGCATGCTTTGCAAACCATGTATGGTCCCTATCATGTACTACTGGCTTGTGTTTTATAATCCTTTGAAAATATAAAAACCTCTTTTAGCCCGGCAGTTTCAGCTGGCTAAAGTCTTGATTTCTCCTGTGGGTTATAGTTGCCATCCCCCAATTTAGACTAAGACTGGATCAGAGCCAGGTAGCCCAAGTGATGACTTGTCTCTTTCTTTATTCTCTTTAGCATGAATAATTGTCAAATAGATGCTTTATGCCCAATAGAGTCCATTTATTTTTCAGTATACAAAATATAATAGGCTCCTTTTGGAAGTTTTTGCTTTTACTCTACTTGCAAGCTAATAAGTTAGCCTGCCACAGTTTCACGAATGATGGTAGAATTCATGAGACTCCTGAGTCAGAGACAAAGAACAGTTTATTATTTACTGCAACAACAGTTGACAGAATATGAGTATTTTTGTGCTGATTCCTCGAGCACCAGTTTCCACAGGGTGACACATAGAGGACCACGTGATGTCTGCATGCATTGTGGGTTGCATTGCAGGAGAGGAAGCCTGATTTTATGTAATTGAATCTTTTATAGTAGGCAGTAAGCATACTTCTTCATTGTTCCAGAAGACGCTATCTTTATCATGCCAGGCTGTAAGCAAATCTGCTCTTTGTTCTAGAGGGGGATACCATTTCCGTCTTCCATGACAGTTTGAGCAAATGAAGTTAGGGAATAAGGATAACCCAGAAAGCCTCACTAGAAAAGTCCCTGTTAATGATTCTGTAGCCCAGAGGAGTTGTTTTTTTTTCTTTTCTTTTCTCTTTTAGTGATGTTGCTAAGTGCATTTGAAAGATGTTGCCTAGGGTAACACAGACTTATTCAAGAAATTTAGTCCAGAAAATTAATGTCACTTGAAACTTAAGATGGTCTAATATGGATTTCCCATGGTTACATTTCTATTTCAGTGATGCTTACTCTTCATTTTTTGAGTCATCTTCTTCATTGAGGCGGTGCTTCAGAAGCTCAAAGCCTCTAAATCCTCATTTCATGAATGCAGTCTGTAAACAAGAACAGAGAAATATGCTAAACTTCAAGAGACAAATCCATGATTGAAATACCAAAGTGATTATTAATGATCAGAATAAAATTGATTTCTGCAATTTTAGTGCAATTTTTGTTATTTCAAACTTATAATAAATAATGAATAAAAAGAAAATGTAAGTAGAAATCTCTTTATTTGAAAATGTGGTTTATTCCTCTCTCCCCATCACGAAGGAATTTATGATCAGAATAATCCAATGTAAAGAAGTAATACTTTTTGAAGTTTAGAGTGCTTATGCTTGAAGCAGGTTACCTAGCTTGACATCCTGCTTCCAGAACATACAGCTTGGAGGCTAACTTAATTTATGTGTTCCTTATGAGGTTATTGGAAAGATAATTTAAGGTAATGATTATAAGGTGTTTGGGACATTGAGTGAATAGCAATCTCTGTAAATTTTAGAGTGCTTAGTTACATGCATCAGAAATCATTTTTAACGTTAAATTGACAAGCAGGAAATATGATGGCTTTTTTAAATTTTATCTATGAAATAGATGAGATGTTCTCTAAACTTCAATTTGTAGAGACTCTAAATGTTCTCTCCCAGAGAGATATCACCCTACGCTCTGACAGGCAGTTAGATTAGGGCAGATTATCTCACTGAAATTAGGTACTGGGCTGGTTTGGGGCTGGGTTATAGACTCTCTAAGGCTCGTCTGACTGCTGGCCTGCCCTATACTTGGGATATAGCCCCCTAGTTTTCCAACTGAGAAACAGAATTATCTGTAGGGCCAATCCTCCATGGCATATCTTGAACTCCATTTTTTTTTTTCTATTAAGCACTATTTTTCAATTGCTTCTCAGTTTGCCTTCCTAGCCTCTTGGCCCTGAACAGCTTAAGTGTCTTGGTATTTCTAGCTGGCACTTAATAAATAAATAACACTAGCAGTCCTGGAGATTGTCCCATCCTCTATTGATTATGTTTTTTGAAGGAGAGATTCAGTTTTGTCTGGAAAGTAAGAACAGGCTCAAGACTTAGCCAGAGGGTAACAATTCTTGTGTTCTTGGCCTATTTCTAGTTTCAGTGTTGGCCAATACAATGATCTACAATGATGAAAATGTTCTAAATCTGTGCTGTCCAAGCAGGTAGCCACTAGCCTCTGTTGAATACTTATAATGCAGTTATAGCAGATGAGGAAATGAATTTCTAATTTTATTTAGTTCTAATTAACTTAAGTTTAAATAGTTACCTGTGACTACTTGTCCAGATGGACATCACTGCTCTATACTGTAGTTTTCAATTGACAATATCCATCCAGTTGGAAAGTATTTTCTACCAAGTGATTAGATAACTGGAGGGTTGATTCTGGCTTGTTTTGGCCACTTTTATGTGTCATTTTAGAAGGGTTTCAATAAACAGCACCACCCTTAACAAAGTCAAGAGACCTGATTGCCTGTGACAGTGAAAGACGTGAGAGACAGAGATGTTGAAGAGGATGCATGCTTCCCATCTTTGCGGCCTTAGAGATCAACATTCAATGTTTTTCAACTTCATTGCTCTTAATGATGTTTTAGTATTAGAGCCCTTAGTACACAAACGCTTTCATGAAACTTCAATACAGAGCACAGATAAAACCAGGGATGCAGGACTTACAGTTACACCTGATCTCGTTTCTCCCTTTCCCTACTATTCCCTGAGGACAATATAGGGCAGTTCAAAAATCATGATTCTAGCAGACCGCTCTGATTCTATACAGGAGTAAATTGAAACACAGGGAAAAGAAGTCCCAGCTCTAAGGTACTTGGTGCTAAAACAAAAGGGGCTCTCATGCAGGCTTCTCGTCTCCCAGTTCAGCATTCTCTACCATGTTGCTTCTGCTTAAGGCTTTTCTGACTTCATCAGTCTTTTTAATGCCTCTAAAAATAAAAGTAGACTGTACCCTGTAACACAGCAGGTCATCCAAGTCCTGTCTGGAGTTGCTCACTATTGCCTGCTGTGCCTTTCTCTGGTTTTCTCATCCATGCTCAAGTTCCTTAAAAGTGGGAACTATGCCATCTCTTCCTGTTATAATCACTGTACACTTGGCAGAATGTTAATAAGCCTACGGTCAATATCCATTTGAATGATGTTCCTTGTTGTGAATCACTTTACTGCAAGTTCACTCAACGTCCAGCAGTGCCCTGGTTCCTTGGGCAAATACAGAATACAGAAAACAGTCTCACTGGAAAACTGTGGTGACCTAAGGAGAAGACACTGGTTGTATGATCATGGGGACTGAGAGGCAAAGGAGAGAATGAGACCCACACTATTGAAGGTAATGACCCAACCACAAAATGATGGTGCTACTAATCCCCAAGGCGGAGTACCCTCCACCCTGGTGGATGATTATGAGAAGCGCTTTGGTGCTTCTGGTAAGCTGGCGCTCCAGACAAGCTGGTCACTAGCTCAGGGAGATGGGGAAGCAGGGTGAGGCTGCACTTCTGGGCAACCCAGGTGGATGAAGGCAAGGGTAGCATCGGTGTGGAAGAGGATTTGTCAGCAGTTGGATTATGGGTCTATTGCTCCGTAAGGAAGCACCCAACACTTAGCAGCTTAAAACCACAAACGTTTATTAGGTCACGCGGTTTCTGAGGGACAAGAACCTGGGAGCAGCTTAGCCGGGTATTTTGGCTGAGGGTCTCTTAGGAGTTCGCAGTGAAGATGCTGGCCTTGCTTACAGGCATCTGGAGGCGTGACAAGGGTTAGAGGGTCTGCCCCCATGCCCACCCACCTGGCTGCTGGCAGGAGGCGCCGATCCTCACCATGGCACCTTTCTTTCCCAGGGCAGGCGATTCTAAGAAAAAAAGACCAAGAGGAAGCCACAGTGTCTTATATAATCTAATTTCAGAAATGATATATGCCATCCCTTCTGCCATATTCTACTGGTCACGGACACCCACTCTGGTGGCGGGAAACTGCAAAGCTTGGGAAGCACAGCCTATGCCCTCCACTTAGACTACGTGTAAATCGTAACTTTTTCATCTCCAGCAGATAATGCCTCCTTAGGTGTTCACAGGTAGAAACCCCGACACCCTTACAAAAGGCACTCTTTCGTGTTGTCTGTGTTTTCCCGAACTTTCCTCTGCAAGCATGCTTTAAACCCACTCCTGCCCTGTCCCACCAGCGGGAAGTTATTTCAAGGGAGGCAGCTTTTCCATTACAGTCATTTCCCAGGCCCCTCGGTCAGAAAACAATGAGAAGGACCCTCTAGTACATCCCTGAAAGGAATTGTGAGGAGCAGTTGTGTTTCTTGGGTGGATGGTGAAAACTGTTTCCAGGGAAACTGCCCCAGAGCCACCCACATAACTGTAATGTGCCTGAGTTTCTTATTTATTAAACAAGTTCTGTTTTTGGTGGGGATTTTTTGCATACTGGAGTGTAAGCCTTCAGACCACTGCTGCAGAAACATTTTCAAAATACAATTTTAACTTTTATTAAAACTATGCATCTTTCATGTGTTATATGCATGCGTGTGTGTGTGTATATATTCAGATTTTTAAAGCGTAAATGACTGGTATATAGTTGTATTCACTGTGTACATGTGATGTTGAATCCAACTTATTTATTTATGTGTTCTACCTATGTTCCATGGTTTTACATTTTCTTCATAACTATTTTTCATGCATTCATTCAATAAACTTTTATTAAATGTTCACTCTAATCTAGGACCGTTGTGAGCACCAAGGATATAGCCTTGAAAAAGAGAACAAATTCCTGCTCTGACGTGGCTGGCATTCTCTCTGAAGAGACAGGGCATAATGATCAAGTTAGCACAGTGATTTCAGTGTCTCTAGGGAAATAAGCAGGTTACTAGGATGGAGTGCCTGGGGTGAGGCGTTTATTTAGACTGGGTTCTTCAGAACCAGGGAGGTCTCCAGGAGGCTGTGAAATCTGAGCTGAGGCCTGAATGGGGAAAGAGCCACGAGAAGAGATAGTGGAAGAAATTTGTAGACCGGCAGGACAGAAAGTGACAATCCTTCGAATCCAGAGTAAATGTTTTTGTGGCTGGGAGCAAAGTAGAAAGTCGATGTGGCTGGAATGTTGGGAGTCCTGGGGAGGGAGACAAGGGAGAAAGTCCAAAGAGTAAAATAGAGACAGGTTATGTGAGGCTTTACAGGTCAGGGTAAAGAATTTTGTTATTTTAATTGCAATGAAATCCACTGGAGAGTTTTAGCTAACATCTAGTCCAAGTAGGAATGTAGTTTGCATTTAAGAAATATTTGTTGAATCAATCAACAAACCATGCATCACTTAACCATTTATAGAATAAAATAGACACTTTCTTATTATACATCTTATGTTTCATACATTTAGCTTTTGTCTAAATTATTTTATTATTGTCTGAGTTTCTAGTCCCAAAGCTTTGGGGGTCAGTATAAAGTTCACAAAAGTATCTTTATTAAAGATGTCAGAAAACATTCTGCACCGATTAGAAAAAAAACAAAATGCAGGACTTTCCTGGGCTTTTGAGATGAGATGGAAGTGCTCAAATTTGTTTTAGTGAGACCTCATTTTAATATTTATTGTCATATGTCAAGTTTCATATGTCTACATTCATAGTACTTAGTGTCAGCTGCACATTTTGCAAAAGTATTGCAAACGGCTTTAAGTGAGTCACTGATGGATGCACCTTCACGAGTCAAAGAGCAAGGAACAGGGTGTATTGGAAACTGTATCTGAGTAGAATAACTTGGGAGTCTCACTGCACCCAGAAATCCTGCCCCCTCTGCTAAAATGTTACGGAAGTAATGACCCTAACATTCTGCAGGCTGTCACTGCCTTGATGCTTAGGCTAGAAGGTACATAACGGGGAAAAAAATAGAAACCCCTCTACTTTCTGGGGAGCAGACCTGTCCGGATGAGACTAGACATCTGTAAGACGGAGGCTGTCCTCCTCTGGATATGTGAAGACACTCAGTCTTGATCCTTCCAGTAGATTACAATTTGTGTGTAAATTACACTCACTCTTCTTAGTAGGATGGGTCGGGCTGTGTTTTGCTGGAGCGCTGCGTGGGCTGGGGTGCTGCCTTGAACCCATATTCTCAGCAGAGGACTTCAGCAAGACGGCTCCTCTCCATGTGCCCTTTCTCCTACCTGCACATTCCCTGCCCTTCTCTGGCTTTCCTCCTGACACACCCCTTGGGTAGGCACTCCTTCTGTTTTGTCTGGGGCTCTTTCAGCTTGTCGTTCTACCCACACTCCTACGCGGTCTCATCCAGTCTCATGGCTGCAGTTCAATTATACAGACAGATGCAGATTCAGTCAGGATTCCCGGAGTGAGACGACCATCTCTCCATCCCCACCCATCTGAAGTCTCAGCTTCTCTGTTCTTTACCACAGTAAATGATCTCATTTGCCACCAAGCTGTTTGATACAAAGTCCTTGGAGTCATTTTCTACTTCCTCCCCCCAGTTAATCACCAACTCCCGCAGACTCGAGACCGAGCCTCGGATGATCCCGGCCACGCCCGCCTCTTCTTGGTAGTGTTTCCCTTACGCTACAAGATGCCCCAGCTCCACTGGACTGTTCCATCTCAGGGCTTTGCTTTTGCCTCACTCTCCCTCGCCTCCAGGCTTCTGCATACCCTGTTCCTTCTGCCGGGAACACTCTTCCCTTCGCTCAAACCCTTTACCTAAATAAAAGGTATTTATTTTTTATTTTTTAATGTAAACATCACTTCATGCAGGAGTCTCTTCTGGATAGTTTAGACTAGCTCGGGACCTCCTCTCTCCCCTGTCTACTCCCAAGGTACCTCATCCTTCCCCTATTATAATTTCCTATTTACAGTTACTTAGAAATTCACCTTTTCCTCTAGACTTCTGTTTACCACTGACTCCCAATTCTGGCACATGGAGGGTACTCAACTTGAATGTTGAACAAAAATTAAGAGAACTAGAACTTTCACATGTGTATAATGACCATATCTCTCAGTCAAGTTTTGGGGCATATAACTCGTACAATGTTTGGCATGTGGCCTGACAGACACAATATTTGAAGTCAAACTGTCCAACCTGTTAAAAAATATTAATCTACAGGATGTTGTCAGGGGCATGGCATGTGAGGTGGTAAGGGTGTTGTACAAACAGGGTCTGAGTCACTACTGTGCTCGTACTGTTTCTTCCCACCTTTGTGCAAATTTATTTGGTTCTTAGTTATTTTCTATCATCTTAGTCAAATCTCAGGGCCAGAGGCAATTAAAAGAAAACTAAATGCAAAGGAGTCAAGATACCTAGGGACTGGCCCCGTTATACAGGCACACTTCCCTCCCAGGTGCCTACCCACTCTGTCTCTGTACTATGTCTCTCCTTCATGAGCTCCTCAAACTCTGCCCATTTCTCAAATATCTGTTGTCCTAAACCACCTATCCTTTCACACCCCACATTTTCCCTGAGTGGCCCCATTCATGCCCATGACTCAGCCCCCACTCATACATTGTTGATGCCCAGACCTTTATCTCTAGCCAACACTACTCACGAGAGGGCTAGGTTTGTGTGACCAACTAATAGCCTAATAGAAATTTCCAGCTGGGCATCCACAAGGCAGCTCAATGCAAAACAGATTTGTACTTACCTTGCATTTCTGCTTCCTCTTGCTCTTTTCTACAGTTTTCCGATATAAACTTTAGAGTTATGATACTAGTATAGGCACACATTTATTTAAGGTTAATGATCATCCAGGCACTATTCCAAGAGTTTTTATATAGTAGGTAGATCCATTTAATCCTCAAAATAATAGGTACTATTACAATCCCATTTTGCAGATGGCGCACCAGAGCACAAACTGCTAAAGTAACTGGACCCAAGATTGAATGGCAAAAAACTGGGATTCAAACCAGGAGAATCTGTCTCCAGGGTCAACACATAACCACTGTCATGTGCCTTTAAAAGCATTAGGTTTTTAAGTTTTGTATCCTTCACAAGTGAACAGATGCTAAAGGATTGATTTCCTAACTTAATGTACTTAGCACTTAGCTCCATGCCTTTACATAGTAGTGTTCCCTGAGTAAAGCAAGAAAGGAATGAAAGCGTGCAGGAGAGATTGGAAAAGGAACTACAAAGCTCACCCCAGGTCTGATCAAATCCATTGTAAAAAGCTGTCCTCCGTTCTGCCCACTTCCTTGACACTGTCCCTTCCTCAGGTATTTACAGCTCTTCACAATCCCAGACAGAAGTCCATAAAATGTGTCACAAAAGAAGTGGGAGGACAGAGTGGAAGCAGGGGACACAGGGGGGGAAAAAACGCAGTATCTCCCACTTCCCTAGGCTTTTCTTTGTCACACTAAAGCAGAGTCTGACACTTTCTCTGTAGCTTTAAAAGTATAGTTGCATGTTAACCTCAAGAGGAATACCATATAGTCAGATAATTTGATTTTCCCAGGAAAGAACCAAATAATAATAACTAATTCTTACCTATGATCAAGTTCCAGGCCCTGTGCTAGGCACTTTCTAAGTCTATGGGTGCTATTATCAGTTCTGCTCTACAAGTGGGGTAACTGAGGCCAAGAGCCTGGGCGAGGAACTTGCCTGGGATGACAGAGCCAATCACAGCTGATAGGATTTGAACACAGGCTGTGTGCTCTTGAAGCTTCTGCTCTGAACTCCCAATGCTGTGCGGAAGTTCCTCATCAAAATGGACTTTTAAAAAACTTACCCAGTGACGAGTCAGGGATTGGAGGGAATCTACCATTGGCAATATTATCCTATTTGGGGAGGGACGGTGACGAATGTCGTTGTCCATTTCTGTGGTGGAATTTTCCCCATTCGTTATGCTGGTGGCTTCATCAGCGTGCAACCTGGAAAAGCAAGACAAGGCAAAGAGGCCATAAAAACACAAAAGCAAACCTTTAAGTGAAGCCTGTCCATCCAGCTGCAGCTGCCATTCATTTCAATAAATTTTCCACTTAACTCTGGTGACAGGCAGCTCATGAATCTTGGAGAGCAATGGATCACATCAGAGAACCTGGAGCCATTTGGAGGCTTAGCGAGTGATGCAATGTTTCAATGTGTTTATGCTTAATATTAATTTTAATTTGTTGAATAAACCCTGGATCGTTTGGAAATGCAATGAGACTTGGTTTACAGGTTGCCGTTCCTTTTAAGTGATGAAAAATATAAAAGTAGAGGTGAATAAAATGCACCTTCATTATAAATATACTGGCAGAAAATTGCTCATTTCCTCATGACTTTAAGGATCTGAATACTCTTATCTAGATCAGGGGTGTTACTGGTTCAAGGTGGTGTTTTGTGTTGGTTTGTATAAGCAGAGATGAGTCAATCTGCACAAAGTCTGAAAGAAAGGTTACCCTTTTGTATCCAACTTTGATATTAAAGCCACTGCTCAGGATCGAATACATTGTTAGCCATTTTACTAAGCATTTACTTTTTATGTTTTGCTAGCTGATGCCAGGAAAATAGCAGCCCTTCATTATAATTTTAGTAGCCATTTTGATAAATTTCTATAGTTCCATAAGAGAAAACATGTTTCTAAAGCAACTGAGGAATATTTAATTTCTTAGTTATAATCTCTCACTGCCCCAAGACACTATCTTTCCCCCTAGTTTTCTAAAGCTGTGTCAGAAATCCAAGACTTCAGGGTGCATGTAGTCACATTTAAAAAATAAATGTGACTATATCAAACTAAAAAGCTTCTGTACAGCACAGGACACCATCAACAGAACAAAAAGGCATCCTACAGTATGGGAGAATATATACATAAATGTCATCTGACAAGGGGTTAACATCCAAAATATACAAAGAACCCATACGCCTCAACACCCAAAAAGAAAATAACACAATTAAAAAATGAGCAGAGGACCTGAACAGACATTTCTCCAAAGATGAAATGCAAATGGCCACAGGCACATGAAAATATACTCCACATGGCTAATCATCAGGGAAATGCAAATTAAAACCACAAAGAGATATCACCTCACATCAGAATGGTCAACATCCAAAAGGCAAGAAACAACAAATGCTGGCAAGGATGAGGAGAAATAGGAACTCTATTACACTGTTGGTGGGAATGTAAATTGGTGCAACAGCCATGGAAAGCAGTAAGCCGGTTCCTTAAAAATCTAAAACTAGAAATACCATTCAATCCAGTAATTTCACTTCTAGGAATTTACTCAAAGAAAGCAAAATCCCTGAGTCAAAAAGATACCTGCACTGCTATGTTTATCACTGCACTATTTGCAATAGCCAAGATAAAAAAGCAACCTAAGTGTCCATCCATAGGTAAAGGGATAAAGAAGATGTGGTACATATACACAATGGAATTACTCAGCCATAAAAATAAAAGAAATCCTGCCATTTGCAACAACACGGATGGATCTAGAGGATATTATGCTCAGTGGAATAAGTCCAGAGGAGAAAGACAAATGCCATATGATTTCACTCATTTATGGAATATAAAAACAAAGCAAAACAGAAGGAACAAAACAGCAGTAGACTCAGAGGCACTGAGAAGTGACTAGTGGTTGCCAAGGGGGAGGGTAGGGGTTGGGGCAGGTAGTGGGGAGAGTGAGGGGGATAAAGGGTCACAAAATTTCCATCATAATATGAGTTGGTCAAAGGGACAGTAGTACAGCATAGAGAATATAGTCAGTGTTTGTCTAACATCTTTCTATGTTGATAGATAGGAACTGCACTAGAGAGGCTGAGGATTTAATCATATGGGTAACTCTTGAACCACTGTGTTGCACATTTGAAACCAATACAAGATTATGTATCAATGATACTTGATAAAAAAAATAAAAAATAAATATAAGAAATGGCCACATAAATACCATCTTCTTTGGGTTCTCTGCATCTTCCCCATACAGGTTAGTCTATATTTGGGACCTAATCCACTTGAGTTCCATAAAGCCATTTTACCATCATAAGTTTTAAAAAGTCAGAAAACAAAGTACACTCAGTGATGAAGATCATTTACTCTTCTCTGCCTTCTGTTCTTTTGTTTCTGGAGACCTAGAAAGGAATTGAGATTAAACGTTTGGGTAAACACTATTTATATCCATGCCAGATATTTTTTTGGATACCTGGGGCTATCCCCTTCCTTGCCAGCCATTCCAAGTGCAATAGGTGCTTGACGTCTAGAAACTACAGTGCCCAGGCTCCTTGTGGATAAATCCTGCCAACGACAGAACCTTGCGTGAGACATAGGAAGCGGAAGAGGAGATGTTGCTCTACTATGGCTACTGCAGGCAGGTGCAAGAGGTGTTCGCAGATGATTTTTCGGAAGGCTTCTTGAGAGTCACCCACTTTGGTGAGACAGGTCGCTGCAGTCATTGACGTCCAGTGTCTCTCTCTGGGTGTCCTAAGGATCACCTGCACCGGCGGAGAGCAAGCTGGGACATTGGCGGTGGCCCTTTGCTGTCCCAGCACTTCCTCCCATCCAGAGAGCAGCCTCGTGGTGTGCAAGCCTGCAACAGTCTGTGTTAAATTTCTTTCACCGCTAAATTCCTGGAGTCATTCCTGGTTTTCTGATAAAAGACTCCCCAACTTAATATCTGAATCAAAAACTCATTGTGAGGTAGCACTTCAGAAAGAAAAAGAACTCTTCAGTACTTATAAAAAGGAGCACAAAGAGGTTTTGTTATCCCTGTGTAAATGATGTGAAATTCACAGTGAATCCCTAACACGCATTTATTTTTCAGGCTGAGAATTTTAAATGGACATTGCATTTCACATGTAGGGAGAATAAATGACCTAATTTGAATTGAACCTTTGCTCCGTAGCAAAGTCTTTCACCTCTTTCTCAATTTCTCTGCTTTTTGTTGTTGTGTATGTTGTTTCAGTTCATATATCTCTATGGTCTAGGTTTTCATATGGCACAGAGTAGTTGTATAATAAATGTTGGTTAAGTGAAAATAAATAAATCAAGGAATATATGAACGAAAATTGATGTTTTCATGTACCAAAAGCATCTTTAAAGTTTTGTCTAGTTTTTCCAGCCTTCCGAATTCCCTTGAAATACTCTGTCTGGGGAAGTCTACAGATTCCTACCCAGCCAGAGGATTTGTTATAGCTTCTCAGCCTTCAGACAGAAGACTAACCATATCTTCATTCACACATACTCCTGTTTACTTGCTCATTCATTTATTAAGCACACTGACTCATGTACATACATTGTATTCAGTAAAGGAGATAAAATGGTGAATGAGGTACAGTCCCTGCCCTTGAGGACCTTAGAGTCTAGGGAACTCCAATAAGAGTAACGTGATAAGACTCAGCACACAGTAGAATACAGTGTAGGATAGAGCCATAGTCCCTTATCTAACACTCTTGGGGACAGATAGATTTCAGAATAGAACCTTCTTTTTTCAGCTTTAGAAAGACAATCTGGTGCCTATATTGTGTATTTTTAACCCTCTCAATGGCATCTGATACAATACTCTAAAGCCACACACATCAATTTTCCTATAGCAAATGTGTAACTGTTCTTAACCAAATGGGGTAAGTTTGTACTAAACATGAATACGTTTGGCTTTCAAAGCTTTTCGTATTTTATGATTATGAATAAAGGGTCTTGGGATCTGCACAATTCACTACAATATAATGCAAATAATACAAGGGGAACAAATTGTTTGGAGGTGTTATGTGCGTGAGGGGATCTATTCCAACCTGGGTTGTGAATAAAGGCTTCCCGGGGCCCACAAGTGAAGAAGCAGGAGTTGGTCAGGTGGAAGAAGAGGTTTTAACAGGTGGGGAAAGATGCTCCTGCAGAAGCAGTGTGATACAGTGACGCACGTGACGCACAGGCTGCTGTGGAGGGAAGAGGACGGCGCATTCTTGAAGCTTCCAAGAGGTGCAGCGAGTGAGATGAGGAGCGTGGAGCAGGGGGGCGGCAGCCAACTTAGGGGAGAAATGCAAGTAAGGAGCGCGGAGTCTCATTCCTGCATGAGCTCCTGTGCCGCCAAAGTTCGTATCTCAGTCTCTGATCCTGGTAATTGCTCCTCTCTAAGCTGTAAACAAAGCTGCCTCCCAGTGGCAGGTCCACACTGTCCTGAGCTAGACGCTTGGCCTTCCCTGCCCACGAGCTTTCTCTCAGGCCCAACCTTGCATTGCAAAGGCCTGCAGGCAGCCTGGGGCCACAGCTTCCCAGCTGTCTGCTTTATGGCCGGGCTTTGAGATAGGATAGGCTTGCCATTCAAGGTCCGGACGGCCAGCAGTTCGAGTTCACCCACTGCCATTCAGAATAGTTGCTGTATATGATTCAGCTCTTTCATCACCTGTTATTTAAATCATGGGGTTAGATGGTTCTGCTTCTCCATCCAGCCCACGCACCTTTCATTATGCCAGGAACTGCCTATGTAAGCTCAAGCCTGGCAGCCATCTGCAAATATAATCTTCACCTCCAACTTCATTTTTATTTTGGGCATCCCTCTGCCACTTTTGAATTAAATAACAAGAGCAGAGGGTGCTACTTTTGGTCTTTGAACCTGGGTTAATTATAAATTGGCCACATACTAACTGTAACATCAGGCAAACCAGCCTCTCAGATGACTTCTAATTTTGAAGAAAGGAAATAGAGGAGGACAAGACACACCCCACTGGGTCGTTGTCAAGATGATGCATGCGAAGCGCCTGGCATATGCTGAGTGCTCGTTAGTGGCAGGTACCTTCCACACTATAACTACCTCCTCCCTTGCTTATTTCAGAACGTACTGTGTGGTTGTCATGCTCATGTCGTTCTCATGGGGATCACGGAATAAAGTTTCTTCTAAATGGAACATTCCTTGTGTCAGTCAATTTGAGATAAATTAATTTTTCAGATGGGAAAGCAGATCCTATTTGAGAGGTTTTCTCCAAGTGAAAGTAGAAATTCTCATTTCTTCCTGGTCCTCTCTTTTCCAGGATTTGGACCTTTTGGACGACAGATTGCCAGCTAAGTGTGAGCTCCAGGCTAGTGGGCGATTCGAGCCATAGGGGGCGGATCAGGGACATGACACATGCTTAGAGAAAGCCGTGTCTCTTAAATGAGATGATCGGAGTCTGAGGTAACCTCATGCGGGGCTGCCTCACTGCACAGCTCCGAGGGGCGCCGCTGTCATCCCGGCGTATGCACAAGGCCCCCTCCAGACTCGGACAGTGTACAGCGTGGGCCACCATCATGTGGCCTCGCTGCCTGGGCTGTTACCTTTGTATTATCCCGAGGCTTCAGTCAAGTCCCATTTCAGTGCTCCACCCTTGGCTTGGCTGTGCTTTAGCAAAGGACGCGCAAAGCCAGGGTGTAAAATGAGAACCAAAACCCCGAAAACCTATAGGGAGATATTGGGAGCAGGACTACCTAGTGAAAGAAGGTGAAGGTGAACCTTGGGGTCAAGGGTCACAGCCCGATCTACTGCTTCATTTTCTTAGGTGGAGAAACTCCCACCAGTCACAGTTTTGATATTAGCAGAGACAATTGTATTTTCCTTTGAAACATCCTTTCCCCCGACTTTCTTCCTTTTAGTTCTGTGAGCACTTTCCAATGAGAACTTCACCTGCATGTGTGACGATCCTACCCAGGTTCTCTGAGGGAAGCTGAGTTCTGCATTCCTGATGGAGACAACTTCTACCTCAGGTCTTAGAGCTTCCAAAAGAGGTAAACAGCTATGACGTGATTCAGACACAGCTTTACACTCTTCTCAGCCACAGCCTGCTTCCTCGGCTACACTCACTGCAGTCCTGTAACAAGCAAGGCTGGTGTCTGTTTTAGGAAATGTCAAATCGCTAGAAACCTGGCGAGTGTCTCCAGTGACTGAACATGGCTGTTCCCAGGGCAGCTTGTTCTCTGCCCCCAAGTCCACAGGATATAAACGCTCTTCTCTCAGTTTCTATTCTGTGGAAATATTTTGAAGTAGGAGTTGGAGTTTGTTTTTCTCCAAAGGCCCCCGTGAATACTGCACATGTTTTTTTTGGAATTCCTCTCAAAATAAGTAAAAACTGCTGCTGGAAAAAGATCCTACACTTGCAACTTCCCTTACTGTGCTCCTTGTAGCAGCAGTGTTGATCTGACTGTCCCCCCTGTATGACTCCATCTTTACACGCACAATGGGAAATGGGAAATTGGAACTGTTCTTCCAAATGCTTATTATTTATCATGCACCATATTAAAGTTGCATATACATTATTTTATTGTGACTTATAAATTCTTACTATTGACTTACAAATTCTTACTATTCCTAACACAGACATGTATTTAAAAAGTTAATTAACTTAAATAAGGTTGGTAACTGATTGAGGAAAGATTTAACCCTGCATCTAATTGATTCAAAACCCATACTCTTAACCTCTCTTTCATACTACCTCTCAATACAGTGACTGAAACAAATAGGACCTGAATTTAAATGTCCCCATTTATTTGCATCAATAATTGACTTTGCTTGTGTAAATATGATGGTATTTAACAAATTGAAAACCTCTTAATGAAGTGTAGCCCTATGGGCTTCATATCCCCATTCATGATATAATTATTCTTCATCCACCACTCAACATTTAAATAAGTGTCCCTCTCCTGGGTGGCATTTCCAAGCTGCTGCCCCTTTGCTATCTTTTCGTCTTCATCCATGACTTCACCCTCCTACCTCTGAGGGGCTGCCACTTGTGGAATAGGCCTGGCTTAAGCCACTGCTACTTTGGGATTCTGGCATTGCCAAGTCCTCATTGTAAAAATTTCAGGTGGCTATTCTAGGGTATATCTGCATAGGAAACCAAGAAGACTCCTTAAAAAAAATTATCCTAAGGGAGTGAGGGTCAGGCCCAAAAACTTGTCCCCAAGACACTGCCTCAGTCACTGAAGCACGATGCTGATGGGTATGTGTTTTAGGGTGAGAGTGGGAGTGGGGACAGTGGTGCTGGATTCTGAGCTTAGAGGGTGTTCCGTGGCGCTTTACCTTCTAACTCAACCTCACGGACCCCCAGGCACAGTTGGGGGAATGCAGGGTAAGTACAATCTCTGCAAATAGCAGACTTTGAGTATACTGTTGGTACTCATATCTGTGAGACACAGCATCCAAAAAAATGTGGCTTTGGTACCCAGGGGACACACTATGGAGAAACAGATCCATTCTCCCCACCACTTTAATTCAATGCACAGAAGATTCTAGAGACCACACTTCTGCTTGGATCCATTAAAGCTCCGATTCATTAAACGTATGCAGGACCCATACTGTCAGGGACTGGCCATGGCAACTGCGATTCTGAGTACTGGTACACAGGTGGCCGTGGTGCCAGCCAGGCCAGTGGTAGTAGCAATGATGCTGGTAGACCCGATGCAAAACTTGGACGAAGAAGTGTCAGCAGAAGTGCCCCCCCACGCACCCCCACATGCTTTGCTGGCAGGAAGGGCAAGGGGACCTGTACCTGAGCATGTAAGAGACACACCTGTGATGAGCTACAGATAAAGCGCAGACTCAGAGAATGGCTAGATGGTCTCTTCAGGAGGACCTGGAAGATGTGAAGGGAGAGAAGGGCTGGAGAAATACCTGAATTACTCACATAATTCTAACTCACCGAGTTATTCCTCTTTGATTTTGCAAGGACCTTCCGAAAGTTGGGTCGTTATATCCATTTTACTTATAAGGAAGCTGAGGCTAGGTAAATTGCCCAAAATCAAACAGCAGGTAAAGAATGGAGAGGGGATTAAAAACTCAAGATTCTCTGATTTGCCATCCTTTTTGTACCCTTCCTACTTTTCGGATGCTCATAAAAATTGTTGTCTTGTATAAAATTAAGTTTCTTTTACCAGCTAATTAGGCTTATATAATTATACTTTTCCTTTCTGCATTGGCTGTTAGAAATCTGAGTTGGATTTTTTTTTCATTCTATTGATAGTGTTAACCTAGGTGGTTAATGTATTTAACAGATTTTTCTTCTAAAGGGTATAAATTTTCTATTTCCCTTTTAATTGCCTTTTTTCATATCTACCTTCTCTATTAGCTGCCTCAATCCATTCTGGAAGCAAGTGGGATAGTGTCTTTAAATAAATAAACAAAGAAATACATAGACTAAAATCGCTACCCACAGAGTGTCAATTGGATTAATCGTTAGCAGGGATTAAACTGAGCAATTCCAGGTGAAATGGAGATGCCACATAAACTTTGATTTTTTTTTCCCCAAAAGCCAATGAATTTTGCTGACTTCCTGAAATTCCCATACAATCTCCCCTTTTTATCAATGTTAAATGTTTGAGAGAAGCTTAGCAGGGGTTGGAGAGCCGGACTTCAGCCATGGTGCACGAGAAAGAATGTCTAATAGCCTGAGAACTAATAGAAAGAAAAGAAATAATGTGTAGACCTATCTTATCTGAGTGCTAACATGTGCTGAAGAATCACAAACTGGTCAACTCAAAGTTCTTTGACTTCATGAAAATGAGTCAAGAACAGTCTGCCATGTGAGTCTGAAAAAAATGTAGGTTGAGCATATTTTGAAAGATGTTACTTAGTGGGCAAGGAAAATAGCCTTTGCTAAGAGAAAGAAACAAGAGTAAACAAGTTACGCACCTGTGAACATCAGCAGTTGTTCCTGACTCGAGCTGAAGAGTATGTTCCAGAAAGGAGTTTGGTGGAGCAGAATTGGTCATGAGAAGTTCCTGGAGGTGGAAAGACGAGCTGGAACACAATTAGGACTTTGCCTGTGAGGACACTGCATTCAAAAGCGGGAGCAATCTGGAGATGGAAATGCAGTATTGAACAGCCCAATAGGCACATTCTGTTACCTTATGAAGGAAGGGTGGGTGGGACTAAGGGAAACCACTAAAACAGAGCCCTCATCTACCAGGGCGAATGAATGTATTGGTTCAGAGGGGATCTTGGTGAAAATGCATGTCAGGACTAGGAGGTGAATTACATTTAAGACATTTGCAGAGAGGAAGAAAACAAATATTTTAAAAATATTGTGTGGTTCTGCAAGCATGATGACAGCGGTGGCGGATTAGGTTTTTAATTTTCTTGCATCCCCGTGTTGAATCAGGAAAAGCGGAAATAAACTAAGCAAGCGCACAAGAAGCTTGGAAAACATTTACAGCATAGCGGGATGACAGTGGAGCCTCTTAATCCCAAAATGCAAGCAGTTTAGGGCACATGATCCAAATCCAGAAGGTGGTGCAATATTGGCATTTGAATGAGAGAAAGAAAAGGGAAGCAAGGAAGAGTCTGACAAACCCAAGGGAAGAACCCTAAATAGCCAAAAAGTATTGACTAGAAAGTAATGTGGACAATAGGTAACTAGCGGGGGTTTTACTATTTCCGAAGCAGGTGAATGCAAAGGTTGTCTGTTAATTTATCAAGGGGCAGACAGCTTAGTTCCTGAAAAGTCTTGAAACTAGACAGCCAGAGCATTCTTCCGTGACAGGGTGCCAGACTAAGGGTAAACTCTGAGAACTGGATTCAAATTGACTGGCATAAGGAGAATTGCAACCAAGGAAAGAGAAGGTTTTGATAAATGTAGTGTGGGGAACAGAGCCCGCTTTTCAACATTTCACAGAAGCAACAGAAGAGGGAGCTCTGCAAAGTTGCATAAACAAAACAGAAAACAAAGCAAACCTACTTAAACTCAGTCTTTGCCTGAAAGTTCAAATAAACTAAATTCGCAAGAAAATAAACAGAAAAAATATCAAAGCCAAATGCCACACAAAGTTAACAGGAAAAACAGAATAACACTGTACAGACAATGAAATGAAACAATAAGTAAAATAACCCTCCTATGGACAATGAAAACACTCCAGAAAGGTATTTTCTAAACACAGAATGTATAATACACTATTAAAAAGTAACTAAAGAAATGAAAGTATGTAAAACATGAGGACAAAAATCATAAGAAGAAAACCTCATAAATAGGTGACAGAACTCAAGAAAGACTTCAAAATAAAAGAAAAAATAATAATTTCAGAAAATAACTGGACAGAAAGGTGCACGACTGCAAATAAGTTCAAAAAGAATGCAGTAAATGAAAGAGGAAGCGAAAATGAAAAAAATAGAAACTTGAAATGAATTAAAAGAAGTTATAAAATGTTTTTGGCAAATATGGAAAAAAAGAAAAATCAGACCTAATATGCAGAAATAAGAGTCTCCAAAGAAGAAAATCAAAGCAAGGAAGCAGAACAAGTAATAAACACTAGAACTTCAGGAACATGCTGAAAATTTTTAAAAAGGTTAGACGAAATATTACAAGAGCGTACCATGTTCCTGAGAATTTGGCTCAGAAGATAGATTCTAGTAAAGACAAGACAGATTCCTGTCACCCCGTGAAGAGGGTGGTGAATGAAATGATCTAGTGGGAATGATGAATTTGGAAGATTTAGAAGTATGAAGCAAAAAGTAGATAAAAAGATAATGATATTGGATGACTACTTCTGAACACCATTGATGTGCTAGAGATAATGAACAGCCGAGAGTGAGTAGCAGGTGATTGAAAGGCAGATGTCACAGAAAAAATACAGACAAAACTGCCCTCCATATGCAAACGCTCAAAACATATTCTTCCTGTGAGCCCTTCCAAGGGAAATTTATTAGAGTCAGCTTCAGACAAGCAAAATGACTACACAGACCTTAATAGAAGGGCTGTTGATGTGTTACTAGGAGAAGTAATGTTACATACATGTTAAAACAGAGACTGGGGTATGTGATAATCTGCAGACCTAAACTGTAGTGTCTAAATGATAAAACACTGAAGAAATACAAGGAAATTATTGCTTTAAAAAAGGATATTTGTTAATAGGAGGATTAAGGGAGCTGTAATTGAGATGGAATGCAAAGAGGGGTTTCTGGGGCACTGGGCAAATTTCTACTATTGAACTGGGTGGGGTTACAAGGGTCTCAACCTTAAAATAATTCAGTGCTACACATTTGTTCTGTGCAGTTTTCTATCGCCATGCTTTATTTTTAAATAACAGGCAAAAAGAATAAAAAATAAACGATGCAACTATGGATGTGTTTGGCTACCCAACTTCTACTAAAGAAAAGCATTTCTGTTTGATTTGGTTGCATCTAGGTATAGACATTCACTGCCAAGACATTCTTCTCATTTACAGGTCTCCCATTCAGCCTTCCTTTCATTTATTCATTCAGCTTGCGGGTCAGTGCGCTTTTGTTGCAGGCATCAAACACAAAGTACCGAAAAAGGTGGACAGGCGAATTGGCTATTCTCCATTCCCCTGCCCCTGCCAGGACCCGTGCTCCTTACCTTCTGTGATCTGCTCTGTGCTGCTGGGGAGGATCGCTTGGGACTGAATCTTCCAGCTTCCAGGTCCTCTGGTTTCTGTTTAGGTTTTACCAGTGGGAGACACCATCAAGAGACTGGAAGACAGGAAGAAAAAGAGGTCAAGATATGTCTCGCCTCACTCTTCCCCTCCCTTCTATACTACAATTATGTCAGTGGCTTTATCCCTTTGTGACAGCTGCTAGGATTCCTCTGCTCCAAGGCACCATTTCTCGCTAGAGTTCCAGAATACTGTTTCTTCCTTCCTCCTTTAAACTTAGGGGGGTAATGGATTAATGATATTGCTAGTCCCTGGGTGCCTCAACACTCACGTTGGTTCCTTTGGCAAATTGCAAAAAAATATTTTATGTCCATGTCCTAACTTTCACAACCTGTGTGGAAAAGCAGTCTTTGCAGATGTGATCTGGAGAGGAGATCATCTTGGATTATGCAGGTGGGCCCTAAATTTAATGACAAGTGTCCTTATAAGAGACCAAAGAAGAGAAGACACAAACACAGACGAAGCAGAGACGCTAGCTCAGCCACGTGATAAATGTTAACACCATTAGGGGTAAGTCCGGTGAATATCAAGCACCGTTAATTTGATGCAATGAAAATGACACTTCTTTTCTGTGGTCTCCTAAGAACCCACAACCTCATCCAACCGTAAGAAAAAGTCAAACAAAATCAAACTGAGGGACATGCTACAAAAATGTTTAGATCATAGAAACCAAAGTAAACCAGAAATTGTCACAGATTAGAGTTACCTAAGGAGAGCTGATGGCTCAAGGCAGCATGGATTGAATCCCAAATGAAGAAAAAAGAACCTTTATGGAAACACCAGTGACATCCAAGTAATCTGTGTTTCAGTAAGTAGCCCTCTATCAATGATCATCTCTTTGTTTTGGTGGTTATGAAGGTGCTGACAGTAGGGGGAGCTGGATGAAGGGTACACCCTCTCTACGGTTGGTGAACTAGGTGTGTGGAGAGTTGAAGCATTCCGAGAGTCTGCCAAGGGCTTGAGGGAGGTGGTGGGATGAGATTGGAATTATATAACTGTAGTAGTATAAATAATAATAATAATTACAATAGCAATCAGTATTTTAACAAGTTCTTAACAAGAACCAGGTACTAACCTGGGAATTTTGTGTAAAACATTTCATAGAATCCCCATTGTAGCCTAAAGAGGCTGATATTAGTTTTGCCTTCATTTTAAGGATGTGGAAGCTCAGACTGAGAGAAATGAAGCAACTTTGTGGGTGTCACTCATCTAGGAAGGAGATCTGTGATTTGAACTCAAGTCTGTCTGACTTATAAACCCATACTCTCAAGATTACATTTATTTTCAGGCTCCAGTCCAACCAAAAACCAAGGACCAAAAATACAGAAGGGATTCATTGTTAGCTTTGCTACATGGTCAGTAGGCTAGCTTGGGCTCAACTGCATTGTATTCTTGGGGTTTCAGAAGAAGCAAGGGGTAAATCCCACGCTGCAAGTGTTTTCCAAGCCTCTGCTTATGTGACATTTGCTAGTATCTCATTTGCCAAGACACATCACATGAGGGGTGGAGGCTCACGTGTGAAGATGCAGACCACTGCCAACAAGGGGGCCCACAGCATCACACTGCAGGGGACTGGAGCATGGAAGAACACGATTAATGCCCACTTTTCAGATTTCTCAGATGTGCGGCCACTCAGACTAGGGAGAAGAAGGCAGTGGCAGGTCCAAGCCCCCAGACTTCCAGCTCAGGGGGTCTCCAATGAGCTACATTACCCATAGGTTGAGTCTTGAGATGCAGGGATTCAGACTGTGTGGGCAGAGAAGGGTCAGGGAAGTCTGGTGAGCAGGACATTGTACACCTGCCAAAATGCAAGACTGACTAAAATAGGGCCAGCTGTGGGAAAGAGCAGGTGGACGAAGGCCTCAAATGTCAGGTTCAAACACCCGGCTTTGCCAGGCCAGGAACTCTCCAGGCCAAGGATTGGATCCAGTTCATTCCCTCGCCCAGGATAGGGCCCAGAAACAGGTAGGAATTGGTAAGACTGTGTGTTAGGAGAAGCGAATACGTAAATGTAAGGTAACACATGGGTGCTTGCACTTCATACATTCACGTATGTAAAAAAGTACAAACTTTTTATTTTAAAGAATTAAGTTAAAAAAAGTACTCTAAATGTAAGGCTCACCCTTAAGAATAAAATTTCCTTTGTCTTCCATCTTGCAAACTACTATTCAGAAAATTTTGCAATGTGATTTTTTCCTTACATTTTTTGAAAGTAGTCGGTATACTTACCATTTTTTAACTTCTTACAGTGACTTTCTTTGCTCCACAGAAACCCAGTTGAGTACTTTATACCAACTCATGCTTCCTTCCTTCCTGTTCACTCATTTAAAAATAGCATAGGCAAAAATACCAAATAATTGCATAAAACATCAGGACCCTGATCAGCTGACAGTGGACCTTTAAAGAAAAGATGTCCTCCAATAAAGTACGTCCGAACTGGAAGTGTCCAAACATGTCACAAGTACACCCAGGGATCCAATAAATTGCTAAGTTCACCGTAACAGCTATTATTCCAGAGAGCAGCAGCACCAGAAGCAAAGCAGAAACTGCCCAGAGGCCACATATTTCTCCTCCACATACTGACTCAGGGAAGAGCATAGGCACCATCAACAAAACAGAAGACATCGGTGCCTGATTGTTCGGTAGCTGCATGGCATTTACATGCAGCTCAAGTGGTTTGCTTCCTACCCACACTGAGCAAAGGGGTGTCACTAAAACATCAGCAAACATCATTCTGAGGACATTAAACTTCATCACAATAAGAATTTAAGATTGCATCTAGTGTTGAGCTGTATTCTGGTGGAGGAATTCTTCTTGTGGCAGAAGGTCTAGATGGCTATGATAGCTACTTGCCACCATGGCTATGCCCTTGACCTGCTAATAGGAGCTGGGGGTGCTGTTCTGTAGAGAGAGGTTAGTGAGGTCCACATAGCCACAGAAGTGGAAAGCCCAGAGAAGGGGTATGTGGCCCAGCAGATTTTTGGATCCAACTTCCGGCAGACATACAGGCCTAGCCAAGTGGCCACAAGATGCACCAGGGTTAAGCTCACACTGGGGATTCTTTTATTGAGGGGCATGATGCAGAGGGACGCTAGCAGGCTGGGAAGGAGCCCAGTGGGGTTGCACCTGCTGCCTGGCCTGGGAGAGGTGCCCACCTGTCAGCTTCCAGGTGAGCAGCCACCACTATAGCAGGTATCTGCTCCACCGCCACCCCATCTAGTGACAGACTCCTGACTACACAAAAATTACAAAGGACAACACATTCAGGTCTTATTGTTGGGCAGGTGTAGATATTTAGTTTACAAAGGGTTTGGAATTCCTTAGATCACTTTACTTAGGCATCTCTGCTTTGCCCAAGCAGTGATGCTATGGAAACAGCACAACTGTCCTGGGCTAGTGTTTAAATCAGGAGTGATAAGGCCAGATGTGGTAGATTCTACCTGGTAGAATATCAATCTGCTTATCCTCTAGGGGGTTTTATTCAACCCCTCTCTTTGATAATAATTGTTGGTGCAAAAAAATCGGTTTAATGTCCTGAGGAAAATCATAAACTGTGAAATGATATATGATTTAATAGAATGCAGAGTCGGGACCTCCTTTCTGAGAGGCAGAAAATGCAAGCAGTTGCAGTCCTAGCTTGAATCTTACTAGCTGTGAGGCCTCAGGAGTGTTACTTATACTCTCTGTGCCTCAGTTTCTATATATGTAAAAAGATAATATTAATAGTAGCTAGTTCCTGTGATTGTGAGGATGAATGAGAATGTGTAGCTCACAGGGCATGCCTGGCATAGGATGGGTGCTGTCTTGTTAGTGATGGTGAGTTACAGTCACTCATCTGGGTGCCAGGACAATGCTTTTATGCATTTTATAAAACTGTTTAATGAGTATGTGTGCTTTTCAGTTAAAACAAAACCAAACAAATCCTTTATATTTTAATATACTTCAGTTAGATTTCTGTTTTAAGGTTAATTTAAACTGTTCTTCAAGAAAAGTTTTCTGGTATAAGTTCAGGAATATGTGTGCTTTCTATCTGAATGACTTGTTGTTTACTATAAAACAGTGGTTCTTATTTTAGAGGATTAAAATGAAGGAAATAGGAAGGCAGGCAGAAAACTCCTCCCCAAAACACATAAAAGTGGAAAATACAGCAAATGCAACTAGACCTGAAAATGACCTGAGGGCTGCAAAACAGACTCCCTTCACCTGAGGAGGAAGAGAGGACCACACAGAAAAGGGCCAGAAAACATAACAGAGACATCTACTACAAAGGAAGAAACACAGAAACCCTGAAAAAATGACCAGACAGAGGAATATGACCCAAACAAACAAGACAGAACCCCAGGCAGAGGGCTAAATGAAACAGAGATCACCAGTATTCTTGATAAAGATTTCAAAATCAATGTCATAAACATGCTCACAGATTTACAGAAAAGTTTTTATGATCTCAGGGAGGACTTTAACAAAGAGGTAGAAAACCTGAAAAAGAACCACTCAGAGCTGAAGAATACAGTATCTAAAATGAAACACACAATGGAGGGATTTAAAAGTAGATTGAATCATGCAGAGAAGATGGTTGACATGGAAATTAGAGAACAGGGAAACAAAGAAGCTGAGGAACAGAGAGAAAAAGGATCTCTAAGAATGAAAGAATGATATTAAATGCCTATTATTGAAAGCCACCGATTGTTGGGGTGGCTTATTACGTAACATTATGATGTGACTAGCAGTAATAGATCAACTGGTCTTATGATTTTGCTTTTGAATGAATTCACTAAAAAATTGGGCTCTAAATTGATATTTGCAAATTCATCTTTCCCCCCCCTACTGGGATAATGGTATTATGTATGTGATTTGAGCTCCCTACTTAAATATATATTTGGCAGAGTATAGAGTGGACTATGTAAGGACAGACTTCTACCAGGATTAATTTCTACAAGATGTAGAAATGTCTTTCAGATCACTTTAGAATTCTTTCAGGACTGTGAATATGAGTGACCTTTATTAAGAACTTAGATGCACGTGGGACTTTGAAATAAAATAAGCTCTGAGTTAGAAAACAATTGGTGTAGCAGTATTATCTATTGCATTCTGGGGAAGAACTGAATGGCTTCATTATTTCAGCCTTTGAATTTCCAGAAGCATTTCTTCCATTTGGCTTGTGAGATTAGGGAGTTAGCAAAGAAGAGACAAAACAGCACTGGGATGAGCTGCTTTGATTCTTTGTGATCAGAAATCTCATTTACATAAAATGAGGAATAATTAAATCTCATCTTAATTGTGATCTCTCCTAATTTAATTGAATTTTGATACTTAGGTCAGTGGCTGGAATGCAAAGTCAATTTCTTCTAGAAAGGCTTTTAAATTAATTTTCCTCCTTATTCACAGGAGGAGGCTGAGCGAGCCCAATCTGAATGAACTATTCAATGAACATGTTTTAGGTTTTGGACAAGTTCATTGACAGGCGTCCATCGAGCTGGGGAGGGTTTCCAGCCGTATTTAGGTGTGCTTGGTTGTCACTGGTAAATTCCAAGATGTAGGCAGATGTGGAAGAAGAGCCTTGTGTTCTATGTGGCAGAAATTCATCTTTAGTCGTATCTCTTTTTCTCCTGAGTATGAAGTGAATGACATGAACTTGAGAAGCAGTAGCCTAAAGGCGAGGTAACTAGAATCAGAGAATGCTAGAATACGAAGCCACCTGAGAGGCCAGAAAAGCTAGTCCAACCCACTGCATAAGGAAATGGAAACCCTCAGAATTGGCAAACCCCTGATCTCCCCAAGGTTGTAGAGAGAGAGTGAATTCCATAGTTGGGTGATCCATGTAGATTCCCCACCTCATAATTCTGGGTGTTCACCAAACGGATTGAGAAAAATGGTCTGGACTGAAGGTTCCCAAACACAGAAATCATTTACGATGGCCATGTGCATAAGGTGTGACTTACTGGCCTTCCAAGGCAGAAGGAGTTGATGTCTTTGCTTTGCTGTGCCATCAGCACATCTCTGGGGACCCTGCCGGGTGGTCAGCCACCTGAGCAGTGTCTTTCCCGTTGGGGGTTCTCCCAGAGCACTGCCTATCCTGGCTCCTGGCCCGCTCTGGAGTCCAAGTTTACTGCAGGATCTCTTCTGACAAAGCTGCTTTGGGTGCCCCATGGCCTCAGGGTCACGTCTGTCGAGGCAGTGTGGTGATCCGGAAGCGTAGGTCAGTGGCTTCCGGCAGGGGATGGTTACATAAGCATCCTGCCAGCCACCCGAGTGGAAATGATGGCCCCAGTGCTTCTCCAAGAGAAGAGAACATGCCGGGGGCAGTGTGTGGCTGGGTGCAAATGTGCACATGCTCGCTGGCCTGGCGGGAGGTGATTTTTCACATCATTAGAGGAAGCACACAAGAAAAGGCTCCTCCATCTGCCGGACTCAGGATGCCCTAAAACACCGAGTACTTCAGCTTTGTTGGGGCTTTGAGGGGCTTAGGGTCGGTTTATTTTTATCGTTACTTATTCTTTATTCTCATTTCAAGTGGCAAGCACTTTATTCAGTTTTCTAAACAGACTGATTGGCCCTCTGGGTGTCCGGGAATGAAAGGTCATCCATCCACTTTACAAACACATCCACTCGGGCGGAGAAAGCTCAGACCGTGTGTGACCTGAAAAAGCGACTCACGTGGTGCCCCCGGGCCAGCGCGGTCCAAGGGCTTTCCTGGGAGTGCTGAGAGGCCAGGAGGACTCGAGCAAGGTTAGGAAACGGACTGGGCTCTTAAACCAAAAAGAGAAAAAAGATGGAATAAGGAAATTAACAAACACAGCAGGAGGGAGAAAAATGGATTAAGAGGGATGTGGAGAAGTCTGGGGGGTAGGGGGTGGTGGGTGAAAAGGAAGGATCGCTTTTTTTCTTTTGAGAAATATTTCTATCAGGACAGCATTTGGCCAGAAGAAAGCAGGCCTCAGTTCCATTGTATCAGATTAACACCAAATAGATTTGTTTCCTTCCAGAAGCAAGTTTCATCTATTCATAAATCAGAGAGCAATATAGCATAGTGGCTAAAACCTCAGACTCCTGAGTCACACAAACATGAGTTCGCATCTATTAACAGTTTACTATGTTCTCTGAGGCTCCGGTTTTCTCCTTATACAATGAAGAAAGAATAGAAGCTACTTCACAGAGTTATTGTGAGTATTCAGTGAGATAATGTGTAAGAACCCTTTGTGGAATGTCTCACACGTGGGTGGTTGATTCTTGAGTATTAGCTGGTATTTAATGAGTACTACAAGGGCCACAGCCCCAGTGAGATTTAAAAAGATACACAAGGGTAGAAAATTCCCTCAAGGAACTTTGAATCTGCTGGTGAATAGCAGGTTAACATATGAAACAATACTGAACAGCCCAAGGCAGTATAAAATGCATGGGACACACTTAAGTCCTAAGTGGCTCCCATGGGCATGAAAAGCCAAGAGATCATGGTTAATCATCAGTGAAGTGGTGTATAAAAGTAAGTACTAGAGAGGGGCAGCTTTAATGGGCATACAAACCACCCAGAGATCTCCTAATAATGTAGCGCATAGTTCGGTCCTGGGCTGAGCCTGGATCCTGCATTTCTAAGGAACTCGTAGACGACCTCCGTGTTGCCGGCCCTCAGACCACTCACTGAGTAACAGGGACTTAGAGAGCGGCTGAAGCGCCTACTCAATGATCAGGCACTCCTGCTACACCTGTTAAGTAATAAATACAAAAGGGGATAAAAGTGACAAAAATCACCACCATCACCACCAGCAGTGTTATCTAACTGAAACAACTAGGGAAAAGTTTTTAAGTATGGAATGATCCAGGGGCAAATCTTGATTAAGTACTAAACAGAAATGAGTAACCACTGCATGGCCACACCAGTCAGGGAGGGTTTCCTAGGTAAGTGCCGCTTAAGCCAAAAGCTAAAAGAAATGACAACAGGGAGTCGGAAGGAATAGGGGAACAGATCCCCCCAACTCTGCATCCTTTTTCTTTTTCACTCTTTTTTAATTACAGGTAATTCGTGTCTGGCTCTCAGATTACTTTTTGGAAAACTCGGTCCAGCATTTCTGGGACTGACACCCTCCCCTCCCCTCCCCAAACACACACACACACACAGTAGGTTACTCCCTACTCATAGGAAAGGACCAAAATTAGATTCTTCTTATTATTTATTGTTAGACTAAATTGAAGCCATGTTTCCTTTCCGAGAAAGAAAAGCCTAGAGAAGAGTCAGTTCCCCAGGTTGAGACCATGGAAATGTTTTTGATGTTGGGAGCATTGCTGAAATGCGAGAATGACTAACATGTTGTCCTTATGGACAACAGAATTCTAAGTAACAGTGTGTGTTCATTCTGATGTATAATAATACTAGGCACATAAGATGAACTTCCTTGGTGAGGAAATGAAATCTGCTTTGGTATCTTATCCAGCTGAGCAGATCTTAAAACGTAGACTTCAAATTGTCCTTTCTACCCTGGTATTTTTCCAAAGTCCTACAAATAAGTTATACCCACTATGTCTAGGAAGCAAACTGAGGGAGAAATTATAGGGACGGAAAGCAGCTGGTTTATTGCATCAGTGGATCTATTCTGTAAACCCACATGTAGAGACAGGAAGGGCATTTTGTGCCTGGGACCAGAACAAAGATGATTTGGGAACTGAAGCCTGACTAACCCATAGACCTTGGTCACTGGCCGAATGGAGGGCTCCCCGAAGGGAGAGACGTGAGGAGCTTTAAAAGGATTCCTTAGACTACAAAACCACCATCATGCTTACTTATTACAGAAATTTATAGCATATGGAACAAAGACTTTGGTTTCCTAATTAGAGAGATTAATAATAATTGCCTGCATTTTGGAGGCTTTTAACCTTTGATGGCATGACAACAATCAAACACGGCAACAAATACTATAATAGTTTGTCTTTTTGGAAATCACATTTCCCTCAGTATTGGCTTTTATATTTTATAATGGCTTTTATGTTGTATCACCACTTTGCAGCTTGTACTCTGATTATTTCTGCTTTAACAATCAGTGCTTCAGAGGTCGTGGGGAGAAATCAAAGCGCCTGTCTTTTCAAATGCTAGTGGCTTGGATTTTGTTTTCTTCTGGTTTTTAAATGTTTTTATCCCAGTCTGTTTATCAACCAGCACTGGAGTTCCACATGCTGCTGGCTGGTCCCATCTTAGGCAATGTCAGAAGCTGGCTTCTCATCCAAGGAAATTTCAAAACAGCTACATATATTCAAACACAAGAATCTTTCATTGCTGACTTTTTTTCAAAACATCTGTGAAGTTTGAGCATTTGAGCATTGTTTCCCAAGCAGACATGGGATAGAGATAGAAAAAGACATCCTGGAATGGAAGAAGGGTAGATGTCATCATTTCAAGTCTCATTTTTCATAGTTTTGTTGATGAAGACAAAATGAAAAAGAATATAACACCCAAGGGCAAAAGAAATCACCTTGGGCTCCCCAAAAGATGAAATAGCTCGGATAAGGGAAATAGCTCTTGCCCTGGGTCTTCCCAGTCTCCCCACTGAGAATTTGGAAAGCCAATGATGGGAAAGATAGGGAATCAATTGGCAGGCCAGGTCTGGAGCTTCTGACTTCCTTTCTTCCATTCCACGACACCACAGTGCATCTGAGAAATAAGTAAGGGACAGAGTCACCCTCAGGAGTGGAGTTACCGAGGTAGGCTGTACTGAGATAACTGTGTAGGATGGCTTTGAGGACATCTCAGCCAAGTCAACAGAACAGAAATTGTTCATTATGAAATTCCGGCATTGGGTCAGAATAGCCTGACTCCAACAGCTGCACCATTTCCCAAGAGGCCCCATTACTTTGGGCATTGGCTGGGAGCATCCTGAGGGAAGCATGGCCTCTGCGTGAACACTGGGGTAGAGCTGAAGGCACAGCGGCCAGGAGGTGGCCAACAATTAATGCTCCTTGCCAGTGGTCCTCTGGAAAAAGGCATGTGTTAAGTAGCACACTGTCAAGGGCCACCCATGCATGGGCTCTTCGCTGTGCATAAAGATCATCCACCAGGATAGAGAAGCATTATTTTAATCAGACACATCAATCTGAACTCACTGTAACAAAGGTAAGCAGATCAGAAAAGTAATAGGATTTCTACAAAACAGTACAACATTCACACAAACATAGAGTCAGAAAAACTAAAGCTTAAAAAGAGCTCAGAGAGGGAAAGGACTCTTTTCTTTTAAAACACATTTGTACCATGAATGAAAATGAAAAAACTATAGCTCCTTTTCTTGGAAAAGATGGAACACTAAAATATTCATTTACTCACTCAACCAAAATCTATTGAATATCTCACTACACACAGAATTCAGCTGTGCACCAGGAGTAAAGATAAGAGATATTTTTTTCATTTCCATTAATATAGAGAGGGTCATGGACCCTTTAGAGAATCTTATTAAGCTAGAGACCAAAGATAGAAAAGGGTTTTGGAGGGAACACATGTTCAGAAAGAAATGTTAAGTGGTGAAGGGGTGAAGGAAGAAGAGAAAAGCAGCATATAATGAATATTCACAAAAAGTTTTGCATAGAGGACAACTAGGTTCTTGAGTTCCCTAGATCATAAACTACTAATTCATACTTGACTTGTCTTCTCTGAGAGGAAAATGATGTTTCAGACAGAAACAAATAGAACACATATTTACTAGGGTAAGTGAAAAAAAAAAACATTGTAAGAAAGTATAAACTGCTCTTGGTGTGTTTATGTCTATTGGTTGTAATAAATTTCATCTCAGGATACTCAGGGGGTATATATAAATAACATTGCTACCTCACAGTATGTTTTCTTCAAGAAAACATGGAGAAGAGAACACATGTTGTGTAAATGATGGCACAGTATCTCCAAAGGGGAAAACTATAGATAAACTGACAGACAAGTTAGTAATTCTTAGTATTGTAGAACAGGTTGATGTGTACTTAGAAACGGAGAAGTAATCTTTAGTAAGCAGTTAATAAAAGCAGAGCATACCAACCAAAGAGCCTTTACTGCCTGGTTATCTCTAGCCTGGCAGGTTAGGGGAATAGAGTAAGCAGCATCTTCTGTACTTTGGCAAAGAGTTAATAGATTCTTTCCTGTGACCTTGGGTATTGGATGGAGCAGTGTAAGCAGTATCAGCTATCTCCTAGCTGATAATACAGCTAGGAGAACATGCAAAAGCTTCGTGGCTGAATCCAAAGAATCATTACTACCAGACTGATGTTTCATTGGTGTTTTCTCAGAACGCCACCTGGCCAGTGTCCAGTTCAACATTTTATCAATGACGGTGATGATTTCCTAGAGTGCATGCAGTTACAGCTGGGGCAGAACATCAAGCTAAGGGTGTTGCTAATACTGTAGTGAAAGAATCAGCATCTAAAATGGATGGGTTTAAGTTGGGGCCTTTTTTGTGTTTGTTAAATTTAGGGATAATGGAGCAAGGACACTCAGAGCATAATAGTATCCTTTCATTTCACATGGGGTAGGTCACACTTGGAGTAGTGCTACGTGTATCCCGGTGCCATGTTTTTAATAGTATATTTGCAGACTGCACCTGTCCTGATGAGAGGTCTACAATGATAAAGAATCTGAAAATAGTTCAACGTAAGAAATGGTTGAAGGAATCAGGGAGTGTTCAACCTGGAGAAGTGATTCAGAATGTTCATGCTGTTTAAATTATTCAGAAGGATTACATAAAAAGAGAATGACATGTCATTCTGTGACTGTGACTGTGGAGGAAAGAACTGGGCAGTGAAAAATATATTATAGGAGAATGTTTATTTAGCTTAAAGAAGAACTTTTTACCACAGATTGTTGAGAAAAAAGGAAGGAAGGACATATTTTAGGAGTATGACAAATTCTCCTTTACTAGAAGTATCCATGTAGATACTCAGGTAGGGAAGTCAAAGACCACCTGATAACGTCTTAAAGCGAGAGTCTTGCCTCAGAATTCAGCCAGGCTAAAGCACTCTAAGGGATGCCGAAATAGAAAGAGTTCTGTATAGAGGCAGGTCAAGGAAACTGGTCCTCAGCTTCCTTCAAGTACAATGATCTCTTTGGTTCTTTCTGATACAAAGTTCTGATGTTTTGCTCTGGAAGTTTTAAATTCATTTAAAATCATTTCATGATCTCGTATCAGTCAGGATAAGTTAGATTATGCTGCAGCAACTAACAGCTCCAAAATCTCAGGGACTTGAAATAAATGTTTGTTTCTTGCTCATATTACATGTCCATTGCAGGTCAACAGAGAGCCTTGGGAATCCAAAGTGCTCTGGCTTGTGCAGCTGGCAGAGGGAGAATTCAGTAAATGACGCACTGGCTCTTACAGACTTCTGCCTGTCTATCCTTCACAAGGGGAGCAGGCAACGTATGGTCTTTGCTGGGCTCAGAGCAGAGGAAAGCCAGTTATCCTGAGTGGTAACTAATGATTACCTGAAATTAAAATGGACTGACTCATGCTTTCAAAAAAACAAGGAACCTAAAGAAATAGCGTGGATTTCTGTTCTGGGATGAGGTCCTGTCCCTGTCATGGACCCTCTCTAGGCAGCTCACTTTATCTGTTTATACCTCAGTTTCTATAAAACAAGAAGTCTCTCTCTCTCTCTCCCTCAGGATTATTGTTTCAGTACAATAAGTATGATTGCAATTCAGAATATTTCAACCACCATACAAATGGAGTGGATAATGCATAAGTACTCATTGCCCAACACTAAAAGAAACAACGAGAGGTCCTTGTTTACTGAATGAGTTTTTGTAATGTTCTTAAATGTAGGAAGCTCTTTCGCGTGTGCATTTTAATATTCTTTTAACTGTTCCCCCACTTCCCAGGTTGGAAGGTAAAAGCAGCTGTTTCACTGGTCCACAAATGCAGACTAAGGCACACAAACCCAGCAAGGAGGCCTCCGAAGACCCCAGAATCTGCATCAGGATCAGGAATGCACAGTGCCCAGCCCCTGACCCCCTCCGTGCCAGTTTACCGACTCTCCTCCCCCACTTCAGTCTTGCTCCCTCTCGTCCTCCTATTTCAGTCTCTCTACAAAGTCTTGGCACAGAGACTGCCCTACCAAGGCAGTGGATGAGGCCTTCTGCCAACGGCCTTCTCAAAAATAGTACCAGCTCACCGGTGGCCTGGTCTGCTCCCCTGGGGAAGTCACGTGAGGGAGGCTGGGAACATGACAGAGACGTTTTGGTCCAAAGGCAGGCCAGATGTTCCAGGCATCCATTCTCCTTCTGCAGAGGGCCAAACAGTGATCGTGGCATCCAGGAATGTGGGCACAGGTCCATGAACCTGCAGCAGGGGAACTGACTGTGACTTGGGGGATGAATTGAAAAGTCTGGAGGCACAGGTCGCAGACTGGGCAAGGTAAACACAGATGCTGGGGCTTTGTTCTTCCATTAAGGAATGCTGCCCTACCATGGGGTAGTGGGGCAGTGTGGCGAGCTGGGCAAGCATCCTGGCTGGGGCAAGTCACACTCTCTCACTTTCCTCCCGGCAGCCACTTGCCAAGCCAACCTAAGAGGATTTATCACAGACTCAATGAAAGATCACCAAAATGCAGGCAGGCATAGTGTCTTCCCTTAGGGAACTTAGAAGTTGACTGCATAGACAAGACGAGCATATGTAATAATTAGAAAGAATTACAAGGCAGTATAGAAAACAACTAAAATGGTAGAATTCAGATGAGGTACAATTCAAAAGTGGACTTGAATTATTAAGGAAGTTTTTTTGGTAATTTAGTGTGGCTTGTACCTAAGATCTGCCTCTTCCCTACTCGTCCAGATTATTCCAACTTCTTCCAATCTAACGTAGACAGTTTCTTCTTAACTAGTTAGCTAGATTTCCTCTTCAAATAAACTGATTTAAAGAATCACTTTTTCAGAGAAGCAGCTAACCACTCTTCTGTAAGATTAAGGCATGCTTCCCCCACCTGCGTTATTTGAAATGATTAGAGTGAAATTTTCCTTTAATGTAGATATTTTAGTCCTTGTAATTTTCAACTGAAAACCAAATATCGAACTGTCATTCTGTCCAACTGCTACTCTTCCTGTGCTTTTAAAATAAAAATAATGCTGCTAGCATGGAGAAGACAAGTAATGACTCTATAGCATCTTACTATGCTGACAGACAGTGACTGCAATGGGTTTGGGATGGGGGGGTGACTTGAAAATATAGGTGAATGTTGAAATCACAATGTTGTTTATATGAAACCTTCATAAGATTGTATATCAATCATACCTTAATTTTTAAAAATGCTGCTGGTCATAATAACACATCAGTTCTGTGTTGTACTATCAAAGCAGGAAGAAGATTTGGAGGGTGACTAAGGGAAGAGGCCCCCTCCCATATAATCCCAATTGATGGCACCTGCATTCCACTCTATGTTAAGGACCACCGTGGACCCTTTTGCTGCTGCCTAATATGGCAAAGCTAATGTATCAGGTGCTCAGCTAAATGCTTGCTGGATGAGCAACACCTTCATTTGTTGAGAACTCTGCACCCACATTTTCCTTGGATTCACCAAAGCAACACACTTATCTCAACCTAGATGGGGACTGTGACTTCTTCTCCTTTGCTTGTCCTGGTTTAGAATTCATCACCCCAAATCAACTCCTATACAAGCATCCTTTTCTTCTCTTTTGTCATGAAAATGGGACTCAAGAAACAGTAATTTAGTGTTTTCTTTCATCAGAACTTGTAAAATGATAGACAAGAATTCCTTGTGTTTTGCTGAAGTTTGGCAAACAGTGGGAAAGTCACAGCTAAGGAAGGATGATGGGAAAGGAGAGAATCTCAGGCAAAACCTGCTTTGGAAAACTGAAAGAAAGAGATCTCATCCTGAAAAACAGTCAGTCTTCTCACCTTTTCTCTGGGTACCTTGTGCTTAAGGCTGTTTAAGGGCTCTCCAATGTATCATTTTGGTGAAGCTGACTAGCTATGCTCTCAAAGAGCTTGATATGACTGTCAGAATGGAGACAGGTGATGTTATGTTGAAATAACATTATTCCCATTAAGCATTCATGGGGTGAACATTTTATCATAGGCCACCCGGAGGGCTGGACATGAGACCCTTTCTTTCTTAATCCTATTTTTAGACAGCTCATGTTATACACGGCACTTGCACCTGTCATCAGTAGTCTCAACAGCCAACGGCCCGTTTGTGTGCTACTCTATGTGTGGGCCACATGATGAGCTCTGGACTGGGCCTGAGGTTGTATGAAGGTCACCATGGCCCATGGCCTTCATACAAGGGTACCCTTACCTGTAAGCCCTTGACTCAGAGTCAAACATTAATATCCCGAGGCAGTCATCCCAGTTGCTTTGCATGAAGGAAAATGATTTCTGGGTTCATTTGTTTAAAAAATCCCACCAGTATGCATACACATAAATCCATAGTCATATACATGTACAATACATAATTACATTTGAAAGATTTAAAGTTACATGCCAAATGTAACAGTTGCAACCTATAGGTAGAGAAGAAAGGAAATGGGGGAGAAGGGAAGAAGTCATGAAAGAATATTTTAACTTTTACCCCAAGAATCTTGGTATTGTTTGAATTTTTAACAGCTAGAATATTTTTATTGCCACTTCAGCAATTTTTAAATCTCTTGGCACAGAAGCTCTTACATAATATGAACTTAAAGGGAAAAAAATAAAGAGGGAGGGAAATGGGAAGGAAACAGGAAAGAAGCAGAAATGGGAAAGAAAGAGTATGTACATGTACAAATTATCAAGAGCTAAATCCATGAGCTCTGAATGAATGCATTGGTTAGAGATAAATGAGGTTAGTTTAGAAAGGCTTTGTGAATTGGTTGACTTTTGAACACATTATTTTATATTACATAATTTACTTTAAATAAATAATAAATGAGATTTGTTATATAGAATTAACAATAAGAATATGCTTATGGTATCATATAAGATTTTCCCTGCAGAGAATCTGGAAAATAGAGAAGAGCACATAGAAGAAAATTTCTACTAGCAGTAATCCAACCTACCCATTAATATTGCAGTGGATTGCCTTCCATTCTCTCTTTTTTAAATTCTTACACTACGTTTTGAAGGGCAACAGAAACATAGCATCACGGAGAAGAGGAAGGCGGGGGCGGGGAGGCCATTCTAGGAGAGCAGGGAAGAAGAGGTCACCAAGAGCTGTGAACTGCTCCTCTATCTCGGGCCTGAGATCCCAGTGAGCTTGCTTGGACCTAGAATATTGGTTATTGTGTTTATCTCTGAAGTCTTGTCAAAGTAACAGCTTCTGTGGGTCTCAGTTGTCTTCTCTTTAAATGGAGATACTCCCTTTATCCTACCCTCCTTGCTGCATTAAGTCCCCCAGACATAAACAAAGCACATTCCAATTCCTGATCAGTTCTTACCTGGACTACAGAGGGATACTATTATGCAGGTCTGCGGCCTAGCTCGTAAAAGCCTGCTTAACACAAAAAGCAGTTGAAATGCCAAACCCGGTACATATAACAATATGATATTCCACCAGAGGATGGGCATTTTAAGGCAGATTCTTGCATTTGGGGACCCACCCACCATTTATTTCTTCAAGAAAATGCATTTTGACTGTTTGGGAGACTGTCAGTCCTGCTTATGAGTCTGGGGCACCCCTTGGCAGCATTATCAGGGAGAGAAGAATGTAGCTGGGGACAGGCTGCATTGTCTGGAGCAGCCCTAGCCTAGATACTGCACAGACCAATCTCCTAAGAACAACAACAGTGCAACAGCAGTAATGAGAGCAGCTATTTATTGGGAGATATCATGCTTTATATGTACTATCGCTTTGAATTTTCATGTGTCAACTCCATCACATAGTTACAATTATCTCCCCAATTTTATAAAGGAGTAAACAAGGCACAAAGGTTAAATAGCTTCCCCTCAAGGTCATGCATATTTATCTGAGGTGAGCCAGCATTTTAACTCTGATAAAATGACTATAGTCTCAGCTCTTATCAATTGGTAATAGATAGGCAGAAGGGAGAAGCTCAGTTACCTTTGTGATCTGCCATCCCTTGGAAGCCAGGCCAGGCTATTATAGAGATCACTGGCCATTATGTGAGGTATTCTAAAGGGTAGGGAGACGGTAGCAGAAATCTGACCTTTCTTCAAGAGCTGTTTAACATGCAATTGTCTATGTTCCTCCATACTACCATCCCAGAGATACTGCTCTGGGTGGCGTGGCACTGGGGATGTTTGTCCATCCTGCTGGGAGCTGTAATGCTGCTGGTCATTTAAGGTTCTAAGATCAAATATTCTGACTTTAGGATCTGGCAGGACAGTGGGGGAGATGTATAATCATCCCATTCTCTCCTGCAGGGCTCACTTCTCTGCTGGATCTATATTTCTGAATCATCTCTCAATTAGAATCAACCACCCATAGAATGCTCTGTTTCAGAAATGTGTCCTTTGATTTTAGCCTCTGCACATTTCTTTTTTCCTGTTTTGCTATATTGCTTATAATGTGTATGCAGCTGCTTGGAGAGCAAAATATGCAATCAGTGTGATGCAATCATATTCCTTCCTTATCAGGGAAGGAAGAAAATGCCAACTTGAATTTTATACAATTTTCAAGAGCTCCATGATGCACAATGATAAGTTCACTTAATTGATGTGATCTTAATTGGAACCGCAAGGGAAATTGGAATGCACATAGAGTTCAGTTGTTTGCGTTTATAATAGCACTGTTTGGCTGAGATTAGACCATTATCTCTCTCTAGTTCCTCAAATGATGGAGAGTTTGTATTTCTGAAATTTGCTGAAAATGGAAAGCCATATTACAGTGCTTTTTTTTCCTCGTCTTTTCTGTTATGCTGTTTTGCTGTTTCATGTAAGATTTGGATTTTTGAGTTATGTTCTGAGAATGAGCTACCATAAGTAGGTATATATATACATACATACATACATATGTGTGTGTGTGTGTATAGATATATTTTTCTGTTCATGTTCCAACAATTAGAGGCACAGGGACAGCCGTTCACGTTCATTATCAACTGACAATTTTATTTATTTATTTATTTACTTGTTTATTCACATGTTTATTCATTCAGCAAATATCTACTGAGCCCAAGCCATCTCTCTGCCTCTGTTGATAAACATAGAAAATGCACTCACTGAAGTGTGGTGGAGACAGTAGCCTCTATGTCATAATATGGGAATTAATAAAAGATTCTCTTCCAGCTATTAACCCCTCTTTCTCTCTTTTTCTCATTTTTATAGGTACCATGACCTTGAAAAGGTATTGGAACTAAAGTCTTCAAGCAACTTATTTGTTAATGAATTGCCAAGAAATACTTCTTGAGAGTTCTTGGATAAAAACACTTGCTTTGTATGTTAGAAAGTGGTCCATTGAGTAGTGAGTGTGTTTCTTCTGTCCTGGGTTATTAAGGCTTGAAGCTCCATAGACTGGGTTGCTGATAACACTGGATTGCTGATAATGGCATGACTGGCTCTATTTCCTGGTTGATTCTCTCACCCAGAGGTCATGGGACCTTTATGTGGAAGCAACCCAAATGTCCATGAACAATGAATGGATTGACACGATGTGGTACATCCGCACAGAGAATATTATAGTTGGTCATATAAAGAACGAAATAATGCTACATGTCTTAACATGGATGAATCTTGAAAACATTATTCTGGGTAGAAGATGGCAGTCATAAAAGCCCAAATACTGTAGGATTCCATTGCTATGAAATATCCAGCACAGAGAAACCTATAGAGACAGAAAGCGGATTCACGGTTGCTTTGGGCTGGGAAGGAGAGGAGAAGGGAGAATAAGGGAGTGATAGGTAGCCAGTGAGTATGGAGGGTTTCTTTTTGAGGTGATGAAAAGGTGCTAAAATTAATGATGGTAATGATTGTACATACCTGTGAATAAGCTAAAAACCATAATTATACACTTTACATAAGTGAACTATAAAGGATGTGAATTATGTCTCAATAATTTTTTAAATAAATAAATATATAATAATACAATATTCTTTCTTTTGTTCTCCATTACAGTGTGAGCTGCCCATTGACACTCTTATCCATACGAACACACTTACCTACCACCCACTTAGTGAAAGCCTGACCAGTGATCATGCTAGCTGTAGAACCATTTCCCTGAAAACCAGGAAACCCTGCTGTCTTCTCCTAAAATAAGTGGCTTTTTCCCTTGAACTTCTATAACATTGAATCCAAAGGCCAGGCCTATGCATTTTTTATTATCTCTTTGTTTGTCAGTTTTCTGTAAGCAGTCATGAGCCTGTCCAGGGCACTGGCTATTTCTTATCTGTCTTTGAATTCCTAGCATCAAACATTGTCCCTTAGAGCCAATAGTTTCTCCGTACATAATAGAAGAAAGAAAGAAGGAGGGGGGAAGGGAGGGAGGGAGGGAAGAGAAATGTGGAGGGAGAATTATCACTTCATTTCATCAGGAGTCACTGAATTCTTGCATATGTGGAGTCATGTTTTGTGTGCAAGAGTCTGCATTAGACTCATGCTGACCGAAGCCCTCAAGCAATGTGCACAACGTGCAATTGAGTGATGAGTTAGACATGAGCTGAATTTATGGACATCTATGGAAAAATACCAGGGAATACCATCAGAATGTCTGAATTTTAGATAAATTGAACTATTTAACCATGGTTTATAATAAATACAACATTACTCTTTAGTTACTGTCCATTTGGTGGCTTCATATATGAATCTCAGATGTATATTTCCCTTGATCTGCGTTGGTTATAAATTCAAGTCCCAGGACCTTAGTTTCTACACCCAATGTCTCCCAAGGCATGAACTATAGAGCAATTTATGAATAAAGACTTATTCTCTGAATAAATGGCTAAATGACAGCATTAAATGAATTTTCTAGGAAACGTGACGTTGTGTGGCACGTTTTAATGTTGAGTTTAAGTTGATACTTATTCATGGTTCAGGAAACAATCTGAGTCTTCATATGCTATAATTTCAGCTACCCCACGTAAAAGTCTCTATCACAGGCTATTTTGTGGCATTGATGTAAAAGAAAATATTTACCCATAGGACTTTTGTTTCACCAATAAAAAGAGATCAAGTAATTGCATCCATAATTCCTCTCGAACAGCAGTAGCCAGGTACAAAAAGGAACATTTTCTCTTTGACCTTGTGCCTCCCAGTCCCCAGTACACCACCCCTTACTGTTCTGGCTGCCAACCCCATTGCATGTGTGAGGACATCAGGTGCTGCTCAGCACTTTCTACAGTGACATTCTGTTTGGTCCATGCCAAAACATAAATCATTATCACCGTGAAGCACTTACTAAATGTCTCCTTCTGCATAATGCCAGAGAGTGGGTTTTATAGCTAGAGTCCTGACCTACTGCGACTTTACATGCCTTCTTGAGCAGCTGAAAACAGAATCAGAAAGTGGGTTGTTACCTACAAAGGGACATTTTTAGCAAGGACAAGAGTAAAACTTGTCACATTATCTACATGGAACATTTTTGGGAGCTATAAAGCAAATTATCCAATCAAGAGTGTGAATTTGAAAGTAGGATTTGGAAGCATTGGAGCCATCCCATCAGTTCTCTACTAAGCAACTTGATCCAGTGGAGAAAGACTGTGAGGGGCTCCGGTCCAAGAATTAAGGGTGCTATTTCCAGTGCTTCCAAAACTCAGAAAGGCTGGCTTCACTGTGCCTGGGCACAGCCACCCTCAGGGCAATGTGAGGCCACACTGGGTGTCCCTAGGTGGCCTTATGTGTGAGGAAAATCATGTCCCTTGCAAGCTCATGCATTTTTATTCTGTCCCACTCTTCAATATACCAGGCTTCCAGATAGTACCACATGATGGAGATACTAGGGAGAAGAGGAAAGCAGCTTATGCAGGGTCATGCTGAATCCTCCTGATACTTGACTAGCCTCTCCACAGTCATTCGTTTGATTCAACATGTATGGAACACCTGCTGTGTTCCAGTCACTGTTCTAAATGCCAGGTGTTCAGTGAAACATAGAACAGTCTCTCTTTCTACGGGACTTATTTTCTGGTGGAGAAGGTGTGCACATGTGGGCCAAAGGGTGGGAGTCTTTGCCCAAAGACTGCTCTTTGAGCTCACCTAGATCATGAGAGTGGAGCCCTCATGAAAGGCATTAGTTTTAGTGTCCTTATAAAAGAGGCCAGAGGACTCGCTTGTACCCTTCTGCCATGCAAGGACATAAAGAGAATACAGCCGTCTATGAACCAGCAAGCAGGCCTCACCAGATGCAAAATCTGCCTTGATCTTGAATGTCTCAGTTTCTCTGAAACTGAGAAACAAATATTTTTGTTTATAAGCTGCCTAGTCTATGCTATTTTGTTACAGCAGCCTAAATGGACTAGGACAGAAGTTACCTTAAACTGTCTACATCTCACCTTCCTTATTTATAAAGTGGGAATAATATTAATAGCCACCTCTTGAGCATCTGTGAAGAATAAATGAGGTCATGCATGTCAGTATGTATCATACATGATCTCCTCTGTTTCTCAGTACTGACTTACAGATGTCCTGGCTTAGGATGCGTCCAAGCCTACTCACCGCTCTTGTCCTCTCAGCTCTATTCCTGCTTCTTCAGGGTGGAGGCACTTTTCTGTACATCATCAGTCTACAGTTTTGTACATTTCCTACAGTGATCTTTCCAATGGCCCTACACACAGTAGGGGATAGGATGCTTGCTGACTGCTGCTGAGAAAATGAAGCGGATGTCATTTGTACGGCCTTGCTATTGCTGAGAAAAGCAGCACACAGTGTGTTAAGGGGCCTCACCGTCCATCTGCCTTACTTATGCCCACAGTCCCTGATTCTCCCCACTAGCCACAGTCCAGATCTCAGGCACTTCCGGTTCCTCCCTTTCATTTGTTCAAAATACCCAGTTAAACTGCAGCGGTCAAGGCTTGGGGAATTCTCCCTTTGTCGTATGTCTTCAACTCATTCTGCGGCTTTAATCACTGCTGCCTCCCCTGTCACAGATCTCACCACGGTATAAGCCCTTTGATGGCGGAGTGTTTGTCTCTGCTTCCCATTATGGATGCTGACTGGTTTCCACCCACTGATTTAGAGCAAACAGGAGCCTTGATCATCACATAATAAATATACACTAGCAGATAGTTTCCTCTGCCTATAAACCCCAAGGAAGGGGAAGAAGGCAAGTGAGGATAGCAGAGCTTTGCTATCTGCCTTGTCCTGAAATCTCTCCCTCTTCTTAGTCATATGCTGGAAAAGCAGCCTCAACTTCCAGCTTATTTACTAAAGGGAGCGTACGATGTCTGCCATACGCTGCCCTGTTCAGGCATCGCCTCCCCACGTGTGAATCATATTGCTGTGTGGAACAAAAACAAGTTGTAAAACGAAAACTTCCATAGTGATGTTGAATTGCTCAGAGCTCAAGAAGACTCCCTTTGCCTTCTCCCTCTCGAGCAATTCTGAAACACTCGTCAGCTCGGGTTGAGAATAAACCACTTTGACAAAGTTCTTCTTCTATGATGAATCTTTTTTCTCTTTTGTCCATATCAGTATTTTTTTGGTTTTGTTTTGTTTATTGACATATAGTTGATGTACAATCTTATACTGGCGTCAAGTACACAAGACGGTGGCTCACCAGCTCCCGCATTATTAAATCCTCACCCCACCGAGTGCGGTTACCATCTGCCAAGATTGAAAGATGTTACAGAACCCCTGGTTATATTCTCTGTGCCATGTCAGCTTTTATTTATCAATCCATTTCCTTTGATTTTGTAGGCACCACCTTGGCCCCACGCTTGGCTGCAAATAAGAAATATGGATGTATCCTCATGGCTGAAACATGTAAAAAGTGGACAGTAAAATGTGAAACAATGGCATTCAACATACTGGATGTCAGGCGGTGAAGGACAGTGATAACTGAGGGGGAAAACAAATGAGGTGAGCCCGTAGTCACCCTCACTGGCTGCCCGATGACAGTCTCAGGAAGTGCCACAGGCAGGGCCCTGCAGCCTCCCTGACTGAAGACCTGATGCTGGGAGTGCAGGGATGCCAAGAGAGCCGCAGCTCACAGAGCAGAAGACAGGACGGGAGAGAGCTCCCTGGGCAGAGAACCCCAGGGAGCTGCGGACGGGGTGCCCAGAGTACTTAGCCAAACACCAATTATCATAAACTGGAGAGACTACTTCCTCATCTATCTCTTTACGTGCAATAAATATCTGCAAAGGGTGGTCGTGGAGGACATCAGAGGAATGCTTAGGGCGGGCTTGGCGGGTCAGGGACGTCTTCCTGGTGTGGTTGAATCTAACCCGAGAATTAGTGAAGTCAGCCAGACAACTACTGGAGATATTAGAAGGACACTGCAGGCCAAGGAATTACATGTATATGTGATCAGAGACAAGGGAGATCATGAAATACGAGGGAAGTCGAAGAGGTTCAGTACGGCTGGGTTAGAGAATGAGCATCGGGCAGAATGGGTATGTAAAAGGGTCTCAGAGCATGAAAGGTCCTGTGCCCATCAGTAAGAGTGATGGAATGCCACTGAGAGGGTTCTTTTAGGGATGTAATATGTATGACACGTCATAGGAAAAAAATCACAGTGACTAGGACTGAAGGCAGAACTAGATGCAGGAAGCTCTGCTGGGGTTGGAGGGAACAGGAATCAGATTACAGGATGGAGGCTTGAACTGTAATAGTGAAAGTGGGATTTGAGATATGAATAATTTGAGAAGAGTTCCTTGGTTACTTGAGAGAAACAATGCAAGGAATTCAACACATGAGTAGCTTTACGGAAAGGATGGTAAATTCAATCCTGCGTACCGTGCCTGTGTGACTCCAAGAAGATGTGTGCAATACAGAGAAGGGGCCTCAACTCTATCTGTAAAATCTTCTTCCCCAAAATAGGAGCCTAATGCGAATAAAACTAAATGTTATTGCTTGGTAGACTGGGCCAGTAATGCATGTTTACTTCTATCCTTTATTTGCCTGTACATCTGAAACATTTGAAAATTAAAAAAAAAAAAATACAATACAGAGTACGGTTAACTCAGAGTCCCTGTGCTGTGCTTTAACTAAAAGCTGGATATGTTGCACACTGACATTTTAAGACACTGCCTGAACTCATAAAAAAAGCAAGGGGAAATTTTCAAGCCCCACTCTAAAACTTGTTTCCTGGGATCTAAAATCTAACCCTGGGGTCTAATACAAAATGAATGTAAGACTTCCTCTTTATTATTTAGGGACCTTCAAAAAGGATTAAAGTGGTTGACAGATGCAAACCCGAATAGTTTCTTGAACAAACTAACCTCAGTTTTGGCCCCCAGGATTCCAGTAGGTACAGTTCAATAAAATAGGGGCTAGTAATTATAAAAAACCAAAAGGAAACGAACTACTATGAATGACAGTTAAAACAATAACAGATTTAGATTCCCAAGTCTTCATATACGGGAATTATCAAATAAAAAATATTTATGCATAAAATGTGAAATGAAATTAAATACTAAATTTTGAAAAATGAGGAAAGAACAAAGGCTATCAAAAGCAACCTTGTAGATTCAAATAAGAACACTTCTATAGAAATAAAAATACTTTCACTGAAATTTAAAGCTCAATGAATGAAATAAATAGCATATTAGACGTAGCAAAAGAGAGAGATGGTAAACCCTGAAACAGAGCTGAGGAGATTATTCTAAATGTGGAAGAGAAATAGAATGAGGAAAAAAATATGAATGCACAGAATAAATGAACACAACATGACAAGCAGAACAAATAACAAGAAATGCACCCCAATTGTATGGTAGGGAGACTACTATAGGACATTGGAGATAAAAAGAAATACTGATCTCTTTCTCCCCAAAATGACAGGTAGCCTCATAGAAGACATATTAAGAGCAGTAATAGAAGTCAAATGATCCATTTTGATGACAAAGAAGTTACTGTACATTAGAATTACTTACTGAGCAAAATTATCTTATAAAAGTAATAGGTAACAAATACTTAGAAAGTATCAATTCGGTAAATGTGTACAGAATGTAGCTAATAAAAAAGGAATGGCCCCAGAAGTAATGATGAGCAAAGGACTAGTAAATATGTATGAGAATATAAAGAGGCAATACTTTTATAAAATGATAGACTAATAAAATCAAATCTATGGGTGGAATTTTAAAAAATGACTGAACTAAAGAACTTGCATAACCCAGATGTCAAGAGGAAGTGCCCAGAGCTAAGTGTAACAAAGCTTTCGCATTGTTGGGCATAGGAAACATTGCTATTTACCATTGACTTTTAAAAATTAAGAATGCTCAGTAAAATTTCAAGTAATTGAAACAAATGCACAGGTAGGGAAAACTTAACTAATTTAGAAAATTTAGCAGGGAAAAAGGACAAATCTTATTGAAATGGCAAGTGATTGGAGTAGATGGGCATTCAGATGTTATTGTATTTTGTAGATCAACACAAATTGACTATGGTACTAGTAAAACAATTTCATATGAAACAAAGGGAAGAAAAGAGTTATTCAGTAAATAATACCAGAGGCATTCCCACAAAGGAATAGGCAAGTGTGCCCACTCTATCTACTTTAATTTAACATTACTTTGGAGTTATTACTCAGCATAAGAAAACAAGACAAAAAATCAGGGGCATAAGAACAACAAAAGAGGAAGTAAACGTGCCTCTATTTACAGATGGAAAACCTTTAGAGAATCAATGATTAAATTAATTCAACAGTAAAATAATTCAATGAAGCAGCAGGATATAAAATTAACATGCAAAGATCAATGGTCTTCACACATACAAATAATAACCAAGAGACAAGGAAAACTCCCATTTACAATAGCAATGAAAAGATTCAAAATAGAATAAACGTAGTAGGAAATACTTAAAATATATTTTTTAAAATGGTAATACTCTCTTGAAAGACACCAAGAATAAAGCCACTCCTTGTTAATAAAGTTGGCATCATTAGGATATTAATTCTAAGTTAGTTTATAAATTTAACATGATCCCATAATACCCATGAGATTTTGTCATAAAGTAGATAAGTTGCTATCATAATGCATATGGAAAAATAAATATGCAAAAATATCTATGAAAACACTGCAAAGGAAGAGAGGAGACTGTTCCCACCAGATATTAATAGACAGACAGACAGACCAATGGAATATAATCAAAGTTCAGAAATGGACCCAAACATATACTGAAATCTGATACATTATAAAGGTGTTAATTTAATCACTGGAGCAAAGAAAGTCTTTTTAGTAAAAGACAGAAAAGAGAAAATTAGATACATGCCATGGCATACACTGACATAATATCCAAATGGATCAGAGATGTAATTGTAAAAAGTGAAACTATGTAAAGACTAGAATAAAACATGGATGAATTCCTCCTTAATCTGTATTCAATAAAAGAAAACATTGGTAAGTTGATAAATTTGTCTATAAATAAATGAAAGAACATTGGATAGTACAACAAATTAAGCAAAGTGAAAAAGGAAATGATCAACTGGGAAAAATATTTGCAACATACGTCATGGAGAAAGAGCTGATATTTTTAATATACAAATGATTTTTTAATTGAAGAAGAAAAGATTAGAAATCCTACAGAAAAATGGGGGAAGACCCAAAGTAACACTTCACAAAACAAAATATAAAATGGCCCTTGAACTATGAAGCACGCCCTCTCACACTTTGTGAATGGCAGTACACAGTAGACTCCTTGTGGAAGGGAACTTGGCAATATCTAAAAAAATTATGTGTGCATTTATTCTTTGACCCAGGAATCTCATTATGGGAATTTAACCCAAATGTAACTTAGAACAATCTCATAATACATTTGCACAATGTTATTCATTGCAGCATGATTCACAATGGCAAAACTGGGGAATGTAAATATTTAAGATGGGAGATAGGTTGAATATACACATGGTGGAGTACTATGCAGACGTCAAAAATACTGAGGCAACCTCTTTACGCTGATATGGTAATGAAGACCACAAAAATGAAAAATATCACCTATAATAAGCTATGTTTTGGTGAAAATTAGAGGAAATGAGGAAAAATAAATGTATCTGCTTATTTTCATAAAATGTTTGACATGGAAAAAGAAAAGAACACTAAAGCAGGTGTGGTATGGCATGACAAGGATATAGGATAGACCAACACTTCCCTGAGGCACTTTTTGGTTAGTGTTGACTTTCAGAAGCGTGCTAATGATGTACAGGTTTTAAAAAACACAAAATCAACAAAGATAAGAAGGGAGGAATAAAACTAAAGCTGAAAGCAAATTGAGAAAAAAATGAACCACTGCGTTTCAAAGGAGTCCCGTACCTCGCTAAAGGATAAATCTACAAAAGAAACTAATCTAAGTACCTTATTAACACAGTATTTGACCATGGACTGGATGTTGAAAAAACTCAATAATTCTGAACTATTTTTAGTAGATTTTTTTTTATAGTGGTAGGGAAAAGACATTCATAAATGATTTAAAGTGTATTTTAGGACTAAGTAAATGCATCAAATTAATTGGGATCCAGATTCTCACTGTGGAAGAAATAAGGAATGGTAGAAGGAAGAAAGAACCCTGTAAGGATAGGTTAGAATGGGTGGTATCACTATAAACTTGTAATTTCTAAAATACACGTATGTGTATATAATGCATATATATGTGTGTGTGTGTATAGAGATATATTAGATATGCATATAGTACATGTGCATAAATCTTCATACATGCATATATTTCCTAGTGTTGTCCACTGGAAGGTCATTGAAATAAAGACACCATAGTAACAATCAACATTCCTAATGCCCAGACCTTGGTCTTTAATACCACAAAAGGGAACCAGAACTCCTTAGAGAAATGGATGATTCCATGGCTGGGCCAGGCTAGATATAAGATGAGCTTGGAACATCTTGTGGTGGCAAAAGAAAAGATGTGCTCAAAAACTCACATTAGCATGTCTCCAAGATCTAGAAACCCATAATATGGCTCCCACTGGCCTAATCTGGGAAAAATTGAGCAACAACAAAAAAAAATCAGGACAGCAATTATAAAAAGGAATCCCTGACTTCATACTGCTAATTAGAAAATAAACAATGAGAGATGAGAGAAAGAGAGAGAGAGAGTCAATAAATAAATAAATAGGGAGAAAAAAGAGCTCTTGCCCTCAGTACATTGCTGAACGCCCAGTGGTCAAAATGGAGATGGCTGGACTTGGAAATACACTATGAGACTGGTTCAGGCAAGAATTATCAATGGATCCCAAGCCCAGAGGAATTATTGGCAAAGAGCAGAATAGTTGCATGGTCTTAAAGCTTCTCTTCACAGGCTACTTATTAACTGCAAGGGGGAAAAATAGCTACTATGCAGTGGAGAAATCAGGCAACAGCCTGACTGTGGAATGAACATTATAAACATCATCAGTGAGAACCAGATAGACACCATGTCACTACAGATGTGATACTGGATAAAGACAGAGTCACTGATGTCATATTCCAGCCAGCAATAGATCATCTGAATCTATGCATGAGGAAACACCAGATGAAGCCCATATGAGAAACACTCTAGTAAAAAGATTAAAGACTACTGCACCCTTCCAAAATATCAAAAGCATAAGAAAGGCTGTAGGCATGGTCCACATATAAGGGGACTAAACAAACGTGACAACTATGAACAAAATCTGTTCCTAAACTGGCCCCTGTACTGGAGGGGAAAAAAGGCTATTAAAAGACATTATCGTATTAATTGGCAAGATTGAAATACACATAGCAGATAGATAAAAGTATCATTAATATTAAATTTGCTGACGTTGATAACTGTCCTGTGACCACATAGGAGAATTTCCCTCTTCTTGAAAAATACTTATTTAAGTGCTTATGAGGAAAGGACCAATCAATATATTGGCAATTTAATTTCAAATGGTTCAGAAAACATATATATGTGTATGTCTGTATATGCGTGTGTGTGTCTATATCCTTATGTATATGGAGAGAGAGAGAGAGAGGAAGGACAAAGGGAGAGGAGGAGAGGAATAGAAGGAGCACAGGTGGGAGAAAATATCAACAGGAGAATCTGGGTAAAGCGGAAAGGGATTTTTTTTTTTACTACTTGTTCAATTCTAAGTTTGAAATTATCTCCAGATAAAAAGTATTTAAAACATCTTGATCCTCCAAGTAAATGTCGGAATGAACCGAATAAAATAAAACTTAACTAGGGAAAAACAAACGAACAAAAACCAGCCCAGCGTGAACCCCGGATGGGGACATGCGTCTTTGTGCAACACTGGTGATAAAGTTGGAGGCGTCTCAGCGGACTGTGGGTGAGGCATGGCTCTGCAGAGAGGCTCAGGGAACCAAGGGCAGAGAGCAGAGGGCACAGGCCTGCCTGCACACTGATGCTGCAGAAGCCCATGTAACGGCTCTGCGATCTTTTACCGGGGCGTTCCTCCAAGCGGTCCCCTTTCTGACAAGTCCTGGGGTGTTCAGAGAGGTGTCGGAGCTGTCTTTGAGGGCCCCCAGGATGTCTCCATAGAGGGGTAGTTCAGCCTTGACAAATTTTTCTGGAACTGGCAAAGCTGCTTCAGGCCCTGAATACCTTTTTGTCTGGATCTTTTTCTTCCCCCAGTCAGCCCCTTCTAGGGGGAAGATACGGGAAGGAAAACAAAAGGTAAGAGATCCTCTAATGCTGTGGTGGCGTGGGTGCTGCCTACGCACACTCCGGGTGTCTCCATCCATGCCTGCAGGACCCCCTCTGCACAGCAGAATAACCCTTCCTTTCTGCACCAGAGATTGTCTGCTCTCAGAATTGGTGGCAATAAGGATAATGATGAAGAGGACAGGCTGCCAGCCCATCTGTCTGAGTTTTCACCAGGCTCCACCACTGACTGGCTGGAAGACCAAAGGAGCGTTACTTGACTGTGCCTGAGGTTCCTTACCAGAACGGATATAAACACTGCACTGCGAGGACTGAATGACTTAATGCTATAAAGTACAAATCCCAAGCCATAGTAAGCGTCCTCCACACTTAAGTTATTTTAAATCTCCTTAACAAAGCCCTTTAAATGGTGAAATTTTAGGTTTCTCTCCCCAAGCTGTATTGTGAAATATACCTGTTTATTATTCTTTTTTAATCCGATCCTTTCTGTTTCCCTCTTACGCCCTTAAGCTGACTGGCCACATTCCTGGGGAACAGTCCCTGACCCGTGAATATGCACACATCCACACATGCACACGTGGGACACGGACTAGACCCTGCAAAAAATAAACCTCCTGATGCACAAAGTGAGGTCTTTTCCTCATTAATCAGCAGTGTGCGCTCTCTAGCCAGGGAACGCAGGCTAAAGGCAGAAGGAGCAATGGCTGAAGAGGCCTAGAAGGCCTTACTGACCCCAGACACCTAATATCCTAGGATGTTAAATGCTTTATGGAGGGTACTGATATTTAATTGAGTTACGGTGGGAGCATATTAGAAGTTCATGGTCTCTGCCACTTCAAACTGCTTGGATTCCAATCACAGCTCTGCCCTCCTTTCTGCAGATTCCTTAAGCTCTGGGCCTTAGTTTCGTTAACCATTAAAGACAGGACCCATATCATAGACTCAGTAGAGTCATCCATAGGAAGTGCTTACAACAAGCTGTCCTTTGTACCATGTAAGCATCATCTATCAGTATTATTTCATCTGCATATACTCAACAAACAATAATTAAGCAATTGCATTATGCTAAGCAATGGGAATATCGTAATGAATAAAACAAATAGTGTATAGGCTAATTAGGAGAAAGCAACAATCAACAGATTTAAAAAGTAACAAATTGTTGTGAAGGGAAAAGAGGCTGCAGTAAGGGGGGGTACTGGATGAGTCAGGACAAAGGGCCAGGGGTTAGGCCCTCCAGCAAGGCTGCTTTATGGAGGAGGCATTTGACATGAGGTCTGAATGAGGGAAAGAAGCCAGTTACTGAAGAAGAGGAAGAACCCACTACATATGGGGATGAATAGACTGTGCAAAGGTCCCAGGATGAACAACAGCTCTCCAGGACGGCCTGGTTTAGTGGGTGAGCGTGTGAGTGGCCTGCAATAAAGGTGGAGGGCAGATCATGCAGGACCAATCAGGGCATGTAGGAGTTCACATGTGATTTTATGAGCCCTGTGAGGTTATAAAAGGCTTTTAGGCAAGACGGTAACATGATCCAATTTACTTTTTCAGATGTTCTTGCTGAATGCCATGTAAACATGGATCGGCTCAAGGGCAAGACAGAATACAGGCAGCCTGAACCCTCTCATGGGGGTTTGACTGATGCATCCTATGAACTGCCCAGACCACCCAGACAGGGGTCTATGTGGTCACACATGCAAAATGCATCCCTCCGTATTTCAGGGAACCATTCCAAAGCCTTGTGTATTCTTTGAGCTCGGATCATTGATGTTCCATTGGGAATGAGAAGAGGAGCATGTTTTGGCTTTTGGATAATGTCTTGCTTCTTATAACATGTGGCTTTGATCTATTTGAATGGGAACCTCAGTGTGCTTAGCTGACATCATTATTACCATCTCTTTGGCACTCAAAGGATAAATTACATCCCCTCACATTTTTTACTTTAATTCTACAATAAGCTTGTCTTCATATTTTGCTATTAATAAGATTTACTCTTCTGTTCTGTAAGTGGACATTGGAAAAAATGATCCCAAGGTTTAAAATTCTCCCCGTATTGACATTACCTATATGCTCAAATATTTGTCTGAATTGCTGTGCCTGTTTATTTGCTCGCTTTTGAATAAACATTTTGAATCCCTGGATCTACATGGTTCTATGAATCAGTTTGACTGTTTCTTTTTCCAATTTTTATTCAGGCCTATGGGATGTTCCATAGACATATTGAATGCCTGTTGGTCCCTGTTCTGTCTCTCAGTGGCTGTATGAATTTGGACCTCTGAGACTGTTAGCTTTTCCAACTGTGACCATCTCAGTTCTAATGTTCTGTGGCTTCAGATGGTACAGATTATACCGGGCGACAAAGCATGGTTCCATTTAGGTATGACTTTGTAAAATTGCGTCACTGGGTTTTCTGTGAACCAGATGCCAAGACAGAGTTAGGAGTGCAGAGGTTATTACTGAGGAATAAGATTTGTGAAAGGAAAGAGAAGGAAACAGGAATGGGCTGGCGTATCATCACACTGGACACAGTCCTAACAGAGCCTCTGCCAGCCCAGTTCTGGGCTCTAGACCAGTGACTGCACAAAGAGTCCTGCCTTGGGCAGAAATGGCCAGAACCCTCTTAGCACCCCCTTGCTCGGCCATTGGCTTTAGAGTCCCACCAGGAAGAGCGGGGCCTCAGCTGGAAAGCTGCAGTGGTCCTGAAGGAGCGATCATCTGGACATGGACAGCTAACCAGAGTCCTTGCTGCTGGGCAGCAATGCCATCTTTGAAGGAGAAACAGTAACATATCTCTTTGTCTTCCACGTGCAAAGACCACCCCTATGCATGTCAAGGGAACTTGTTCTGTGTGATCTACTTTTCTATACACATGAGGGAATAGCTTCTCCTTTCTTCCTAAAGGTAAACAGAAAAGGGAGGTTGGTGCAGCAAACGAGAGCCCCTGTGGGTGCCCTGGTCCGAGGGCCACAACTGGTGCTCACCACTTTCTTCCTCCAACGGTGTCTTGATTCTCTGCTACCCTCTCTGCTTGTGCCAGTGGCTGCCCTGGTGGTGCAGCCCAGACCTTCACCTGAGGTCTGAGCTCCAACTCAGCCAGGGAGGTGCACCGATTCATTCCCATCCCGAGCCGGGTAAGAGAGAACCAAGCAGCAGCCAAGTGGGCCCCCTGAGCCCCACAGGGATCTCACTGCCTCGGTGTAAGAGCGGCCCCACTGCCCCTGATGATCGGGATCGGTCACCACTGAGAAGATGCTGCAGCTTCCTTGACCCATCAGCTCCTGGGCACAGGTGCCCAAGGTTCAGGCAGTAGCTGTAGCTTATTGCTCAATGAGACCCTTGCTGAATACACTGACAAGAGAGGCCCCCCTCTGGGGAAGAGGACCTGTAGGGAAACAGGAGCCATATCATAGGAACAGGAAGCACAGGCTTGCAGCCAATTCAAGAAGCCACGGTAATGGATCAACTCCTCGTATATATCTCGGTTCTCAAACACATGCATTCATTCTATTGTGAATCCAGTGTCATACAAACATCTCTGATTCGGGGCATATATTGCATTCTGAAGAATGATGTCCAGTTTTCAGAGAGTTTGGGAGAGAGCCTTCGGGCTGGTGCTTTCGCTGTGCCTTAGTGCACTACCTTTCAGTGCCCTATGGCAGCTCTAGGCTGGCAGCTTCTGGATGTGTGCTATGTCACGCCTCTAGTGGATCCCATAGGGTTGAGCCCCCTCCCACACTTCTTTCACTGTAAAATGGGTTCTCTGATCAGATCCTATGTTGTGTGGCATTCTGTCCCTCTGATGAAGCATTCTGTGAACCCGGGAGAGTGGTGTTAACTGAGGCCCCGCAAGCAGGAAATGTAAAGCCTGTACCTAGAACAGGTATCCACCCCTGAGGGATCCAATGTAATACACTGCTCAGTTGATCTCCTCCAAGAATAGTGACATAGTGGGGCCTCCAACTTGTCTTCATTGCTAGTAGGTTAGACATTCATAGGCGGCAATAATTAACTGACCTCGTGAGTGGGAGAGAGCGCTATTAATCCCATACAAAGCTTTCATCTGCTTTCAGGAGCCGCTTTGTTCATCTGTCCTTTAAGCCGGCATTGGAGTGGTTGCTGACAAAGACTGGCGAACATCAGCTGGCCAAGTCGTTTTTGCCAATTTGGTTGTCAGAGGCATCATTCATGACCGATGCTTTCTGATGGGAACATAGGATTTTTAAACATATTCTTCAGACTTTGTGCCCACTCTAATATATCAAACCACACACATCTACTCCAGAGATGTTTGTCTCCAATCTTCTCATCTTTTTCTTTCCAGCATCTGGATAAGCTGATCAGGCCATTTGCCACTGTCTGTGGAGTATTTTTTTCCTCTCACTACTAACTTTCAAGGTCTCTCCTGAGGGAGGCGATGAAGTGGCCGCCACTAATTTTTGGTTTGGACTCACACACTAAGCCAGAAAAAGCCCTGGCTTTTCCTCCGTCCACGTCTTACCATACGGCCATTGCAGTACACACAGCCGCCCCGTACAGCCCTAAGCGTGAGATGCCGAGGGAGCGAAGGTGCCGTCGTGATGGGTGCCTTGGGTACTTGGCCTATCTGTGCGTGCGGCTGAAGCTGCCCTCCGGGCTCGCTCATGTGCAGTCCTTGACGGACCATCCCCGTTTTATGATGGGGTTCCTGCCCTCATCTCCCCAACTTTATGACTTAGTGAGTCCAATAGGACTCACCGATTCCAGATATACAGTCACAGGTAAAGTGTTTCATCTCTACCAGAGCCCGATAGCATAAAAATAACTATTTTCAAATGATGTGTGTGCTCTGCTGGGGATGACATTGCCTGGCTCCAAATCTTCAGGAGGCTTGCATGGCCGTTCTCCTGCTCCAGCTTGATGCAAAGCCCACATCGCATGCTTTTCTAATGTGGGTATTTCACCCTCCTCTCCACACCCACTCAGAACACAAAGCAATGAGAGATTAAACTCAAAAGGGAAAACCAAAGAATATCACCATGTTCAAAAAATACACAAACACTTCACTAGCAAGTATTAAAATTAGCACACCCCCTTTGGAAAATTGTTGGTCACTGTCTGCTACGGATGAAGATGTGCATGCCCTATAATTTAGCAATTCTACTCCCAACTATATAACCCAATAAATATATGCCGGAAGACCTGCACAAGGATGATACAACAGCATTGCTCGTTATAATTCCAAGATGAGAACAATCCAAATGCCCGCAAACAGAAGAATGGATGAATTAATAACATATAAAGCAACAGTAAAAATGAGTAAGTCACTGATTTATACAACAATATGGGTGAATTTCCATATAAGGCAAACTCAAAGAGTACATGCAGTCGTATGATTCTATTCATAAAACACAAAAATGGGAGAAACAAACTTACAATGTTAGATGTCAGAATAATTGTTGGCTTTGGGAGAAAGATGAAGGTAGGGACTAGGAGGTGTCATAAAGACACCAGCTTCCTGTGGCACAGGTAAGTCTCCCTTGGTGTGGGTTATGCTCACTTTGTGAAATGTCATCTAGCTGTGCACTAACACGCTAAAATTTCATCTAACTGTACACTATTCACACTTTGCTAAAGTTTATCATGAATAAAAATAAAACAAAGCACATGTAACTAAAAGGTTAAGATTTGATAGAGCTAACTGGTAATATCCAGGTGCTTGTTACTATTATTTTTCATTTTCTCAAATGCTTCAAAAATTCAGTACAAAAAGTTTCAAAGAACTTGAAGATAGTGACAAGTCAATTCTAAGCTTTTTCAAACCTGTTGAGAATTTGATTAGTAATTAGAGGTGCATCGATTAGGGAAAAATACTTCCTGCTTAATTGGCCAGGTCAGAAGTGAATGTATGAAAAATATTATCATGTGAATTTTAACCAAAGTTGGCTCACATAGCTTCACAAAAGAATTTTATCAAATATTCAAGGATCAGAGAATTCAAATCTTATCCAAGCTATTCAAGGATTATGTTGAATTCATGAGTTTGAAATTAATATTGTAAATGTGTTAATTCTCCTCAAAACATATGGCAATCTCAAGTAAAATGTCAACTCTAGTATTTGAGTAATTTGTCAAGCTAATTCAAGTTTGGTACGCAAAAATAAAGGACTGAGAATAGCCAAGACATTCTAAAGAAGAAAAAAAAAAAGGTGTGAGCCTTGCTTTACTAGTTACCAAGACATTTTAAGCTATGATTATTAAGATTGTGTATCTCTCTCACAATACACAAATAAAACAATGGATCACCCAGAAGTAGATTATGAATACCTGGATCCTTGTTTTATCACTGACTTTAAAGAAGATAAAAAATCATTATGACAAATATAAAATCATCAGATCTAGATGACAACTGTCACAGAAAAGCATGAAAATTTTAGAATATAATAAGGGAGAATATTTTCATAACTCACAGTAGGGAAAATACTTCTTAAACAAGATCTAAGAGACAACAACGATGTAGAAAAAAATTATAAACTTGACTACTATTAAGAAATTCTGATAATCAAGCGATATTACAAGAGTGAAAGTAAGAGCTACACAGTAGAAGATTTTCTAAAAATATGTCCAAAAAGAGACTTCAACCCATAATACATAAGGAACTATGAATCAATAGGATGAGCAAATTGATAGAAAAATTGGCAGAAGAATTGAATCACTATTTCATGGGGAAGGAAACTTGAATAACAACTTATTACATTAAGAAAGCTTTAATAACATTATAGTCAGAAAAATGCAAATTAAACCCACAAATACAATGATACTAAAGGGCATACCCTCCAGATTGGCAAAAATGTAACTATCTGACAATACCAGGTGTTGGTGAAGGTAGGAACTCTCATCTACTGGCAGCGAGAGCATGAACTGCATTACTCATTTTAAAAAACAACTTGGAATTGTTTAGTAAATGTACACATGTACACTCCTGGCTACCAGCAATTTCATTCCTAGCAAGAATGTTCATAATATCGTTGTTGTCAATTGCCAAAAACTATAAGCATCCCAAATGCACTCCAACAGCAGAATGGATAAATAACTTGTGGTATATCCAATATTTTTAAAAAATACAAACTGTAGCTATATACATAAACGTGGATAAATCATAAATATATTACCTGAAATAAACAAGGAACGAAGAAACACATTTTGTGTGATTTTATTTATATAATTTTTATAAGCAGGAGTGTAAATAACACATATTAAGGATGCATACAATGGCAGTAAAAACATTTGCTTTTTTAAGAAAAGGATTGATTATCATAAAAGTCAGAAGACTCGCTATTTGTAGGGAAAGGACTGGGGAGACTATCTGGAGGGTCAGAGAGGTTAGCTCTCAGTGTTACGTTTTCTTAACTTGGATGGTGCTTGCACAGAAGCTCATTTTAAAAGTACCTTTAAAAATGTATGCATTTATGTAGTCTTTGGTATATACAATACATTTTTAAGTAAAAAAAGGAAAAAAAGTGCAAGTTCCAGGAAGCCAAGTCTTAGTCCTCAGCCCCTTCCCTGAGAGGGCGTGTGATCTAGCAAAGCAGACTTCCAAGGTGGGAGACCCTGATGGCAGCTTGTGTTCCTTAGTCACAGGCTCATACTTGTTAGACTGGACGCCTGGATGTTTTTGCTTTCTAGAGCCACCATCTTTGATTACAGGGTGTCCAGGAGCAGTGTCAGAGCCTAGGTAAAACACCAATTTAGCAAGAGCATTAAGAATGTGTATATCACCCAAGGTGTGTGGGAAGTCCTTTTGCGTGTTTTAAAAATAGAAAATACGTATTTAACCATTAGGAGTGAATTAAAGTATCACCTGGTGAAATAAGAATGTAACATCTACATTTCCCAAGACTTCTCCAGTTCTGTGAAATCAGTGTTTTCTTCTATGCACCTTTCATTTATCATATTCTTCTACTACCCAATTTCAGGAGAAACTCAATACCAAGTAGAGGCCTTTCACTGAAATGGCCTCTTATTGAACAGACTTGGGTTAGCCAAAGTATAATTGCCTCAGGATAATTAGTTTCCATTTCTTTTTTTATAATCCTCAGGTCAGTTCTAATAATTGTTTCTTTAATGTCTGTGCTGTATACTAGACTGTAAACACCTCCAAGAGAGAGGGGGCCTTATCAATATCATTAACCTCTATATTCCCAGCCTTGGAGAAGATGTTCAGGAAATATTTGTCAAATGGCAAATAAACAGACAAATAGACACATGAATTAAGGAACATTTAATGTGACATTCCTGGGCTCCTTCATGCAACGGCAAGTTCAGGGTAAGAAATTCATCTTCTCCTTTTGTTTTTACTATCAAGGTAATTTTTCACAGATTGAATAAGCAAGTGGTTATGCTAGTAAGTGTGTGATTTAAAAGAAAATCAAAAGGAATGTACATTAAATAAAAAAAGAAAATAATATAAGCATTTGCCATTTCAACACTCAAAGATGAAAAAAATAAAAACAAATAATGGTCAATTTTGGCAAAACTACAGAAAAAAGGCTTTCTGTTATTGAGAGTATAAATTATTAAAAGATTTGTGCAGGTAATTCATCAAAATGGACCAAAACCTTCCAAGTTCCATTTCTAGGCATCAATCTTCAGGAAATACTAAAAGATGCTGACAAAAAAAAGAGTTGAACAATGTTCACTGTAGCATTATTTGTAATAGTAAGAAACTGGAGACATTCATTCTCCCAAAAAGAGGAAATTCAATAATCCAGGGTATATTAATTCAATGCAATACTCTGAGTCATTAATGTTTATGTTGTAGGAAAATAATGACATAGGAACACAGTCATTATATATCATTAAGTAATTTTTAAAAAAGGAGATTTCAAATGAGTATGATTGGTATCATCTTGTTTTTCAGGAAAAAAAATCATACATGGGCATTAAAAATACCTAATAAAAGCCCTAGAAGAATATGTGGCAGTATGATAGTGCTTATCGTTGTGTAGTAACACTATGGGTAATTTTTAGTCTTTTTCCTATTTTCTAATTCTTACACTGAATTTATGTTTCTTTTGTAATGAGAAAAACAGTAAAAATTAATTAAATTCTAATGAACTGTATATATAGCCATAGGAAAAGATTGGAAAGATATATAGCAAAAATTATATAGCCCATCCTGGGTATCAGATAATGGGTTATTTTCTTTTCTTTGCATTTGAATGTATTTCTGATTTTTCTGCAGTAATCTCATATTATTTTTGTAGTAAGAAAAGCTATAAAATTCCCTTAAAGTTTAATAAAATGCATAGCAAGGCATAGGAAGATTTGGAAAGATGTACAGCAAAACGCAAGCAGCAGTTATTTGTTTCTGGGTATAGCGCTAAAGGAGTTGTATATATTTCCTTTTTTAAGACTTTCCTAACTTTTAGAGTGAATGTAGAATATGCCTCTAATGAGAGAGAATGTTATTAGAACTTTTGCCCACTAAGGTTCAAGCACAAGTGTTGGAAGGATGTGGAGAAAAAGAAACCCTCTTACACTGTTGGTGGGAATATAAACTGGGGCAGCCACTGTGGAAAGCAATAGGGAGGTTCCTCAAAAAACTAAAAATAGAAATTCCATACAATCCAGTCATTCCACTTCTAGGAATTTACCCAAAGAAAACAAAATTTCTGATTCAAGAAGACATATGCATCCTTATGTTTACTGCCACATTACTCACATAGCCAAGATATGGAGGCAACCAAAGTGTATGTCAACATATGAACGGATGAAGAAGAAGTGGTACGTATATGCAATGGAATATTGTTCAGCCATGAAAAAGAAAGAAATCCTGCTGTTTGCAACAACATGGATGGACCTCAAGGGTATTATGCTCAGTGAAATAAGCCAGTGGAGAAACACAAATCCATATGATTTCACTTACATGTGGAATCTAAAAACAAAACAAAACAAAATGAACAAAATAGCATTGGACTCATAGACACTGAGAACTGATTAGTAGTTACCATGGGGGAAGGGATGGGGTGAGTGGGTGAAATAGGTAAAGGGAATAAAGAGGAACAATATCTCAATCATAATATAAATTAGTCATGGAGACGAAAGTATGGCATAGAGAATCTAGTCAGTGGTTCTGTAACATCTTTCTCTACTGACAATAACTACACTGGTTGGAGTAAACACTTAATAATGTAGATAATTGTCAAAACACTATGTTATAGAGTTGAAACCAGTATAATATTGTATATCAACTATACTACAATTTAAAAAATTGAAAATAATTTACCCAACATTTTAAAAAAATGTTATGAGGACAAAAGTCTCTTAAAAAACTGAAAGCCCTGGGAAAATCACTTGGAAGGTTCTAAGAAGTTGACTGAATGGACTGTAAAGATCAAAGCAATACCTTCTCTCACAAGAATTGTCCTGGGAAAAGAAAACAGTGAATCAATATCAATGTACTTATCAGAAACCAGGTCAATAAAATTCACACCTGAAACATCAAAGCTAGATTCACAAAGCTTGTTTCTACCTATGAAAGTCTAGCTCTTTCTGATTTTTAAATTCACAAAATAATACCGAATGACAGATTATCTGACAGAAAAAAATATTTCAATGGAATCATTGCTTTAGGAACTCAGAGCCTTACCCACTGCTAAAATTCATCATGTAAACCAAGCAGTGGGGAAGGGATGACCACTACTCTCAGTAAAGACAGTTTCTAAGAGATATTATATGTGTTAAAGGCACATCTTCATGGATGGGAATTAACTGAAGCCATCTCGAATTGTCAAAATTCTGAATTTTAGAAGACTATAAAAGAATTATAATTATAATTTTGTTCCATACAATAATTGCAGTTAGTTATGAATTATTACAAGATAGGGCCTGAATCAATAAAGTTTTAAAAACTTACATTTGTATAAAATTTTTGTTTCCTTATTTGGTTACAATGCAGCAAAGCAATTAAGACAGCTTCAAATGTTAGATTTCCAGCATCCACAGAAAGTAAGTGGGAGAGCATGACTTTGCACCTTGACCCTCTGACCCCAAGGCCATTGCTCTTCATCCCATAAAACTCTGCTCTAATTCTAATGAATTACAGATCGTGTACAATAAACAATGTGTTGGCTGAAGTCCTTAGGCTTGATCCTTCCTTTTCTTGAGTTGGCTAAACGTAACATCTGCTCCATGTTTCTGACGTCCTTCTACACGGAGGCTGTAGAGATGCCCCACTGTTAAGCCATGGTTGAATTATTATATGTTCCTATTGAGTGAAATTGCAGTTGATAAGGCTTTGATGTAATAGTGAAGATTTTGCTTTCGTTCTGTTTAACTGCAGCAAGAAGGCAGAGAAGAAATGTAAGACTGAAAGCAGAAGCCAGTAACTAGGAAGGGAGTAGGGATGGGCCACTCCTTATGGGACTTTGGAGGGGCAGGTGTGAGCATGGCAAGATTAGAGGGGACCGGATGGGCAGGTAGGCTGTGAGAAGGATGACAAAGCCACAGAAGCAGCTGGTTGTATTAGGCCACTCAGAATAACATAAAACGCGCACATACCACAGACTAATTTGGCAGTAACCTGAGATAGAGCTGCGTTTGTCCAATTACTCTTCCTGGCACCCCAAACCACTTACTACCTACAAGCTTTTAGGGGCTGAAATAATCCCAGGGCTAGAATGATAAAATTAGAGCCCCAGAACAAACAAATCTCATTTCTGGGTGGTGTGAGTCACCACGGGAGGCCCTTGTGGCCATAGGCCACGTTTCCTTACTGACATGAATGAACCAGCTCCTACACCTGCCCCTAGGAAACCCCATCCTCCTCTGTCCTGTTCTCTATAACCAAGGCCCTGAGCTTTGTAAGATAAAAACCCTGTTTTTCTATGCTTACAGTGACAGTCGCTGCTAATCTTACAGACAAGCTTTCTGCTCTTCGAAGATTTGTAGATGACCCAAGTGTGGATGTGAACAATCTCAGACGACCATAAACACTGTTGGGTTAGAGAAGGAAAATTGCTAGGCACTACATGGGGAGAAATTAAAATTCCAGAATTGAAAGAGAGAAGGTTGAAAAACCACGTGATCCAAACTTCCCTTCTTGCAGTTTAACAGTTAGAATACCATAAAAAGAATAACATAAAAAACCCACATACCACAGACTAATTTGGAATTAGCAAAGACCATCAAATGAGATGACAAATTGCATTTTTACGAATGCATTCTTTCTGATTTAACAAATTGCGTTAGTTACTAATTAGTTACTAATACTAAGCAGTCTTCCCATGTTGACATGGATGACTTGTCCGGGTTTCAGGAGAAAGATCGTCATGATGAGGAGGTTGCCAGTGGCTGCTCTCTATTTCACTATTTAACATTTTAAACATAAATAAAAGCTCAAGTGATCACATAAAGCAATAACTGTAGTAACTCAGGTTCCATTTCTCCATCTTGACGATCACTATGCCATAACTGTTTCCAATCCATTGTTCAGATTTATTAATCTGTAGTTCCACAGAAGCTGGAGACACAAATCTCTCTGGAAAGCCACCTCCAAAGATTCTGATCCATCACAGACTTCCCTGCCGAACAAATGTGGGTAGCTTACTCCACACGCACTGGAACGCTCACTGTATAACGGAGAGTTCTCCCAAGTAACTTCCAGGTTTCTCTAAAGGAATACAATGTTTGTAGAAACATAAACAAGCAAAGTGAGCTAACATATACTGAAGCTTACATATATTCCATTAAAACAGTAACGCTGCAATTGTTTAGAACTTAGAAAAAAAATGTTTTTCAAGAAGGATGCTGACATTTTTTAGAATTGCGTACAACCAGAGATAGTAAAAGACAGACCAATTTTAGTCAGTTTTATTATTTTGTTATTTCCTATGGACAATGTACCCCCTTATTGCCCACCTCTGGACACATAGCTCTCACCGCCCATCTTGCACACTGCCGATGGCATGTGTCCAGGTATTTGCCCCCAAATGTTCTAGAAGTCTCCTCATTTTGGGAGCCCTTGTGAAATGACCTGGAAGTTGGCACAGGTGGTATGGACAGAGTTTGGATTTATACTGAAACATTTAACTCAGAGAAGTTTCTCATTTATTGAATAATCTAGAATTTTCCCTATCCTGCAATGTCTCCTCTGTCGGATACCAAGTTCCCATCTAGTATGGATCTATTTCTGTGTTCTCTCTTTGGTCCAGTTACTCAATATGCCTATTAATTATGGCTTAATCAATATGATTCTAGAATAACTCTGGATAACAGGTGGGTAGGTTCCCACTGTGATTTTTTTTTCCCTTCAAAATTGTCATGGGCTTCCCTGGCACTGATTTTCTTCATCCAAAATTTTAGGATCAGCCTATCTGATTCCTGGAGAAACTTACTGAGTTTTTTAATTGGATTCTGTTTGAACATAAATCACTTTGGCGGGAACTACCATTTTTACAATACCAAGTGTTTTTCATCACATGAATTTGATCTATCTCTCCTTTGATTTCAGTAACATCTATCAAATGCATTTTATATTTTCCCATGTATGTAATGGCTATGAATTTAATAAATTCATTTTTAGGTGCCATATATTTTTGAGCTCATAATTTTGAACCCTTCATTTCTGGTGTTCAGAAATGCAATTGACTTCTGTATTTCAACTTTATAATGCACCTATTACTAAACTCTCTTATTAATTCTAATACCATGAATGTAACATCTTTTGGGTTTTCTATGTAAACAATTATAAATCAATGAATAATGTGCAGGTTTTATCCATCCTATTCAATCCTTTTCCTCTTTAATTAATTTTCTGTATGTATGTTTATATATTTGCCTATGGTTCTGAAGACCAAGATTTCCTAAACAATGTTAGAAATCATGATACTGAAAATTTGTATCATGTTCCTACTTTTAAAAAGAATGTTTTCTTAACATTTCTTCATTAAGGATAATGTTTGCTAAAAATTTTAAATAAACTCCCTTTATCTGATTAGGGAAATAATAATCTATTCTTGTTTATAAAAAACTTGTTTTAAAGTTGTGACTGGGTATGCACTTTGAATCTTTTGAAATTATTATAGGATTTTCATTCTTAATCTGTAACTATAGTGAATAATAACAATTATTTTTAGTATTTAATCAATTTTGCATTACTGGATCTTGGTATATTTATATACTTGCAGACTAGGTTTGCAAATATCTAACATGCATATCTTGAGTGAGATTACCCTGTCAATGTTTTTTTTCCCTACTGTTTGGTTTAAGTATCAAAGTTACAAAAGTTATAGAAAATAATTAGAGAAGTCTTCCTTATTTTTTTATATTCTGAAAAAATATGTAAGATTTAGATGCTAAATGTTAGCAAATATTAGTAAAATATGCCTATAAAATCTCTGAGCATGGTATTTTTCTGTGAGGAGGTTTTTGGTTATCAATTGCATTTATTTAATGGTTAGAGTACTATTAAGCTCTTCAATTATTTGTGTGCTTTAATGAATCTGTTTTTAGATAAAATTCATTAACATGATTGCTCATTTTACTATTTAATTTCTACTCCACCCGAAGCTGTGTCCCACTTTTTCATTCTTAATATTATTTAGCTGTTATGTTCTCTTTTTCTTGATCAATTTTGCCACAGAATCACTACACTCCTAGTCTTCGTAGCACGTAAGTGTTTAGATTGTACATCTTCATTGCTCGTTTATTTTCTATTTCAATTTTAAAAGTATTCATTTACTTTTATTTTCCTTGGGCATAGTCTCTTTCTAATTTCTAAAGTGAAATATTTAGTTAATTAACTGATAGCTTTTTCTTTTTAATACATGCATTTAAGGTTGTACATTCTTTGAACAACTTTTTTTCTATATCATCTAGGTTTTTATCTGTTTTTTGTTTGGGTAAGCATTTTCTACTTTTAATATAAATTTTTAAAAATTTGGATGCATGCATTTTTATGACATATGTGGACTTTATTTACAAAGTCAGGATGGGGTAAGCTGCTTATTATGAATTTCTAATTTAATTTACGAGCAGAAAAGCAGTATGGATGAAACGGATTCTGTGAAATGTGTTGAGACTTGCTTTATAGCCATTAAGCAGCCAAGTTTGGTAAAAGTTCTGGGTGTGTTTGAAGAAGATTATTTACTTTCCATCTGTTTAGTGTACATTCTATATATGCTCATTAGACCAACCGTGATAATTGTCATTTGACTCTTCATACATTAATTGTCTTTTGGTCATTTTTTTCTAGTTATTGCAAACGATATTAAAGGTGTTAGGATTGCCTACTACTACAATATGAATTTTTGAATTTCTTCTTTTTATTTTGACAGTTTTTATTTTATATAGAAGTTTAGAGTTATTATATCTTTCTAGATAATTAAAGCTTTTATCATTTATTCTTATACTTCTTGACCCAATCAATGCCTAATTTTTCCAATGTTAGTTTTGCTCTTCAAACTTAATTTTTTTTTAAGTTAATATTTACCTGGTATATCTTTTTCCATCCTGTTTACTTTCAACCCTTCTGTGTTCTTAGGATTATTTATGTCCCTTGTTAACTACATATACCATTTTTTGGTTTGGTTTTTACTATAACAATCTTAAACTTTTAATAGGAATGCTGAGTCCAAATATGCTGACTGCTATTACTGACATGTTTACATTTACTTTTGTTACCTAAGTTTGCATTTTCAATTTCTTCTTCTCTTTTGTTTGTTGCTTCATTTTTTTTTTTTTCGAGTTTACCTTCTTTTGCATTGTTTGAGTTGGAGTGGTTGTTTTCTTAATCCACTTCTAATCTATTGATTTGGAAGTTATGTTATCTTTCTGTTATTTCAGTGGTAGCCCTGGAAATTCTAACATACTTAATAAATCTAAAATTAATTAACATCTTTACCCTCTCTTAACATTACAAGGATAATACAGTCCATTAACTCCATTCACTACTTCCTCCAGATTTACATATATTACATAATTTTACTTCTAAAATGGTCTTTAAATTGACAACCAGTTACATTTCACGATTGGCGTCGATGTTTCTTCATGTTTACCAATCACTTTACTATCATTTCCTTTTTGCATCCTAATTCTTCTTGAAATAATTCTCCTTCTTGAGGTGCACTCTTTAAAATTTTCTTTATTGGGGATTTGTTAGTGATGAACACTCTCAATTTTTGTGTTATAATCCATTTTTATTTTACTCCCTTTTGAAAGATAGTTTTCCTGAGTAAACAATTGTAGATTTACATTTATTTTCTCTCAGCACTATGAAAAGGTGAAGGTTCTCTTTCAGTGGCTTTAGATTTACCTTGTTGTTATTAGAAATGCAGGTATTATTGACATTCATTTGTAAGTACTACTTTCCCTCTGCCAGTTTTCAGATTTCCTCTTTGTCTTGTACATTCAACCTTTTGTCTTGTGCATTTGTCTTGAACATGTGTCACAGCTTAGATTTCTTATTTATCATGCTTGAGTTTCACTATATTTCCTCAATCTCAGAATGTGGGTCTCCTGACCAAATCTAAAAAAATCTTGAACACTGTATATCTGAATATTGCATATCACTTTTCTCTCTTTCCTCTCCTTCTGAAATCCAAATAGATCTCTATTATCATTTCAGTTACTCATATTTTCCATCTATTTGTCTCTCTATGATAATTATATCTTCATTTTCATCTAAACTCTTTATTCTCCCTGTTAAGCCTTAAATATACATATACAAATACATGTCTCTCTCTATAAGCCTGTATATACATATAGGAATATACATATTTTATAATTATATATAAATTTAATTTATAAAAGTTTTGTTTGGATCATTTTCATAACAGACTTTTGTTTTCTTACTCATACTTTAAATTTTCCATTTTATGACCTTGAATATATTAACCATACTTATTTTAAATCTGTATATAATTATTCCAATACTCGATATCTTTGTGGGTTTCATTCTATAGTCTTTTGTTTCTGCTGATCTTCCCTCATAGTGTTTTGTCTCTCAATATTTTTGTTAAATTTTTGCATTGCAAGTCACTGGAATTTTGCTGTAGGAATTCCTCAAAGCCCAGGTTAAAACAATTTATCCATATATAAGATATTTTGGATTTTATTCCATAAGCATGGAGTAACGACCAACCTGGGACAATATTAAACGAAATTATATTTGCTTAGTTTTTTGCACCATGCATGTATAAATCAAAGTCTCAAACTAATGTCAGAAACGAATTATTGCTGATTTCTCAAGGGACAGTAATATTTCCTCCAATATGAACAAGTCAGACAAATTTTCTCCCTTAGACTTTATTTTGTTTCTCTTTCAGTAAGGATATAGCCTAATTATTCACAGCAGGATGGTTCTGTCCTTCAAGAGTATTTTAGTAATTTGTAGAAACATTTTCAACTAGGAAATGCCATTGGCATTTACTGGGTAGAGCTCAAGAATAGCATATGCTTTACAATATACAAGACAATATATATAGCACAACAAAAAGTCATCATTCTTTTTTTTTTTTTTTTTTTTTATTTATTTTTTTAAATAATTATTTTTTATTGAAGGGTAGTTGATGCACAGTATTACATTACATTAGTTTCAAGTGTACAACACAGTGGTAGAACATTTATATACATAATTCGAGGTTCCAGCTATCACCCTACCAAGCTGTTACAATATCTTGACTATATTCCTTATGCTATACATTACATCCCGGATACTTATTTATTTTACCATTGGAAGTCTGTCCTTTTTTTTTTTTTTTTTTGTGAGGGCATCTCTCATATTTATTGATCAAATGGTTGTTAACGACAATAAAATTCTGTATAGGGGAGTCAATGCTCAATGCACAATCATTAATCCACCCCAAGCCTAATTTTCATCAGTCTCCAATCTTCTGAGGCATAACAAACAAGTTTTTACATGTAGAACAAATTCTTACATAATGAATAAGTTACATGGTGAACAGTACAAGGGGAGTCACCACAGAAACTTTTGGTTTTGCTCATGCATTATGAACTCTAAACAGTCAGTTCAAATATGAATACTCATTTGGTTTTTATACTTGATTTATATGTGGATACCACATTTCTCTCTTTATTATTATTATTTTTAATAAAATGCTGAAGTGGTAGGTAGATACAAGATAAAGGTAGAAAACATAGTTTAGTGTTGTAAGAGAGCAAATGTAGATGATCAGGTGTGTGCCTGTAGACTATGTGTTAATCCAAGCTAGACCAGGGCAATAAAACATCCACGTATGCAGAAGATTTCTCTCAGAACAGGGGGGGTGAGGTTCTAAGCCTCACCTCTGTTGATCCCCAATTTCTCACCTGATGGCCCCCCTGCGACTGTGCCTGTCTTAGGTTGTTCCTCCCTTGAGGAATCTTACCCGTCTCTGGCTAACCAGTCATCTTCTGGGGCCATACAGGGAAATGTAGAGTTGGTAAGTGAGAGAGAAGCCTTATTGTTTGAAAAGGTTAGCTTTTTACTTCTTTGCATATTTATGCCCTGTGGCTTCTATGCCCAGCATTTGTCTTGAGGTATCTTTACCACTTGGAGGAGTTATGATACTCGGTAAATTTGATATGAGGCACGAATTCTATTTAAGGGTTGTAATTAGGAAGGAAGAAGAAAAGCTATAGAAGTAGCAGGCGGAAGAAAACATGGGAAGATTGATTATTTCTTTGACATATCTTCTTGTAGAGTAACTTCAGCGTATATAGGTTTTAAGCTACTACTTAAATTGCGCACACACATTAACATAATAGGAGTATAGTTACATAACCAAAGCGTATCTGTCATTACCAGCCATCTCCAGTGAAACCAAGAAAACCATTAAGGCACCTTAGGCATTTGTGAAAACTTATCTATGATATGGTGGATATTGTCCAACTGAACTTGAACAGTCTGAGAGAAATCAGACAAATTAAAACAACCCATTCCTGGGGACTGTTCACATGCCATATGTTCTTTTAACAGTAAATAGTCTGTAGTTGTAAGATATTGGAGTGCTACAATTTGCACTTCTCCAAATTCTTGGTTGAGTTCCAACAGTATAGATCCAGTCAAATTTGTTGTTTTACTGTATGCACAGGCCAGCTTAGATATCTCCTTCCTCATTCCCATGGCAAGTCCAGGAACTGGTGGGATGAGTGCATCTACAGCTGTAGCAGTGCGTGGATCTTTGTTGGGATTTTTTGATGATCATCTTCTGGCATGAGTCTTCCAGAGAGTGCAGATGTTGGAAGTACTTTTTCATATCGTATCTTAGTTCATTTTCGGGGTAGCCCAATTAGGCTTTGATCCTCTGTATAAACACAAACAGACCCTTTGCCTACACTTTTATATGCCCTTTATACCCTTGTGTAGAACTCATTGGAGGTTACCACACAGAAACTGCCCTTTTTTTTTTTTTTTGCTTTGTTTTTGGTATCACTAATCTACACTTACATGACGAATATTATGTTTACTAGGCTCTCCCCTATACCAGGTCTCCCCTATAAACACCTTTACAGTCACTGTCCATCAGTATAGCAAAATGTTGTAGAATCACTACCTCCCTTCTCTGTGTTGTACAGCCCTCCCTTTTCTCCTACCCCCCCATGCATGTTAATCTTAATACCCCCCTACTTCTCCCCCCCTTATCCCTCCCTACCCACCCATCCTCCCCAGTCCCTTTCCCTTTGGTACCTGTTAATCCATTCTTGAGTTCTGTGATTCTGCTGCTGTTTTGTTCCTTCAGTTTTTCCTTTGTTCTTATATTCCACAGATAAGTGAAATCATTTGGTATTTCTCTTTCTCCGCTTGGCTTGTTTCACTGAGCATAATACCCTCCAGCTCCATCCATGTTGCTGCAAATGATTGGATTTGCCCTTTTCTTATGGCTGAGTAGTATTCCATTGTGTATATGTACCACATCTTCTTTATCCATTCATCTATTGATGGACATTTAGGTTGCTTCCAATTCTTGGCTATTGTAAATAGTGCTGCAATAAACATAGGGGTGCATCTGTCTTTCTCAAACTTGATTGCTGCGTTCTTAGGGTAAATTCCTAGGAGTGCAATTCCTGGGTCAAATGGTAAGTCTGTTTTGAGCATTTTGATATACCTCCATACTGCTTTCCACAATGGTTGAACTAACTTACATTCCCACCAGCAGTGTAGGAGGGTTCCCCTTTCTCCACAGCCTCGCCAACATTTGTTGTTGTTTGTCTTTTGGATGGCAGCCATCCTTACTGGTGTGAGGTGATACCTCATTGTAGTTTTAATTTGCATTTCTCTGATAATTAGCGATGTGGAGCATCTTTTCATGTGTCTGTTGGCCATCTGTATTTCTTTTTTGGAGAACTGTCTGTTCAGTTCCTCTGCCCATTTTTTAATTGGGTTATTTGTTTTTTGTTTGTTGAGGCGTGTGAGCTCTTTATATATTCTGGACGTCAAGCCTTTATCGGATGTGGCATTTTCAAATATATTCTCCCATACTGTAGGGATCCTTCTTGTTCTATTGATGGTGTCTTTTGCTGTACAGAAGCTTTTCAGCTTAATATAGTCCCACTTACTCATTTTTGCTGTTGTTTTCCTTGCCCGGGGAGATATGTTCAAGAAGAGGTCACTCATGTTTATGTCTAAGAGGTTTTCGCCTATGTTTTCTTCCAAGAGTTTAATGGTTTCATGGCTTACATTCAGGTCTTTGATCCATTTTGAGTTTACTTTTGTATATGGGGTTAGACAATGGTCCAGTTTCATTCTCCTACATGTAGCTGTCCAGTTTTGCCAGAACCACCTGTTGAAGAGACTGTCATTTCGCCATTGTATGTCCATGGCTCCTTTATCAAATATTAATTGACCATATATGTCTGGGTTAATGTCTGGATTCTCTAGTCTGTTCCATTGGTCTGTGGCTCTGCTCTTGTGCCAGTACCAAATTGTCTTGATTACTATGGCTTTATAGTAGAGCTTGAAGTTGGGGAGTGAGATCCCCCCTACTTTATTCTTCTTTCTCAGGATTGCTTTGGCTATTCGGGGTCTTTGGTGTTTCCATATGAATTTTTGAATTATTTGTTCCAGTTCCTTGAAGAATGTTGCTGGTAGTTTCATAGGGATTGCATCAAATCTGTATATTGCTTTGGGCAGGATGGCCATTTTAACGATATTAATTCTTCCTAGCCACGAGCATGGGATGAGTTTCCATCTGTTAGTGTCCCCTTTAATTTCTCTTAAGAGTGACTTGTAGTTTTCAGAGTATAAGTCTTTCACTTCTTTGGTTAGGTTTATTCCTAGGTATTTTATTTTTTTGGATGCAATTGTGAATGGAGTTGTTTTCCTGATTTCTCTTTCTGTTGGTTCGTTGTTAGTATATAGGAAAGCCACAGATTTCTGTGTGTTGATTTTGTATCCTGCAACTTTGCTGTATTCCGATATCAGTTCTAGTAGTTTTGGGGTGGAGTCTTTAGGGTTTTTTATGTACAGTATCATGTCATCTGCAAATAGTGACAGTTTAACTTCTTCTTTACCAATCTGGATTCCTTGTATTTCTTTATTTTGTCTGATTGCCGTGGCTAGGACCTCCAGTACTATGTTAAATAACAGTGGAGAGAGTGGGCATCCCTGTCTAGTTCCCGATCTCAGAGGAAATGCTTTCAGCTTCTCGCTGTTCAATATAATGTTGGCTGTGGGTTTATCATAGATGGCCTTTATTATGTTGAGGTACTTGCCCTCTATTCCCATTTTGCTGAGAGTTTTTAACATGAATGGATGTTGAACTTTGTCAAATGCTTTTTCAGCATCTATGGAGATGATCATGTGGTTTTTGTCTTTCTTTTTGTTGATGTGGTGGATGATGTTGATGGACTTTCGAATGTTGTACCATCCTTGCATCCCTGGGATGAATCCCACTTGGTCATGGTGTATGATCCTTTTGATGTATTTTTGAATTCGGTTTGCTAATATTTTGTTGAGTATTTTTGCATCTACGTTCATCAGGGATATTGGTCTGTAGTTTTCTTTTTTGGTGGGGTCTTTGCCTGGTTTTGGTATTAGGGTGAAGTTAGCTTCATAGAATGAGTTTGGGAGTGTCCCCTCCTCCTCTATTTTTTGGAAAACTTTAAGGAGAATGGGTATTATGTCTTCCCTGTATGTCTGATAAAATTCTGAGGTAAATCCATCTGGCCCGGGGGTTTTGTTCTTTGGTAGTTTTTTGATTACCGCTTCAATTTCATTGCTGGTAATTGGTCTGTTTAGATTTTCTGTTTCTTCCTGGGTCAATCTTGGAAGGTTGTATTTTTCTAGGAAGTTGTCCATTTCTCCTAGGTTTCCCAGCTTGTTAGCATATAGGTTTTCATAGTATTCTCCAATAATTCTTTGCATTTCCGTGGGGTCCATCGTGATTTTTCCTTTCTCGTTTCTGATACTGTTGATTTGTGTTGACTCTCTTTTCTTCTTAGTAAGTCTGGCTAGAGGCTTATCTATTTTGTTTATTTTCTCAAAGAACCAGCTCTTGGTTTCATTGATTTTTGCTATTGTTTTATTCTTCTCAATTTTATTTATTTCTTCTCTGATCTTTATTATGTCCCTCCTTCTGCTGACCTTAGGCCTCATCTGTTCTTCTTTTTCCAATTTCGATAATTGTGACATTAGACCATTCATTTGGGATTGCTCTTCCTTTTTAAAATATGCTTGGATGGCTATATACTTTCCTCTTAAGACTGCTTTTGCTGCGTCCCACAGAAGTTGGGGCTTAGTGTTGTTGTTGTCATTTGTTTCCATATATTGCTGGATCTCCATTTTGATTTGGTCATTGATCCATTGATTATGTAGGAGCGTGTTGTTAAGCCTCCATGTGTTTGTGAGCCTCTTTGCTTTCTTTGTACAGTTTATTTCTAGTTTTATGCCTTTGTGGTCTGAAAAGTTGGTTGGTAGGATTTCAATCTTTTGGAATTTTCTGAGGCTCTTTTTGTGGCCTAGTATGTGGTCTATTCTGGAGAATGTTCCATGTGCACTTGAGAAGAATGTATATCCCGCTGCTTTTGGATGTAGAGTTCTATAGATGTCTATTAGGTCCATCTGCTCTACTGTGTTGTTCAGTGCTTCCGTGTCCTTACTTATTTTCTGCCCAGTGGATCTATCCTTTGGGGTGAGTGGTGTGTTGAAGTCTCCTAGAATGAATGCATTGCAGTCTATATCCCCCTTTAGTTCTGTTAGTATTTGTTTCACATATGCTGGTGCTCCTGTGTTGGGTGCATATATATTTAGAATGGTTATATCCTCTTGTTGGACTGAGCCCTTTATCATTATGTAGTGTCCTTCTTTATCTCTTGTTACTTTCTTTGTTTTGAAGTCTGTTTTGTCTGATATTAGTACTGCAACCCCTGCTTTCTTCTCACTGTTGTTTGCTTGAAATATGTTTTTCCATCCCTTGACTTTTAGTCTGTACATGTCTTTGGGTTTGAGGTGAGTTTCTTGTAAGCAGCATATAGATGGGTCTTGCTTTTTTATCCATTCTGTTACTCTGTGTCTTTTGATTGGTGCATTCAACCCATTAACATTTAGGGTGACTATTGAAAGATATGTACTTATTGCCATTGCAGGCTTTAAATTCGTGGTTACCAAAGGTTCAAGGTTAGCCTCTTTAGTATCTTACTGCCTAACTTAGCTCGCTTATTGAGCTGTTATATACACTGTCTGGAGATTCTTTTCTTCTCTCCCTTCTTGTTCCTCCTCCTCGATTCTTCATATGTTGGGTGTTTTGTGCTGTGCTCTTTCTAGGAGTGCTCCCATCTAGAGCAGTCCCTGTAAGATGTTCTGTAGAGGTGGTTTGTGGAAAGCAAATTCCCTCAGCTTTTGTTTGTCTGGGAATTGTTTAATCCCACCGTCATATTTGAATGATAGTCGTGCTGGATACAGTATCCTTGGTTCAAGGCCCTTCTGTTTCATTGTATTAAATATATCATGCCATTCTCTTCTGGCCTGTAGGGTTTCTGTTGAGAAATCTGACGTTAGCCTGATGGGTTTCCCTTTATAGGTGACCTTTTTCTCTCTAGCTGCCTTTAACACTCTTTCCTTGTCCTTGATCTTTGCCATTTTAATTATTATGTGTCTTGGTGTTGCCCTTCTTGGATCCTTTCTGTTGGGGGTTCTGTGTATTTCCGTGGTCTGTTCGATTACTTCCTCCCCCAGTGTGGGGAAGTTTTCAGCAATTATTTCTTCTAAGATACTTTCCATCTCTTTGCCTCTCTCTTCTTCTTCTGGGACCCCTATAATACGGATATTGCTCCTTTTAGATTGGTCACACAGTTCTCTTAATATTGTTTCATTCCTGGAGATCCTTTTGTCTCTCTCTATGTCAGCTTCTATGCGTTCCTGTTCTCTGATTTCAATTCCATCAATGGCCTCTTGCATTCTATCCATTCTGCTTATAAACCCTTCCAGAGTTTGTTTCATTTCTGCGATCTCCTTTCTGGCATCTGTGATCTCCTTCCGGACTTCATCCCATTTCTCTTGCGTATTTCTCTGCATCTCTGTCAGCATGTTTATGATTCTTATTTTGAATTCTTTTTCAGGGAGACTGGTTAGGTCTGTCTCCTTCTCTGGTGTTGTCTCTGTGATCTTTGTCTGCCTGTAGCTTTGCCTTTTCATGGTGATAGGAATAGTCTGCAGAACTGGGACGAGTGACGGCTGGAAGGACTTCCCTTCTTGTTGGTTTGTGGCCCTCCTCTCCTGGGAGAACAGCGGCCTCTAGTGGCTTGTGCTGCGCAGCTGCGCGCAGACAGGGTTTCTGCTTCCTGCCCGGCTGCTATGGAGTTAATCTCCGCTGTTGCTGTGGGCGTGGCCTGGCTCGGGCAGCTGCTCCAAAATGGTGGAGTCGCGTTGGAGCAGGAGCGGCTGGGAGGCTATTTATCTCCGTAAGGGGCCTCCCTGCTCCCTGCAGCCCAGGGGTTAGGGTGCCCAGAGATCCCGGATTCCCTACCTCTGGATTAAGTGACCCGCCCTGCCCCTTTAAGACTTCCAAAAAAGAACCCGCCAAAACAAAACAACGCCCACCAAAAAAAAGAAAAAAAAATTTTTTTTTTTTATTTAAAAAAAAAAAAAAAAAAAAGGTGGTCGTTCGTTTTTCTTTATTCTCCGGTGCCAGCCTCAGGCCTCTGCTCACCGGTCTTTCTGCCCTGTTTCCCTAGTATTGGGGTCCCTATCCCTTTAAAACTCCCAAAAAGCGCTCGCCAAAACAAAACAGCAAAAAAAAAAAATGGTCACGCGCTTTTCTTATGTCCTCTGTCGCCCAGCCTCCAGTGCCCGCTCACTGTTCTTGCTGCCCTGTTTTCCTAGTATCCAGGGCCCTGCACTCTGGCCCGGATGGCTGGGGCTGGGTGTTCGGCAGCCCTGGGCTCCGTCTCCCTCCCGCTCTGCCTGCTCTTCTCCCGCCGGGAGCTGGGGGGAGGGGCGCTCGGCTCCCGCGGGGCCGGGGCTTGTATCTTACCCCCTTCGCGAGGCGCTGGGTTCTCTCAGGTGTGGATGTGGTCTGGATATTGTCCTGTGTCCTCTGATCTTTATTCTAGGAAGGGTTGTCTTTGTTATATTTTCATAGATATATGTTGTTTTGGGAGGAGATTTCCGCTGCTCTACTCACGCCGCCATCTTCTGCCCCTCTCTGTATTCTCATCATTCTTATAGATGAAAAAGATTGGAATTATTTGATCCTAGCATATAACTTCATCACCCATATAAACCTAAAGTATTTTTTCACATTTGAAAAACATCCTGATTTTTTTTCTAGGAATGCAGCTTTCATATTAATCATTAGTTTGCTCTGCTTGGAACTTTGCCAAAAATTGACCACTATTTCAGAAAATTGTTGCCCTTGGAAAATCACTCCTAGACTTAGAGCTACCATTCAATGCATTCATATCCACTGCAGTCACAGCTCTCACTTTTACAGCATGTCAACACATAAGTGTAAGCATCTGATGCCTTCAGTGTAGTTTTCTTCATCATTTATGTGTAGCACATATTAATTTTTATAATACATATAATTTATTATATGTATTACTTTATTATAATGTGCTTTTATTTCTTGTTTATGTCTAAGTTGGGGCAGTGCTTTAAATGCATAAACTATATGATTAGTTTGACTTCAGAATATAAAGGGGAATATTAGAAAATAGAAAAAAGAGGCTGTTGTTTCAATAGGTTTGTGAACCGCTAAGGCAGCCCTTCAGGGGGTTCCAGAATTATGCAGGTAATTCAGATTTTACTTCCCACCTAGAAAACCAAAAGCTTAAAACCAAAGCTCTAAGTCAGAGTAACAGAGTCCTGCGATTTGTGTTCCTGTTTTGTTTTTCTTCTTGAAGGATCTTCCCTAAAATCTTGCCAGGCCCAGCCATGCATTTAGTAGGATAAAAAAAAAGTAACTGATTTAGGATTTGCACCTGTAAATGGGGGTGCCAGTGCTTATCTTCCTTGCCCTACAAGATTTTTCCTTTTGTTAAAGCAGAATGCATATAAAAGTGCTTTACAAATAAAATCCTAAATAAATGCATATAATTAGTAGTGACAGTGTCCCCACAGCTTAATGATTTACACTAAGATCTCCAAAAGAACTCAAAATACCAAAAATACCGGCTTCCTAAGCTGGAAAACTCACCATTAAATGGTTTCCCAGCTTCAAGATTGTACCTCTCCCCCATCATCCTATGGCCCTAGGAGAAGTACCAGATATAAGCAAAGGAAACAACTGATTTTGAGGAAAAAAAGATTATCTTCTACCAGCAAAAGGTCTTAGAATGGGCAGGAAGACCACTGAATACGTCTGAGAAAAAGTAGATTCTTTTAAATTACCCGAAATTCTCCTGGCAGCTCAGTCACGGCCATAAAGCTCAGAGTTGTCCACCTGGGCTCTTTCCAGACGAGATAATTACAGTTTGCCTCCTGCCTGGCTCCTCATTCCCTGTCTTCTCCGCTACCCATAACACCCATTGCTCACGTTAAGCTCAGAAGAAGGACCTTGCATTGTTGAACAGTTACAACCTCTGGGCTTGAGGGGTGGAGGAAATGGAAGTGTCTTTCAGGACAGGAAACAGTAAATCATAATCTCTTCTTCAAAGATTGAAGGGACATTTGGAGCTCAGTAGGACAAACTTCATGTCGTCCGTCTGTTCAGCATATGATACGAGATGTTATGGATGATTACAGAAGGGTTTCCAGCTGGGTCTCCTAGTCCTTGAGAATAGACACTGGTAAGCCACGTGTGTGAGAAGGGAGGACAAACTTCCAAAATCATATTAGCAACAAAGGGCAAAGCATCAACAAAGATGCTGACAGCTCTCAACAGGAGTATGTACAACAAGGAGGGAGGCTAATTCTAAAAGACTGGTGGGAGAGAGATTTTGCAGACAAGCATGGTGGGCAGGAGTTAACAACCAGGGAATTGCAGTTGCACACAGACAGGCACAGAGGTGGGGGTTAGCAGCCATAGAAGGAATGACAGAGGCTTCAGAGACCATGCAGTCTTACCTACTGATTTATTTCAGGAATAAACTAAGGTCCAAGGCATCAAGCACATTGCCCAAATTTTCACAATAAGTTGGGACAACACTAGGACAAGAACTCAGGGTTCCAGACTCCATTGCAGTTATACCATCTCCCCAAAGTTAATGAAGTTTGCAGCTAGAAGGAACTCAGGGCCGTGAGATAGAAAATTTTGCTCAGCTTTGACCCACCAAATGCTACAATATTGACCACTTCTAAATGGCAGCATTTCCATTCTCAAACTAGGCACTTTTTCCCAGTACATGTGGGCCAGGGACTATCACGGTGGCTGGAAGGATGCTGAATGTTAAAGAATACCTTTTAATTTATTTATCACAGCTGCTGCCAAGGAGCCTTAAGACATTGGCTCTTCTGGAAAATGTGGTAACTTGGGGTGTGAGCTTGACTTCACTGATTGCACACCTAATCATTAGCCAATGAACTAGACCACCACTCTTGAAGCTTCTCAGTTTTCCATGTTGTAGTAAATGCACCAGGAAAAGCAGATTCAAGATTTATTGCTTTCTATTTGAGGCTTTTAGCAACACAAAAGTAAATTTGAGAAGATGCATCTCCCTGGTTCAAAGACAAGAGGATCTAAGGATAAGAAAGCAGGCATCTGATTCTTGCTAAGCAGACAAAATGAGAAGGTTCTGAGCTCCAGCACTGAAAGCACAGGTAGTTATCACAAATAGAATGCTGAGCAAAAGGACTCAAGCACAAAAGGGTACATACTGTACTATTCCTTTTACATAATGGTTTAAAAACAGGCAACACTAATCTTTGTTATTAAGAGTCTGGAGAGTGGGGAAAAGTTACCCTTGCTGGGGCTAGTGACTGGGGGGGACGGGACAGGACTTCTGGGAGCTTATGAGTATCTATGTCTGGATCTGGGTGCTTGCTAGTCATGTGGGTGTGTCCACCTCGTGAAAATTTTTCAGGCTGTAACTTATGATTTGCTCACTTTTTGTACAGAAAAAACTTTATGTTATATGTTATATATATATATATATATATGTATGTATATGTTTATATATGTATGCTATATGTGAAACTTCAATCAAATTTACAAAAACAAAAATACATCCAAATAGTAATACTTGGGGGAGGCAGTTCTGGTGTAAATTTCTGGTTAAGAAGGAGGAGAGTGTTGTGTCTGTTTCAAATTCCTTTCAGTTTTATGGCTTTACTTACTGGCGATAGGGTTAGAGAACAAGAAGAAAGGGAGAAGGGAGAGGCCCCACACACGTGCAGGTCACTGCTGTCGGGTGGGACTGGTTAGACAGTATATGTGCTCTAAAATGCAGAACCGAAGGCTGATCTTTAAAGGTGTAAATTGATCAGGTCAAATCAATCCTGCAAAAGTTCACTTCTCTCTGTTAGATACCTGGAACAGGACACCACTGTAGCTTGTACCTAGCTAGTGAAGGAATCTGTTCTCAGCTTGGATTCTAGTCAGGACGTGACTCTACCCACAAAAAGAAGTTAAAATTCCCTTCCCTTCACTGCAGGGCAGCAGGAAAGAGAAAGCAAAGAAAAAGGACACAGAGAACTCAGGAATAGAGTACTATGGGCCAAAGAGGGAGAAGCCTGATAGATAACTGACAGTCCAAAGAGCTTAATGGAGAAATAAACTCTCCTAAGCAGTAAGATGATACACTCTCCTAGAGTGAACGCTGAATAAATGTCTGTGTAAAGAATAACAGTTTTGATTTTCAAAAGCTACATCTTACAAGAACTGGAATTTGACATGCACAGGATATAGAGCAGTGTACTTTATCACTCATTTGTTCTGTCAAATGCTGGAGATATGGCATAAATTAAGCAGGTGAAACCTCTGTTATTATTGGGCTTAAAATTATAGTGTGAATGTTGGAAAGAGAACATATATAAATGAGTGGGTAGGTGAGTTATATGTACTATGCCAAACGGTAAGATGTACTATAGAGAGCATCAGTAGGTGGGGAGCAGGGTGGGTTGCTATTTTATATGCAGCAATTACGGAAGCTCTCACTACTCAGGTGAGAGCTGGAGTCTCAAAGAAAGTGAGGGAATGAGATATGTAGACAATATGGGAAAGGAAGGTTCCAGGTTAAGGGAAGAGCAAGTACAAAAGGCAGGAATGTGCTTGGTATTCAAGGAACAACTAAACCAGTGTGACTGGAACAGAGCAAGAAAGGAGAAGGATGTGCTAATTTCTCCATATAGCTTTAAATCTCTTCCTGTGACCTTCTTGAGGTTTAATATTTTTTTTCTTTTTCAGACTTCATAAGTGGATCCTTTTTCTTTCTCCTTTATTATATCATGATGTCAGTGTTTGGAACTACTAATTTCTCATTAAAAATCTCCAAATGTATTCCGTAAGTATTAACCACATCTCATCAATTCTAGCACACACTTTCTTCCACGTTTTAATATCTCTCAGATAGAAATTTATCTTATAATATCAATGGCATCTTACCATGATAGTGGCCAGGAAGCAGCTATGATGTGACTCACTAACAAACGTGACTGTACATGTTCATATTTTTGCTTCTTAACTTGAGGTACAAGCACTGTTGGCAACTGCCATGTGAAATGTCTTCAGAAAGTTTTCCCTATAACTTGGCAATGAAATAAAGTTTGTGGACACAGAAATAGATCAGCAGAGCACACATTTGTATTAGTGATGTACATTTTGACATTAGACAAAGAACAATGTACAGTTCCATGTTTTTGTGCAAAGCAGCTCCGGAATACTTAAGTGGATATAGGAAAGGAATCTATTCCCAAGTAGATGAAGCTGTCTTACATTTTATTCCTGAGATACATGAAAAAGAATTGCCCATCACACACTAGGCAAAGCAACTGAAGAAAGGAGAAATTGCCAAATCCCTTGGAACAGATAGAAGACATTTTAAAGCAGTAAGCGCTGGTATGTCTCACACATGCATGATGCAGGACGATTGTCCAAGCATCAGACATCAATGTGACCAAGACGTCCTGCTAATTTTGAACAGAGGCTGCTTAAATTCTAGTTTCATATGACTCAGTTGAGAAAAAAAAATTTAAACTATGAGTCTGATCAAACAAAAAATGCTGATGAAACATCAGCATTCCTTGCCATGCCTTTGAATTATGCTGAAATGCTAAAGGTGATAAAGAGATTAAGATCACACACACAGGGTACAAAAGCAGCAATAATTGCTTTATGATGCTCCACGTAACTATAATTAGCTGAAAGTAGCTATGATATTTAGTTATAAACCGTAGAACAATACCTGAGAATGAGATGCCCCTCAAAGATATTATTAGATGTGCACGGAAAAATGGGTGAACCGCAGTTGAGCTGATGGAGAATTGGCTCCATGTCATCTGAAAAAGACGTGAAGGTGAGTCTTCAAGGATAAGTAGGAGTTTTCTAGGTGGATAAGGAAGAAAAAGTCATTACAAACCAGAAGAGAGCATAATAAAGATACAGAGGAAAATAAACTATTTGGAAAACAAAGGTTCAGTTTGGAAAAGAACTTCTACACAGCAAGCTTCTGTTTGGCCACACCCTTAAGATAAAACTGCTGAGCCATTGAGAACTGCACAGAGGTCTTAATAATAGAGCCCTTTAGGGATGGCACAGCCCAGATCGCACTATTTAAGGTGCTGACTACTTCCAATTTTATTCCTCTTTTTTTCCCCCCTGGGCTTATTACAGAGCTTATTCGACACTGGAAATATTCTTGAATTGAAAATATGATTATACGATTTTAGTAGCTTCAATGTTGTCCTGTAAAATGCTGAGCACACAGAAGGCCTCAATGCATATATTGAGGGGTAGCTTTATTTGCCAAAATTTTTCATGAGCTCAGTTGTCAAGATTCATTACCAAATGGCATAGGCACTATGTTTCTTTCTTCTTCTATATCACCATACAGATACGCTCCGTCTGGTCCCTCCACAGTGCTATGCCCCTGTTCATAATCCGTGCTGCCTTGACCTCTGCTTGTCCCCACTCGCTGCCATGTCACTAAAATTTATACAGTGCAGAGTATTTAATGCAGTATTGCTAGAGGAAGGGTAACATTTCCTCCCAACAATGGTACTTGGGGCATCAGCTCACTCGGTACGATTTTTGGGAAAAACGTATAACTCTCCTGTACGAAATGAAAAAGCATCCTCATCTGATTAATCTTATCTTAGGTCTTTTTGCTTTTGGCAAGAACCAAGGAGTTTACACCTCTTTCCCATTAGCACCGAATAAATTAAAAGCCACAAACAAAATACAGCCCAATCTTTGGCTTAGGGGCTAAACAGAAGGGCTTACATTAATAGGAAATAAATATTTCAGATATTCAAAGCCAAGACAGGATTTTTGTGCTGAGAACTTTCAGTCTATCCAACTCACGACTGAAGATTCATGACCAGCTGTAGAAGAGATGGTGTGAAGAGACAGAGACAGACAGGTGGACACACAGACAGACATGGGCCACTTCATAAACATGCTCTTGATTTAGCTTCAAATAGAAATCTTGCTTATTTATCAAAATAGGTACAAAAAAAAAAAACCTTCTTCCATCTTTTTATAGATTTACATTATTATTGAGGATGCTGGTGGTGTCTCTGTTTTAAAAAGAATGTTCTATTTCACAGAGCTAAGATTGATCACCAACTTGTGCTGGCCAAGGAGAGACACTGAATACTGTAACCTCAATTTACCATGTCACTAATTTGGCAACAAGGGATCATTTTTAATGGAGTGAAAAAAAGATACCATTTTTCTTCTGTGTCTTTAAAGCCAATTTTTTTTCTTTTGCTTCTTGAAAGAGAAGTAATGTCACAAATTTCATCACTATAATATCAACTGTAAGAACTGGCAGGCACATTAAAAGGTAGCTAGTCCAATCCTCTCATTTCACAGATGAGAAAAAATAAATAAATTGACTTGTTTCAGACTTTACAGCAAGCTGGTGACAAATGCAGAATAGGACCCAAGTTCTGGTTTTATGCAACTCATCTGCTCAAGACATTTTATGGACCAAGTGGTGCCTATCAGGACATCTGGATTACTGAGTGCACCACAGACTCCATTGAGGTAAAGTTCAAGAACACTCAGCATCTCTTTTTCTGTAGGTTCACTGACTTACGAACTACAAGTCAAAGGAATTGAGGTGAGTGTTTGGAGGAATTCATAATTAAACCTGAGAAATGAACAGCCTGGTTGCTGCACACCGGCTTCCCAGTCAAACTAATTCTGGGAGAGCTGTCGTATGCCTACATGCATCTCCCCATGTCCCAGGTGAAGAAATTGAGGCATAAGAAAAAAACAAAATAAAACATGTAGCTAAAGAAATAGTTTTGGAGCAAAGGTTTCTCTTTCCGGGGCTGCATTCTGCAACCCAGAGCTGGTGTGATCCCGTACAGCTCTCATGATTCAGCGAGGATGCCGGCCCAATCAATAAATAATACGGAGCGGTGAGAGATTGAGGTCTCTCGGCAGCTTTACCAAGATCTATTAAAAGTAATTTCAGTTCCCTTTTGAATTGCAGTCCTTCTCTTAGCTCTGCCAGGGGTTTTTTATTTTATTTGTTCTTCCATTTTTGGATGGCTGCCTTTGTTGGCTGTGGGATGGATTTGGTTATCTCATTTCATTTGGTGCTTTCCACCCTGCTTTTATGAGTAGAGCGGGTTGGAGATAGATTCCACACTTGCTGCCTGAATGGGATGGAGGAGAGACCTCTCAACAACCTCGTCCAGTCCTCCCAGGGGACCAAGTCCCTCATCTCCATGGGAGAGTGTCCCCCATGAGCCTAGGACTCCAGAGATACACCCAAACTTGACTAGTGCTTTTCAGACTTACTTTGGGGCAGAGGAGTGCTTGCTGCTGCCAGGATGACAGCCAGTCCAAAGCCACAAAATCAATCAGCAAATCAAACTGCAATTCTTTGTTGAGCAGCTACTGTGCACCTGTCACACTGAGAAGCTACATAAGGAGCCTGGTGGAAACCGTGGCTCAGAAGGACTGAAATTTTCCTCATTGACTTCTTTGTCCCCATGCATGCAGGGATGGGCAGGATTCTTCTCTGACAGGGCAGGTAAGTTGACCAAGGTCATGCAACCATTTAGTTACAGGGGTTGAAATCAAAGCCACGTATGTTTAGGACACCACAGTATCTTTTTTCACTCGCCATCTCCCAAGATATTGCAATGCTAATCCCCAAAATGACAAGCCATGATTTGAACAGTCCTCTATGAAACTGTATCTAATTACACCAATCCCCTGCTAGCTGCTCCCCAGAATTAAAGATATCTTGTACTTTGCAGAAGTAGGTTGCCTTCATTCCAGTGATGAGAAGGGAGGAGAAGGCCTTGCTTCAGAAGCTCTGCAAAGTGACAGCCCCTGCTAAGCATGCATTGGCCACACTTTATCCCCTGTGTTAAAGATGGGTGGCCTATCTGGTCCTGGCAGGGGTCCAATAGTGCTTGTATTTCTTTCCTTACCACAGCATGATGGAAACTGTGCTGCTCTGTTTCTTTCAAAGGGCATATCCTTTTACAAGAATAGCACTGGAAATATTCTGGCCATGATACCCATGGAGGCTTATCATGCTGAGGAGCTGCTGGATTCTGAAGCTTGGTTCTGATGGAGGTGGAGTTACGCTGCACCTGAGCCAGAGCCTCAGGAAAAGCTGAGGCCAGCGGACCTGCATGGTCTGGCTTGAAACCGTGTGTCTGCTTGGGATGCTGATGGATTTCCAGAAAGAACTAAAAGAGTTCATTGGTGCTTTGGCTATTTCTCTCCACCATATTCTAGCTAATAAAGGAGACACAGATTTCCTCAGATTTTCAGAGCCTCTCTCAGATCAGGTTCTAATTTATTTCTGAATATGAAGGAATTTGAGTCCAGGTAATAACTTAACATAATTGGCCTAGTGTTTAACAACTTTCTTCAAGCTCAGTATGATTCAGGAGGTTGCTTACTCTTAGGATCCTGTAAACCTTATTGTAGAGCTAAGATTTATGACATGAAGAACAATAATAAAAGATAGTAAATGACTAAATGCCAAGTTGAATAATTCCAGTTATACATGCTTGACTAATTTGGAAAAGGGATTACTCAATGTAGATTATTTGGGGTGGATTATTTTTGATCAAGTCTTTATTGAGAAAAAGGAATTTGAACCCAGTGAGAGCTGAGTACACAGAGAGGAGGAGAAGGTGGAGATTTTAGGCCTCAGGAATGAGCTTGGGAAGAGGAGCAGGCCGGACTGGAGCAGAGGCTATGCAGGTTCCCCTTCCCTTGCTCTGGAATTCTTTTCCTAAACCCAAGGGCCAAAAGAAACCAAGAGACCCACCTAAAGAATGGCTAACACAGTGTGGAGTTAATTTCCTGCAGAAGACACTTAAGGCAATTGGAATTTCATTCTGTCAGTACTAAGAGCTTCCCGGAGAAGTTACAAAGCCAATTTAGATCAATTGAAAGAATTTCACTACATGACAAACGAAAGGGCATTTCCATATAAAGATGTAGCTACTGCCTCCCCTGTGCATTAATCTTGAAATTCTATCAAAAAGCAACAATAATTAACTTTGCTCAGCATTATTTTGAATAAAACAATATTTTTATAGCCCATGAGTTGGTTATTTTCTAGTTGTTTATGGATTTTTTATCTTTAAAGATGAATTATTGTGTCACAAAGGAGAGATAGATTAGCATAAATAAAAACTTTAGAGGGAGACACACATAAATATGAATCCCAACTCTGCAATTACCAGTTACGAAACCTTGAGCAAGAAACTGACATTCTCTGAGGCTTGGTTCCCAGACAAGTACATGGAATCCAATATTTGTTTCATAGAAGATGATAGGACGTTAAGTAAGATGACATAAAAAAATATATACCCTAGACATGGTAGTCACTAAATAAAGGGGACTGTTGTTATTTTTACCTTATTCTGTAGAAGTTTCTCCTATTTGTTGGGAGTCAGCATAGGGACATTATATCACAATCCTTCATTACTTTTTCTCTTTACTTTCTTTTCAATTTTGATTTTTTATGCTAGTGAGCCCAAACAAGTACTGAAATTAATCCTAAAATCCCAGAGCCTGAATGCTATCCCAGAAGGCTGTGAAGAAACCAGACCTAGATCAAATAAACTTAAAACATGCAGGTTATGTAAATCCAAGGTCTACAAAATTCAGTTACTTTCATACGGGTGAAAATTTTGCCCAACTAGTTGTCCCAACAGAAAACACAGCTGGATTGACTGAATTTCTAACTTATCAACAAGTCATGTCATTACCATCTCACATGAGTTGACTGGAAATCTGTATGTGGTCAAATCATGAAGCTCATGGATAGTTGATTTTATTTTCTTTTTCTTTCTTTCTTCTTTTTTTTTTTCTCTGAACTGCTTGATAACTACTCAGTAGTCACATGTGTGAAGTAAACAAAATAAAAAAGATTAGTTTCAGGTACAAATGGAGAAGTGATTTGGCATGGTGGAGAGTCAGAATATTACTATGAACCAGGAAGATTCTACTGAGCTTAATATTCTATAGACTGTAGAAGCAATTTTTTAATTCTTCACACTTAGCATATTGAGAATGCTTAATAAGACTGCACATGCCATACCAGCATTCTGATACACTGCCTCACTTCCTCTCTGTTGAACATAACTAATACACAGAGTGATGTGGTTGCCAAGAAAACTCATATTATCTTGAGCGTCTAGAAGTGTGGCCTCTAGAATGAGGAATCTATTGGTTCTTTACTCTTTTCTGTGGGTGATACTGAATTCATTCCCTTTAAAAGGATTACTGGAACTCTGGAATGACTGAAAGGATTCAATCCTGTTATATGACAAGTGATTGAAGAAACAGATATTTATCTTGGACAAAAGGGCAGTGTCCATGGAGAGGACCTTAATTCTTGTCTATTACTATTTGACTTTCCACCATATCTCTATTAAAATAGGGTTAACAATGGTGATAATGACAATAAGTAACCTACACTGAGCACTTACTATGTGATGGACCCTAGACTAAGTTACTAAGTTTTATGTCACTCAATTCATATAAAATCAATGAGGTTTATACCATTAATGCATCCATTTAACAGATGAGAAAACCAGGGCACAAAGAGAATAAGTAACCTGTCCATGGTCAAACAGTAAATTGGAAGGGTTGAGGGTGTCACTTATCTCCAGAGCCTATAATCCTAGAATTTGTCTGGCATGGCCCTGGTAGGTGAGAGGGTAACCATTTGGTGGGAACAACCATGAGTGATTTAAGGAGGTGGATGTTGAAACATGGAAGAAAGAATTACCAAGGCAATTAGGTGAAACAAGTCTGCTAGGATATCCCCCCACAAGTTTTCCCTGATGGGGTCAAGAGGACTCTCTTCCTTTTAGGTTATTGTATAGAGAAGCTCTGTAGATACAGAAGTGAGATGTAAAGGGTGTGGACCAGCTTCAGTACTGACTCTGGTGATTCTTAGCTATGTAACCTGGGAAATAAAGGTGACTTAACATCTTATGCCTCTCTATAAAGTGTGGTTTAAAACATCCACTTTAAGAAGTTATATAATCAGTTCTATAAGTATTACTGGAAGATGAACCATCACAATCTATTCTTACTGATATCAAGCTGATTTCCCAGAATATTTAGGGCTCAGGGAGAGAGACACTTGCAGGAACAACTTTGGGAGACAGGGATGCTTCTACTCTGAATGGGAGATGAGAGCTTCTGCCTGGGTTAACCTGTCTCCTGTGAAAAAGCTAAGCCCAAGATGCCATGTGCAGCATAAACAGATGGGACTTTAGCTAACAACAGTATTGCCCAGTGTTGCATTTCCTCAGTGTTGCTAGTGAGAGATACTAACTAGCACATTCTGCATGACAGAGGGTCTCTGAAATCAAATTCATTTGGGAAATGTTCCTACTAGATGCCCCTCTTATGGAGGTCAAAAATTATTAGTTTCTGAAAGATTCTTCTCACTCCCAGTAAATGTAACCTTGTAACTGAACAATCCTATATTAGGATTATGCAGGATTTCTTCCTGAAATGCAAGAAGAAATCTTTCAGGGTGAACCACTCACCAATACCTTTTGGTAGAAAAATAGTACTATTGGTTCTGCAAAGGAATTTGAAATTCATAAGCCATTATTATTAAAACGTTGTATAAGATAGGAATAAAATTCACAAGCCATTATTATTGAAACATCATTTAAGATAGGAATAAAAAGAAATATTTTAAATAAACGTACTCCACATCTAAATAACAACACATTATATAGCAAAGTAAGATGGTTTCCATTAAAAAGAGGAAATGGACATGGATGGTTGTATAGCCATTAATTTTGACATTTTCTTGGAGGTTTTAACACATAATGATAAGGAAACAACATGAAATAACTGATATAAACAACCATAGTGAAAGAAGAGAGTTTTCCCTTTTTTACCCAAGACACCCTGAAAAACACCATCAGAATAATTTTGGAAAAGCAGCTGGATGCAAGTTGAAGTAAAAACATGGAGCACATTTCTTCAGCAGTAGGCGCCTAGATATGGAAATGGGAAACTTAGTTCGCTTAAAATGGCAGCAAAATCCATAAATGCTGAGGGGTGAATTCAGTGAGAAAGGCACAGGAATCATGTGGAAAGAGCTTTACAAATGTTACTAATATATAATCATATCTGAATAAAAATGGAAAGGCATCCCTTGTTCTTGAAGAGAAAGACGATTCCAATTCTCTTAAAATTAACATTAATTTAATGCAATTCCAATTGGAATCCCTGATTTTCAAAAGTGGAAAAAATCATCCTAAAGTCAGGGTGGATGAATGAATGTCCAAAAAGAGTCAAGGCAACTGAAAAAGAATAGTGGGAAAAAGATTGCTCATGAGATATCAACGCAGTCCAAAAAGAAATTGTGATCAGATCAATATGGCATTGGTATAACAACAGAATTATGAGAAGAATAACTAATTCAGAAGTGGAACATATAGTACACATAAAATGTTGAATATTCATGTCAATTCAGTAGAAAAAGGATAGGATATTCTAAAAACTGTCAGCCTATATTGCTCTTCCTCTAGAAGAAAAACGCACAGAACCCTGTTTATCACCATATTCAAAAATCAATTACACACAAAGGTTTAAATGTGAAAAAGTAAACACTGAGGTTTTTGTCCAAAACAGTTTAGAAACTCCTGGTACAAAGTGACCTATCAAGTCTTTTCATCTAAATGCTATAAAATAATGATGGAAATCATTAGCTATATAAAAATTACAAACAATCATATGGCAAAAGATGTCATACAAAAAGTTGATACACCATAGATTTGGGTAAAAAGAAATTGTAAAGCAGAGAAGTATTAATATGCATACTACACAAAAATGATTAAAAATTTAAAGAGTACACAAAAAAATGTAAAAATAGATAATCCATAGAAATGCAAGTAAAAGCATCTAATTTATAAGTGAAATGATCAAATGCACGACTAGTCAGGAAAACCCAAATAAAAAATGAGATATCATCTAAAGAAGAAATCCAGATGGCCAACAGGCACATGAAAAGATGCTCCACATTGCTAATCATCAGAGAAATGCAAATTAAAACCACAATGAGATATCACCTCACACCAGTAAGGATCGCCATCATCGAAAAGACAAACAACAACAAATGTTGGCGAGGTTGTAGAGAAAGGGGAACCCTCCTACACTGCTGGTGGTAATGTAAATTAGTTCAACCATTGTGGAAAGCAGTATGGAGGTTCCTCAGAATGCTCAAAATAGAAATACCATTTGACCCAGGAATTCCACTTCTAGGAATTTACCCTAAGAATGCAGCGCTCCAGTTTGAAAAAGACAGATGCACCCCTATGTTTATCGCTGCACTATTTACAATAGCCAAGATATGGAAGCAACCTAAATGTCCATCAGTAGATGAATGGATAAAGAAGATGTGGTACATATACACAATGGAATATTATGCAGCCATAAGAAAAAAACAGATCCTACCATTTGCAACAACATGGATGGAGCTAGAGGGTATTATGCTCAGTGAAATAAGCCAGGCGGAGAAAGACAAGTACCAAATGATTTCACTCATCTGTGGAGCATAAGAACAAAGGAAAACTGAAGGAACAAAACAGCAGCAGAATCACAGAACCCAAGAATGAACTAATAGTTACCAAAGGGAAAGGGACTGGGGAGGATGGGTGGGAAGGGAGGGATAAGGGTGGGGGAAAAGGGGGCCTTACGATTAGCATGTAGAGTGCATGGGGGGCACAGGGAGGGCTGTGCAACACAGAGAAAACAAGTAGTGATTCTACAGCATCTTACTATGCAGATGGACAGTGACTGTGAAGGGGTATGTGGGGGGGACTTGGTGAAGGGGGAAACCTAGTAAACATAATGTTCTTTCTGTAATTGTAGATTAATGATACCAAAATTTTTAAAAAATGTTATTAAGAAAAAAAATGAGATATCACTTTATGTCTATCAGAGCAATAAAAATATTTTAAAACTAAATACTGTAGCAGAGTTTTCTGCTAGAATGAAAGCTCCACTGAATGATATTTCTGCCAGTTTTATTCACTGCTGTATCCTTGAAAAAATAGTAGGTAACTATTCAACATTTGTGAAATGAACAATAGACATAGCTAACAATTCTACTGCACTTACTCTGTGCCAGGCACTAATCGTTTCACAAGTAGTAATTGATTTAGTTATTCCCATTTTACAAATGTAAAGGTACAGGGTAGCACAGATAACAAGTAGCAGAGTTAGGAATTGATCCCAGGCAGTCTGGTACCAGATTTTCTGTACCTGATGACAAGGCTGTATTATCTTTTCCCACATCCACATTGCTGGCTGGGACATGAGAGAAGAGCACAGCCTTTTAATGGAAAGTAATCTGGCAGGAATGCCCCTCCTAAAAGGGAAAATACCAAAAAGTAAGGATATGTGAAAGGACATTTATCATCCCATTGTTCGAAGTGGGCAAAATGGAAACAAAGGGCATGGCTGAATAACTTATGATAAAAGCACACTGCAAAACAGTACACAGCTATGAAAACATAAAAATTAGAAATATGACAGACTGCTTAGATCAATCTGTCAATAATGTGTCAATAAGTATAAAAGTCTTTTTATACTTATATTAGTAGAGGAACATTTCTGGGTTGTTACCATGGGTGCCCAGGGGATTAGAGTCTGACACTAATGTGAGTGGAACCAGGAGATGCAAACAGAAAGCAAACAAAAATAGGAAAAATAGAGACTGTACATTTACAAATGTGTATGATCACATTTATACACCTTTGTGAAATTATGTATAAGAATAAAATTAAAGTGTCTATTCACATTGGTTGTTTTTTTTAAATGGATTGATTTTCTCATTTCTGAGTTGTAACAGTTGTTTATATATTCTGGATTCAAGTTCTCTATTAAATGTGTTTGTTAAAATCATTGTCTCCCAGTCTGTGGCTTGCTTGTCCTTTAATTGTATTAATGCTCTTTTTTGAATAGCAAAAGATTTAAATGTTAACAGCATTCAAAAGATCGATTTTTCTTTTTCACATTCAAATGCTCTTTTATGAGTTATCTAAGAAATATTTGCTTACCACCATGGTCACAAAGATTTTCTCTTATGTTTTCTTGCAAAAGTTTATAGATTTCTCTTTCATGTTTAAACCTCTGATCCACTTCTAGTTAATTTTTGTGTATGGTTTGAGGTAAGGGCTAACATTTGTTTAAAATATTCAGTCATCAGGGAAATGGAAATTCACACCACAGTGAGAGACCATTACAAGTCGACAGAATGGCTAAAATTAAGGAGACTGACAATATAAATGTTGACAAAGATGTTTGGCAACTGGCACTCTCATACATTTTTGGTGGGAACATAAAATGTTACAATCACTTTGGAAAGCAGTTTGATAATTTCTTATAAATTTATGCCTCAACACACTTATCATGTGTCCCAGAAATTAATTCCTAATTAATTACATAGAAGAAATAAAACCATAGATTCCCACAAAGACTTGTAAATAAATCTTCATATAGCTTTATTCATAATAGCTCCAAACTGGAATTAGCCTAGATGTCAATCACCAAGTGAGTGGATTTTTAAAAAATTGGTGCATCCACAACCCTATTCAGTAATTTTTTTTGGAAAATGAACTACTGATTATGCAATATCAGGGATGAGTCTCAACAACATTATCCTGAGTGAAGAAGCCAAATATAAGTATACTCTGAAGAGTTAAGGCTGGGTCTTATTTTATCAAAGCTAAATTATACTTCAGAAAAAGAAAAAAAATGAATTATAAAAATAAAACACACAAATAAATTCCCTAATGACGATTCTCTGCCACCAAAACTATTTGTGTTCAGCATTGATTTTTTGAACTTCTCTGATACTTGCCAGACTAATGATTAAGGTTAAGTTCCTTTCCAAATGTATTTGAAGCAAAGGATCCAATTTTTTCTTTATTTTTTTATTTTGGTATCATTAATATACAATCACATGAGCAACATTGTGGTTACTAGATTCCCCCCATTACCAAGTCCCCACCACATACCCCATTACAGTCACTGTCCATGAGCACAGTCAATTTTTCTTCTTTTTTTAAAGGGAATGCTCTGCTCCTCCAAAATTTTGGACCCACTAATTTCCTGGGCATTTCATATAAACTACCAATGTCCATCTTGAAAATTGCAAGTGTGAATTTCTTGAGTTAATATTCTCTCTGAGTGTTGGGCCTAATTTTGTCTCATAGAGACAACTATTGACCTTTGCTATATAATTCCTAACATGTTCTAATAAAATCTGTCACACACAGGCAGTGCATTATAAAGAATTTACAGAACTTCCCCAGCCTTAACTCTTCAGACAGCCTCTTGTTACCAGGTAATCCATGGATACTCAATGTGGACCCTGCTTTGTGCCCCTGTGGAGGTAGAGACAGGTTAGATCAAGATCAGGGAGCCAGGTCTTGGCTGCACATTCAAATCACTTGCACAGCTTTTCGAAAATACTGCTTCCCCAGCCCCACCTCAAGCATACTCTATCAAAATGTCTGAGGGTGAGACTCGGGCATTGATTGTTCTAAGCAGTTTTGCAGATCATTTGAATGCACAGTCAGGACTGGAAATCACCATTTCAAATTGAGAGAAAAAAGACATGTCATTTGGCATCTTTTAAAAGGCCTGTACCTAGTGACATGAAACCACTTTTAAAATAGTAGGGAACAGGCACCCTGCATTGAGAAGAGAAAGATAAGCATCTTTTAAATTAAGTTAGAGAAATAAATGTGCAGCCCCAGAAGTACCTCTCCTACTTTGACTACACAGCCAGCCAGCTGCCTGCAAACAGTTCCAACCAGCAGTACTCCAGCCAACACAGCCTCTGAATTGCTGGCTGAATGTGAACACATCCAGACGTCCTAAGAGGGCCATTGAACTTACCTGACCTGCTATTTTTTTTTCCCACCTCTACTTCTCAGGTAGAGCTAAGCCAGTCTGCTTATCATTTGTCTGCATATGTTTTACATATTTCTACCTTGAACCATCATATTCCTTCTCCTGGAATATTATTGTCTGCCCTGGTAAAAAAAAATCTAAGTCCGTTTCTCTTTCAAAACCTGGTCCAAACTCCACTTCCAGGGAGCCTTCCCTGATAAATAGAATGCCTGCCCACATGTTGCCTAGAGCTTTCCTGCTCAGAGTGTGATCTGTGGAACAGGGATAATCAAGACATCATCCACCAGGGAGCTGGTGAGAAATGCACTCTCGGGCCCCACCCCAGACCTGCTCAATCAAGATTCTGCATTTTAACAATATCCCAAGCTAATTCAGCCCTCGTAAGTACTTGCTAAGAGTACTCCCTGAAATCTCACGCTGAGTGATGGAAGAAGGGCAAGACGGCTCGCTGGCCTTTCCTCCAGACCTCGGGCTGGCGTTTGCCCCGTGCTGCGCTGTGTGAGATGCCGCCTGCAGAGGTGCCTTTAAGCTCCCTTGTGTTCTTGCCAGCCTCCAACAGCAATAAGCTGAAATGCGGCCTCTGCTTCGTTTGCGTCTTACTCTCCCCCTCTGATGTACTGTGGATCCTGAAAAGGAAAGGAGAAGCTTTGCTCCCCGACAAGTGCCAGAGAAAGTAAGTCTTCTCTATACGCAGGTCAGAAGAAAAGATAGAAGTTAACTACTAAAAATTGATATAATTCACACACCATAAAATTCACCCTTTTAAGACGTACGATTCAGCGGTTTTTAGTACAGGCACAACATCATGCAGCCATCACACTTTCTAATTTCAGAACATTTTTATCATCACCAAAAGAAACCCCCCCCCCATACCAATTAGCGGTGATATTCCTGTCTCCCCCCCTCCGGCCACCCAGGCCCTGGAAACCACTTATCTACTTGCTGGCTTATGAATCTGCCTATTCTGACTACTTCATATAAATGGAATCATACACTATGTGGCCTTTTGTGTCTGGCTTCCTCCACTTAGCAAGATGTTTTCAAGGTTCATCCATGTCGTCGCTTGTATCAGTACTGACAAAGATTCTCTCTTGGCCAAACTCTACTCAGCCTCCTCTGAATTTTTCAGCTTAAGTCCCTCCACTTTCAGACTTCGGTGTTTGTGTCCACATCACCCAGTTTTAACAAGATCCCTGCTAAATCAGTTTTGCCAGAAGTCCTCCACCCACCCTCTAATCTGATCAGTATCTTATTGAGTTCTTCATCCCCCACCTTCCTCTGGGCAATGTCTGATCACTCCTGCCTGCCTTCAGCAAGAATCCTGTGAGGTCAGTTTAGCTAGAATCTCCCTGGCCTCTGCTGTTTCCTCTTAGTAATTTTCCACCCACTAATCCCCACGCTGCGCCTTCTTCATCAATTCCCACTTGCCCTTCCTGTACCGGGAGTTAAGCCCAGTGTCTTCTCCTCACTGCAAGATTCCATGCATGGTCCCTGTGCCCATCTCCTTTTAATTCGTCATAAGTAATTTTTTCCATAAGATCTAGAATGTTTTTTTTAACAGTGCTTCATTCCTGTTTAATGGCTGAATAATATTCCATGTATGGATATACCATCATCATTTATCCATTATCATTTGATGGATATGTAGGTTGTTTCCACTTTTCAGCTATTAAGAATAATAACACTATAAACTTTGTAACTCTGGGGGGAAAATCCCAGGGCAAAATACCTCTAAAACTGAAATCAGTCAAAAGGAGAAATAAAGTTAAGAAACCCATTTATTTCTTACAAGCAATTGTCCCGTCTCTCTCTTAACCAGGCTGCAGGAGAAGAGAGCTCCACCCAACCTCTCTGGTCCAGATAAACCCTTGCACGCCCTTGTAATTACCTATTGAGATGTAGATGGACCACCACTCTCCACCCCTTGAAACACCTATTGATATGCAGATGTACTAAAGCCAGGTAACAGATTCTGGAAATATTGCAATTTTGCTCACAACTTTTATCAACAAGTTTCTTTGTGGACATTTGCAACTGTTTTGAAGACATGCCTAGCAGTAGATTTGCTGGGTCATATGAACTGCCAAACTGTTTTCCAAAGTGGCTGCTCCATTTTACATTCTCATCAGCAAAGTGTGAGAATTCCAAATTCTCTACATCCTTACTCTTTACTATCCATTTTTTTTATTATCCCATCCTAGTGAGTATAAAGTGGTATCTCATTGTAGTCTTGATTTGTATTTCACTAATGATGAATAATACTAAGCATTTTTTCCTGTATTATTGGCCATCCATATGCCTTTTGAGAGAAATGACTACTCAAATCATTTGCCCAGTTTTTAATTAGGTTATTTATTTTTCACACTTGAGTTGTAAGAGCTCTTTCCATATCCTAGATAGAAGTATTTTATCATATATATTTATAAACACTTTTTTCTCACTCTTTGGAGTGTCCTTTTACCTTCCTGTTAGTGCCTTTTGGAGCACAAAAGTTTTTAATTTTGGCAGAGTCCAATTTACCTATTGTTTCTTTTCTTGCTTGTGTTTTTGGTGTCAAATTGAAGGTCACAGAGATTTACGGCTATACTTTCCTGTAACAAATTTATAGTTTTAGCTCTTACACTTAGGACTTTTATCCATTTGGAGTACATTTTTATATGTTCTGTGACATATCCGTTCAACTTTATTCTTTGTATGTGAATAACTAGTTGTCTAAGCATCATTTTTTGAAAGGACCATTCTTCCACCATAATTATCTTATCTTCCTTGTGGAAAATCAACTGATCACAAATGTGAGAGTTTATTTCTGTACTCTCAATTCTATTCCATCCTGTCTTGGTTATTATAGCTTCACAGCAGATTTTGAAATCAGGGAGTGTGAGACCTCCAACTTCGTTAATACTACCAAGTCTCTGTACCAGGACCTTTTCCATCTTTTCTATCATTAAATGGGGACCAGAGAGCTACGCATAATCTGCCCAGATAGTAGCAGAGATGAGATTCAGAGTGGATGGGCTTGATTTCCAAAATCAAGCCCTAGGTTATTTTATCACTAGGATCCTCACTCAAATCTCCTTCAACCTCACTTTACTCTCCTTTTGTTAAAAAAAAGTATTTATTGGGATATTAATACCAGACACAATTAAAGTATTTACATAAATAGCATTCATCATCTGAAATGAGAGGCATTCAGAAAGAAAATGTAAATAAAATGATAAGTAAAGTGTACACAGACTTAGGTGAAGTTATCTATATTAATGCTCATTAGGGATATTGGGTAGCTAACACAGGGAAGAAAGAAAATGTGAAGTTTGGTTGGACTATATAAAAATTATGCTAATTATAGTTATTTACACAAACCGCTCAGCATTTAGTCTATTAACTTACTTTGCCCAGATGTCTGTTCCCTCTGGAAAATCTATTGGCTGCTTTTTTCCCTGTGTATTGGACATACTTTCCTGATTTTTTAATGTCTCTTAATTATTTTTTAAACTGAACATTTAAAATACTGTAATGTGGCAACCCTAGAAATTAGATCACCCTCCCTTCCCAAAGTCTGTGTTTGTTGTTAATTGCTAATGTCATCTTTGTAGAGTGACTTCCTTGAGCTAATTCTATAAAGTCTGTATTTGTTCTGCATGACTACTATTCACTATTTTGCTTTTGGTCAGTTGATGATTAAACAGATTTTTTCTTAAATGCCTGGAAACAATCAGTCATCTAGCCCTTCCTGGCAGCTCTGTGTGTACACTGGGGTTAGCTCTCAATACTCTGGCACACAGGTTACATCTCTGCCTTAGCCTTGACTTCTTGTTTGTACACAGATTCAAAATATTGTTGAGATATTAAGGCCCTCAAGACTTTCTTGGACATGTATACAACCATGTGCATAACCTAATTATGTATTAGAATAATTTTTAGGTAAATGTTTAAATGTGGTTTGATTAATTTGTATAGGCTTTTGTGCCTTACTCTGAGAGCACAGCAAGCTTGGCCAAGACTGCTCAATCTTTGGGTGCATCACCCATGAAACTTGGATGGTAAGACACAGAAGCAGGAAGCTTTCTCATTACATAAAGATTAATTCATGTCATCAGGAGAGGAACTGTAAGGATTAATCTCTTCAATCTCTGTTCCCCTCTTCCTTTCCCACTCTAAGATTTAATGCTTTATTTTAAAAAGACAAAGAAAAATCAAAATATAGGACTTACCGCAAGACTGTCAATAAGATTATTCTTTGATATAAAAGAATATTTTTTTCTCTCTGTTTCTGCTCATTGGACCTAGTGGTTTCTCCTTAAAAATCCACCCAGTTTCACAAGGCTTCAGAGTTATGTGTTCAACTGTCTGCTGGCCTTTTTAAAAATGACTTTTTAGTAGGCCAAAAGCTTCAAATAAAAGGAGAAAACATGCAAAGGAAAAATCATATGTCAAGAATTAATGTGCCATCCCAGGGTCGTAGAAGCAAGAAATGTGGTTGGGTAACATGCTTTTGAAAAAAGATCCTGTTGAAATGCCCACTACATGCCCATAGTAAAGATATGATATTTGCAAATTTCCATTCTGTGTTGCCTTTTTAAGATATGTACCTAAAAGGTAAATATTAGTGAGGCATCAAAGCAGGAAAGTTCAGGATGGCATAATAAATAAGAATATCATGCTAGGATAGAAGCCTATTAGCAATGTGTAAAATAAATTCAAATAAAATTGGTGTTAGTTATTCAGTAAGTAAAAAGCTGTAATTTAGTTTAGCAGAGAATTAAAAAGCAGGGCTAGTTCACCTCCTCCTTGTTTTCTCATTCCTTCCTCTCCTTTCTCCTTCTGTAAGAAATTACTCATCCTTAATATGTACTCAACAAAGTAAATGCTTTGGTGGGTAGGACAGAGAAAAACAATAAACAACAAAGCTACACAAGGACAAATGCCAGGTAACATGACAGCTGCGTGATGAGATGAGCGCTGAGGGTATGGAGTACAGTCAACACTAAAGCAACAAATTTGACATCCTCAGAAATGAGCGGCCTATAGTGAAGGTGTGGTAACTGGAAGGAAGTATCTCATGAGTTAGCAGAGTGAAACGCTCACACAGTCAGAGGAAAGAGTAGCCTTGGAGAAAATTACAGGCTAATTGTCTTTTAATTCGACAGATACCTCTGGGATTGTTCATAGTCATGAAAATACAGAAACATCCTTAATGTTTAACAATATACCATCTTTTAGTAAATGGAGCAACTATTACACAATTTAATATGATCAGTAAGATTTAAGTAATGCTTTTAATGTCATTAAACAACAGGAGTAATTGCAAAATTGTACTTACAGCATGACCACAACCATATAAAAAATGACTAGAAACAATATGCATTAGGAAATATGCCAAGATAGTTAGACTGGGAATAAAAGGTAAATTTTTTTTCTACTCTTCTATTTAATGAATATATATCACATGTCTAATTAAAACAATGGATGAGCACAGGTTGCTCAAGAGAGGGGGATACTCATACACTAGGCTCTTAAAAGATCCCAGGTGCATACCTCTCAAGGCCTCTGTAACACCGGGTGGGAAAATCCCGGGACAAAATACCTCTAAAACCGAAATCAGTCAAAGGGAGAAATAAAATTAAGAAACCCATTTATTTCTTACAAGCAGTTGTCCCATCTCTCTCTTGACCAGGCTGCAGCAGAACAGAGCTCCACCCAATCCCTCTGGTCCAGATAAACCCTTGCATGCCCTTGTAATTACCTATTGATATGTAGATGGACCACTTCTCTCTACCCCTTGGAAACACCTATTGATATGCAGATGCACTAAAGCCAGGCAAGAGATTCTGGAAATACTGCGATTTTACCCACAGCCACATTCTCTCCATTTGGGAAATGTAATACCTACTCATCACAACTTCACTGGATGGATAGAGTACCCTGAGATGCGTAAACACTAATGTCAGTTCCTTGTTTAAAAGATCAAGAACTCACTTCTAAAAGATTAAGACAAGCCCGATTATGCTTCAGCCTTCTGGTCTCTTACGGTACATCCTAACTTTGCACACATTCTCACCACCGAAAGCTGGGTCATTTGCAATAATGAGTATAGTGCACCTAATTCTTCTTCAACATCCACCCCCTAAAATAAGGCATTAACAGCGAATCATGATATCCCAACCAAGTCTAGAGAAGCAGAGACCACCAGCACACTCCAACGAGGAAGTGAGAGAACGCGCTTAGGATGGCGGATCTACTCATTTGTCAGATGTGCAAGGTTCTTGGGGTTACAAACAACATTTTTGAGCCACTTCTCAAGGGAGGACTCTGGCAGATAACAAGTAAGAAGCACTGAGGCCAAGCCTAAGCAATAAAAGGGGAAAATAATATTATACAAGGATGCAATAGCTCAGAGAAGCCAAGAAAAGATAAGCCTGCCCTGAGGGAAGGGATAAGAATCAGGAAAAGGAAGGTCGTTAAGACTTCCAGGCAGGGCTCCCCACCTTTCTTGGCTCTGTTTTTCAGAATATCTGTTTTCATTTTTCTCTTCCTCATGTCATAGACACCAACATCTTCCAGGTTCACACAGTGCATGTCCAGCTACCCAGAGAGAAAGCGACCTCTTATCTCTTGCCTGATTCTAAATTCCTGGAGAATTGACTCTAAATAGCCTATCTTGCACAAGTCCCCAATTCTCATCCAGTGAACAGTGACCTAGAGGGAGTTACAAGTTCCAGATAGGTACTGGGTTCATCGTGCTATAATCATGTGGTTTAGGGGAAGAGGCAGTCCCCAGAAAATTGTGCATGTATTGTGAGGCAGATCACATGCCAAAGAAAACAACCCAGTAAGAGACCACAACTGCTTTAATGTATGAATTTACTATTTGGACATAAAACATGGCATGTCCTCAGTGTACATAAGCCTTGTTGAAGCAGCAACTGGGTCAGAAAGTCACTTATCTGCTTTGTACACACTGGTGCTATAATCTGAATTACTATTGTCAGTGGGGTCCACACGGACCAATGATCTAAGTCAGTACCCCCAAAATGTTGTTCACATTCAGGGCTTTATACAAGCAACAGAAGGGTATGTTGAAAATAACTAAAAGTGCACTATGATATGAGAATAGCAGATAGAACAAAAAAATTGACTCAGAGAATCTTTAGAGGCCTTGGGTAATAGCCTTCAGGTCCCACTTGAGCCATCTCACATAAACGTGCAATCTAAGTAAAATTCCCGTGCCTACTATGCTAATTCAGCCTCAAGTTAAGGGTCCCAGCCACCCACTTCCATCGAGATTGCCAACACTAATTCTTCCTATATTTAAATTCCAGAGCCACCTCTGTGCACAGGTATCTCCAGTGCAGTTATATTCTCCCTTAAACACTATTAATATCGTTTTGGTATTAATTCCCATTTGCATCTCACTGAAGAACATGAGAAAATCTTTAGCTGGTTCAATTAGGAAACTTTTCCTGCTCTCATCTGCATGTTGCCGCACTAAGGCTTCCTTAGTCTTTTCCTGGGTGCCCTTGCTAGCCTTTCCCTCTGCAGTTCCATCCATAATGTTTGCTTAACTCTCTCTACCTTAGGCTCAGAGCTCAAAGTTAACTCTGAGCAAGCACATAAAGAGAATCTCCATCAAAGGTGTAAGCAGGGAAGCTGGGGTTTGCTTCACAAAGTTGGCAGACCATGGGTTGACAACTCTTTATTATCATAGGCTTTTCTCTCTTATTTGGATTAAACTGTAGCTTTCTCTCTCTCTCTCTCTCTATTGGGAATATGCTGTTATTTCTAGCTGGTTACCTCAATCATCTTTTAAAGATGTAGTGTCAGTGGAGATGTTTTATTGCATTTCTTATAATGGGAAGAGAAACTCTCAGATCAGTACAACCCGAGACCCCCCATTGTGCAGAAACATGAATGCCTTGGAAATGGCCTATTTTCTTTTGTTACACATCCCCTCTGGACTAGAGCAGCCTGCAACTATTTCATGCCCATTCATGTGTGGCCTTTAGTTACATCTCCACCTGCACATTCTTTTTCTTCATTAAGCTGGAGGAACACACTGGCAATAAAGTAGTAGGTGACTGCCAATCAATTATAATACTTTGGACAGTTACTGGCCCATAGGCAGGATAGTGGATCATCTGTCCCTTCCCTTCTTGACCCCCCATTTTTCAATCTGTCTGCGTCTAGCCAATACATTCCATCCTCCCTGCACAATTCTAAAGGGAAAATAAAATGGGGCAGTTTTAACATCCCTCTCCTAAAATGTCTCAAGGTCTTTTGGCAAAGGGAGTTTTGTATTTAACAACTTTGGCATGGTGGTGTCCAGGTCTGAATCTCAACAGTTGTCGGTGGCATTCTTCCTCTTTTCCTGATGGGAACAGCTGTGAAATGCTGTTTATTATATAAATGCCCCAATTCTGTAGCCCATTCCCCAGCCACCACAAGGAAATCATTGGCATTTCAAGATTGGATGTAATGAAGCCTGTCCATTCCCACGTTTATAGAAACAGCTGGGTGTACTGGCCAGTGAAAAGATACTTTACTTCTATTATCCTATATTATTGCAAAAGTTGTTACAAAGGTGACTATGGAGCCCCCAAAATGATAAGATAATTGACAACAACCCTTTGACTCTCTTGGTAAGAAGGTTTTAGCATTATCTCTTAGGGCTGATGGACAGGGATTGATAGGAGCCTGAAGTACCTGAGTGATAGTGACATCTGCCTTCTCCTTCCTCTTCAGAGCAACAACAACTAAGAAATGCAGAACAAACCCAGGATCTAATTTGATGCCATGAATGGCTCAACCAAGCATCTGCAGACACACAGGCAACTTTGTACATTTCTTTGTGATGGCTTTATTAACTCCACCTTTTGTCTGTAAATGTAAGGTTCCATTTGAGGATAGCAGGCTCTATTTGCTCTGAAGAACACGGCTTAGATATTTTCTCTAAATCATCCCCCAACACAGATCTACAAGGCAGCTCCATCTTGAATTAAACTCTTTTCTTAAATGGGGCTATTGTCCTCAAAATGCATATTAATCAAATCATGAGGGTTCATGTATGCTAAATGTGTTTTTCACATGTTCCTTGTATGTGAAATACAGAGACAGAGGGAGAGAAAAACAAGAAGGAGGAATTAAAAGCAAGAAAATTAAAAGTAGTACTTCAAATAAATTATAGACATGTCTCTATAATATATTCCAGTCACTTCATAGTCCTAGAGCAGTGCCTGGCCATTTACAGTGGCCACTAAGGAAATGCTTGTTGAATGAATGGAAGCATGAGATTTCCAAATAATAAATAATTAGGGAGGCCAGCTTAGCTTCGTTTGACACCCAACGGAGAGAAATCATGCAGAGAAAAATGAGCTATGATGTAGAAATCCAAAAAAGGGAAAATTCTTTAATGTTTAAATGTTATTCATTACTCTGAAGAGTCAGAGAGAAAAATGAGAAGCTGTTCTTCAGAATTTTATACTCTTTCAATATGTGTCCTTCTGAATGGATTGCTAATTTAAAAATACTACTTAAAGAAAAAATGCTAAATCACTGCCCCTTTCTTTTCCACAGTAGGAATAGTCATTGCAATCTTCTCTCGATGCCTTTTTCAACTCCTGGGTGGAAACATGTTGAGTAAACATTTGTTCACCTCTCCAGGTCACCAGGCAGAGTCCTGGACTCTATCTCCCCTTCCCTCTCTTTTCCATTCCAAACCTTCAGGTTAGCCCAAAGCACGCTAGGACAATGCTGGGAGATTGTAACGTGAATGAAATCTTCCAGGGATGTTGGGAAGACCAGCTCCCCCCTATCAGAGCTCAGGCCAAATGCTAACCCAGCAGCAGACAAGCAGGGCAATAAGTGATGAGAAGGGAGGGCCGAGGGGGTCAAAGCAAGACTAGGTCATGAACCTGCAAACCTCAGCATCATCAACCAACGGCCCTATCTTCCTCTTCTAACAACCGCACAGTTACATCAGGCAGTCAAGTTCCCCTGGAGATTTTTCAGAGATGCCCTGGGGGTGGGTGCTGCCCTTTGGTATGTGAAGCCATGATGGCAGATCAGTTTCACTAGGTGAGAGGCCAGAACACAGTCCTCCACTCAAATACTCATTATTCTGCTCTTCTGCATCCCAACTGTCAATAACTCTAACGTCCTCTTGTGTATTTCTCATGGTGGATGGTGGCACCTTTAAGTTGTTTGACAAATTGATAATGGTTGTTTCTGCTGAGACCCTTCTGAGTTCACTAGCTCTGAACCAGTTATGTGTTAGAGTCTTGTCTCTGAATTTCCTCACTGAATCAGCATTACAAGACATTTATGTCCCACCAAAGCATGATGGAGAATAGGGGTTCTTATTTGTTGTGCTTGAGTCTGTTTCCATCATTTTTAGACTATTCTAATTCTGTGCTACATCCTTGGATATGGGCCAAAGTTTTGACTGGAATTGGGCTTTCTTACATGGAACATTTTCATCTCCTTCCAGGTACAAAGTTTGCTATCTGGGCACCTGTTCTCACTTGAATGTCCAAACCCTGCATCTTTCATCTGATTGCATAACCCTCTGGAGCAAGTCCTCAAATCCTATTACTTCTTGAATCCCCTTCACTTCTGATATCTAGAGAATTCGCTTCTTGTTTTCATAATTGGCAATCATTTTTTAAGATTTATTTTACATCTATTACCCTATATTTCCAGGGGTTGGGGATGGGATCATGAGGACACTTAGATAATGTGTTCAGTCCACTATCTTGAAACAGAGTTGGAAAATTCTTTAAATTTCTCATTGTAATCACATTTGTCAAGAAGAAATTGCTCATGCGTCTGCCAGTAACATATCATAAACATTCTAATTCCTATGTTTTTTCCTGAGAATACAAAGAAGTAAATAATTGAGATCCATAATCTGAACCCAGGCTCAAATGACATGCATTACAGACTATATTTAATGGTGTTGCTGGTTGAGGTATGTTTTATCTGGGACCTCATTTCCACAGTGTTTCCCCATAAACTATTCAACAGACTCCATTTTTGAACAGTGCCTTCTCTCCTTTAATTACTGTGGGATTTCCAAGTTGTGATGAGGACTCAGGAGTCATTTAACAGCATAATCCTATAAACACATCCAAACTTCACCGGTGGAACTCACAGCTGCCTGTCTGAAGGGTACATAAACTGCCTCTGAAGAGCATTTAATCAACAGTAAAACGGTTGCTGCTTCCATTTCCCCCAAAAACAAAGTAACTAGCTCTAAGTAGGGTCCTGCTAAAAGCTAGTTGGGTTCTTGAAGAAATAAATAATTGGGGGAAATGAGCATGCTGAGACTACAGTGTTGGTTACTTGCTACAACTCACGGTGTAGATCTAGAGTCACAGGCAGGAGGAAAAGCAGTCTGGAACACAAAACCCATCACCCACTGCTCTTTCCTGATCTACCTCATCAGGAATTTTGCCATTTCCATACTTAAACCTTTTAAATGCCTTCAGTTCCTTGTGTAAAAGCCATAATAGGCGCAGCAAGTAATTTTTTTCTTTCTGCAATGGAAAGAATAATGGCTCAGTAATGGAAAGACTTACTCTTGGCTATATAACCTTAATCAAGACATTTTCCTTTCCTGGCTTCAGTTTCTTCATCTGTAACTTAACATTTGAGAGACTTTGATTAGTGAAATTTGGGGCCTCTTCCAACACGAGCATTCTCTGTTGAGTCAGTGACCTTCTAATCAATGCAGCCATCATAAAGCAGGTGACTGACTGAGCCACTTTTCAGCAACATGGCTCTACCCAGTTAGCCAGCAGTCATTAAAAATGTAAATACCTCTCTTAGTTTATTCATGGTGATTCTCCAAAATCAGCAGTTGATTTATTATGTACTCTTCAATAGCACAAAACCCAGGGCTTATATTAGTACGAGACTTCTTTTGCAGAGTTCATCGTATTCTAAAATGCACTAGGAATTACCCTGAGATGTCCTTTCACTCAGCTATGAAACACAACTGTTTCAACAAAGAAACAAGTTGCCTACACACAAGCATGCACCTGTGTGGCCAGATGAGTAGTGAAACACAAACCCGATCCATTTGGGGGATGAATTCCTAGCAGAGGAAATGAGGCATCAGAAGTCCCCTGGTGGAGATTAGAATCTGAATACAGTTCCTCACTGGTATATCCACCTGTGCGGTCTTGAGTGTCGCTACATGTCAGGGCCTTCATGAGTGAGACGGAGAGTGTCTCTAGGGATTTTCTCACCCTATCTGTGCAGTAGGCTCCCATGTGGAACCTTTTAAATGCAGGGTCCTGGGCCACATCCAATTTAACTAAATAAATTTCTAGAGATGGGCCCTGTGATATGTTATTAAAAATCTATCCAGGAGATCTTGGCTCCAATCCTAGACCAGTGTTTGGAGACAAGTGGGCCTAGAATCTGGTTTCTCTCAGTTTTGATTTTCTAGGGTTCTGTTAATGCATCTTTTGGATGAATTACCCCCAGATCTCTTCAAGATAAGTGATAAAATCTCTATTAGTAGTAATAGGTCACTCTAAGGAAAATTAACAAACAAACAACAAAAATAAATCCTCATCTTCAAGCTTATAGTAATCTAGTCTAATTATTGAATTTATTCAACAAATGTTTATGGACAGTGTACTATGTGCCAGGCACTAAGGTTAACCCACAAACAAGTCTTACCAATTTTATAGTTGACTGGGGGATATGCACAGGTTAAGAGGAGATTACAAATCAGGGTAATGATAAGAGAACTAGAGTATAATGAGGGGACATTATGAAGCCACATAATATGGATTTCAGTAGACCAGGGGAGGCTTCCTGGAGGAAGAGACATCTAAATTGAAATCTCAGAACAAGGAGAGGATGTTAAGAGTATTCCAGCAGGAGGGAAAAGCTTGGGTAAAGGTGAGGAATTCCATGCCAGTACAGGGTGGGCTCTGATGAGTAGGAATGGGTCAAGGTAGAAGATGGCCATGGCTGGGGCTTGGCAGGGGGGCAATGAGTACAAGAGATGAAGCTGGAAAGAAGGAGGGAAAATCAGGAGCTGGATCACGAATACTGGGAAGAGGGTGCCCAGCAATGACCATCCTTTAGGGAATTTCTCAAACCTTGACTTAGAGACTGGTATGCGAGCCCGTGCACCCAGCTAAGTTCGCAGGCATGGCCTCCAGCCTTTATCAGGAACACTCTCCTTCTTAGAGGCAATAAGTAAAGTATAAATATGATAAGAAAAAGCTGTTTTTCTAAGTGTTCTCTTTTCCTGAACGTACCATTCATTAGATTCCAGCTAACACTCCGGGGAGTGTAGTGGAGATACAAGACCTCTCAGCTCAGGCTCAGGGTGAAGCTCCCCGTAGACAGAGCATGTTTCCTGAGCTGAGAAGAAGGTCCTGGGGAAGGCTGTCAGCAGGGGCTTCCTGTGGGAGGGGAGACCACGAGAACAACTGGGACAGTGCCCAGCCCTCCCAAACCCCAAGCACCACTGTGAGTGGGAAGAAATACAGATTTTGTCCTTACATGAGACCCCTTTATTTTGTTTTTTATTTATATGACTTTATTGTGAAATAGTTTCAAACCTACAGAAACTACTTCCATATATCCTTTACCTAGGTGCACCATTTATTACAATTTTGTACATATATATGACACCATTGCCCAAAATTATATATATAATTTTACACATGGGTATAATTATACATGTGTATACACACACATATATAGATATAGGTACATATGTACATGAATATAAAATTAGGGGTAATAATACATATATTATATATATTCTTTTCTGAACCCCTTGGAAGTATGTTACATATATCATGCCCCTTTATGTCTAAATACTTGCATGTGTGTTTCTTCAGAACATTCACACATAATCATAGTGCAATTATCAAAATTTTGCCAACTATCCCCCCAAAAATGTTGCTTTTTTGTTGCTTTTTTTTTTTTCCCAGTAAAGTATCTAATCCAGGATTACACATTGTGTTGAGTTTTCATCTTTCTTTAGTTTATTTTAATCAGGAACTTTCTCAGCCCTTCTTTGTCTTTTATGACTTGCTATATTTGATGCATATAGGAATGACTATTTTGTATTATGCCCGTCAATTTGGGTTTATTTGATATTTTCAGGACTGGTGGTTGATTCAGGATATACACTTTTAGTGGGAAAAATAGCCGATGCTACGCCCTTCTCAGTGCATTACATCAGGAGGCCCATAGGTAAGGTCAGTTTGTCCCATTATTGGGGAGTGTTAGACCTGTAAAATGGAATTTTGAAAGCTACAACAGATTACTAGATCAGATTTCTTAAGCTCAAAACCTATAAGGGTTTTCATGGGGACATAATATTCAAAATGAGGGAGAAAACCAACATCTCTTATATATGTTGCATACACCATTTTGAACCTTACAAACTATATTACATATATCACCTTAGTTTGTGTAATAACTCCCTGAGGTAGGTGGCATCTCCCCTACTTTGGCTCTTAAGAAAATCAGAAGAGCCATGTCACTTGATGAAGTCACACAAACTGATAGGACTCGAAATCTGGTGTTTCTTACCTTAGATTGTAGCTCATAACCACCTTATAAAACAAACCAGTTTAAACTCTGGGGGAATCCAGCTGCTGCAGGCCATTCTCTGTTGCCTAATCGCTCCTGTTAGCCTCCCATGCTGTGGTGCTCATCCTCCACGCTGGGCCTTCAGGTTGCCTCTGACTGGTAATTGTCATCCACAGGTCCTCTTCAGAGATACATAAGGCTTGAAATCTGCCCAGGGGTTCCTTAACCTTCATCAGTGTTTACTATTTTGCATTTTTTCTGGGGCTTCGGGAACCTAGACTGTGGTTTCCAAAGCACTGGACTTTTCATTCTGTTAAGAAATCTTGGGACTGAACTATGTAGGAACTGTCTCTTCCCAGAGGTTGCTCCCTACAGTGAGCTGAATGGCACCCCCAACCCCCAATGGAGATATCAGGCCTAATCCCTGGAATGTTATTGTATATGGTAAAGTGTTTCAAGATGTGATAAATTAAGCCTCCTGAGATACAGAGATTATTCTGGATTACCCAGGTGGATCTAACTGCCATCACAAGTGTATCTTCATTAAAGAGAAGCAGAGGGACATTAGACACAGAGAAGATGTCAAGAAGACTGAGGGGTGATAGAGCTAGAAGCCAAGGAATGTCAGGGAATGCCCGCAGCGACCAACAGCTAGAGAGGCAAAGAAAAGATTTTCCTTGAGGAACTTCCAAGATTGTGTGGCCCTACCAACACCTTGATTTAGGATTTCTATTCTTCAGAACTGTGAGAAAGTATATTTCTGTTCATTTAAACTACCATAGTTTTACTAAATTGTTACAGTAGCTACCAGAAACGAATACACTCCTTAAACATTTGTAGGAGTCAAATGCTGCGATTAATGCCAAAAATGAATACAGAGCTCTTCCCATGGGAATTTGCACTTTAATAGGTCCCTGTCAAAAGAAATGTCCTGACAATGAAATCGTAGGCATCACAGAAGGCCACAGGTGGGCCTGGTAATGGAGAGTAACTGGGGGAGAAAGACAGCTATCAGGCAGTGCTGAGATGTACCTCATTCCCGAGCGCCCACCTTGTCTGGAGAGGTTATTCAAAGCCTCCAAAAATCAACACCAACCACGGTTGATGGAATTCAGATGTTAAACTGAAAGAATAGAAAAGTTAGAGGTAACTGATAAATTCCTCAATTCACACACTTATTCATCTTTCCTCTATCCCTTTATTTCTTTTACTCATTATCTGGTTATCCAAGCAGCAAAAGAAGCCAGCATCTGTTCATAGAGGAGAAAGTTGAGCATTGAGATTGAAGAGCCAGGGCTTTGGATAACAGGACTGGGCTTCCGATCTTGTACCCGCACTGCTCTTCCATGACCCTGACCTAGTTAGGTGTTAGACTTTGCAAAGCCTCCATTTATCAAAAAAAAAAAAAAAATAGGACAATATCCTACTTTTCAGGGAGCTTATGAGGGCTGGATGACACGATATATGGAAAGGATTGGAGACAGTGTTTGATAATACATACACAGTAACTTCCAACTATTATATATAGTGCTTCCTTTCATCTAGAAGTGGACTCTTTCCATTTATTTTTTGGTTATTATCAGGCATTGCAGGTGTCACCCCTCTGAGAGAGTTTGCAACATATGTGAACTGTTAGATTGTCATTCAGTGATGTAGTGCAGGATAGCTGGGTATAAAACACACTATGGGAACATACAGGCAGGAAAGATCAACCCACCTGGACAAGGGACAGGGACGGGAAACTAAGAGGAAGGTCTGGGAAGGCTTCAAAGGGATAGTGACATTGAAGATGGGGCCAGAGCCTATGAAGGACTGGATCTTGTGGGAGGGAAAACAACTGAGGTGCCCTTGAAGTTCTGGGACTGTAGAGTGCGTGTCTATATTCATTTGGATTGATTTTTGTCTTCTTGGGCAAGTCTATTATTTTTGTTTTTCATCTGTATGTTTTCCTTCCTCGTATTGGATGATAAGTTGAAACACTAGCCTGTCTTCTTTTAGTCAAGCCATTTACCCTTTCTGAATGTTTCTTTGCCTCTATAATGTGAAGAATGCCTCATGGTGTTTTGTGAAAACTACATTTGCATACACACACATACATAACATCTAACAGTAGCTGGAGCCTAATAGCTTCTCAACAAATTTTACCTGTAGTCCTCCTCTCTTTTCTCTAGCTCTTTTGCCTTTTTCTCCACATTGCTGATCAGGGTAGTCGGGTGTAAAAGGGAGGTGATGAGTTTAACAGTGTGGAACTTGAGGACAACTTGACCTCCAAGTTACTGTCTCCCATAGAACCTAGCACATACAAGAGGCTTCGTGAGTGGTTTGGGAGGGCAGGGCAGGGAGAAGGAGTAGAAGGAGAGAGAGAGAGAAGAGGGATAGAAGCCTGGCCCACATATTAGTTTATGAACCTGTGTTCTGGAAGATTTATCTCCTTCTTCCCAAGGGAAAGTGCATAACAGCTCAGAATTGTGGAATTAAGGTTTTTTTTTCTTTATTACTTGCACTTTGCTGACTAGGGGTTCCTTACGTGCATTATCTTATGTAATCCTCACAACATGCCCAAAGTCATAGAGACTGGAATTCCAGTCTGCCTGATTCCAGAATCTTCTCTTTGCATGGTGCCATCTCCAGCATACGTAAGATACTATATTTCTCTAACAAGGGAACAACTATCTCCCAGAACTATAAGAGAAAATGTCTGGTTTCTTGTCCAAGATATGCCATTTGCCAACTGTGTGATCTTGGGGTGCTCACAAACTGTGACTTGCCAAACCTTAGTTTCCTCTTTTGCATAATAATAATAATAATAATACCTGCCATTGCTAAACTCACGAGATTGCTGTGAGGGTTCAGTAGAATTGGTGCATACAGGAAAATAATCTTTGTCATTGTAAAACTATAAACATGTGAAAACCTACTAGTGACACATTCATACTAAGGTGTACATGACTGCTATCAGATTTGACACTGAGTAGAGACAGAAAAGGTAGAACAAGGAGAATTAAAGAGCAAAATATTCACACAGAGAGGTAGAAGTGCACAAGAACATGCTGAGGACATTTGGAGGGCATATTTCAGCTACTTCATAGGTTTTTTTCTGAACCCATCTTGCCTAAACCAAATGTGGTATTCTTTTCTCTTCCACATTCTGTTCCTATGTTACCCTAAGATTAACCCATAGACTGCTTCTCACTCCCAAACACCCATCCCCGGGGAGGAGATCCTTCCCTTTCCAAATATGTACAAAACCACCAGCCCCAAAGCTGGCTGTAGGCTGGCTGAGATCAGGGCTATTCTGGGGCAGCCAGTTTGCATGCTGATAGGGGAGGATTAATGAGACAGTCTGTTCATCCATTGCAATTAGAAACAACACTGGAACTATTCTGGGGCTATTTCTATGCAGGGAACTTGAACTGCTCATCAGCCCTCCTCACTCAGAGACCTCTCGGTAATTAGGGCCGTGTTAAATATAGGAGAATCAGCCCAGAGCAGCCCCATCTGTGCCAGCACCTTTGGTGCTGAGGATACGCTGTGCCCTCAGCTGGTACTCCAAAAGCAGTAAAAGGGGGATTTGACTTCAACCTGGAGGATTTGGGTATTACTTAACTAAAGCTAAAAATGACCTGGCCTTTTAGCCCCACACAGGCTGTCAGACACAATTCAAGAGTGAAAAACCACATCAGCCCCAGCAAAACATCCTGACATTTATGGGCTCTGATTACCAAGCCACAAGTTTACCACCAGCCCACTAAAAATGACAACTTAGCTAAGGACTGAGGGCTCATAGGGAGTACAGTGTGTCTGTAAACCTTCTTTTTGACAAGAACAGCTTAAAAAACAAACAAACAAACATGGGGTGAGGAAGGCTGCCAAGGCATGTCATTGCAACACCCTCCAGCCCCAAGCAGTGGTGCAGACACTGGGTCATTACGAAGCACTTTTCTGTCCTCGTGGGAAGGTGCTCTTAAGTAAGTAGCCAGCAAACTTCCAGATTTCAATATACTTAGCAGCCAATAAGTTATGTTCTCATGATATTGCTGAGGGGTAAGAAAAGAACAAGTATTATCATCTCCATGTCATAGATTTTATTATCATCTCTGTTTCCTAGAAATTGACACAAGGCTATATTCTAGAAATTGGATTATGGAGCATAAAGTCAGATCCCTGGACAGAGCCTACCATGGGTCCCAGAGGGCACCATGCTGAGCTCCTATGCCCACTCCTCTCCATGGCAATTTCCTCTTTGTAAAATCTGTGGCCTGCTACCCAAACTGTGGTCCTTGGATCAGAAGCTTTGCATCTTGCCTGAGGGTTTCAGCCCTGGACAAGTTCACTATGGATTCAGTGAGACCGAGAAATTACAATGGAACACTCTTGGGGTAAAAGGGTTCATACCTGGCTTTGTTTTTATGGCAGTAGGTCGGGCACAAGGATCACGCCTGCATCCCGCAGTCTGCAGTTCCATAGTCCGCCTCCGTCTCTGCCTCTGCCCAGCACATGGGGCTGAGCTCTCTCTATAGTGACTCAGTCAATGAAAGCTCGTTGCCGATGGGTGTGGGAGCAGTAGCCTAGCAGTAGGCCATTACTTCATCAAGTAGTTTGGGTCAGGTGAGGATCCTGGCCATAGGAATTTCCATTTTCCCCATACTTTGGAACCCCTGAAAGGGTGGGAGAAATGCAGGGTCTCGGGCCTCATCTCTCATCTGGTGAATCAGAACCTGATTTTTAACAAGGTAGCCAGGACATCTGTGTGAACGTTAAAGCTTGAGCAACACTCTTCTGAAGGCTCAACTTGCTGCCTTTTATCTGTGAGAGGAGTGGATAAAAGTGGGCTCTCCCTGATAAACCAGTCATTTGACTGCTGGAGTGCCTAGCAGTTTGCTTGCTTGTTTGTGTTTTTTAATGCCTGACAATCAGAAAATTGTACTTCTCAGGTTACTAGAATGGGATCTGAGTAAACTCATATTAGATTTGATATCTAGGGGAAGCCCTTGATTATTCTGCAACTTGACTTTTGGGCATTGCTCCAAGACATGTACATTTGAGGATCCCGAGATGAGTTCCAGGACCAAGGCCTGTCTGTCCACCAAGCCTGGTGTCTTGGCAGTGGGTTTCAGCCCCAGGCAAGTTCATTCTCGATTCAGTGAGACCAAAAAGTGAAAATGGAATGTTCTTGGGGTGAAAGGGTTTATACCCAACTTTATTCCCACAGTGGCAGGTCACTCACTAGAATCCCATCCACTCAGAGCGAGTCTGCAGGCAGCAAGCGGGTCTCTGGGCCTCTCTGCCCCTGCAGCTGTCTCAGTCTCTGTCCTCCGTGCTGCCACCACTCCAGCTCTGCTCTCCTGCAGCCATGCAGCCCAGAACACTGGGCGGAGCTCTTCATATAGAGTCAGTAATAATGCATTGGCCACACATGTGCAATGAGCAAACCAACCAGGGTCAGGTGAGAATCCTGGCTGTATTAACTCATTTTCTCTACACCTGGTAAAGGCTGAGATGAGGATTCAGTGGCCTAGTTTGGGAGGGCCACTCTCCTAACTGATTTAGGGTATTCAATTGTGTTTGTGCTTACTGGATATTATAGGGCCTATGCTACTTGTCTAAGCTCAGTGACTGGCATCCCCAAGACAGACAAGTGGCTGGGTGTGTTCCTGCAATTGCACACCTTGTCTCCGCTGAACCCACTTTTCCTTCATGCCAAGTTGGCCTGGCCTCTTGAAGCCCCTGTGTGGTCGCAGGTGACATTCTAACCTAGCAGAACCACAGGAATCATTTCTTGGTGGACGCTGCCCCCAGCAGAGGACAATTGCCTCAGACAAGAAAGCAAATTGCTAACTTTCCAGGTGCTTTGGGGGCCTTGCTGTAGCTCAGCTGGTGAGTCTGTCCCAGTTTCTCCATCTCTGATAAGCCGTATGATGTTTCTTTGCTTCTTTGTAGTTCCCCAACTCATGGGCTTCAGGCAGTCAAAACCCACGTGATACCCTCTCTTAGCTGCGCAGTACCAAGGGGTGGCGCACAGCACACTGCCTCAGGGTACTATCCCACAGGCCATTCTGCATCACTTACATCCATCTCAAGCTGCTGCTATGGGCAGCAAAGAGCTACACCATACATGGTGGAGCCTTTGAGAGCTCTAAGTCTATCCAGATTACCAAAAAGAACAGTTATAATAAGGGGAGAAGCTGCATTTCTCCAAATCTGGATGGGGGATAGATGCCATCTTTTTAGCCCCGTGTGGTTACCAGGAGCTTCTAATGGCCCCATATTAACAACTGTATGTGTATTATACCACCAGCTGTCACATGACATATGGAAGAGAATATCGTAAAAGGAATCTCAACATTGGTTCTACTTCCTTAATTTCTGAGTAACTCTCTTCTTGCCCAAGGAAGCAGCATAGGTGCCATTTACCAGACTGCCTTATTTGTTCATCCATTTCTTTAGCAGAGTTCAGGGCCCAGGCTAGACTTCGTATTCGGTACCACAAGGACAGCAATGAATAGGCAGACATCGCCCCTGCCTCATGGAGCCTGCAGCTTGGTGATGGAGGCAGACCTTAAATAAACAATCAGAAATAATTGTATCATTAAAATTTCCACAGAGAAAATGTTCTAGATGCCACATACAATGCTTATTGGTCAACTAGCTTGAACAAAGTCCTGATAGGTTGCATTTGACAATTTCCAGAGTAAACACTTCCACCATGGTTGATTCCAAGCTACCACCAGGTGTCATTTTACAAAATTACAGAATATTTAACAATCAGCTCCCATTAGCCAGTGTGAGCCAACTCCCAGCACACCAGTGGGTCACAGAGAACATAACAGAGAGGGTCTGAACTAAGTTATGTGGATCAGAGCTTTCCTTACGAAGTGAAATTTAAGGTGAGACCTGCGAGGTCAGCAGCCATTAGCTAGGGAAAGAATGGGGGCAAAACAGTTTCCAGGTAGAAGATACAGCTTGTGCAAAGAGCCAGAGGTGAGAAGGAACATGGTGTTTGAAGTATCAGGTGAAGAAAAATGTGGCAGACCGCATGTGCCCCGAACCAGATGAGATTGATGCTGTTGTCATCCCAACTTCACATTCAAGGACACAACTGCAGGTGAGATAAGTAACCAAGTACACATAGCCAAGGTCATGTAACTGCTGAGTGGAAAGGTATGAAGCTGAAAACTAGGCAGTCTTTCTCTAGAATCTGCCATGTTATGACTGCTTTGGCTGCCTTTCATCTTCGGCTGGAGGAGTAGGAAAAGTCCAAACTTTGCAGAAGCTCCGAGAAATTTGGTGGTTACTTCTAAGAGCAATGCTAAATCCATGACCTCAAGGCATCTTTCAAGGCTGGCGGTCCTTGACCTGTTTGGTTAAGAGACCTTAGGAAAAGCCCGTGTAAGGTATAGACATCCTCATCATAATAAATGTGTTCAAACACATGATACAATTTACATGTTGTGGTTTCCGAGGGTTCACAGATACACTGCATCCATTTGTAATCTCCAGAGAGGTCCTGCTTACCTCTTGCCTGCTATCTGTCTTCGATATGTCTTTGGGTCTAATTCTTTCTGTATGTCTGCAATCCTACAAGAAACTTTCTAGCTTCTCTTGCTATTGCAGGAACAGAAGATGTCATATTTTATTGTCGTCCTGGAACCACGTCATTTAAAATACCCCTAGCAAGAGTGTTGGGCAGGCTGGGATGGTTTTCACTTCTCATCTCAACCTGTGTTCTGACAATTTTATTCCATGTTTCCCTACCCATTACATGGAAATGTGTTAATATGTATGTTTAATGTTCTCCTCAAAGACATACCCTGGGACTTCCTTTGTAAAAAATATGCCATAAAAATGTTCATGTGTATGTAAATAATTCAATTTCCAGTAAGTCCATTATGTAGGAATTGAATTATATTTCAGAATTTTTTCTTTTTGCTCCACTTTCTTCAGTAAATGCTTTTGTATTCAAAAGCGACATTCAGAAAAGAGCTGTGAGACCTTTGGAGAGAAAGTGCTGTTGAAATGTAGAGCATTACAATTGTAATAATTATTTTGCTGCTATTCTATCATTGATCCTGACATTGTCCCTTCTACCACTTCCAACCAGTGATTTTTTTCCCCCTACTATCCAAAACAGGGAAGGACAAAGCTTTAGCTAAAGACATAAAAATAGATCTTTGGGGTACTTTCTGCCATGACAACCTGATGGGGTCAACATTAGCTTTTTGATGCCATCTCACATAAATACAGTGGCATGCATCAGCTCATAAAAGCTGATGTTTTAATATTCTGCAATCTTTATGAGCTGATAACTGTTTTAGATGGCAAAAACCAATGGTATCAAAGTGTTTTGATCAGTCAGCAGTAAAATATTACATCCTTTTTAAGGAGGACACAGAACTGGGTCCAAATTGGGTCACAGAACTGTATCTAGACTAGGACAAACCAAATCTTCTTGGCCCGACATAAACATATAGCCTGAATAGACTACATGAGAGGCTTTGGGCCCCCCCTAAGGGTAGAATCATGATAAGAACTTGCCATATCTTGGACCACTGCAAGACATAAATGAAGCAAATGTTGCTGAATGAGCAAACTAGTGGGTAAATGTTAAGGCCCAGTGCTTCCTAGTTTGGGAAGATCTCTTTAATGAGAATCCCAGCCACTCATGTCCAGACTAGGAGAAAGGCAATGGAACTGACCCTTCTGGAACTGACTCTTTTGGTCTTTGTCTCTCTAGCTTCTTGTTTGTGTAGAATGTATTTCATATAAAACATTGCACAGTGGATCCCCCAGTGATTTGGTGGATCTTAGGAAACTGAATGATCTGCTCACTCTCATCAGGAGAAATAACATTTGTCAGTCTCCTGGCTTTGTGTTGGTCACTATACTAGATGCTTTGCCCACATTCACTCATTTAATTCTCAGAACCAGGTGAAGTAGGATATATTAAGACTCAGAGAGGCTGAATGACTTGGTCAATGTCACACAGGACTTCTGATTCCTAGACCTAACTATTTTTTACCATACAAGAGAAATTCTTAAGAGAAGAATATAGTGTTTGGTATTCTAGAACATTTCAGTTGGCATTTGTCCTGGAAGAGAAAACATACTTATTATCCCCTAAGATGACAACAGTGGAAATGAAGAAAAAAACTGACTTAAGTGCTCACTTCCCCTTTTGAACTTCAGCGTTGTCCACTCATAAAATGATTCAGAAGGAAATAATTATAATTTAAACATTTCTTTAAGGGATTATATATCATAAGTTTGTGGAAGGCTCAGCAGCCTCATGATAAAGACCTCAACTTTATCCTGGCACAAAACTGGCTTTTAGGGAATTCTCTTCAACCACATCTCCCCACCTAGACCCCCTTCCCCTCTCCCCACAGTATACTCCATCACAAGGGAGCACCAGTACTGATTAACAAACTAACCTTGAATTTCCAAGTTGCTGAATGGCTCATGTGCTGACTGAATGAAAGTCGCTTGGGAAGGAAGAGAGAAATGCAGCCTCCAGAGACTTGGTTTTGACCACGTGTGGAGCCAATGACCAAGGAATAAATAATACCTTTTGGAAGTAGATGACAATTTATCAGATTTAACTCTTTCTTAGTAAAAAGGATGAGAGAGAAATGATAAATAGATGAATGAAGGAATAGGGTCTAATTAGTAAAAAGTAATGTCAATGAATGGAATAAGACAGGAGACAAAGTAGATAGTCTGGATTTCTGCCCTAATACAGGAATATTTTCCATTCTTCTCTGAATATATCTATTTTCACTGGGATTCAGTGGCTAGTTAAAAGGGCAAAGAATCCCAAGAAATTATTAGTCTGCTCCACCAGCTATGTGGCCTGTATGAGGTGCAGTTAGTGCTCTGCCATATTCCCCATCACCATTTCCAGGGCAAGGCAGCCTGTTTGGAAAGAGCCAGGAACTGGTTCTTTGCCTGAGGACTTTCCCTGGCCATTTCACCTGCCTTTTAAGACCAGAAGTGCCACAGAATTGATGCACCCTTCCCCACCCAATTAGCCACCATCTAGTGACTACTGGGAATCATTAATAAATTCCCCAGCTCCCTCACTCCTTGGGAGGAAATTCTGAGCTTCATGTTCTACATTGAAATTAAGCTTTAGCTATTGGAATGGTAGCTATTAATAGCTCATTATTTGTTGGATTTTTTCCCTACCCTGTCTCCCTTACCAGTTTTTCAGAGACTATCTGATCCACTAACTATTTATTCTGGAACCCCTGCCTCCAGTTCTGCTTGTGAGTAAACCAATAATAAGGCAGAGCCCACTTCCAAGATCCACAGTTGGCCAGTAAGAATTCAAGCACCTTCTGGCAGGCACAAGTCTGAAAGCTTATGTTGTGTGCAACCAGGGGGGCATCCAATGTCCAGCGGTGAGGGATCATTCCAAGTTCCACCACCAGGTCAGCATTTGGGTCACTGACTCTTTAGACATCGTCTAATAGCACGTAGAGATATGACAAATCTGCGGACTTCTTTTTTTTCCTTGAGGAACACTCAGGGTTATCTTTGTAGTATATCAAGCTAAAGGGAGGAAAACAATTCAGGAACTTCGCCATGAGCTAAATGCCTCTCAAACGAGTCACTTAAAAAACCTATTACATTGTAGAAGTCTGATCTGTGTGAAATACAAAGACGGGTTGTTTGGTTCTTAGAAAACTGGCTCTACTATCAGAACAAGGAGGCTTAACAATCATAAGTAAGGTTAACTCCTCCCTGGTGTCTTTTATCCCCATTCTTTGGAGGTTTGGAGAATGGGAGAAGATAATCTTTGGGTCAAGTGTGAAGTTCAAGTGTTAGCTTTGATCTACAACACTATTCGAGGTAATTTACGAAGGAAATACATGTCGCTACTTTCCTTAATGTCATTACCACATTACCGCCTCCCGTAGATGACTTTTCCATATACTGGCTTTGTTGTGCAAAGTGAACCACGGTGAATTAAGAATTCTTTGCCACTTTTCTACTTGAGAGGTAGGGTCTAATTCCCCTCCCCTGAATTGGGGCTTTTGCACTAATGATTCATGTGATACACAGAATGCAGCAGAAGCCATATGGAACTTCCAGTTTAGGTGACTTCGAAATCGTGTCTTTCATCAAAGCCTGTTGGAGTATTTACTCTTGGAAAACAGATACCACGTTTTGAGGAAGCCCAGGTACACCCCTGGAAAGGCCCACATGGCGAGGAGCCAAGATATCCAGTGGACAACCCTGGCTGAGTTCCTAGGCAACCATGAGAAATACTTAAGCACAACATCTTGGAAGTACATTCTCCAGCCCCAGATGATGCTTCTCATCCTCACAGGCTTGTCAGATATGAGCTGTCTCTGTTGAGCTTGACTAAGTTTCACATTAATGGACAAAACATTATTTTTATTGTTTTTAAGACACTAAGTTTGGGAGGAGTTTTTTATACATCAATAAGCTATATGCTGAAATAGCAGGAGGAAAAACAGCAACACTGCCCTCCTAAAGGGACTGTGGAGATGTGTGCCACGAACAGAGACTGAAGAAAAGACATGCAAGGATGACAATTCCTACCGTGCCTCACTGATTTCTCATATGTGGCCTATGCGGAACACAGATGAATTTTGAGGAGTGACAGTGGGTTTTTAAGATCTCAGTCAGGTGTGTGGGCTCCAATTGAAGCTTCTGTTCTACATGTGGTTTCATTAATGGAAGAAATATAACTTCTGGCGCCCAGAAATAGTATTGATCTGGAAGATTCTTGTCTAACCTGTTAATAAAGAAGAGGGGTTGGCACACTGCAGCCCATGGTTCAAACCCAGGCTACTGTGCTTTTTGTAAATAAATTTTTATTAGAACACAGCACATTCATTCATGTTTGCATTGCCTTTGCTGCTTTTGCACTTCAACAGCAGAGTTGAGTAATTGTGGCAGAAATGATACATCCCACAAAGCCTGAAATACTTCTTACCTAGATCTTTACAGAAAATGTTTGCTGACCCCTGGTAAAGGCTATCAGATGCAATTTGCCTTCAGCTGGCATGGTCAGTAATACACCTGCACTGTCCTACCTCAGAGGTATTTTAACTCCACAGTCCTATGTCATAATCTAGTCTATCCATTCCACAAGATACCATGCAGGTACATTATATCATGCTGACTATACCTGGTGAACAGAATGAAGGAGCTATTGTAGATATATTAAGACACTTGAATGCTGGATGGGAAGAAATAAATCCCACAAAATTCAGGGGCCTACACCAAGTGAAATTTCTAGAAGTCTAGTGGTTTGGAGCATGCCACAGTATCACTTCATGGTGAATGAACATATACCTCACTGGGCCTGCAGTCCAATCTGTTTACAAAAAATGTGAAAACTCACTAATTTTGAGTGTGGTCCAGAATAAAAACTTTCTGCAGTCCTTCAAGGCTGTCATGCAAGCTGCTCCGACATCTAGATCCAGCAGATCCCCTGTGCTAGAATGTGTGTATGTTAGACAGGGATCCTGTATGGAGTCATTTGCATGATTGGTGAATCATGGAACAGACATTAAGAATTTTGGAGCAAAACTGTGGTTCTTCAGAAAATCTATTCTTTTGAATAGCAGTTTGAAACTTGAAGTCTGATCATGGACCATTGAGTTATAATGCAACTTGAATTACCCATGAAGAACTAAGTGTTGTCAACCCATTAAGCCTCTAAGATGGGCATGAATAACAGCATTCCAGTATCAAGTGGGCATGGGATACAGAAGATCAGCTAGAGGTTGAATGAGCAAGTGACTCAGACACCCATGGTCTCTATTGCTACTATAATACCTCCTGGAGCTCATACTTACGGCCTCATGGGGAGTACTCTGTGACTAGTGGATTGTTTGACTTTGCTTACAGAAGGTTTTGCATGATATCCTGGTAACATCCAAATGTGAATGACTTTACCATTACAGCCCCACTCGGGAGTGGCCCAGGAGGAGAGGGGTGATGAAAATGTTCCCAGGAGGCAGACCGTCCAACAGTGTACCTGGTTGTTCGTTCTGTCTGAAAGGAGAGGTAGCCAGATGTATGAATCTATAGTTTCATGGACAGTAGCTAATGGTTTACATGGATTTTCAGAGACCTGGAAGAAATGTAATTGTAAAGTTGCTGACAAGGAAGTCTGGGGAAGAAGTGAATGGACGCAGCTCCCTGAAAGGGCACAGAATTCCCGTGTGAACAAGGCTCAGCCTCAGCATAGAAGGACCTTAAGAATGGTCAAGATGACATAGTCTGTGGACCGTCAGGCTTCTTTGTCCAGTCACTCCTGTTCTTGATCAATGGGCTCACGAGCAAAGCAGCCAAAGTGGCAGAAATGGAAAGTATGCATGGGCTTAGCAATATGAACTTCCACGCACCACAGATAATGTGGCTATAGTCGCTGCTAAGTGTCCAACCCATCCAAAGCAAAGCCCAGCAATGAACCCCTAAAATAGCACCATTCCCAGGGAATCAGCCAGCTTATCTGAGGGTAGGCTGATTACATGGATCACTTCTATAACAGAAGGGGCAGTCTTTTGTTCTCACTCCACAGAACTTAGTCTTCATAGGAATTTGCCTTCTCCACATGCAATACTTTTGCCAAAATCAGTATTTGAATTTTTATAGAATTCTTATGTCTTATTCACCATCTTGGTATTGCACAATGCTTTGCTTCTGACCAAGGAACTTAATAAAGTGTGGCAACAGTTTCATGCTCATGGAACTCACTGATCTTATCATTATCTGTCCTGTCAGGCAATGGAAAAACCCTTTTGACAATACAGTTGCTTTGCTAAATGAATGGAAACACTCATCAGGACCTGGGGAATGTCCCGCAAGATGCAGTGAATTCTCTCTCATTGTCAACCAATATATGTTGCTTCTTCTCCCTTTTGCAGGATTCACAGGTCCAGAAATCAAGAAGTGGAATTGGAAAATCTACTCTCACTGTTACCTCTAGGGATCCACTTGAAAAATTTGTTTGATCTATTCTGCAACTTTGGGCTCAGCTGGTCTAGAAGCCTTAGTTCCCGAGGGATGAATGATTCTGGTAGAGCAACAGCTCTGTCAGACTGGAAGCTGGTACTGCCGACTGCCTCCTCATGCTGAAGAAACAAGAGGCAAATGGGGTTACTGTACTGGCTGAGATTGCCAGGACTATCAAAGGGAAACTGGATTACTACTAAGCAACAGGAGTAAGAAGAAATATCGCTGGATGAAGGGCTCCTCTTACACTCTCATGTCCTTTAACAAAAGTCAATGGAAGACAGCCTAGTGCAGGCAGGACTGCCAAAGGCTCAGATCCTTCAAAAATGAAGACTTAGGTCACCCCAACAGGCAGAGAAACATGATCAGGTGAGATGTTTGCTAAAAACAAAAGGTATATGGAATGGATGGTGAAAGAAGGAAGTTAAAAAAGTCAGCTGTAACCACATGAGCAGTTGTAGAAACTAGGATGTAAGACTTAGGAGTTTTCTACTTTGATATAAACATATTGGTTATATATTATCAAATTCTCCCCCCTCCCGACCCCCTGACCCTCATCTAATATCATCTAATATAAAAATGCATTAGAAGCAGTTATTCTTTGTATTACTTTCCTTGGGCTGCCATAACTAAGTCCCACAAACTGGGTGGCTTACAATAACAGAAATTCATTCCCACAGTCCGGAGACTAGAAGTCCAAAATCAAGCTATCTGCAGGGTCAGTTCCTTTTGGAGGCTCTGAGGGAGAATCTGCTCCATGCCTCTCCCTAATTTCTGATGATATTCAGCAACCTTTCCTGTTCCTTGACTGTAGATGTATCACTCCAATCTCTGCCACCCTTATCATTTGGCATTTGCCTCTTTGTGTGTGTCCAAATTTCCCTCTTATTTCATAAGGACACTAATTGGACTAGGGTCCACCCTACCCAATATGACCTTTTTAAAACTGGATTACATCTTCAAAGACTATTTCCAAATAAGATCATATTTACAACATCTGGGGTTTGCAACTTCAAAGACATATCTTTTTTGGCAAACACAGTTCAATCTATAATACCTTTGTGTCCCAATATTTCATTCCAGATTATCAAAAGGAGAGTAGATCTCAACCAAAGAAAAATGAACATTATCCAAAAATGGGTAAAGTTACCCATGAAGTTATGTATACCCTTTTGGCGAGAAGGTGTTTTCAGCTTTGTAGAAGTGACAGTTGCATCTTATAAGGTGGAAATATCATTTTATAGTATCTTTGTCTGGAAGTTAGGTAAGGTTAAAAAGTGTGGATGGATGCTAAGTTGGCAAGGATGGACTGTAGTGGTTTCTCACAGCATGAACTTAGCTACATCAGAAACTACATTTCCCAGAATTCCCTTTCCTCTTTCACGCTGGGTTAAGGTTAGCCTGAAGAGAAATTCACATGACACTTGCAAGTCAGAAGTGAAGTAGCAGCCTTTATACTCCGAAAGGGCACCACGCGCTACGTAGCTAGCACACACGGTCACTGACTCGGTAGCTCAAGTTCACCTAGGGCAGCAGCTGCGATGGCAGCTCCTAAAGCTCTCTGCAGACGTCCTCCTTCAGCTTCACAAGTCCTGTGGCAGGTACATTTCAGCTCCATGACAAATGGCACTAGATCCTTCTCCAAAGTCAACCGCTCCAAAGATCCTCGAGATCAGTAAAAGGGGAAGGTAGGTTCCTAGTTCTACCTAATTCCAGTTCTTCCTCACTTTGCAGTTCATGCCCAGTGAACTGTTGGTGCTACCGACCCACACAGACTGCAGCCCATCATCAGACACAGATGCAACACTGCTACTGACTTCTTCACTAGATCCCACAGTTGCCCACTTCCCAGAATAAATCCTTCACTCTGCATCTCTGTTTCTGCTTTATCTTCCACCAAACATTGTCACAAAGGGAGAGAAAGGTTTTCTCAAAGGAGGAAACCAAGAACTGTGAAAAGCATTGGCATTCGTAGTCTCCATAAAGTCAGGAAGTCTAATTTTGAAGTTTTCCTAAATATTTTATTGCCCATTTTTCTGGGGGCCAGGGCTTAATAATCATTTTCTACCCTCTCTTCTGCCCACACGCATACATAATGATTGTCTCCAGTTAGAGCTTGAAACCAAAAAATTTCCTGAGATTGGATGTCACATGTTTAGGGGATAAAACACGGATATGAGGTGTTGTGGCTTATTTATAAAAGCCCCTTCACAAACAAGGTGGCGGCCTTATTGCTTGGTCTCTATCTAGTCTGACTTGCCAGATTTACCTTGCAGAAGACCTAGCCAGAGCAATGCATTAGCGTTCTATCTCAGTCGACTTCCGGCATGTGGTTCAGGACCTACATTCCAGTATAGTTTTTCAGTTTTCTTGCACTATAACCTCCAATTTTCTGCTTTTCAGAAGGTCATCTTTCCCTGTTTACAGTCAACATGTGCTTGCTGGGTTGCGTACATTTCTTTTTCTGTGTTTCCCTTGTACACGCCCTCCACTCATCAGCTTCCTGTCTATCCTCAAGTAGCTACCGTGAGCTCTTCCATGAAATATGAACCCTATACCCTGGCTAATATGCATTAATTGGAAAATTATTAATTGTTGAAATAAATGTATATAGAGCTGCTGGTCTGCTCAGCTTCAGGTAACCATGCCTGCTGTTATCTCGTTTTTCTTTTTTCTTTTTATTGGGTATATTACAGATTCATTCTATTAAATCATTATATTAATTAAGCACTAAACAACCCTTGCTGGACTCCTAGAAGGATGCATGCATTGGTCAGGGGCTCTGCTTTCTTAGGAAGACAACACTCAATTACTTCCCAGCTCAGCCTAGGAACCTCGTAAGGCTGAGAAACCTGGGGAGCCTCCTTTCTAAAGCAATCACTTGGTTAATTCATATTATTTTCATGAAGTAGTTAACATTCCTCATGAAGAAATGGAGGCTAGGTGACTCAGAACAGATTAGCAAGAAAGACCCAAGTCACTCTCAAAATGCTTGATATGCTGGTTGGCAGGATTCCTGTCGGCCCCAGGAGTTGTCTTTCTCTTAAAAGATAGTCTTTCTCTCAAATTCATAAGCTTCAAAAAAAAACCATACATCATTTCATTTCCATGTAGGTAAATAAGGGAAACTGTAGTGATTATTCTCCTTATTTTGTACAAAAACAAAAACAAAGGGAAATTTACACTCCATCAGAAATTAAACATTTGGATTTAAAATCAAAAAAAGAAATGTCTAGTAAATCACCCTGGATTTTAAATCACCAGTTACACATCAACTTGATCCCTTAAATATGCTCTAGCATCAAGAAAACTTTGAGTCTGAAGAATAGAAAGCACCATTAAGAGAAAGTTACTTTTTATCCGATAAACACACTTTGTAGTAAACTAAAATAATTCAGGAGAGCTCTCAATTAATTCCTGTTAAATTTAATCTCCGCTTTTTCCAATAAAAGAAAAATCACTTCTCGTAGAAAAGCTACTTAAAAAAAGTCAAAAAGTATTTCATATAGCATTTGTAAGCAAATGTTCATAAAAATATGTCAAATACTGTCACAGAGAATTGGACATGCCAGAATTCTTCAACTCTTTCACTCACTCCAGGAAAATTTCTATTTGCTCTGACTCTTTCCTCTAGCCAAGTCCCCCTCAACATCTACTTTAATAAAAAGTAGGAAACTTAGAGGGTGTGTTCTTCCCCTATCCCTGCCCCCACTTGTCTGTGGGTTGGAACCCACAGAATACCAACTATGTATTTATTAATTGAGTGTGATAGGCAAGCTGTGCTTATGAAGCTGAGGTCAATTTGCTGGCGAAAGAGTGGGAAATAGAAATTTCCTGGAGTGCACGCTATGTGGTTCAAGTTACCAAAGACGTCAAGTAAGCAAGGGGCAATTGGGGGGGAAGACCCCTAAATGTCAGATTGCCACAACTATTTATCAAATGGCCACTGTGGCGATCACAGAATTCTAACCATCAATCTGGCAGTGACCTGAGATCAAAGGCTGGTGAAGAAACCCCCATATCTTTAAGGCGAGTTTACCCTGAGGCCTCCCCTGCGTAAGAGGAATTACACTTGCAGAAGAGGTTGGCCCTGGGGAAGAGGAGGGCAGGTGGATGCTTCCTTCCTACTTCTCTCTGTTTCACTGAGACAGAGAGTGTTTCCTCTTCCTCAGTCCTCTTTCCCCACATAAAATCATGTGTTTATTTCCAATTTCATTACCTGTCCGAGTTACCAGAGGTAAAAAGATGCTTGAACCTGAGTTGAGGAAAAGAGCAGGAAAAAAGACACAGCTCAAAATGAGTTTCATTTATATAATGAAAATAAATTTTTACACAATCAACGTAAACACACCAAGTTGTTTTTTTTGCAAAAAATATTTTTAAATAAATTTTTGTCTTTTTTTTTTTTTTTTTACATTCTGATATACATATGTAACAAGGTTTGTGGCACTGTAACCAGAATCAAATTAAAAAAAAATTATCAAAGGAAAAAGGTGGGAAGGAAAGTAATTGGTTTTGTTGAATTCCTTTCTCTCTCCACGCTAGCAAATTTGCCCTATTTGTCTATTATTCAACTGCCAGCTCTAACTTGTTTGCACACTCAAACACCATTTTATTGCACAAGAAGCCAGTAAAGGCATATGGTATAATGGTCAGTTCCTCGCTATTTCAAAAAAATCTCTTACACCCAGAGAAGGGAAAAAAAGAATCATCCAGAGTATGAAACACACAAAATCAACAGAATCTTTTTCTCTTTAAAGAATGTGAAGGGTTCTTAGACCACTTAGGCTGCCCTCATCTCTGTGCACCAGGGACGGCCACAGGGCTTGGCTTGGATGGTTTTTGTTTTTCTGTGGACAAATCCCGGGCAGATCCCAGGCCTTCAGGACTCAATGTCTTTTCTACTTACTTTGGGTTCTTTTTAATTGGTTTAAAGTGTAGTATCTTCGGTCTATGAACCTGCACAGACTATTTAATCATAAACTCTACAAAGAGCCTCAAAGGAAAAGGGGAAGAAACAAGTTTTGTTATATTTTTATTGTTGGCTTTAAAAAAATGATTCTTTAGCTTCCCGGTTTTATCAGTTCACGGGAAGTAAATCTCAATGGCATCAAAAGTTAAATTCTTCTCACACTTGCTAAAAATAAAAAGGTTTTAAACAACTTTTGTTTCCATTCACAAACTTGACCCCCATCTAAAAAAGGAAAAAAAAAAAGAAAGAAAGAAAGAAAGAATCCATCTTCCTTCCTTTTCGTCTCCTCATGGAGAACATGAGTCCTTTCAATCCAGACTATTGTCACACGACCGTTTCCACGCCCGTCAGCTTTGGTGTAAGGATTCGCGGTGTCACACCGTTGTTTAGGTCTTCCTCAAACTCCAGCAACTGCCCCATGAAGTTAAGGTTTGGGGAAATAATTGGTCGTTTGCCTTTGACAAATTTGTAAGCGTCAGTCATGGTCATCCGAGTGTGCTTCATCAAGTAGGCGATGACGATGGTGGCAGAGCGGGACACCCCAGCCTGGCAGTGGATGAGAAGCCCCTTCCCACACTGGTGAGCTTCCTCTAGTGAAAGGGAGAAGGGCAAGGGGTGAAGGGAGGGAGAAAGAGATGGGAGGAGAGAGATTAACTTTTAGTTAAGCTTGACAATGTCATATTTTTATAGAGAAAGAATAAATCAAAATGGTTTTGAAACTAAGCATATTTCACTAGTTCATTGTGTATGTTTATATGTCACAATCTCCAGAACTAGCTAAGAGCGATAGTAACATGAATTAGAAGTTGCATTTCTCCATTGGAAGAGAAGACTAGGTGAGGGAATCACTCATGACAGCAGTTTATTTCACTGATGATGGCAGCCAACCGAAGCTAGAGATACAGCGTAATTGACTGACATGTTCAGCCAGCTACTGATTTAGCAGACCCTCCCATTAAAGATGTTCATTCCAACTGCCACGTTATGTGATTTACCAAAACTCGTGTTAACAATGTCTCTCCTACCTGTGCTAGAGAAATCAGAAATCATTGCTTGTTGCTTTACACTACAGAATTACTCTGTACAGGACCTGGTATAAAATGGATTAAGAGTTTCAACCTTACAAAACTCTTACAGAGGTTAAAGGAAGAGAATTCAATTAGAAAGTTCCTATGTTGAGCCTCGCACCAGAAAACCGTACTGCTGCCAAGTTAACTAAAGACGTTGTATTCTGGCAGAGGGTGTCACCAACATCGGAACTGTTCAACCACCTCTGCACCCAGATGTGCTGTTCCAACGTGACAGTGATGTGTGACTGTGATGACAGAGGAATTCCAGCAAGGGCTCAGAATCCAGAGCAATTGAAAGAGGCTATACTTTGTAAGTTTTCAGATATATTAAAAGCTCAAGAGAATAGTTTGTGGGCACTGCCTGAATGGATTCTTAATGACACTTCTACACTAAGAAGCATCCCCAAGAAAGTGTCTCTGAAGGAAAACCAATTAGATGAAGAGCAGGGGAGGGAGACAGCGAGGAGCACAGTGATCTAACTTAGACTGTTTCTATTGGCTACCCACCAGTGGACCAAGAAAAGAAATGTCATGCAAATTTTCATCTTGAAAATCTATAGATTAAGCTTCCTTCTCATAGATCACAGTATTTTAGGAAAGTATCTTCCCTTTTTAATTTCTTCTCTTCAGCACACAGTATTTATTGATCTCCATACCGAGGCTGGGAAGCACTTGGTGGTAAGATGAGCTCTAAAGCGATAGACTTGACCACTGGCTCTCCGACACACTAGCGGAGTGGACCTTGTGTGCATCATGTAGCTCCCTGGAGTTTCAATGCCCCCATCTGGATAATGGGAGTAACACTAACTACCCAGGCTCAGGGAATATGGGAATAATGCCAGCTGACTTAGGAACGAATAAACTGGCAGAGTTAAACCCTAAACCTAGACTTTGCTTAGTTTCTATTAGACTCTCAGTGATTGTTATGATGTATATAAAACATGCTGTGTTTTCCCTAAAGCAAGACTATAGGATTTCAGCTTATCCAATGATTTAACGGTTGAAAATAAAATTGTGCACAAGCAGGCTGTGATGCTGAATAATTTTCCAGGTGAAACGCTATTGGTAAATCAACGAGCCCCAGCAGCTGTTAAGCCCAAGGCTTTTCTTCTGCTGTAGGGACACCAAACATGAGTGCACTCTTCCTGGGGCAGAGACCAGTAACAACCTGCTGCAATATTTAGGAAAAGTACTGGGTCACCCTTTTGTGGTAATAAAGGTTGGAGTCACTTGAAAAAAATTTCGATCCCTTGCTAGAAGCCAGGTGTTCCCCAAACAGTAATTTGAAATTTGCAATTGGCAGGCTATTGCAGCAGCAAAAGTTAAAGTTAGAATTAGGCTTAGGCTGGCAGTGGCTTCCTTCTGGAGATTAAAGCTTGATGTTGCTAGGATTTTCTTCCTTGGGAACTATTTGGGTGACACAACCTGATCTTTCCTACTTTCAGAGTTTGGGCTAAGACACCTAATGAAGTCTAGCACCGTCGCCCTGGCACTCACCTTTGATACTCCTTTAGCCACCCAATGTTTAAGAACTGAGACAAAGCAAGTAGAGGGAAAAATTAACTCTCCCCCTGCCACTCCTGGCCAACCCTTCTCTCTTTCCTCTGCACTGATGTGATGCATAAAGACAAAGCTTAGCACAGCTTTGCTGCACTGAGAAGATTTTTCAGAAGCAACCCTTCAGCAAATGCTCCCTTGCCTCAGCTACAAATTAATTTAACTCAAGGTAAGGGAAGCAAGAGTGAGTCTGGAGGTGGGGTGTATTTCCTGTGTTTTATTTCCTGCGAGGTGCCGAGAAATAAGTCACAGAACACATCAGTGCTAACCCCCACCACTTTTCCAATGAGCATTTGAGGGCTGAAGATTTCTGGCTGAACAGACCCCAACCAAACTGAATTATTGCTCTTCTCTCTCCATCCCAACAGCGCTACTACACTTGCAGCCTCTGCCTCAGGAGACTATTTTGGCTGCACCAGGTGGCAGAGCTCCAAACCATCTGAGAGAGGCTTTTGCGCCACACACGCATATACCTGGGACTTGACATCAAAGCAAAAGCCAGAGGAAAAAGGAAAGCAGAAAAGGCGGCTTCCCCAGGGGAGACAGTTACCAATGAACTCAAACGCCTCTTCAAAGTACTGCCGCAGGTTCTGCTTGTTGCTGTCGGTGGCCGGCAGCCGCTTGTAGTTGAACAGGCCTTTCTCGTAGTGGTAGAGGGGCAGGTGAGTGGTGACGTTGATGACGTAGCCTATGTTCAGCCGCTGCATCGCGTCCAGGTCCTGCGCATCCTGCTCGTTGCCGAGGAACAGGAAGGGCAGGATGGGGGTCAGCTCCGCGTTCTCGATGTCGGGGGTGGTGGGGATGGGCTGAGGTAGCAGGCCCGAGGCCGCAGACGCGCCGCCCCCCGCCTCCCGGCACGCCTGGAGCTGGAGGGAGTTGTCACAGAGGTTTTCATGGTTCTGCTTGAAACTGCTAAGGCCGCCTGGAACAAGAACACAGGAAGTGAGAACGGCTTTCTCAGTTCGGGGCTGGCAGAAAAATGCCACCTCCCCCACAGTTGCTGTTTATGTACACCAAAAACAACAACCACAACAAAAATACAAATCCAAATGAAAGTCCATTCAGAGCCCCCGGACAGGCTTTGGAGAATATCCCTGCACGCAGCACTTTGGGTATGTGCCTCTTCATACAAACCGTGGCACAGGCATGCTCCCCTGGGAGGAGTGAGACGCAGCGTCGGGCTATTCCACCAGCGGCAAATCTGATCTGCGTCAAAGAGCCGCTCGCTCAGTGGCCTCTGAGAACCCTGCGCTTTGGGAGCAGAGAAGGCACGGGTGACCTCTTCCGGCAGAGACCTTCCACCCGTTTCTCAACACTGCACGTGTGTTCTTTGTACCCTTCATGAGCTCCCCTCACCCGGAACGACAAATGTTCTCCCAATACAGCAGAGTGGTTATGAATAGGTCCTTGGGAAAAGCAGACTTCCTGGGCTACAATGCCAGTTGCACAGCTCCCTGGCTCTGTGATTTAGGGGAGTTACTTTCCTCTCTCTGTGCCTCAGATCCCCCCTATGTAAATGAGGACAATGGCAACTACCTCTTAGGGTGACTGGGGGTCAGAATGAATGAATGCATGTAAAGTATGCAAAGCTCCCACCTCAACAAGAGCAGTGTCACCTCTTAAGGAAACCAGCCAGCCAAAGACACCCAGCTGGGCGTGTACACATCACTACAGCACTATCTGTTCTGCAGAAAAGGCCAGATAAAAAACAAAAGCAAAATTTTAGACAGGGAAAAGTTATTACAGTCATCCAGTGGCATGTTAGGTAGTCATTCAAAGTTGTGAAAGGAATATGAGAACAAAGAAATGTGTTCCTGTTTAACAGTAAATGAAAAATTGCCAATTCGAAAACATTCACCTTACACGTCATCAACAGCTGGAGGACCACACAGAAAAGAACACATTTGAAGTTAGGAAATTTATGGATCATAGTTTATCATTTAAATGTTTCCTTCAATATTTGTTAGCTGCATCGTACCTATGGATAAGCCCAAAGGATTATTATGAGGGTCAAATTACACCATATAAGGGCGAGGAAATCTGAGTTGATGTTATTACTACCAAATGAGCTCAGATTCTAATCAAACAACTAGATACACTGGCCTTCCCTTTGAAAAGAGGGGGAAGCTGGGGACCTCCTGTAAGCTGAAAGCCATCAGAACACACTGACCCCCTAGACAGATGCCTTCCATCCACCTATTGTTTCGGGAGATACGACAGGAAACGCAAAGTGCGAACAGCCTGTGGGGAAATAAGGACAGGAAGTCCATCTACCCACTTAGTTGCTGAACCTGACACACGCATTTCTCCATGTCAAGTCTCATTTTTGGCAACCACAGCAGGAAGCTCCAAACTGTAACCTAGACGAGTCTCAGGGCTGCTCACGGCCAATATACCCGGAATTAGCTGTGTAAACTAAGGAAGCCATATTTCCATTAAGGTCCGCATGACCCAAAGATCACTTAAAGGGAATATCATGATCACTTCACTCATCTGTAAGTATCAAAACCTATCTGCTTTTTGAAAAGAAAAACAAAAGCTACAAATTCATGTTAATTAATTTCTAGAACTAAACACTGCCTTTACATATTACTAGTCTATTCTGCTATGAAATCTTGATTTTACAAAGTTTGTCTGGGCCCAAAGAGATCATTTTTAAAGTAGGCAGAATAAATGAAAAAAAGAGAGAAACTTCCCTAGTGAATACTTAAAAAAAAACAAATTGAAATTACCCACTGTCACCCTCACAAGCGCCACAAAAGAGACCCTAGAATTATTTTAAATCTGTTCAGCTTTGCCTCCATAAAATACAAGTAAACAGTTCCACCCTGATTCTGTGATGGGAACCTAATTCAATTTTTTTTCTTAAGGAAAAGGCAGTTGTTACACTTTTCCATATAAGATGAGAGCAAAGAACAACATAACAAACTCAAAAGAAATCTCTGGCGGGGGGTTGGGTGGGGGTAAGAGGGGCACTTCTCTCTCTCTCTTCTTATTTAGGGTACTCAAGCTGTAATTTGTCTTAGAAGCAACTAGTTTGAAAAAAGAAAAAAGTCCATGCCAGAAAACCCCCCAGACAGAAAAAAGCAGCATATAGCTTTTTAAAATTCTGTCTCTACACCTCCTTTCCCAATGACATCAGCTGGCGGCTCCCCACCTGCCCAGTTGCCATAGCAGTTACACAAAGACATACAATGACATCAGTTGGCATGATATCAGCTCTTTGAGTACAAACAATACAAGAAGAACTACTTTGTTTAAGGCCTTTGGTGCAACTGTGTTCTGGGGAGCCAATGATGTAATGCTAACAGGTGGCATGGGCCTTCCATTTGCCTAATGGGGAGAAAAAGCCCATGGGGGAGGAGGGAGGGAATTGGAGACAGACAGACACAAAACGCTCCAAATCACAGGGGGTGCTCGTGGGCAAAATGAGGTGTGTATTGTATGTTTAAGCCATGTGGGAACTCTGCTCATGGAATATTTACAGACAGAGTGGATAGAAAGGAATTATTATAATGCAAACATAGTAGCTGGACAAGGAAATTCTCACTGAGGGACACGAAGAAATAGTCTCCTGTTCAATCGCCAGTCTGCCGATCAGCTTAGGCCGCGGTTCCCATTAGGGGTTGCGCACATCTGTACAGTGCAGTTAGAGAACTCCCTCTGGGGAGGGTGCTTAACACAAAATGAGCCAGCAGCAGTCCACAGTGGTGGTTTTTTAGAGACCTGTCTGCAGGGAAGATTGCTTATTCTCTTGGAAGCTGGAGAAGGGAGGAAAGAAGTAGGATTAATACAGTTTTCTCTTCCACCTACTTTCTCTTCGCTCTGCCCCATACCATCAGGGTGAACTGACGAGCTTCACCTAAGGAAGACCTTCATTTCACATGTGTCGTTACTGTATGAGGACATCACAACACAACAACTAACAACTGAAGTAGATGCCATGTCATGTGGTGGTTGAGAATAGGGGTTAGAGGCAGACGGACGCAGGCTGCAATCATGAGTTGGCCTCCTAAGAGCTGTGAGACCTGGTGCAAATCACTTTCCCTCATTAAGCCTCAGTTAACTAATCTGTAAAGTGGGCACATCACCCACCCATAACATGTGGTTCACACGAAGCATAGGTAGACATTTTGATATATAACCAGCTGTTTGATAAATAATGTCTCACTACCCCAGTATCATCATCACCGTGACAACCCGAAGTGCAGTGCTTCTGAGACCCAAGTGCATGGGTCTGAATCCCAGAACTGCCAAACACTAGCGAGAAGACCCTGCACAACTTCTTCCCTCCTGGTTCCTCAGTTTCCCCCTATTATTAAACAGAGCGAATCATGGTCCCTTCCTCAACTGCTGTTTTGAGGATCAAACTAGTTAATAAAGCACTTTGAAACTATATCTAGCACATATTAGGCACTTTTTCCCCATTACTTTGGGAAGCTACCATTTTAAAGACTTTTTTAAAAATTCCAGTTAATATACAGATACTAAATGACAAATAAGCTAATGTTCCAGATCTTTTGCTTTTACACTTTTCCCTAAAAAGAACTAGGGGCTGAGGCAGCGGAGCATTTTCAAAGTTTAAATAGTAGACTTTTATCCTAAAAAAGCAACAGTTGCCTAATCCTTCCTAGATAGTATCTGATCTCATTTTGTCTGCCTAGCTTTCCCAATCAACACTGCACATCTTTAGTTTCCTGGCTTTTTTCAGAGGAGGATAAATAAAATATTTAATTATACTGCTCTTGTTCAAATAAAACTGCTCTTATTCTCCCTCCCCTGCCCTCCCCTCCTCAGCACCCTCTCCCCGTCCCCGCCAGACTGTGTGATTTCCTTAGGCACAGAACTTCTCCTAGTTATCAGTGCAAATATTTTCTAGGCATGAGCAACAATGCTGGGGGCAAACATTGCAAGCCTTATCTCAAAACTAGGTTCTCTGCCCAAATTGAGTACGGTCGGCATGTTGATTCCAAATAGCAACGAGAAAGAATCCACAGCACTCCTCAAGAAAAATACGCAGACACACAACGCTCCAGTTTCTTCCAACGGCGGGGGGTGGGGGGGTCAGCTAGGTGACGGTGCCACTGAAGCAACAGATTCTTTTAGTGGGAAAACTCTCTTTGTCAATGCTGTTCAGCTCGCATTGCTGTTTTGGCTACTGTAGAAACAGAACAGCCCTCTGTAATGGTAATTCAGAAGCCGGGCCCTGGGTGGCAAATTAAAGAAACCACATCCAAATACAAAATCTATAAGCAAGAGATTGCCACGTTAAAATGATGGACAGTACTTGTACACACAAGCTTTCTGGTTTCATGCTAAACTGGAGAGTGGGCACATTCCAGAAATTTCAAACGCTCACTGAAGGTCAGCAAATGGAATGAATACCCAAAGAAAGGTGGAGGGAGACCAAAAATGGTACTCTTCCACAAGTTTGCTGCCAGCATATTGATCACCCCTTTTGCTGGCCAGTTTTTCTTACGGGTGACTTTTTTAAAGTAAAAAGGTGCTTTGATGGAAGTGATTTAAGAGCACAGACTCTGCTTCAGTTTCAAATCCTGGCTCCCATCACTAAGCAGTTTGCACTGCCTCAGGCAAGTTATGTGACATCCCTGTACCTCAGGCTCCACGTGCATAATAGTAACAGTTCTATCTCACAGGGCTCTTACTATGGATGACATGCTGCATGACTTAGATATGATGACTGTAAATGGGAAAAATGTTGGTACAGGATAGGCCCTAACAGATACTATTTCGTGATCCTCCATGGAAACTGGAGTACATCAAAGCAGGCTCTCAAGATTCTATATGCACAAGGATCCTTGTGGAAGAAACAAAGCCTGGATAAATTAGAGCTGACATCAGGCTTCCAGAGCTGAAACTCTCAGAGAGGGGGTCAGAGTCACTTCACCAATTTTAGGGTAGAAAATCACCCACCTTCACAGAAGAAATGCCTGAGATACCAGCTAGATCCATAGATGACTTCTACCTCTTGCTTTCCATGAAATCACCTCTATAGACTGTAGACACAGTCGGTATTTTACAGTAATGATCATTTCAAGTTCTATACCAGGTGGTGTCACCTGAACTGTCTTGTGATCCTGTCCCCAGGGAATGTTTTCTTTCCAAAGGAGAATGAAGGGAGGCTATATTAAAGAGAGAGAATGAGTCAGTGAGAGTGCTGTGTCAGTAGGTATAAGAAGAGACAAAGGGATAAAGAAACATTTTTGTTATCTGAGAAAGAGAGACCTAGGAGGCTGAGTCCAGTAGTTTTGCTGGCAGGGAACATGAGTCAGAGAGATGAGTGTCTTACAATCATGTCATTTCATTGCTTACATATGAAACATCTATTGTGTGAAAAGACATAAGCAAGGAGGTGCCATAAAGCTTCAAACTCTTAAAAATAAATTAGGATCTTGAATCCACTTGAGCACATATGAATTATTTGGGCAAATGCTGTTGTGTTTCAGGAAGACATACGTACATCAGCTCGTGGGCTTCTTACCATCTGGTCTCTGGTAGGAGATACAGGTTATCTACACATATACTTTAGAAGCCAACTCTAGAAGGTAGGATACGCTACACATACAAGGCAGCAGGAAAGAAGCCTCTTCTTGACATCAGAATAGAGGCCCTGGGTCTTTCTGGACCACTTTTCCTTACCTATAAAATGGAGGTACTACTACTAAGGTCCGTTGCAATGACTCGGTGAAATTGTGTGTAAAACACCCATCCTGGTGTCTTTAAGAAGCCATTCAGACCCTGGAGAGTAGTTGTCAAAGAGTAGCAAAGATAACAAGCACTCCAGGTGGTCAGGTGCAGGAGGATTACGGTGGACTAGGATGGCTAAATAGGTTTAGCTAGAGGCGACTACCTGGAAGGATGCACGGTTGGTTCAGAGAAGTAGGGAAAAGACAACCCTCTGCCAGAGCCAGGCCCAGGCAAGGGAAAGGAAGCCAAAGCACAGGCCCCAGGGCCCTCTGCTGCAGCCCTGCTCTTGTAAAGGTCACATTCAGTGCTGCTGGGTCCCAGGTTAGACTCCACAAATGCAGGAGGGCACGGCACGCAGAATGAGGGCTGAGCCTTGGTGGTGGTCTCCAATGGAAATCTCATTGCATTTCACTATTTATGTCCTAAGATTATAATCAAATTGGAAAAAGAGGTAAGTAGGCTTACCAAATAGGCATAAATGCATTCATGGCAAATTTTCTGGAAATTTTATCTATATCTATATGTTTATCTATATCTATATCTATACCTATATCTATATCTATTTTCTTATATATACACATTCCCAGAAAGTTTAGAAATAGATACAAAAAAACACATATAAGTATATGTGTGTGCATCACTTTTCTACACCATTAATTCCTTAATTAACTGAGGTGTCCAAAACTTTTCTCAGGGTCACTATTAAAATTTGAGTTTCAACACTTATTATATGTACACATGCAGCCTCACCCTCCCTTTACAACCAAAACTCTGCTTTTAATATTTATTCACTTTTTTATAGTTTCCTTCCCATGTATACCCAAATGAATAGCTTTAACAGAACTTCAGTTTTTAGAGACACAGAAGTAACCGTCTGTCACAGAAAGTTCATTTGTTCGTATGTCTGATACCAACAGCTGTAGGAAGCGATATTAAGATAGAAGATCAATCTCTTTTTTGGAAATAATTTACAAAAAGTAAAAGACAAAGCAAAAGGATCTCCCTGGTGTCTGTTTTACCCAGTGACAAGTCATAGGTAGAAACTGCTTCAAGAATGCCCCTCACAAAACGATCTTCCCATAACAGACTAAAAGTTACTCTTGTTCTTGTACTAAAAATTCATTTATCTAACCAAGCTGTATTTAGTAATGTTTGGAGAGGCAAAAAAGAAAATTCCTGAAAAGTTTACACCAGAATTTTCCTGAATTTTGAGTCACTAATACAGTCAGTTCTTTCACTGGATTTGTCCGCTGGACAAAAATCACAATTTAAAACAGACACCGCTTGTATAGTCACTGTAACTCAGGAATCTTACCTGTTGGTGTGTCCCTCCCACCACAGCATCATCCAGCCTTCTGGAAATAAGCTAATACTTGACGATAATGTATACCAAGAATTAAAGATAGTAACTTGCTTCTCCCTAATCTTTGTATAATTTGCAATGTACTTTCAGCTAAATTTTTGCTTCCGTATACTTCTACAGCTCCCTTCGATCATTAACCTGATCAGGGGCTCTTGTTTCTTACGTGTTAAAAATAGGTGACTGCCTTCTTTGATCGCCAAAAGCTTGGTATGCCCTCAATAGAAATACATTTCTTTAATTCCTGACTAAATAACTTAACCCGAAAAAGTGAACTGAGTCAGAAATATCCAGTGATTTATAAAAATTGAAAATGAAGCTTTAATGGTAATGGCTTCCAAGACAAGCTGACCCTGGCATGTTTTTGTTCCGAGTTTAAAAGATTCGCCTTCAGTGCCCTCCCGACACCACCCCCCAACTCCCCCAACCGCTGCACCGACCCCCAGCGGAGAAGTTGCCTGTGGTGCATAGAAGGTCCCTCACTGCAGAACTGGTGCAGAAAAATGGCTGGGGATTACATTTCAGCCTGAAGTAGCTCAGCAGCACAAGAGGCAGCTTCTTGTTATGCTCCTTGAAGGGAGGTGCACTTCTATTGCCCCATCTTATCATTCCTTCCGTAAGGCTTTAATGAGTAACCGGTGTTTAGGTACCACACGTTTAATTTGTGTGTATTTGAATAACACAGGCAGATTGTTTGAGAGGCTGCTTCACAAGTATGTAAATATAGCCTGTTTCTTTAAATCTGTTACCTCATTTATTTACATTAGAACGGCAAGCCCTGCCAGAAGCAACAGCTGATGACAGTCAGGAAATTTTCCACAAAGACAACAATTAAACAGCTTTGTGTTTCTTTAATAAGCAGATGACTTTTATGTGAGCAGGATTCAAACTGTAAGATCTCAGAGTTCCCACAACCGGGACCCCCCCCCACTGTGACTTGAAGGGAGAGGACCCTCTGCCTGGCCCCCCACCCATCCCCTCCAGGCAGCGGTGTCTGCTCTCTCCCTCTCTTTCTCCCTCCCAGTCCTCCCCCCCTCCAGCCTTTTCTCTCAAAACCCCTCCCGGAGAGGCCCGAGGCAGAGCACGGGAGATGGGGGGAGTCTACCTACAATAACTTGATACTTGAACTTCCAGTGAATCTGAATATTTTTGAAACTAATTTTAAAGAGGGTGGGGGTGGGAAGAGTGAGCAAGCCCTCCTACCGCCCACACACTGAGGCCGTCAGTGCCCCAAACCCCGTCTTTACAGCCACCCCCAGCCACCCCCATTCTGTCTCAGCAAGGTTCCAGTAAGAGTCGCCAGGAAGGCAGGGGGTGGACAGGACCTACTGCAGGTCTCTCCCCCTGCCGGAGGGGCAGGGAAGCCTTCCACTGGGCAGGCCTCCGGGGGGATGAAAGCAGCTCCGGCCGGGGGGTCCGGTTGCCCCCTCCGTCCACCCACACCGCAAAGGTCCAACCTGGGGAGCCTCATTTTCACTGGGAGTGCATCTGCCTCTCGGTTGCGTTTTGCTCCCACCAAAAAAATGCCTTTCAAAGGGAGTAAAAGTCATTGTCTTTCTTTCCTTGACAGGGCTTTGAGATTCAATCCAGTGATCAGCTTTCCACTAAGCAGTGCGCCTGTCAAACACAGGCTGCATACGTGGAGGGAAAGAGAGGCTGAGAGAAAGATAGCCAAGCTCCAGCCCCGTGTTCCCGAAAGCCTGCACGTTCCCTGCACGAAGGTCTTTCCTGAAAGACTGTCTCTGCTTTCCTCTAACCCTCCAGGTCCCATGGGAAGGGGGTGGAGGGGCAGGAGCCTCGGGGAACATGTGAGGCAGAGAGAGCCACACTATGGGCAAAGGCTGGGTACTCAGGAGGGTGGGACTGGGATGCCTCAAAGGGGCCTAAAGTGACAGTGATGCTTAATGAGCAGGCAGGGGGGATAGAGAGACCAGAGGCGGTCAAAACGTCTGCGGAGGGCCTCTTAGGCACTTAAAGCAGTTGGGATTTTATTCTAGGTTCAGTGGGAAGCCACTGAATGTTCAGAAGTCCATAGCAGGTGATCAGTATGTTTGAAAGGACAAGGGGGAAAGAGGGAAAAAATGTTAATTCAGCAGGTGGTGTAGTTTTCCTATACTCCAAAACCTAGGCAAAATGCATACCCTTTCTTTCCTAGAAAACATCATTTTTTGTACCTGCTATGGACTAAATCTGACCCACAAGGTGATGGCTTTGGAGATTGGGCCTTCGAGAGATAATGAGGTTTAGATGAGTTCAGGAAGGTGGGGTCTTTCTGGTGAGATTACTGGCCTTAAAAGAAGAGATCGCAGAGAGTTTAGAATCTTTCTTTCTGCCGCTGAGCACAGAGTGAGAAGGCAGCTGTCTGCCAGCCAGGAGGAGAGCCCTCACCAGAACCCGACCATCCTGGCACCCTGATCTCAGACTTTCAGCCTCCAGAATGGTGAGAAAGTACATTTCTGCTGTTTCAATGACCCAGTTTATGACATTTTGTTACAGTAACCCAAACAGAATAATACAGTCCCATTTTTATTTTCCAGTAGAGCTTACCTTTTAAAATATAAATTATAATTCTTACTTTTGAAGAACTATGCCAAAATCTGTGGACTGCCTTAGAAACTGGCCCCTGGCAGCCAACCCGAGTTGGTACCATATCCTAAAGTCAAGCCAGAAATGGTCCGAGGTCAGGATAGGGATGCTGCCTAACGGACCAGCAAGTTCATGAAAGGCAAGCCCATGGAATCTTCCAGAACCCTAGTTCCATGAGCCAGCTACAGGCAGAGAAGCTCACTCTTTCCCCAAAGACCTCCTCATGAGTTAGTTATATACCCTCCTCATAGATCAGCACTGACCATGCCCTTCCAGATCTCCAGGCTGAAGGATATTTTGGCTGGAGACTTTCTGTATATTTGAGAGGCTACTCTATACTGTGTTAGGGCTCCACCTTCCCTGTTCACTAAAAAGCTCAATACCAGTTAATCCATCAAGACGGATTAAGGGAGGGGAAAACAATCCATGAGGTCATACTGGAAGGCCTGCAGAGGGAAGAATGTTAACAGGAGGAAAGTGCTGTAAAACACAAAGCCATATTTTCCCCAAGAGCTCAACCAGATACTCTCCATTATTGTTTAATTCTCTGAAGAGAAGGAAAACATTCTTTGCTTTTCAGTGCAGAAGTTTAAATAGTGAAGCATTGCTTAACAAACAAACAGAGAAAGCCCAGTAAAGCTACTCATTAAAGTAAGTCCGCTGTACAAAAGAAAAACGATTGCTTCACAATTCATCTCCCCTGAGGACTGACATTTATCTTGGACCCCAAATTAAACACATCACAACTTCACAGCAAAAGTATGTTTCCCACTGGGATTTAAGTGGAGTCCAATTAAATAAATCTCTAAGGATATCAAGAGCAAACATCAAGGGAGAGCATATTTCCACGATGAAACATGCCCATTGGAAATTATGGTCACAAAAGGTCATCTAGAAACATCCACGACAAGGAGAGGGGGAAGTAGGAAGCAAATCGAGGTGACACAAGTGAAGCCCGGAGGGGCGGATGGGGCTCCAGCACTACAGTCGTGTATGGAAGCGCCCAGCCAAAAATGTGTGCATCTTTGCTTGCTTCGAATGAAACCCCCGTGTCCAAACAAACAGCTTTTACGATGATGTGTTTTCATATGATTTGGAGGTCAAAGGGGCTGTGGCTTAGGGAATTCAGGAAGTGGCAGGGGAAAGGATCAAGTGTCAACATTAAAATTTGAATTGTTTTACTGAACCAATGTTTACAGTTCACAAAAGGTGTAGCAACAACTTCCCTAAGTCACAAGAGCTGAATCCTATATTTGGCAAGAATATTAAGCAAGCCTGAGCATTAACGATCAACTGCCAGGCAGGAGCTCTCCGTGCCAGCCATGCCATGCCAGCCATGCCCCGGTAGTCAGACCACCACATGAGGGCTCAGCTTGGAAAGGTCAGCCTGAAGCCAGGGGAGGCCTCTGTGCACTGAGATACACACAAGGTTGCATCAGGACAAAAGTGTGTGCCCACCTACTGGACCACCTTTAGAGACTCAAGGGAAATAAAATCACCAAGAGGCCAGTATCTCTGAGGACATGAGCTGGGATTACATCACATCAACATGGACTTGAGGGTAAGTGGAGGGCCAGCCAGACAACGGTCAGCTCAACCAGGAACACGTGGAATGGGGAGCTGACCTGGGATGCATCCCCACATGTGCCATCATAATACTTCCAGTCACATCCTCATGAAAGGTATGTGAATGCCTAGAACTTCTCAGGGTGACACAAGTTCAGACAACAAGGACTTGTAACCCAGCTCTTTCCACACTGAAGTGATACAACAGGGTTCTAGCTCTGTGACCTCCCCGGCCTCTGCTTTAAAGGCATGAATTTGGACATTTCTCCCAATTCTAGCATTCCTTAATTACAACACAGCTTTGATAAACAGGATATTGATGAACAATGGTAAGAATGAAGGTGGCTATCATAGGGTACGTGAGGCCTGGGTGATCTGCCCCCCACCTCGGGGCCTGCTGTCCCCTCTTTCTGGAGTCCTTCCCCTAGGTCTTCACAAAGATGATTCAGACTTCAGATCAAATGTGATCTCAAAAGTTTCTCCCTAATATTCAATTTACAGAGACCCCTCCCATCTTTGTTTCATTATATCATGAGTACTTGTTGATTTATTCGCTTTGTTGTTACTATTAAAAAGTAGTTTCCAAGAACACAGAGCTGCCCTCTTCGAGGAAATAGAGCAAAACTGCACAGCAGGCGGTTCAGGCTGCTTCCACAACCTTCCAGCTGTGTGATCTTGGCAAAGTGGCTTAACCTTCTTGTATCCCCGTTTCCTCATTTGTAAAACGGGACAAATAATAGTACCAACAGGCAACAACAGTTATTGTGAGAATTAATGAGCTAATGCTGGCAGTCCTTAATAAAAATGTTAAAAGCATGCACTGTTTAGCACAGAGAGCAATACCTGATTTCTATAGTAGGTGCTCATTAAACATTTCTAGATTAAATGACCTTGGGAATGAGACAAGAAAGGGCCAGTTAGCTATAAAGCACCTATTATGTGCTGTTCAGCATAATGCTAGGGATTTGAGACATTAAAAAATAAGTACGTGTATATATAGGTTCTGAAGATAACCTCACTGAAAGGAAGAAGAAAGGATGAAGGAACATTAGAGGAAACTTAGCCAAAGATGAGCAGATGAAATGTTTAAAGAACACACTGCAGATCAACATGAAATGATGTCACCTGGCTGTGACTCATGCAGGGCAGGTGCAGGGCCAGACAGGTGAATTCAGCAAGAGGACATGAAAACCCCATCACTGCCCTGGCTGGGAAGGAGGCTGCCAAGGCCCCTGGAGAAGAGGCAGCCTGCAGGAATGCAAGACCTTAAGTGTGACAAATAATAATGCCCACGGAGGGCTGGGATCTGAGATAATTCACACCTGATGGCCTTTAACCCTTTCTCCCCTTTCCACACCTCTCCCTTGGACATTCTGTATGAGTGATGAACGCAGAGATGGATGGGAAGCAGCCCATGAAAGAGAAAAGAGGGCTTAAAAGGGAGCACCCAGCCTGGGGGGCAGCAGGGAACAGTGGGAGTTCAGTTCAGTACACATTAATAAAGCACTAAATAAATAAAGGACTGGGGTACAGTACTGAGTGTACAAAACTCAACAAGAGCTGGTTTGGGCCTCTCTGAACTAGCTGGCCAGCCCACTTAAACATGGTGAGTTGTAACAGACAGATGATTCAGACAGTGTCTTCACCACCCCCAGGGGCCATTTCTTCTGCCTCCCACTGAGGGAACACAGTGCTGGATCCCAAACCAGGAATTCTGGGTTCCTCTTATCACTCTCATTAACCGTGCACCTTTGTGCAACTTAACCTTAAGTCCATTTTAAAACACAATCATACTATAATCATACTTTTTCTTCAAACACAGGAGCTTCCTCTTTAAAAAAGGGCTGTTATAACTCTATTGCTCTCTCACAGGGGGAATATATGAATAATCTTGAAAGATGGACAAAGGGCCTCCGAGCCTCCAGTCCTTTGGAAAGTACAATGCTCGGGGGTGCAGTGTGAGATGAGAGCACCTACTCTTTCTATACCTCCTTAGTCAGTGCTGAGGATGACGCTTTATCCCTCTTAGAAACCAGAGCTGACACCCCCCCAGTTACTGAGTGGCAGGGAGAGCTCCCTACAACTTAACCGTCCCCAACCTTAAAACCGAACAGCTCTGAAGAGTAAGCCTGACACAGTGACAGTATGAAAGGCACCCAGGGCGGGCCCTAGTCACACAGAAGTCAAGTCACCTTGGACATCCCAAGGGACCTCTTTTACGACTCTGCAATGCTTTTTGTTTCATTCCTGGTTTGCATGGGTGAAGGAATCTTCCCTTATAATAACTACAGCATTCAAGTTTGGCTTTTCTTAGGTATGCGCCTTCCAGGGCAGCCCCAAGATACCTCATAGGACTCCACTTTGTAGGAGCCAGTGACCTAAGAGGCCTTCCAGGACAAGAGCCAGGCTGAGCATGAGCAGAGGGTAATGGTTACCAGGACCACAGGCCAGAAACAGTGTCTATTTTAAGCATAGAAAGAAAAAACATACCAAAAAAGAAAAATAAAACACATGGGATCATGGTTTCAAAATCCAAACAAAAGCCCCCAAAGAAAAGACAATTGATTTGAACACAGTGTTTATGAGACGGAATAGAACACACACTACGAAAGTATGATTCGAGACAGTGCAAACTATTTAAAAAAAAACAAAACACGCCTTACTCATCATCACTCCACATCAGTTTCCTATAAGGAACTTAACCCCAAGATCAATATTTAAGAATCTCTGGTATCAAAGGGGTGCCAGCACAGACGTATGTCACCACCACTCTTGTGGTGCTCTCTGGGAGAGGAGGAAGCAGAGGTGACCGCCAGGGGCGCAGGCTGGAGTGTAGTGGCTGCGGTGGGATCAGAGGCTCCCCTGTCTCCAGGCTGAGCCCAGCGGTCAAAAACACTGACCTAGTGGTCGGTGACTCAGACAGTCACGTTACAAGTCCAGAATGTAAATGGCCATTGTCACCTAGAACATGGAGTTAGAGAGACAAGTTAAGCTACAGTACTTAGCTTTTGCAATCACTGAGCCCCTATAGCATACATCCTGATGAAAAGTGATCTATTCTTATAAAACTGCAGTTGCAATTCTGCCATTAGTGACACAGAGTCAGCACAGACTCCACACGTTAAGGGCACGATCCCCAACAAGACTGTCCTCACTTCAGACGCCAGCCACAGGTTCAGGGCTTCCCAGACCACTCACACTTCGGACCAATGAGCCAAAAATTCTGGGATTCCCACAATCCCTCAGGTTGGATAATTCCCTAGAATGACTCACAGAACTCAGGAAAGTGCTGTACTTGCTATTACAGTTACATTATAAAATTATAAAGGATATCGTTCAGGGCCGGCCAAATGAAGAGATACATAGTGTGTAAAGAGTGGGAGGGAGCCTCCAGAACATGGGGCTTCTGTGCCCCAAAGACCCAGCTCCCTCTCGGCGCATCGACATGTTTGTTAATCAGCAAGTGGAACTGAGCTTCAGTGTACAGAATTTTTATTGGGGTTTTATTACATAGGCCTGATTAACTGAACCATGGGTCATGGGACTGAACTCAGTTTTCAGCCCCCTTTTCTTCCCAGGAAGAGGTAGGCTAATACAAAACTCCTACCCTCTGACCACGTTGTTGTACTTTCTGATGACCCATTCCTATTCTGAATCATCTCATTAGCGTAAGCTCAGGTGTGATTAGAGGTCACCTTCCAGGAACTGATGACAAAAGTCAGACAAATCCTCTCTGATACAGTTCTGCAGTGGTGAAGAACATGGGCCCCAGAGTCAGATCTGTGGGGTGCGACCTCGGGCAAGTTACCTAACCCCCCTCAGCCTGTTTACTCATTGAAAAAGTAGGGAGAATAACACCATTATTACGATGTGGAAATCAGCACCATTCAATACAAATGTAATGCTAGCTACTATATAACAAAATTTTTTTCTAGTAGTTGCATTTTAAAAAGTCAAAAGAAGCTGGTAAAATTAACATTATTAATATATTTCACTTAAAGCATCCAAAATAGTATCATTTCAACATGTAATCAATCCGGAAATCATTATTAACTAGTTTATCTTTTTTTTTATACAAAGTCTTTGAAATCCAGTATGCACTTTACACATGTAACACATCCCAGTTTGGACTGGCCCCATTTCAAGGGCTCAATAGCCACATGGCTACCATATTGGACATTGTGGCTAGAAATCATAACTGTTGTTATCCCCACTAAATGAGTTAATGTTCTGTGCTGTTATCATCCACATTTTACAAATGTAACTAAAATGTATGTGTCCATACACATACAGAAAGGCAGTGACCAATGACTAAAATCTGAGGTATAATAGGCCACACCCTATCAGTCAGCGTCCACAGAACATCAAATAGCTGCTCTCTTCTCAAGAAAAGAAACACTTCAGCTTGGAACAGAGGCTCTCAGATGGATCATCCATAGCATGCATTTTTTCCCCATACTCCCACATCTCCCCAACTCACATTTTCATACTGGAAAAATCAAGAGACCATTGACCATAGCTTTCAATGGGAAAAGATGCTCCCAGGGCACAGGCAGGCAGATGGAGAAGTCTCAGGGAACCCTGAAAGGCTGGGGAGTGGGGAGGAAGAAAACCCCCAGGAAGGAGCTTTGGCTCAGCGAGTCCCTCCTGGCTCTTGGGCCACCTTCCAGCGTCACTGCCCAGCCACCAAGCCAATCACCCTTCTCTTCACTCCCTGGAAAAAGCTTTGCATTGTAAATCCAGAAAAATGTCACTAGCAGGAGATTGATCTCAAGGTAATTATTTAGGCAGCTTTGTATCATCTGATTCTCAGGCTGTGAAGCACTCTCCAAGTTTTTTTAAAAAGATAAGAGATATTATATTAACGTGACGCACTGTCTCTTTCAATGGTGGCTCCCCACATTCAGCTTCTGCACACTTCTGTGACAGAGAGCTGCTCAGACCCGGGCCCTCACCCAATTCATTCCGTTCTCACTGGCGTGGGGGTGGCTTTTGCTAGTCCCCTCAAGGTAGAAATGAAGAGATTCACCTAGTGAGGGCAGACAAATGCATTTTTACCTAATATGTAAGATTAATTATAATGAATCCAATCCAGTTCACATACTTTATCAAGGAAGACAAGCTAATTCTCTGTCAGAGAATTAGCTCCTATTTAAAGGGCATTTTACCTCAATTTGGCAAAAAGAGCTAATGGAAATTGTCTTTGCATGCTGATGTATTTTTTGACTGCATTTGCTTAAGCAGGCAGGAGGCTTCAGCACTGCCCTCATGCCTCAGGGTTAAAAAAAAGGAGGGAGGGTGGGAAACACAAACATTTATTACTCAGCACCTCACAAAGTTTAATTCTTGCTGCTGTTATTGTGACAACATGTCCCTTTCAAAGTGTCTTATCAACAGTGTAAAACTGGGAGTGACTCGTATTTATCAAACGAGGTGGTGTTGGCCCTGCCAGCTCATTCACTTCCCTAGTAGCTTCTGGGCTTTAATCCAGCTAAGGGGTACCTCCACACCTCCTTAATCTGGCCACCAAAGGAGAAGCCCAAGATTGACAACACATGCCTTATTAAGTTTGTGTGCTGCACACACAATCGGAATGTTTGTGAAGACCTGTGATCAGGGATGAAGACTTCCTTAAAAACCAGTATCTTTGACAGCTGACTCTGTATTTGTAAGAGAAGTGGTGAAGGGGAATTAGAAAAAAAATCAATTTAACCCAAGGTGCCTCCCCTGAGCCTCCATTCCTCAGTGGGGTGTGGAGAAAACAAGGTTTCTCTTGTAATCCCCAAAATGTAGATCCAGTCTTAACTTTGTTTTAATAGGTAAGTTAATTAAGTAAAATGTGACACATGCATAAAATAAGATGTTACACCATTAAAATAATATCTGTGATGACTATACAGGAAGCAAAAGTACAAACAATATAAAGTGAAAATGAATTTCAGTTTCTATATGAGCAACTCTGCAAAATATGTACATATATGGGGAAAGAATGAAAAGAATATGTAAAAATGAAACTAGGCCAGTCAGATGGATTAGTGTTATCTGTCTTCTTTATAAAATTCTCTTAATATTTCAACAAAGGGTATATAACTGAGTCTTTCCTAAGACTTAATTTTATAAGATTTCCTTACATTGAAATAGTATAATTTTCCAGTATGGCACTGATTCAGAAAAATAGTATCACTGTAGTTATCTATCCACCCCACTAGAAACACTGGGTTTTTCCAAACCTTTAAATGAAAAGATCTGCCATGTATCAAAGAGTTGTTACTACTTTTTTTGTGCCAGTAGTACAAATGAATTGGCGAAGTCAATTCATTTTACTCAACGATATCACTACTATAGCCCTTGGCTATAAGTAGATAATGATGAATTATTATTGCATATATTTGATATTACAATTATGGTAAATTTTTAATAAACGTTACCTATTATGTGTCTGGCATTGTCCAAAGCACTTGAACACATATTACCTACTCTAGTCCTCAATTAATCCCACGAGAAAAGCGTCATTACCTTCCCCATTTTATGGGGAAGCAAACGGAGCCACACTGTATTTAACTGCTCAAGTTCGTGCTTCTAGTAAGTGGTGAAGTCAGAATTTGGACTCGGCAGTCTGGCTCTCGAATCCGTGCTGTTAACCTCCGTATTATATTCCCTCTACTATGAAAGATATAAATGTCTAATAGAAAGTCTGAATATAAATAAAATTCAGCCGACCCACTGGCTGAGGAGTCACTTAATAATCTTATTGCAAAGGGAAAGGGGAAAAAGAAAACATAGAGTGATCTAGCCAAACACTTGGAACCACAAGATTTGCTTATTTAATAACAAGTCAGATACAAACCAAAGGATTATACTTCTGCTAGATTGAAAAATTAAATACTGAACTGAGGGTTAGGAAACAGGGAGCCTATGCCAATTCTGCTACCAGCTACTTCTATGGTCCTGTGAAAGAAATCAGTTTGCACGTCTGTGAAATGGGTCAGTTGGAACAAATGCTCAGTTCTGCCTGGATGAACAGTACCCAGGGGCCCATTCTGCTCTTTCTTCAAGTGTGTCGATAAGGTTTTTTCCAGGGTCTGTCCCTGCTGGACTCCCAGATCACCTGGGCCGTATTCTAGGCTTAGATTATATAGAAGGGAGGAAGAAAGATAACAAGGAAAGGAAAGCAGAGAGAAGTACAATAAATAGTATGTAGCTTGATAAGATCCCTGTTCACTTATCCTGGAGAATTAACTTTCTCAAAGGATAAGGATAATAAGCTACTGGAGATTCTTTCTTCATACACTTGAAGGAAAAAAAACATCTATAGTTATTATTATTATCCATATTAATAGAACAGATAACAAATATAAAACAAAATCAATCAAATATCCTTGGGATTAGAGTCTCTGGGATATAGTCACACATACCCATCATCTATTCTCCCTTCCTCGCTATATCTAACTTTACACCTGTCTTCTCACTCATCTACTTCCCACTCAAGAAAATAGTATTAATTTGTGGGAGTATAAATTTTATATGCATATGTGCAGAAGGAGGAAGCATATCCTTGGGCAACAAGGAGAATGCACTCTAAGGTTCTCCATTTTGACAGCGCACTTAGCGGAAGCGGGCCAGCACCATGCCCAGGCTTTGCCAGGCCCCAGCTGAGTGACCCTGGATAAGTATGGGGACTTCTCTGAGTCTCAGTCACTCATATGTAAACCAGAGTGTTATCATGACATATAATGCTCAGAGCACAGCGTCTGTTATATAATAAACATATCATAAATGTTAGAAATAATTTCTGCAGTTTCCAAGTTTCTTTAGTTTTTTACTCCTTAAAAGCCTCTGCCATGGACCAAATTTATTAAGTTTCCAAAAGCTGAAAGAGAATTCGGGGTGGGGTTATCAGGAAGCCAGCTCTTCTCTGAGGACACAAGGTAGGCCCTTCCTAGCACTGGAATTTTCAGTTGAGGATATACAAGAAAATGCAGCAAGGGGGAAACTATAAGGGCTTAGGACACCTCCGAGATAAAGCACAGTGAAAGGAACTGGGCTTTGAGATCATAAGAGCTGGGTCCCGACACGGTGGGGCAGAACACTGAATCTGTTCCTCGGCTTCTGCATCTGTAAAACCGGGGGCCTGTGCTGACAACTCAGTCAGACATACAGTGACAGCCCAGTGCCCAACACACAGAAAGCAGTCAATGGCTCTTCACTTTTTTTCCCAAACTATCTGGAAAATAATTTTATAATTTCAGGGATGATAGGATGGTGACCCTGAGAAGTTATATGTGATTAAATGCTGTTCTGGTGTCAGATTAAAATATCGCTTCATGAGAACCATAAAACCATTCTTATAAAGTCTTATCATAAAAATGTGCTATTTTAATAAGATCAGAAATACAAGACCCAAGGAAATGTCCCCTATCTGTTCAAGGAAGCCCCCTTAGAAGTCTGTGTCTAGTTTTATTATTTGAAGAGGGAAGCAGACACTCTCTAACAACTAATGACAATAACCCACGTTCCAGAGTCCCGTCTGGGAGCTAGAAGATCGTTACTGCGACCCTCAGCACCCTCGGCCTTCACAGTGTTCTGTCTACTCCCTTTCCTTCTTCCTTCTCCCAATTTGATTTTTCTTCTCACTTGCCAGTAGCAATGGTTGGTAACATGTAACCCAGTGGTAGTTGGCCTTAGAGCCATAATTCAAAGAATATGGGATTATTTCCTCCACAATATAAATATTAAAAATTAAAGAACTGGGTAGTGATGTTCTAATGCAAAGTGTCGACTGCCTCCTTACCTAGGGACACAAGCTAAGGTCAGTGGAGCTCACGTTTTCGTATGACAGGTCCAAGGGAGGGTGGCTGGCTAATACCAGCCCCTGGACCGGGCAGTTTCATCTATTTACGAGACTGAGAAATGGGCAACAGATGCCTGGCGGGGGTCCTATACAGGTGGTGAGACAAAGGAAACAAAACCCTGTGCTGGAGCTCACTGGAGGAGTTGGGCCTCATTTGGTCTTTCACGAAATTCAATCTTAAGGGGTGAAAAAGAGATGAGTAGGCCCTCACCACAAATAATACATTAAGGGCAACATAGATAATTTGATGAATCTGCAAACCCTTCCTGTTAGTGATCTTCCACTCCACCAGAGGCAGAGCTTGGGATAACAGCCTTTATCTTCTATGCAAGTAGCAGGCTGCACAGCTGATTTTCTTACCCAAAATCCCAGACTCAAGGCTCTTTTTCCTTTCTATTACACAAAACATGGGTCTTGCTGGGGTGAGGTGGGGGAATATATATATATATATATTCCACTCCTCTAACTCTAAATAATAGTAGATATTGACATAAGCTGAAATTTTAAAAAAAAGGATGCTAAGATCTTCCCTCCTGGTTATGGATGAAAATATCTAAAGAGTCAAAGACTTTATAATGAGACACTACATCACCCTGAAAATAAAATGCATATTTTTAAATGTTCTACAATAAAAGTTGTGGCTCATACTCATTATTTTCTCTTCCCTCCAATTTTTCTGAATTAGTAAGGTTTTTTGCAATGACTGTAAAGTATACGGTATATGGAAACATAGCCAATGAAAATTTGCAGAAGAGGAACCCACATGGTTCAGGGGAAATAACACAGGCTTTGAAATGGCAGAGACCTGTGCTTTCATCCCAGCCCTGTCCCTTAGAATGCTTTTCAATTGTACAGTACTTGCAAACCTTTTTTTTCTCTAAGCAGGCCAAACTCTCTTCTTTGAAATATCATTTATAATGTTGTTTGCCTAGCATGTCCCCTTTTCATAGATAGAATTCAGGAAAAAAATAAACACAGACCTTGTTCCTATCAGCAACATATCCAAAATTGGTGAGGCCCAAATTATAAAGTTCCACTCTAATGCACAGAGAAGGCCTGTCAGCCTTGAGCTTCTGAGGCAGAGAAAGAACATATATTTCTGTTTCCATTAAAATCTACCATTAGCACCACCAACAAAAAATAAAAAACATTCTTTCCACATCAAGACTTTGGGAAGAAATTCTGTTGCTCCATGAAGATGTGCTCAGAAAAGGCCAGACTCTATCTGGAAGAGGAAGAAGACAGAAGAAAAAATGTCCAATGCCTTATAAACAGGAACTTCCCAGGAGAATGACACTTCCTGAAGCTGAACCATTCCCTAAATGGTAGGATGGAGAATACAAACAGGTACATTATCTTCAAGGTGGAAAGGGTTTGGAATACTGGCCTGGTCTATATATGCTATTATTCAAGCATTTACATTATAAGGGTTATGATGGCAGATTCGTAGCATAAAGATGAGTGCCTAGCACATAAAAGGCATTCAGTAATATTTGTTGAACAAATGAATGAATCTCCTCTATCCACAAGGCCAACCTATCAGAAAGTCCCTAGAAACCTGAGACATTCTGGTGCAAGGATGCATTTTGATAATGATACATGTTTCCAGCTCCTCCTTAAGCCATTCATTCCCTAGAAGATGGGATTAAAACGTTACTATCTGTCCCCTATTTCCATGACAAATATTATATTATGTAAATATCAGGAACATGAGCTGATGGTTTCAAAAGATCTTAGATGTGGGTCCTTCTAGTTCTGGCTGAAATCTCAAAATTCAACACTTATTGAGTATCAATACTCAAAATGACTGATCAAACATATTCTTTTATATTTGTACGCTCTACATTAGGTAACTGTCATCATTAGATAATAACACATATATCAATCTATCGACTTGGCAAAACCTTTTTTAGCACTAAGGATCAAACTCTAAAATTAATCATGCATGTGACCTTGGGCAAGTGATAAACCTCTCTAGGCCCTATTTCTGTAACTGCATAATGAGAGACCTGGGCTAGATCAATGATGCTCAAAATTCTACTGCAATCTGGGATCATTTGTGGCACTTTTAAAACTCTTAATGCACAGGGTGTACCCCAGTTCGCCCCAGATAATTCCCATGAGCAGCATGTAGTGAGAGCTACCAGACTAGAGGGCCTCTCAGGTTCCTTCCTGTCCAAGAAGCTGGGATTCTTGCATTTGAAAAAGGTGAGATGACCTCTCCTGGGATTTGATTTCCAGCCCTACTGTGTAGTGTATCCTTAACTACCTGTTTGAATTAAATGTACTACGCACTGCAAATCAACACATTTTTATACCCAAACTGCTCCATGGCAGTGCTGGGGCAGAGAGAAGGGCTGCTGCTAACACTGAGCCCAAGGAAGCAAAGCTGGTTTCTGGGAAAAGGCTCACAGCTAGCTCCGAGAGGGCATGAGCCACAGGCTGCCCCACACAGAGATGTCTGCTCCCCGTGATTTTGCCAAGCCTCTCTTTCCCCCACCCCACTTCTTCTAATCTAAGATCATTATCAACCACAACCAGGAGAGAAGTTTCTTGAACTTGCCTTTGGCAAGCCAGAGGGTTAACTTAACTGATGTGAACTTGGAAAGACAAGTGGATCATACTTCACATGCTCACACAGTATTGTGCTTGGAGCAACTTACCAACACCCCCCGCCCCCCGACAATCAGTGTCTAATATAAGGGTTTGGGGGTTGGGGGAGCACAGCCCAGAGGTCTGATTTATGGAGAGCTGTCTGTGTGGGAGGCACTTTATTTACATTGTTTCATTTCATCTGTGATGTTGGAATTATCCCTATTTTTACAGTGGAGAAAACCTGGGGTCTGAGAACTACCCTACCCTGCGTCGCCTAAAGACACCTGTAGTTGGTGAGTGGAAAAGCCTAGATTAGAAGCCAGGTGTACCACTCTGTGGAGCACCGCAGTCAATGAGGAGCAGGTGGAGCAAAGATGGGGATGGGGGAGAAAGCTCACATACCTTCTCACTTACAGTTTAATTAGGAAGCAGAATAGTTATCCAAACGCTCTGACAGAATCCAGTCAACTACAAACAAGTTCAGGGCTCACTTAAAGAAATGAGCAGGCCTTTCAATGAATTCTCTCCTTTTTCCCTCACACTCTATCACAACCCAAACTTCCAGAACTTTACAAAATGAAGCCCACTCCCCCTCCTTTCGTCTACCCTTTTCTAGTCAGACTACAATCCTTATCCCAAATATAAATTAGCCTGATGAGAGGCCAGAGAATGCAAAGCTTAACAGTTTTAATACTTTCATTATTTAGTTATGGAACGTAAGTTGGACAGATTTATTTATCATCAAGTTTTGACAAATTCCTCTACAAACAAATCCTAGGATATACCCAAATTACTGTGGCCTCTTGACCCAACATGTTTTTATAATTACTTGGCACTCTAACTGTATGCTACCTAAATTAGGTAACAGTCACCCAGTTATTTTTAGGCCATAGCAACACACATACACACGTGTGCACACACACTCTGCTATACCTAGCTTGTTATATGTACTCCTCTGGAAAATAAGCTAAAATTGCCTTCTACTGGCATCAGCATGTCTGTTCAACCAATAGTAATAATATTAAACTACATTTATTGAGTGTTTAGCATGTATGAGGAACTGGTCTAGATACTTGGAACACACTAATTCATTTAAATCCTAAATTAACACTATAAGACAGCTAATGTTATGTCCTCTTTTCTGTAAATGAGGAAACTGAGAAAGTAAGGGGTTAAGGGGAACCGAGACTAGATCTCAGACAGACTGGACCCAAAGTACTGCCTGAATTTCTCCGGCATTTGCTACAAAGTTAATTAATGTTCAGCATGCTTGGATATTAGCAGAAGCTCAGAATACAGCAGTAAGTTTATGCATATACGTATGTCTTGATTTCACCTATCTTAAAAAGTCCTCATAATGTCCCTGACAGATAAGAGAAAGCCTTTTGTTCCCCCCACAAAAGAAAGCAGAAACAGAAAGAATTATTTTCACAGGGTCTCTCAATTTCTCAGCTTAACCATTCGCTTTGTCAGCAAACTCAATATTGTCTGCCAGTGTTTCCTTCAAAATCCTTTTTGACTATGTAAAAATATGCAGTCTATGTTGCTCATTTCTCAGGAATTATGATGGAAAGTTTTATACTATAAAAGCGAACTCCCTCTGTAATCAAATCTTCTGTCTGAATGGGCCTCCTGAAGTGACTCTCTCCTTCCCCGGCTCCCCAGTAAATAAATACCTCCGGTACAGAGGCAGGCCTGTCAGAGACTGAAGCAGTCAGTCAGTCTTTGTTTCCTGAGAGCTGATAGCACAGAACAAGCTCAGGCACGAGCCCTGACGCAGCCACAGGGAAGGGGCAGCTACAGACCCCTGAAGAGGCGCCTGGAGACCCCCCACTCACAGGGGGGATGCTTCTCCATAAACCTGAAAGCCAGTTAGTCATAGCTGACCTCTAAGTTAGAAAAACTCTCAAAAATGAGCATGTGACACTGAAGTATTTATGAGTGAAATGCTGTCTATCCCATCCTACAAAATATTCCCAGCCTTCTTATTTTTAAAACATTAAGTTTTGAAACATGAAACATATCTAAGTACATCAAAATGTTGTTTGTACTATGAAATAGTTCAACACCCAGGAAAAGGAGGAGAAAGCACATAGGGAAAACGTTAATCATTGTTTAACCTGGGTGATAGGTACTTGTGTGTTCATTATACTCTTTTCTACTTTTCTAGATATTTGAAAAATCTTACAATAAAATTTTTAAAGGTATAGACTGTTTTTAAGGAGGAGGTAGCTATAGACTATCCTTTCCTACAGAGGTAAATGACAACTTATTTCCCTGAACCCAAATTTGCTGAAAAGCAAACCTTATAAACATAAGCAAAGATGGTAGCTCTCATTATGGGAAAACCAGAATTGCCTAGCCTTCTTATTCAGTTTGGCTAGAAATCATATTTAAAAAATCCACTATGAGTAAAATGGATTGTAATTCTTTCAAAGACTTTGCAAATCCCTAAATATGTATTCATTTGGATCAAGCTGAGTAGAAGCACAGGTCTGGTGCCATTTATTCTTTGGAAGATGAGAATAAGACATGGATTCAGACAGACACAGATCACAAGAGGGAGGGGACTGTAAATTAGAACAGTAACTCAATCCCAGGGGCTTCTGCGCCTCTGATCAGTTTCTTCCCGACCTGACACAGCATTACTAAAATGGTAACTGAGCAGCCGCTCTACTTGACAGGCAGCACCAAAAATGGAGAACATGGCATTGAAACAGGGGGACATTAAACTTGGACAGGGCGGGTGGCAACCAGTGTTTACAAACATAAACCAGAGAATCAGATGCACCAGCCATAAATTAGCCAAGACTGTACTGAAATCTCTGAAAATAAATTAATGAGGCCTCAGAAGTTTCTAATTTAGAGCCCAACTACCCGCACCACCATACCTTCCCTGCGAAAATCACTTATTTCAAAATGGTACCACTAACACTCTTGCTAAAATAAAATCTTACATCACCAAGGAAGCGGATGACTGAAATAAACCTGGGCAGAGAAGCCAGACTAGAGTGGTCTGCTTGACCCACTCAAGAATCTGGAAGAAGGTGCGGCCCATGCCTTCTGAGAGATGCGCACCCCAGTCTTCACTCCACTGGTGCTATGGCATTAACCTGTGGTTTACCCAGATGGACGGGAAACTGGGGACGTTCTAATATTGATCTCTTTCCCTTCTTTCCCACAGTGGTCTCAATTTTAGGCCATTCCCCCAAAAGACACCAAAATAATAATGACGATAATTAGAAATAAAGTAGATTACAGACCTTTTTTGCTCCTAACAACGTATTTTCAACCAAATGCCCAGATATTTGAAGAAGAAGCCCCAAAAGCTACAAATAATCCAACCTCTACCACCGATGCGTCTTCCAGGTCGACCGCCGCTGAGTCTCACAACCCGAAAATGACGAGCCCACAGGGCGCCACCCAGGGTGCTCGGTGGTGAGGTCAGCAGCATGCCCAGCCCCGCCCCACGGACGCACTCTTCCTCACTGGTGCTGAGCGACGAGCCCAGGCTGCCCTGACTAGCAGCTGCAGCCACAGCAGAAGGGGAGAGGAACCCCACTTTCATCAGGAACACCCAGGAGATTCATTTCTGTGATCGACAATCCGCCCCCGCACACAACAATGCCTACTGCACAATAGGGTGTGGGATCTACAACTCCCTCTGCTCACCCTCATGTTCAAGTCCAGGGTCATCTTAATTTATATCATCTGATGCTTGTCCTCAGATTATACAGACACAAAAGGCCTGCTTTTTCGCAGCAATGTCTACTCTGCCTGAGCGAAGCAATGACCATCCAGGCCACCGGTTACCCACTCCCTTTGCTCCCCAAGACCAACTATTCCAGATGGGGAATTTGTAGATTCTATTTTCTCATCTGAAAAAGATGGGACAAGCCAAGATCCTGTTGAGAAAACACTAGCTGGATAAACCTATCCGGAATCACTCAAAGTCAACCAAACAAGAACAGAAAGCAATATAATACAGAGCTACACGGAGGAAATACGAACATAAGCCCAAGAAAACCCATCAACAACAGAAAATGCCTGGGTGCTGCTGAAACCCTCTGGATACGACCTCCACGACGCTCTCCTTCCTGGCAGATTCTACCGACACACACTAAGGAAAGCTACGCCTTTGTGGTAATTGGGTCGGAGGAGTGGAAGCTCGGGGAGCAGTGGGGGATAGGAGGGGGGCAGCGGATCATTCATCTGAAGATGTACTTCCAAGAACACTACTTCATAAAAGGCAGGATGCGTCATTGGGAAGACAAGAAAGAGAATGGCAGAACTGCCTCACAAAGACAAAACCACTAACTGGCTCATCTCAATGACCTGCTGCAATTTAAGTATGCAAGGCTTTTAAAGGAACCCAGCAACACCTTTGGTCAATATACTTCCAAAGACTGGTTGGTGATGTGGCCCAGAAACTGTGTACCATGACTTAAGACACAAGAGAATAAAGAAGATGACTACCTCTCACTACTAGCACTCAGCAGAGGACACCAAAGAAAAGGAGTGGTGTGCAGTGCCCTAAAGAATGGTATCTGACGACAAAGAGGTGCAAGTGGGATGGGTACAAGACGACGGCCCCCCCTGCTAGGAGAGGCAACGCTGTGGGGGAGGAGTTCAGATTACAGGGCACAGTTAGGTCCTCCTGCCAGGGCGCAGCAGCACTGACCTACTCGTTATTCTGCATACGGTGCCCCTCAGCAAGTCACCCACCACCCCACCTTGGGAGGAGCCATGGGGCCGACAGTTGCCTGGTGAGGCCAGAAAGAACAATGGGTTGGAGAATATTTCATAATAATGTCTCTGTCTCCTTGGAAATCTGGCAGAGGAAGGGACGTTTTTGGTGAACATACACTTTCTGTGTGGCTTTATAATAATGATCTCTACCTTTCTTGAAGGTCACTTTATAAACCATATGAAAACCAGGCTGGTCAGAGAGGTGAGAAAGAAGCTTTCCCATGAAAAGAACAGGTTTATGTGTTGTTCAAGATAGTTGCTGCCTCCTTCATTCCGTCAACACTGGTTAACTCTGAGAGACAGTAACTTTCCACTAAGTTATTGATGGGACTAGAGCTACCAACCAGACATGACTTGAGATACCATCTGGTGGTATAAAACCCCATTTAGAAAGATGAGAAAACAGTCTCAGGGAGGTGAAACGACGTGCCCAATGCAAATCAGAAGCTGAATCAAGACTAGAACCCAGATCTCCTGGCTTCCAGTTCAGTGTTTCTGGCTTTTTCTCATGATACCAGAATAATTAAGAGAGGGTATGGAAGGGAAGACAAGAAGAAGAAAGTCTGTTCGGGCACTCTGTAGCCTGGGTAAGAACACTGGCACCTCTAAGAGAAAACCCCAAGTGAACTGAACTCAGGACTGTGCTCAGGAAAGGGGGTTGGGAGGTTACCTTTCAACACCAGAGGTTCTTTGCCTTCTCTCTTCAGGGACTCGAGGACTATGTGAAGTGGCTGGGAGGGCATCACTCGGCTCGGTTCATTGGTATTCTCATCATAAACTATAATTTCTTTGGAAAAGATCCTCTTGAAAGAGTCCTTGCCTTCCCTACAGGAAATCAAGTCTAAGACAGTGATCTTGCCCTGCTGCAGCCTCCTCCGGCTGATCTTGTCGGCACAGTTGATGTGGACAGCGCCCTGGATGTGGCTTTTGTTGTACTCCATGAAGGGCCTGCAGTCGATGATGACGGGGCCCGGGCTCGGCAGGTGGCTCTTGCTGCCTTTGGTCATCTTCTTCGCCAGGTCATTGGGATAGATTATTTTGATGCTGGCTAGCTGCTTGGGGGTCCCTGACACAGGGCTGCCCACCCCACCTGATGGACTTAGAGAGCCTGCATTCTCATTGCTGTTGACCATCTGGATGGCAGGGCACGTGGCGGAGGTTCCGATGGCGGTGGTGGCAGAGCCAGCGGCAATGGCTTGGGACTGGGCCTGACTGTCCTTGTCGTAGGTTGCCACAGTGCAGCAGCTGGCACTGCTGCATCCACAATTCAGGGAGCGGGCAGAGCCGCTGGATGAGGGCATATACGTCAGATTCGCAGCCTGGAGGGACACAACGGTGGTGGCGATGACAGGAGGGTGGCTGTTACTGCCCGGGGTGGCAGAGCCAAGGTAGCTAGAGTCTAAACAAAGGTTGAGATCCTGAGGTCGGACGGGCCTAGACAGTGCCACTACTACCCTGTCGTCTAAAGGAGACGGAGGCATGAGGAGGCTGAAAACTGGCAATTCAAGAAGAATTCAAGACAGTCTGTAAAGAAGGGAAGGGGGAAAGAAAGAATAAAGTCATGTGACACAAAAGGCAATCTACTCCAATCCCGAGGAGAGGCCTTTGCATCTCTGAACACAGTCCTCCTAAGTGCCCTTTATCATGACACTCTCAAAGCTTGAAACTCATTTTGACAGGCTCAAAGAGGATGTAATACCTGAGGGTCCCCCACCTATCCGTTGTTAAGTCTAAGGTTAAATGTATAGTCTATGCAAATGTTGATGAACAACCTTTTGTAGCCCTACATCAACGTTCAGCCGTAGGGAGGGTAAAAGCACAAAGAATTAGAAAAACTGAAGACATAAAGGAAGGCTCTTAAGAGACATCTATTCTGGACCTCATCTCCTGGACAGACGTATACTACAACCATCTGAGAAAGACCCAGTTGTCCACCCTTGCATACTTTCCATTTAATTCCTTCACCCACTGCAAAGGCAAAGGAATGACCAAGAGTGCTGGCATGGCTCACAGAAATATACAGCAGCTAAATATACATCAGGGGTGGATGTCAACTTTCTGCAAATCAGAATGAAAGCAGCCCCCCAGTGAATCTCTTTTACTAGGAGGTATTCTCACTTTCTATTCTACCAAGCCCATTAAAAAGCACAACACAGTCATATTAAAACCTCTCATGTTTCCTGTTAGCCTCTTATAAATGAATGTGCATTTCCCCTTTCATTACAAGCTAGTGTCCTAAAACGAAGCCTCAATCAGGAGCCAGCTCTGGAAACCCCAACCCTGGCAGATCCATCACCCTTTGCTCCCTTGCTGCACCCTCCCACTCTCACACACACACACACACACACACTCTCTCTCTCTCTCTCTCTCTCTCACTCCTGCTTTTAAGGAAAGGACCACTTCGACTCTCCTCCGACTCTCCTCCCTTCATTTCCCCATTGGCACAGACTGTGCATCCTGGAGCTTCTCTCAATGGGAGGCAGCCACTATGTACAACATTTCAGTCCCACATAGATATTCCGCCTTCAAGAGGATGGATTCCATAAGAGGACTTGACTTCCCCATTTTCCGTCCCTGTAAAGAGGGCAGGCAAGCGTTGCCCACAGGGTCCACTGCCTGTTTCATGAGAGGGTGCCTGCAAAGGGGCAGTTCCTTCCCCCCTGTGGGCACAGGGGCGGTCTGTTGGCTCCTCTGCTTTCAGACACGCACACAGCAAAGGCACCAAACCCCGTGCAGGTCACTCACCTAAAGGAACTTTAAGAGATGTCTGGAGAAATGTCATCTATTATCCGTCTACACACAACCGTCATCATTCTCTGACACAGCCAAAGTGTCACAGAGTCCACACACGCGCGCGCGCGCGCACACACACACACACACACACACACACACACACACACACACAGAAGCATGCACCCATCATGTCCGCAGATCCCACCGACTCAGGTTCCTCCTACCCACCTTCGGATGGAAGCGAAGGATCCAACCCCTTTCCTCCCTCGTCTCTCTTCCCTCCCTTGCGTAGTATTTTTTTTTTTTTTTAAGCCAAGTACTATTCCAGAAGCTATAACTGTTTCCCAGCCGGACTAAGCGGTGAAAGTCTTCGCTATTGTGTTACCTGGTAGGGTACGACCCAGGATTAACAGTCCATTTCCTTTGAGACGGCAGCATAAGCATGCTCACGGAGACACCAGCTGGGACCCTCACTCCACACGAAGTGCGCGGCTCACACGACACGCACGGAGTGTATAAAGAGACCCGCTTCCCTGCAGCACAGGGTCGGGCGTATATACTGCCCGTGAAACCAACGAGACTGGCCCAGGAAACCTCCCAGAGAAATACTGAGCTACCCCCTCTCCCTCGCTGGTCGTCCTTTCCAGGGACTGGAAAGAAAATTTAAGTGGTCAGAGAATCCTCCGTCCCCACTCCTGGGGCACTTACACTCCTTCGCAACATAGCGCACTAAAAAAACCCAGGCAAATATTTAAAACTGCCGCAAAGCTTCCCCCACAAACCTCATCTTCCTTTCGCCCCAAATCCAAGCAGACTGCAGAGAGAGTAAACGCACAGAGCAGCGAGAGCCAACAGCCGGAACCCTGTAACCTCACCTGCTGTGGCTCCCCGTGAGCATCTCATCCCACACACACTCACACGCACACCGCCCTACACTCCGGGGCTCTCACAAGTAGCCGCGGTGACTTCCACTTACTTCATAAATAAGGGTAGCCCTCCACAATCCCGCGCTCCGCTTCAGCTACGGATTCACCCATTCAGCCCCCATTCACTAGGCTCCATTGATCTCCAGCAGCAACATAGTTACTTTCTCTTTTGCCACACTGTAAATGTAAGGTTTTGAGGGGGCGGACCGGCCGCCGACGGACGGTGCGTCGAGCCAATAGGAACTCGGGAAAAGCTAACCGCTACCTCACAGCGGCCTTCGGCCAAAGAGCGGCTGGAGGGGGAGGAGACAGGGGCGTGGCCTCGTCTCTTTAAGGAGGGTTTAACCGACGCCGCTTTGGGTCCACAGTGTTAAAACACTGGCGGTGATGTCATTGGCAACCAATCAAAAACTTAAAAGGGCCCAGCCGGGGCCCGCGCGGAGCAGCTGCTCTCTATTTACATGTAAACCGAACAGGCCGGATAGAGTTAACCCTTTCTGGGGCTGAATTGTCAGTGGGCTGGACTCCCCACTCCGGCTAAAACCGGCTCTGCCTACTTGTTAGCCTCCCCCTGCACCCCCTCACTCTCGGACGGATCACGCTCTATTTTTCCTTCGTACTCGGGAAGGATGATCAAAAGTGTCTGAGTAACTTTCTAAAGACAGGAGACAGCGAGATCACTGGTCCCGGTGGGAAAACTGTGCTCTCCGAGTCGCCCGAGGTGTTTTGACAAACCTTAATCCAAGATCCAAGCACCTCACAGAGCCGCCTGCGCTGAGACCGACGTGAGCGCGTGGCCAGGGGCGTCGCTGCTCCTCCGGCCCGCGGACCCGGGCCACGCACCGGAAGCGCGCCGCCGGGAAGCGTCAGCCGCCCGCCCGCAGATGTCGCTGCCCCTCCGGCTGCCCTACTGCGCCCCTGCGCGGCGGTGGCGCGGCGCCCTCGGGCTTCTCTACATCTGAGCGCTCCGGTCGCGCCCCTGCGGTCCCCCGCCTGCTTCCCCGGGCTTGACCCGGAGCACAAAGGCGGCGCTGCGGCGGGCTGCTCGGAGGCGGCGGCCTGGGCCCCAGCCAGGAACTACAGGGGGCGCGCCTTGTGAGGCGGCACGGGCACCACCCCCTACGACCAGGCGTCCGGGGGCTCGTCGCGCGCGCTCCACGTCCCCCCTCCCGCTCGGAGCGCAGGGTCCCGCGGCCCGCGGCCGGCTTTCCCAGCGCACCTCCACAGCAGCCCCTGCACCCTGCAAAGCCCCAGGAGAGCCGAGGACTGGCAGCCTGGCGCTTCTGGGGCCGCAGCAGCCGGCGGAAAGGAGCCGGAGCCGTCTAAATAACCACACTGAAGGGGCTCGCGGAGCGCCGAGGGGGCGGCGCTGCCTCTCTGGGTTATCGGAACTTGCGCCGTCCGAGGGGTCGCCGGCTGAGGCGAGGGTCTGGAGAACCAGAGTCACAGCAAGGCTGGCTGGCCTGTGCCTCTGCAGGAAAGTATCTGGGAAACTGTGGGAAAGTTGTCTTGGGGCACAAAAAGGAGTGGAGATGCCAAAGTGAACGGCGGAGAGTCTGCATTAAAAAACCCTAAGAAAATGCAACTCCTTTTTTCTCCTGTCTGAGAGGCGGGGAGGGGTTAGATAGTGAAATAGTTACGGTGGAGTAATGCATTATGAGCACTGTAGAATATTTGGCTGTGATTTTTCTCTCTTACCACATTGAAGGTTTTTGGAGACATCCTAAAGGCTCCAAGCCTAAGTAAGTGGCAGCGACATTTTCATGTAATTGCTTTAAGTGCGGATCTGAAATGAGAAGATGCCAAACTATGGCCAGATATGCTCAATAAGCTATTAAGAGAAAACCCCTGGGATACCTCTCCGTGGGAATATATGTATATGTTTCACATGTATGCATACACATACACATTCCAGCAAATTTCATCCAGTATTTCAACATTCAGTAAATTGCTTACAATCATCTTTAACAGAAAGGGTTTTGTGTTGCTCCCTCTGCTTGAATAGCTTGCCTTTTCCTAATATTCCTAATTATTGAAAAAATGTTCCCTGATTCAGGGTTGGAGAATTCTGGATATAAGTCCTGATTCTGACTCCCATCTGTTGTATCTGTTCATCCAGTGTCATTGTTCATTTATGTATGAGTACATGGTAACACCCCAGCTCAGAAGAAAAAAGGAAAAAAAGGATTCTCTACTGATAAAAAGGCATTTAGTAAAAAAAAAAGTATTGTCCTTGGTTTAGGAAGTGGGTGCCTCTACTTAAAGGTACTTAGGATATATTAATTATGAATTCATTGCTAATGCCTCAATATCTAAGCCCAAAGAAAAAAAGGTTTTATACAATGCAGAGGAGTTCTTAACACTTTTTCCTATGAGGCCAGACGGGGATAGTAACTTCAAAAGAAATGTAACTCATTTAATGCAATGATTTTATTTTTGTTTCAAACTAGCAGATTATTACAATTTAGTTGACTGGGAGTTAAGCCATTCAAGCTGAAAAATTGGAGAAAATGGAAAAATTCCTCATTTATCAAACCTAGGAGATGGAAGAAGTAACAGATCAGTAACATATACAAACATGTAATTCTTTAAAAAATTAAGCATCTTGAGAGGTATAGCATGTTGGAATTAATAGAGTAATAAAAAAACATCACAAATTGATTTTTTCAGTCATTACATTTCTAAGCTTTTTTTGTACAAAAAAAGAGTGATTTTGTTTCTATTTTTTTTTTGAGTGAAATGTGAAAATACTATCTGAAGTACTGCCGTTGGATTTAAATTTGTAGCGCCAGCCAGCCAACCAGCGGCCATAAACCTGATCTGTATACAAATAACTGGCAAAGCCTTAATGTTCTAGTCCCAAAGAAATAGCAAATCATTTTCACTGTATTTCAGTATCCTATCAAGATTGTACTGAGGCATATCTTTGTTCCTACAAACAACATTATAAGAACCAAATGATTCTTACAGCACAAAGTGATATGTGTTAAAGCCAAAAGATGATTATATAACTTTAGGCCAACATATAAGGTACAATACGGATAATATTGAACAAATGTATCAGTTAAGTGACTTCCTTTATGTGCACTTAAATGGTTAAGTGTGTGGGATGATGGCAGATGGTAGGAATTTGGTGAGAGATGGATTTTTGTAAATACTCCTCAAGGTCAAGGTGGATTCCTGGAGGCACTAGAATAAGGCAGAGAAAAGCTTAGAGAAAACTTCGAAATAATAAAGCCTGGGATAAAGGGAATGAGCTAAGGGATAGGAAAGTGAGGTGGTGAGCAGTTGTGGTCTTTGAGGCCAGCTTGGTAAAACTTACTGAGACAGGGGCCCTTGAGAGAGGTGCCACCTCAGTATTTGGTGGGCTGATGGCCACAGAAGTGGATCCGTCTGCTGATCTTAACTAGCTATGAGTCTGGACACAGGTGGCCTACAGATCTCCCTCATTAACTTCATGGCAGAGTACCCTGTGATTCGGGAAAAGGCTCTGAGTCATTTAAGGTTCTATGTGTTTTCCAGTGTGATAACCACTTCCCACATGTGACTATTGAATGAACACTTGAGATGGGAAAAGTACGAATCCAGACGGACTGTAAGTTCAAAATACATGCTAGATTTTTAAAACTTCCTATAAAAAATATAAATATCTCCATTACTTTTTATATCAATTACATGTTGAATTGTTTGGACATAGAGGGTTCAGTAAAGTATGTTAATAACATTAAATTTACCTGTTTCATTTTATTCCTTAGAATTCGACTATTAGAAAACTTGAATGACTTGTGCAGTTTACATGTTTCTGCTGGCAGTGCTGTTCTAGAACCTGGAATTGCTCCTTTGATTTGAGGTCAGTTTGGTGCCAAAGGCACCAGGACCACAGAATGGTAGATCTGGAAGGGACTTCAGAGCTTATCCAGGCCAGCAGTTCTCAAATTGTGTTAGGGTGAGCCACAGGGAGTGGGGCTGCTAATGCAAGTGGGGGGATTGGGGTGGGAGCAGGGAGAGCTGAGGGAGCTCTGAAAGCACCCCCCCATCCGCACCCCTCCACACTTGATATATATTTTTTTATTCCTGAGACACCAGGTAAAATGTCACTTGAAGAAAAGATCCTGGCTGGAGTTTTTGTCTTATTTTCTTTCGTTGTTTTAATCCTGGCCCATCATTTTACCTGGAAGCCAATTTGGGGCCCAGAGGATGGAGGTGGCATGGCCAAGGCCATACCTGAAACTTCAAAGACCAGCTGTGTCCAGGTAGAGGAGGTGGCTGACTGGTTAGGGGAGTTAATAAGCTCCCTGTGTCAGCGGTTGCCAAGCAGTTAGCTTTCCTTCCCCCTCCCCTCACCTTCCATTCACAACCTCCTAAGTGCCCTACTGCTCTTTGTCAAGAAAGAATTCTGCCTAGCCCCAAGAGCTTGGACCACTGACACAAACTGATTTTCTTTATGAAAATAACAGACAGAAATCTAACTCACTGGCCGTGGAACTCCAGCAATGTCTGTTCTGCAATGGATGGCCTATTGTTATAATTGTGTTACTGCGACAGAAACTTAACACTTTCCCCTTTGCCACACTGAGCACTCACTTGCTCATTAGGAAATGCCGTCAGACCCACAGTCCTCAAACCCGGGAGGCTGGATGTGTGTTGTGTATGTCCTGGGATGCAAAGACGAGTAAATAGGCGTTGTGAGCACCTCTAAATCCCCTTACAACTGGCTTCAGGTCCAACACAAAGGAATTAATTTTACCTTCTCAGCATCTCCTACTAGGTTAAGATGGTACTGCATCCTTTTAAATTACCAAGTGCGCCCAAGTGTGCCTTATTTCTCTTCGGAACTGATTCTAAAGACTTAGTATTTGGAAAAACAATAACAGGTAACAGTCACTGACATTTTGCTTTGTGCCAAGCACTGTTGTAAGTGATGTATGTGCATTCAATCATTTAAGTCTTCACGTCCACATGGGCGCTATAAGTAGGTCCTACTTTTATTAGCCTTAATTTAAAGATGAGGAAACAGAAATATAGACAGTCGAAGTAACCTGCCCCAGGTCACACAGCTAGACCACACAATGGCAACATTTGAACCCAGACACTCTGGCGCCAGAGCATCATCTGCTTTTAGCCATTTTGTGTTATTTAATTCATCCTCGTTGTGATTTTATAAACTTCTATTATATCCCCTCCAGACCGCCAGGATATTTTTAATTGCCTCTTCATAAGAATTAGCTGTTTTTCCCTCTGCTTTCTCCTGACCTTCCTGGAGTTCGTTCAGTCTTCTTGTGTTCTCTCCCACTACCGCATTCTCCATGTTTGAGACTGGATCTAATGATCATTTTGCTTCCAGAATCCTCCCAAATAGCGCTCTCAACTTCATCGGTGTTTTTGGTTGCTGCAGCAAGTGGGGCTGACAGATTCAAGGAAAAGCCTATCACATCTCTATTAGCCAAACCCCGGCTTGTTTGCCATCCGGTCCCTAGCAGCCAACACAGGAACTAGGACATAGGGTGAACTCAGGAAGTTGCTGTTCAATGAATGAATGAATGAGTGAACTAGCTGAGCGGTTTTCTTATATGTACCCTTGAATTGTTGTTTCCTAGATGCATGCCCTGGCTCATCTGATACTTTTGTAGACACTTGTCTGGGCTTTCTGCAAGAGGTAGAAATGTAGGGACCTCTGAAGTACCTGAATTCAATCCTCTTCTGAATGATTTATACAGCTATTAACTAAGTATCTATTTTGGGGGAACCTCCATGTTTGCTGACACATCACTTTGTTTACCAGATTCTCCCATTTCTAGTTTAACTTGAATTTCTTTTTTTCCTTAGTATGTATGGTTATGTCAATATCTTAACCATCATAATTCATACCATACTTGTATTTTCACATCAGTCAGCACTCCTTTTGTATGATTGTCTGCTTAGAAAAATTTCTCCCTTCTTGTTTACTGAGTTGCAGCAGAATGAAGGTATTTTCCATTTCCTTTACAGAATCTTGCCTCTTACAGTATTTAAAAGCATGGATTTCCTTGTGTTCATCGCCCTGACAGATAGTTTGGCCTGTGTTGATTGTCTGGCACACAACTGATGCCAATCAATAGCTTTACTCAGAAAGAGTCATTTCATCAACAGTGCCTACAAGTCAAAAAAACTCTCCATGTTCCTAGGAGTTGGGCCATCTGCCCTGAAAGGAAGGGTTGCTCCTGATTTTGGTCTATACAGGGAGCAGCAATCTAAGAAGTCCTGGTTCTAGTACCCTGTGAAGGTGGTCCACATCCCCCTCAACTCCCTACCCAGGCATGGTATTCAGTTTTGCCTCCTGACATATGGGATAAATAAAGCAACCGCTTTAAAATGACACTCTTGGTCTGTACGGGTCATGAATGTATAAATGTGATGGATGCGGGTGAATTTAAGTATTCACGTGAGCTGCGTACTGAGCCCACTGTACTACCTCTGGCACATAATAGGTGCTCAGATAAATTCAAGTCAGGTCAGGCCAAGTCAACCCAAGTTATTCAACAGGTAAAAGAAGATAAATAGATGGAATCAGAAAATGGTCAGAGGTGTGGGAGCTGTTTCATTCATTTGCTGATGCCCAGGGCCTACGACACAACAGCTGTAGGCGGCTGACCAACTGTATCACCTTTCCACAGGGACACTAAGAGGTTCACAGGGAATTGTTAGTCATGTTTAGCCTTCCATTTGCAATTCCTATGCCTAGGAACTAGGAGAACTAATGCGACTTGAAAAACTGCTACTCTGAATTTTAAATTGGATTAATGACAGCAACCAGTCCAGCGAATTGTGTTCCCTATTCTTCACAGAAGAGAAATGCAAGAAAATATCCTTTTGAATGCACAGTCCCAATCCTCACATGACACATGAGTTCTCCAGAATATAGACTAGAGAAGTTAGAGACAGGCGTTTTACTCAACAAGATCATACACTATATTGTTCCAGAAGGTGGTTGCTTCTAGCCTATCTGGCATTTGACTATTTTCCCTAAAGGTGAAACTTTTTCTTTCCTATTTCCCATCCTCTAGTCATCAAAATTATTTTTGGAAGGAAAAAGGAAGGATCTAAAGAAGGAAGGAGGGAAGGCAGACAGGCTGACAAGCTGAGAAGGCTGGGAATTTCTGTTTTGTGTATCATCTTTGCTTGTACTTTTGACTACAGAATTGGGAAGGGTATGTTTGGACAGAGAGAGGGCAAGGAGGGGACTAGTAGAAGAAATGTTGCCGGCTCCAGACATCTTTCGTTTTCACAAGCTAAATAGACTAGAGCAGAATCAGCCCACAGAAAGGGGTTGTTGAATGCTGTGTGGCCAAAAAATGTGACAGCACTGAAGCTCAGTGGGGTTGCCGTCAGCAGGCACTGCACCCACACATCTGGGAGAGACGAGGGGCAGCTCTGACTCAGACCCTAACCAACTGCTCCTGCTGCTGAGGCCAGGGGGCCTCAAAGATGAGAGAAGCCAGTCCCTGCTCTCTGGGAAAGCTGAGTGAGAGAACATTTAGGGATGGATGGTCAAGTCCTTGCCCAGGGCCACTCTGTGCAAACCTAGGAGAATCCCAAAGATGTGTTTCTCTGATCCCACAGTATGGGGAGCTGACTGTGCCTCTCTCCTGTGAGGATACAGAGCATTTCCCTTTGTGTGTTTAAGCTGCCATGATCTCCATCTGTGACGGTTAATGACATGTGTCAACTTGTGTTGACACGGTGTATTTGGATGAGACTGATGGACTTTGAGTAAAGCAGATTGCCTTCTGTGATGTGGGTGGGCCTCATTCAATTCTCCCATCAGCCTCAGAAAGCCTCAGCAAAATAAAAACGGATCTCCCCAAGCAAGTAAGAGTCTACAGCAGGCGGTCTTCAGGCTTCAACAGCAGCACTGGTTCTTCTTAGGTGTCTAGCGATGGGCCAGCCTGCAGAGTTTGAATTTGTCAGGCTCCAGAATCCAAGAGCCAATTCCTTAAATCTCTCTATATGGACGTACCTACATCCTGTTAGCTCTGTCTGTCTGGAGAACCCTATTGACATACCTTCCTCTCCTTTTGTGGACAGAGCAAAGCAAAGCCTCGGAGAGGAGTGCCAAGTGCCACTCGTCTCCATTCCTGTCCTGAGCTACTGAAGATAATGAATTAAGTGTATCTTTATCTGAGTGTCTTCATTTCCAAGACTTTAAAATTTCTCTGGAAGGGTGATGGGAGACACTTAATAATTATCTCAAATAGGACAACTAAAAATGTATTTTAAATCTAAGATAGGATTATTGAGACAGAAGGAAAATAAATTGTGCCCCCTACAATTTATTAGGAGAAGGTAGAAAATCCCAAGGAGGCTTCCGGCTTTAGGATTCTAAAGCAATCTAGACATTGGAAAGATAAAAGGAAACCTGTGATATGCTTCTGAGCCTCTGACTTGGGTCCATTCAGCCTGAAAGAAGAAAGATAGGGATATTTTTGCTTCCCCCAAAATGCATATTTAAGCTCTATTTAAATATCCTGAGTTGTAAGCCTGTCAGGAGTTTCCATGGTAAGTACAGATGGCTTTCCCAATTTTCTATCGTGTATTAAAGAAAGCCATTTTAAATCCCAAAAGTAACACGGACATCTTGTTGCAGTTATTGAATTTTTATTACTTTTACTTTTCCAAATAAATGGACATATGGTTGAATTATTCTAAGATCCTCAGCATAAGGGCCGAAGGAATGCATTTCTCAAAATGAAGAGGTCGCAGTTCACCAAACCACCCCAGAGACAAAAATGTACTCTATTTTTGCAGCTGCCTGATGTTTTCCATTTCCCTGGCTCTTTATCAGGAATGTGTGAAGCGCTCGACTGTGATGAACTCTGCAATTCACTCTCCCTGGTTTCTAGTAGACGACAAGCTCCCTGCCCGTCCCCAGACTAGAGCTCCTTCACCTCCAAGTACACACAGATCACCAGAGCATCTTGTTTAAAATGCCAGTTCTGATTCAGCAGGTCAGGGGTGGGACTGGACATTCTACCTTTCCTAGCATGCTTTCAGATGATTTCCTGTGATTTCCACAGACCACCCGTGGCATAGTTAGACCCACACCCATCGAATACAGTAGCCACGAGCCACATGTGGCTATTTGAGCACTTGAATTGTGGCTACACTGGTTTATTCTAAGTATAAAAGACATACCAGAGCTTAAAGGTTCAGTAGTTAAAAGGAACAAAATATCTCATTAAAAATTTCATACTGATTGTATGTTGAAGGAACATTTCAGAAACATGGGGTTAAATAAAATGTATTACAATTACTTTCACCTGTGTCTTGTTACTTTTTTAAATGGCATCACTAGGAAATGTAAAATTACACATACTGCTTGCAATTGTAGCTTGTGCTAGGTCTCTATCGGATAGTTCTGCTCCAGATCAGCAGGCCTGGTCCTGGAGGCATTCGCGAGGAAGAGTGAATTCCTTACTCTTTTCATCACTTTTCATGGGGCACTGAATCCACCTCTTAATCCACCTCCTCTCCTGAGAACTGTTGCTGCACTATTTGCTCCTGCACCCCCTCCCCCTACTCCTTCCAAAGTTGCTTCCTAGACTATGAGGCCACGTGCATCCCATTGCTCAGGGTGTATACTCTCCAGCAAGGTCTAGCCAGAAACGACATGGAAACTGGCCAATGGGTTTCAGCCTTGGGCAAGTTCACTATGGATTCAATGAGACCAAAGAAATGACAGTCGAATGTTCTTGGGGTGAAAGGGTTTATACCCAACTTTATTCTCACTGTGGCAGGTCCATCACTAGAATCCTGTCCACTCAGAGCAAGTCGGCATGTAGCAAGCTGGTCTCTGCCTCTGGGCCTCTCTGCACCCCCCTAGCCATCTCAGTCTCTGTCCTTGGCACTGCCACCATGCCAATCTTGTCTCTGCTCTCCTTCAGCCTTGCAGCCCTGCCACCATGTTGCCCAGACCACTGGGCAGAGCTCTTTATGTAGAGTCAATAACGACATATTGCCCACACATGTGTAATGAGTTAGCCAGCCAGGGCCAGGTGAGAACCCTCCTGAATTCAAAAAAACCCTCCTCATTTGCAGAAGATAATAGAAGCCGGAATTGAAGTGACTCACCTGGGAACACACTTTGAATCAAAGTTCTGGAAAAGAACACACTTGCCAAATCGGCTAGGCACTTGAGAAAGGAAAAGAGTTTGTGGATATCAGGGGGCAAGTACAAATGGGTGAGTTTCAAGGAGAGAGAATGAAACTGAAGGTGTCAAACATGGTAGGGAATGTCAGCAGGCTGAGGCCAGAGAGCAGATCTGGGCAAAACAACTGGAAGCAGGTTGCAGACAAGCAGGGGGTAGAGGCCAGAGGCAGCGGAGGTGAGCGAGTGGAGGCGGTGTCAAGGACTCCCCTTTCAGGAAGTTTTGTAATTAAGAAATGGAGAGAGTCAAGAGCTTGATGAGGTAGCATCAGCACCAGGGGGCTTTTGCTTGTTTTGTTTTATTTTAGAATGGAGGACTTGGGAACTTCAGAGGCTGGGTTGAGTTGCTGGTTGAAATGAGGTGCAGAAAGCACAAGGCGGGATTCACGGAGGACGGAGGCAGAACATGGGCAATTACTAGCCTTAGAAAGTGGGGAGACACCTCTGCTTCTGAGATGAAAAGGAAATGTGCTACATGCTCAGTTCTATGTTGAAAGGACAGAAGGAGAGTTTAAGAGGAGAAGGAGGCAGGATAATCTAGGGAGTGTAAGGAGGGCATCCTTTGCTGATGTTCTTCCTGTACTTCCAGCCCTGACTCTCCTGGGCTCCTAGCCTAGAAGCAGACGTCTCAAAGTGCAGTCCGTGCATCAGTGCAGGACCTCACACTGTTGCTGGTCTAAATCCAGAGAAGGACCTCGTGTCAGAATGCAAATAAACAGCATTACTAAGCACACTGTTTAGTTCAGCTGAATTGTTTCCTCTCCCTGAAGCAAGCAGAGCATTGATTTACCTTCTGGCAGGCTCCCCTCCTCAGCACAGTGCAAAGAAGTCCTTTTGGGTAACACTCATCCATTGTAATCTCCTACTGACAGTTCCAACTTCAGTACACCATAGGCATCTCTCACCAAATTGAATGCATCAACTTACTTCCTAAATTTGCTCCTATTCCTTTACTGTCTTCCTCGGGAAGTTGGCACCTCCCCCAACCAGGTGTCCAAGCCAGAAACATGGGGGAGGGTAGTTTATCCTATACCATATCCTTTGCCTCCCTTGACCAATCATTCATTAGCCTAGTAGATACTCTCCCCTACATAACTTTCAAATCCATTCTCTTCTCTCCATCCTTATTATCACTTAGTCTAGATCACCAAAACCTGGCTTGAATATAGGCACAGGCCCCAGGCAAGCCATCCTCCATGCTGCTGCCCCAAGGAGCTGTCAAAAGCCCAAATATAAACACTTTGCTCCCCCGGTAATCCCTTCAATCATTCCTCAGAATCCATGTAAACACCCTGGACTGGCTCACAGTTCCCTCCTCGCAACCCAGACATTCGAAACAACTGACCATTATCCTTTCTTGAGGTAAAAAGATCTGAGTTTTTGTGCATGTTGCTCCTATCACATGTGATTTGTGATTTACATGTCTTTCATTTTAGTTCCTTTCCCCTAGGTAACACCTACACTTTGTAACACCAACACTGAGCCTGGTGCCTGGAAAAGAATAGGTACCTAGTACATGTTTGTTGAATTAATAAGTGAAGTCAAGATAGAAAGGAACAACTTACTTGACCTCTTACTGTGCAGAGGTGATGAAAAGGGTTCATGAGATTCTGCCTGACTGTGGTCGAGGTGGTCTCATAGCCTGGACTGAGAAAGTCCTGTACATGGAGTCACAGAACTCCAGGAAGAGAGGTAGGAGGCAGTGGTGGCTGGAAGTCAGGTGAGCCATTACTGAAAGGCTTCCACTGGCCATATTCCTCTCACTGAATCTGATACATTCATCAAAGATCTCCTGCATCCCATCAAAAGCAGCTGTGAATGAGATCTTCTTTCAAAATAGAGTCCTACCACCTGTGTACATTGTCAGCTGCTTTTCATTTGAGGATTCCCTGGCTTTTCTCTCTTCCAATCTGAATGTCACTAACCTCCCAACACCAACACCACTACCATTTTGGCTTCTGCCGTTGACTTAGACCCTATTTACTTACCATCTCTTAGACCCTATTTACTTACCATCTCATTATTGCCTTTGCATTCTTAAAACATCTGACCTGCAGAATCTGGCCACAGACTCCAGCAAAGCAGTAGATGGTAAGATGGACCCAGTTCTGACATGTTTATCCTCATCGCTAGATCTCCACTTGCTATGTCGTTACCTTATGCCAAAGACCATAGGTAGGACAGAGAAAGGAGTGGGGGAGGGAAACTAGCACAACCATTTGGAGTCAAATAATAGATTATGGCTGGAAACTCCCATCTTGATTTGGTTCAAGGGCCACAGCTATATTTGGCTGGCCCCTGATTGACATAATTATTATTGCCAGAAAGTAATTTTAGAAAGAACTTAAAAGGAGGACATGGGTGATTAAAGTTCTAATAATAACATTTCTGAAAAGTCTGGGCTAATGAGTCTGAAACTCAGGTTAAAAAAAAAAGAGAGAGAGAGAGAGGCTTCAGGTGTTCAGGGATTAGTACCGGGAACTGAGCTTGGAAAAAAGAAAATTCCACTGGGGAGTCAAGTAGGGCAGGAGTAGATCACATGCCCTCAGAAATTGTGGGGAACTAGAATAAGAGATGTAGTTCATTTTTACATTGGAACTTCCTCTAAAGATTTCATGAGTGAACTGAAGTCCACAAGGCAGATAATGTTTTAAACTCATTCACTGAGCATCCCTTACATGCAAGGCCCTGAACTAGTACCTCTGGAAGAGTCCTGTGTATGTGCACAGGGCTGATCTGAGCACGGCTCAGGCATTCTGGCTGTTTACAGCCAGCATCTGCTTTGATTAGGCCAGTGTCCAGCCTGATTGGCTGACGCCCTACCAGTTGTTAAATATTTTGAATGTCACCCTTGGATATAAGACAAACTTTCTGTCCTAAAATAGCTTACAGTTTAAAGGATGAGATATGTCTGCAAATAACTCCAGTGCAATGCTGTGTCATAACAATGGTAACAATCGTATTTCACGTTGTCCTTCCCAAAATGCTTTTGTACACTTTATCGCATCTGAACTTTACATAGCTCTATGGCACATGCTCCTATTCTCATTTGGCAGGTAAGAAAGCATGAAGTTCAAGGGGGGAATTGATCTTTCACATTTCATAGAGCAAGAACGTGTCCTGACTTGACAAGATCTGATTTTCCCTTCAGTTCATACCCACAGTGGCCATGGACTCCCTATTTAAAACAGGAGAATCATTAAAGCAAATAATGGTTTATTTCGTGAATTTCTAAATACAGATTTTCATAACTAAGTAAGCACATGAAGGTCAGTCAGCCTTGTAGTCCTGTCATCCTGATAGAAAGTTTAAAAAGCCTCTGGTGAGAAACGGGCCATCACAAAGCTCAGAATATACATCAGGCACTGTGGAGTCACCTTCGGGTCCTCAGAGAGGCGGCTATGGGTAAAACAAACAAACAAATGAAAAACAAAGCAAAAAAGCAGAGGCAATGGGAGAACAGATTGCAGAGGGAAGAACAAAAACAAGCAGGCAAATAAAATCTTTGAAGATAAAAAGTGCTCAGTTATCTGGACATCAGAACCGAACCCCTTAACAAGCTACACTGTATCACCACAGCTCAGCACAGAATGACGGCAGCTGTTCCTCACACTGGCCCTGAGGAAATTAGTTAGATGCTACTGAATGAGTGCTGACGTCCGCAGATATAAGCTTGGATTTTCTGGGAATTCACTCCTGCCAGTTTCCTCATTCTTCAAGGGGTCCTATACATTTGCCATTGCTCTTAAAGCACCTCCCCTTTATATACATGGTCACTAACATTGTGCTCAGAGGCCGCAGAACATCTCCTGAGTGAAAATGCCTATAGTCTATACTGTAAGGCTGGAGGCACCGGAGGGAGGAGTGAGCACATCGGACACTGATGACGTGCCAAAGTCCCCGGCTGCTGCCCCCTCCCAACCTGAAAAATGTGCCTTGGGCTAGCCAATCCTCACGCCGCTGTAAATCTAAGCTCTGCCCCCCCCTACCTTCTTTAAAAACTCGCTGCCTGTCTACTTATGCATGACTTCCCCAGCCTCCATTTCTGTAGACTGGGAAATCTCGCCCGGGAATTGCGTTCAAATAAACTACCAGGCCCTTTGTTGCCTCTCTTTGCCTGCTTATTTCGGCTAGAATTTATCTTACATATACAATCATATGTCCAGTGCTCCTGATACAGGAGACTGCCTGATAGAGGCTCCCAGAGCTGGGGCCCTGTGGTTGATTTGGTGTCTTATCTTCTGCATCTGGTATGCATCTTAGCCACATTCCATTTATACTAATCCCTTGGAAGATTTCCGTCATGGAACCTTACAGAAATACTATGTCAGGATGGGAAGGGAACCTGGAAGTTGTTTAATGCACCCCCCTTTTGTTTTTTTCCAAGAAAGGAACATAGAATTGACTAAACTGAAATGACTTGTTTATGGTCATGAGAAAGGTTAGTTACAAAATTAATATTAGAGACTATAATTTATGATTGTTGTTACTAGACATTTGTTAATATCTAGTGTTTGGAATAGCCTTGCTATCAAATGACTTGTGGAACTAGCAACTCCACAGGGTGTTATGAAGCCAGTCATGGAAATTAGGGCACCTGCTCATGGGAACATCCTGCTCTCTCTATGAGGTAGATTTCTGAAAAGTTGGGCATAAATACACTTTTGATCATTTATGTTCTACTTTGCACATGCTCAGGTGCATCTTTGAAAGGACTCCCGAATAAACATTTTCTATGAAGTAAAGAAGTTTGTTACCATGAGTGTTTGCTGCCTCACTACTTCTCTTAAGAGCTCTAACTGCTTATCTTTGAGGCTGTCATACCCACACTGCCATTGTCATCTGGTGCATTTTCATCACTGATTAATGCACTTCGCTGCAAGAGGTGAACAAATTAACCTCCACAGGACAGGGCCGTTTGTCTCCTCTGTTCAGCCCCAAATGCTCAGTCCTTAGACTCAGGCCTAGAAGCCAAGAGGTGCACAATAAGTATTTAATGACTAAATAAATGGGTTGGTTTTCAAAAAGGAATCCCTGGGCCTGGTTCATGCCTGTCACAGTGTCCACCTTCACAGATGCTCCTCCTGCCTAAGACTGCTTCCTGTGAGAAGTGTGGCTATGCAACTGCAACCATCCCTTCTCTGCTGCCCTGGCACCTGAGACAGCCTGGCTTTGCTATCATCTTCCCCTGAACTCTGAGCAACCAGCCCACCAACCCCGTGGGCCAGATCTCTGCTTCCTCTCTTCTATAATGGCTCCTGAGACCATGTTCTAGGCCTCTTGGAGTCTGTTCTTCCTGCTCTAAGCTGGCCTGCTTAGGTCTCCCATGAGGGATGAGGATTTTTTCTCCATCCTTTATTTTGGGGAGAACATCCCTCACACAGTGCCAAGGAGTATGGGCACCACTTGCACAGTGGTAGGCCCTCTGGTGCTGTCCTGTCATTCACGGAACAGAGCTGCTCTTTATGGGCAGGTGCAACTTAGTTTCCCATGACCCCTGCTAAGTCAACAAAGCCCCCTCCCCATGTGAAGGTCATCCAGAGGTTACGGGGTGAATCACAATCACTTGGAGACAGAATGGCATAATAGTTAAGAGCATGGCCTTGGAAATCGACCAACCTGAGGTCAAGGCTGGTGAATTGTACTTCCGGTGTAACCTTGGGCCAGTTACTTAATTTTCCTACAATTCAGTTTTCTTGTTTGAAAAATCAGGAAAATACCAGAATTTATCTCATAGGGTAGAAGTGAAAATTAAATGTGAAAAGTTGCTCAGTGAATGACACACATTATAAATACTCAATAAATGTTTTATATGTATGAGAGGAAAAAAATAAATCATCAGTTATTTTCAGAGGATGGCAGTGCAAATTGGAGAAGTCCAGAGGGCATCAGATACTCTATATGAGAAACAAATAGGCTTTGGGGAAAATTAGGGCTAGGGTTGGGCCAAAGGACATGTAGGCAAAGGGAAAACAGAGATTGAACAGGTTTGCAGGGACAGAGAACAGAGAATTGGGGAAAGAAGAGGAGATAACAGAATAGTGAGTGGAGAAAAGCATATTGTAAGCTTCTCAGGAAAGAGAACTTTGGGGGAGAGTCTGCATAATTTAAGCTACTTTTGGTCTAACTCTTCACATTTCCTGAGACAAGGGAAGGCCCCCAGACTCTGAGAACATACAGCCTTTCTCTTATTTTGTAATTGTATAACTTTCTACCACTGGGCTGTGACAGTAGCAATTCCACCAGTTTTGCTCACTGGTGTATCCCAACGTCTTGCGTCATACCCGCCAAACTGGATATCTAACTGCATATAGAGCAACTAGCACCTCGTACTGTCTTCTCACAAAGCTTGCGCTTCAAATTACTGACTTAAAAATGATTATTGAAGAGGTTGAAATAGTTTCTTTCCTTGCTGCCCATGTTCTGAACATAACAACAAAAGTAAATAAAAGTTAGATGTTTATTCTCCTTAGCTTCTGTTTGTTTGGGGTGTTAGCTTCCTGTTCCCTTATTCACTCAATGGTGCACCTGGCTGGATGAGAGAAAACAGCGGAGGCCAGACAGACCCTGACTGATTCTGCAAGTTCCAGTTGCTCTTCTGTCTCAGAGGTGGTGTGTGTCTCATCAGAAGACACCCTGGGCAGACAAAGGGCAAGCTGAGGGGCCCAGCCTCTTACCCCAGCCCAACTCAGCTCCTGGGCCATCTGCTGTGTGGCTGCATCCCCGGGCTCCAGCATAACTCTGACTGCAGGTAGGAAGGACTGTGCTCAGTGCACACGCTCTGGGTGATTTGTGCTGCTCAGAATGTGGTTCCGGGCCTGCCCTTCCAGCCCTTCCCCCACTGAGGCCACTGAGGCTGCATTCTTTTAACTTGACTTTGCCTTCAGGCACTTATCTCTGGGTCCTTCCTTGCTCTGTTAATTCCAAGTTCTCTCCTAGGACTACACTTTGCTTTGCTACTAACAATAATAATAAGAGTAATAATAGCTAACGATTTTTGAGCATTGACCGTCTGCCAGCCATAGTGTTTAATAAACACTTTCCTTGTATAGTCTCATTCAACTTTCACAATATCCTGTGAGTTATTAGAACTGTATTTCCACTTTAAAGATTAGGATACCGAGACTAAGAGAGGTTAAATAACTTTACGGTCTGGAAATGGAAAAGCCAGCCCTCAACTCAGATCACTGGTCCCCCTGCTCCCTTCATTACTTCCCTCCCAATCCCTCTATTCCCCTTAGAGAATTCCTCTTTAAAAGAAGAAAGCCTCAACCAGTCACTCTCTTTCTAAAAGCTATTATTGGGCTATCTCTCTGTCTTTTGAACAAAATTCACTCTTTCCTGGTTCTGCAAGGAAGGTCCAGCCTGTCTCACTGTGTAGCCTCAACTGTATCTGTTTCCTTTTCTCCCTAAACTCCAGCCCTGAGTTCCAGGAAGATGCTGACCTCTTTCCAGCCTCAGGTATCTTGCTGTGCCCGTTTTCCTTCCTGGAAGCCTCTTTCCCAGTTCTTTGCATATCTGACTCTTTTCTTCCTTCAAATCTGAGCTTAAATATCACCTCACTGAGGATTTTTCTAAATTGGATCCTCCTTTTATGTTGTGTTGTAGCGCCCTGTTAATTTTCTTCATAAATAAGATTCTGAATAAATTTTAAAAATCTGAATAAATTACATGTTTATTTGTTGGCCATTTGTATTTTATCTTTCTGCTGAAATGGGTTTTTGATGAGGGCAGGAGGCCAAGGACTTTGTCTCATTTTTGTCATTGAACACACAGCTCTTTACATATTAGACACTCAATAAATATTTGTTGAAAAATGAATGAATGATCTGACTCAGAATGATCTACCCTGAAACAATAAATTTAATCTTTGGGATCCCTTGTTTTCTAAGAGTTGTAGGACTGTGTCCACATAATTACACTTTTTTAATGCAAAAGTATATTTAAGTTGCAATTATCTAAAGCCGTGGGGTGTTTTATGTGTTTCCAAACACCTCCATGTAAAGGTAAGTCCCTTAGCTATTCCAGAGCAAAACTGGTTCCCAGGAGTACTTCCAACTGTCCACTGTGTGGGCTCACTTACTGTTGTGACACAAACACACAGGCCTGGGGTATCAGAAGTATGTGGGTGTGGAAGAGAAACAAGGTTTGGAATGTATGGCACCAGATGTTAGTCCACGGAAAGTTCTTCCAAATCTTCAGCTCTTTTATGAAAGCTCAGTAGTTTTCCTAACTTTAGTAATAATCCTAAAAGCATATTTGACTTTGCTAAGAATGAATAACAAATCTGAAAGAAACTTTTCTAAACTAGCCTCAGGGTAAAACAAATTCCCTACAATTCTGAATCCATGACACTATGCATTTAGTAGCACAAATAGTGAACTCTAATGTACACAAATTTTTTTTTAATTTAGGTTAAGATGGAATGCAGAATGTGACAAAAAATCTAACTGTATTACGAATATATGAAACAATCTTACTGAAAGGGAGGGAGGCAACAGTGTTGACCTAAGTAACCTTGGAAATCAGTGTAAATTAGTCTGTAAGACTCCAGGCCAAAGAAACTGTGCATACGCACTGTACTCTAGTTATTAAAGTTGTGCCCCACAGCATTGGAGTAAAGGGTAACAAGTCTGGTATTGCTACACATGTATACTAGAATTGAACAATTAAGTAAAAAATGGTGGATGGTGGGAGCCACGTTTCTCACTGTTAAACTGTGAGGTTACAGATAAGCAAGAAGAGGCTAGAATGATCCGCAAGGTTATAGTTTAGACTTAGAGACACTGGTACATTGGTGTTGTTGTCTAGCTTAATATAGACCAGATAGTTACATATAGAAATGTCATAGGTATGTGTATCTATATATACACACACACACACATATATATGTGTGTGTGTGTATCTATATATACAGATGAGTATATATACATCTACACTTCCTTATATCAGCTGAGAGGGCCTGGAAGCAGCAACATCTTAGCAGCAACGAGTACATCTAATACTTAGATCTTGGTTTATAATACTATTCTCCAATAAGAGGAACCAGAGCTCCTTGGAGAAAAATTCAATTGTAAATTTGGGGAAGGAAATACACAAAATGATCCTGGAACACCCTGTAGTGTCACAAAGTACAGAAGTATTTAAAAAATAAACGTAATGACACAGATATTTCAAAGAGACACAGGAGTCTATCGAAACCGCTCCCAGTGGTTAAAGGGGACTAATTTGAGCCGTAAAATAGTATTGGACTATAACCCAAAGTATGACATAAATACTCATGCATCCATGGTGCTATAAATAAATAACTGAATAAATAAATAAGTGGGGGAGGAGACATAAATCTCCCATACCAGAGATTTCAAAATAATTTATGTAGATGCTCTGCCTTCAAGGAGGCGGATTGTTAACTCCCTACACCTTAAATGTAAGCCACACTCAGTGACTTCCTTTCAAAGAGGACAGAATGACAAGAGGGAAGAGAGGGGGGAAATGATATTCACCTTTGATAAAATGTGATGAAAATCACACATAATTTCTGTGATCTTCCTCCCCCAGATCTCATACAATCATGAGAAACTTCAGATAAATCCCAATGGAAGAACATCTACTGTGTACGTGACCAGTATTTCTCAAAACTAGCCCTCAAAAAACAGAGAGAATTCTGAGAAACTGTCACAGCCAAGCAGAGCCTAAAGAGACCGGACAATCAGGTGTAGAGGGGTGCCCTGGATGGGATCCTGAAACAGAAAAGGAACATTCAGTATAAATGTTTGGTAACATTCAGTAAAACCAAGGAAATCTGAGTAATGTACTGACTTTAGCTAACAATAATGTATTAATACACCTTCATTAATTGCAGCAAATGTGCCATACTAATGTAAGAGGCTAGAAATAGGGAAAACTGGGCTTGGAATTCTGTATTATCTTTATAATGTTTCTATAAATTTAAACCTGTTCTAAAAACTAAGTTGCTCTTTAAGAATTTCATTCAGACATGTTAGAGGAAAGAACAAATTATCTTTTTACTCAACAGAAAAGGTGATCAAAGAATATGCAGTCAAACATGTAAAAAGAAAGTATTTTAGAGATCATAGAGTTGTCAGGAAGTTCCACTGTGAAATTATATTGCTTATTTGTATTTTGTGGAATTTGTAAACTACAAACTTTTCTTAATGTGCAAAGTGTTGTGGTTTCTCATTCTAAATGAAGTCACTTTCGTATCTTTGTGTAATTTTGCACTGTTTCTCTTAAACTGGACCCCCTCACAGTTACATAATCTTCAACCCCACCAAGCCTGACGGTGCCCCTGTCTGCTCCTGACCACTATTCTAGGTCAGTGACCCTGCCTCCGGTCCCAGCCCTGGGGTTGGGGATTTTCATAACCCCTTATTTGCCAGCTGCCTTCCTGCCTTTGAGAAAGTCCCCACTTCCACCTGCTGCAATTTCTAACTTTCTATTTTTTGTCAGTTGCTTACTCCTACTACAGAATTTCTCCTCCCACTTGGCGCTCTTCTTTTATACCATGCTGCATCATTCTTTTTAAAAAAACATCAGTGTGCTTGCTTGCTTTACTTTTTTTGTTTTTTTTGTTATCATTAATCTACAATTACATGAGGAACATTATGTTTACTAGGTTCCTCGTTTTACTTTTTAAACCACTGTATTTAGGTATGATCGATATGTTAAGAGCTGTAAATATTCCACATATACACCTCAATGAATTTGGGGATAAGTATGCATCCATGAAGACATTACCACCACCCAGGCCATAGAAATATCCATCATCCACCAAAGTTTTCCTGACCACTTTATTATTATCATTTTATTTTATTTTGGCATAAGAACACAACAGAAAATCTATCCTCATAGAGAATTTTAGGTACACAATACAGTATAGCTGGCTGTCAGCACTCTACTACATAGTAGACCTCCAAACTTACTTATCTTGCCGAAAAGCCTGCAGCAATGTTAATTCCCCAGTTCCTAGATGACTTCCAAGGTCTTCTCTCCATCCTGACCCATCCTGATCCCTCCATTACCACTGTCCCTTTGTAGGTCACTGCTGCACTCTGTCCTGTCCTTACAGTGCAGTGTGTGTCTCTAAATACTTTGCACATAAAACTTTGTTATCAGAATTCTACTCTATTGTCAGAAGTCAAGGCCCTCACCTGGTGACTTCCCCCTTAGTTTTTCTGGCAATAAAATTACGATTGTTTTCTTTTGAACTTCTTGAAAACTGATTTACAAAAATCTAGGGTTGGTACGTGGCTAGCTTACCTCAGCATTTTTAGGCCATTACAAAATTAAGACAACAAAATGACTTGCTGCACAATGTCTACTGTTTCTCCCACAATCACATTTCCTTTTACACAGAATTAGATTCTCAACAGCACTTTCACATGTTATTTTCTCCTCCTTCTAAAATATTTTGAAAAGCAAAAATAAATAGATATTCCTTCTGATAGCATAATTTCAGCCACTTTCTGACCATCCAGTTGATGTCCCCAGCACAATTCTAGTTTTCTCCTGCAGCTTTCTATGATGATCCACTATTAGCCTTCTTCTTCTTTGTGAGAGACCATCTGTCCATGATAATCCTACCTATTTTAGTTTTTACCCATTTGATCATGTCCACACTTTAACACTTATGCTTTTATTCTTTCTCAACCAATAGTAATAATACTTAACCTTTCATTTCATTTGTGTATGTGTGTGTGTGTACACATAGTGTTTTCAACATCCTCCCTAAAAGACAAGTCTATTTCCTTTTTCTGAACTGCTCATGAGGATAAAATAAATAACATTGCACTGGGAGGACAGCAGAAGAATTTTCTAAAGTAAACTGGGATGTTGTTCCCGTTTTGGTTGTTTCTTTTCAGGTGGAAGAATTTGTTGCACACCCTGAACAGATGTGAAAACATGAAACAGATGTTTTCACTTGGGAAAACTAGGATGGGTGTCAATTATCAAATAGTAAAGTCCTTTCTTTCTTCTTCTTTTTTTTGCAAAATCATTACTCCCTACGTGATTCTTGGCATGTTACTGAACAACAGCAAAAAAAATATCTATTAGTTAATTAAAGCTAGCTGTAGGGAAATTATTAATGATTGCTGAAAACAGTAAGTCAGAGCAGTTGTCTCACTGAATTGTCTGTTCAGAGTGGATGTAGGATGGCATGGCGTCTATGGCCCATGAACCACGCGGCCTCAACACCCGCACTCGCTGCCTCTCTGCTCACTCCAGCCATCTGGTCTTCGCTCAGTATGTCAGATGAGCCTTCAGACGTTTAGTTCTTTCCGGGACCCTTTTATCCCCAACCTCTGTTAGGTTCCCTTTTCCGTGCTCTCATGGAATCATAACGTTTCCTTCACATCAGCCGTCTCAAGTGATCATTTGATTGGTAGTTGTCTCCCCCACGGGATCATAAGCTTTATGATAATAAGAGCAGTGACTGTTTACAGTCATTGTTTTACTCTTACAGAGATCTTGGCATATACTAAAACTTTAATAGTATTTGCTAAGTAAGTGAATTATCACTAATATTAATAATTGATTATAGGCTGACTTTCACTGAATTTGATGTTTAATCTGGACCAGTTCATCATCATCATCCTTGCCACTTTGATGCTACTGTGTATTAAGCATTTACTAGGCATTTTGCAAATGTTCTGGCTCCACATAGATCTTTCACAACTCTGTCATTATTTGAATTCACATTTAGGTCGCTACCTCTTCCTGATGATTTTCCATGTTATTATTATGCAGTTCTTCCCTTTAACACTAATACTTTGTCTTGAAATCTTTGGGTTTTGACAAATGCACAGTGTCATGTATCCATCATTATAGGATCAGATAGATTAGTTTCACTGCCTTAAAAATCCTTTGTTCCACCTATTCATCCTTCCCCTTCTCCCCTCAAATCCTTGGCAATCACTGATATTTATTAATTTCTATAGCTTTGTCTTTTCCAAAATGTCATATATTTGGAATTATACATAGTGTAGCTTTTTCAGGCTCATTTCTTTAAGCAATATGCATTTAAGTTTCCTCCATAACATTTTCCCTGCTTTTCTTTTCTTTCTTCTTTGCTTTAAAGATCTTCTCTTTAGGTTTAGCTTGCAACAATGTGACTTTAGTGTGCCTGGGTATGGTTTTCTTTATAGTAATTTTGCTTAAGTTTTCTCAGATGTCTTAGATTTGTGAGTGATATTCTTACTAAAATTTGGGAATTTTCCAGGCTCTGTTTCTGAAAATAATTTTTTGTGCTCCATTTTCACTCTCTTTTCCTTCTTCAACTGCAATCATACATCTGTTTTACTATTTAATATTGCCCTATAAGTTCTTGAGGTTTGTTCATTTTTCTTTCACCATTTCCCCTTTTGATATGCTGATTAGATCATTTATATCCATATTTCTTCAAGTCAGTCTACTGTCCCTTTATTATTTTGCCTTTAATTTCTTGTTAAGGCTCCAGATAAATGTTTCATTTCAATGATTTTATTTTTAAGTTCTATAATGTCCATTTCATTCTATGTTATAGTGTGTTTTCTCTAACATTTTCTATTTGTTTTCTCATCTAGTGCACATTTTTCCTTAATTTTTGGATATGTTTTAAATAAATGCTTTAGAGTTTTCTGCTGCATCCCATATCTGAGCTATCCTGAGGTCAGTTTCTATTCCCTTCTTCTTCTTTGGACCATAGATCACATCTTCTTGTGTCCTTCCATGTTTTAATTTTTTATGGTATACTAAGCATTGTTAATTATATATTGTTGAGACTCTGGGTTTGGTTTCATCCTCTGAAGTGTTGAGCTTTATTCTAGCAGGTGTTCAGTCACTGGTGACTCACTGTGAACTTGCTTAAGGCTTTGTCTTAGGTTTTATTAGAAAGAATCTATGAGAAGCTCAAGCTTTTCTTTATCTTGGTGGTTTTCAAACTCTAACCCTGCTTCTCATACAGATCATGACAAGGCTTGGTTTTAAGATTTGTTGAAGTCATAGACAATAGGTCTTATTCTAGGGCATGTCTCTCATTCCTAATATGTGTTTTTCCTCATATCTCAGCTGGCATCTGGGGAGTTGGCAAGGCCTAAACTGGCGCTCCAATATCTGCCAGCACCACTAGACATCAAATACCTGTGCTCTGCATACAGCCCTATAGCAGCTACTATCTGATCCTTTGGCCTCTTTTTGGGGCAGCTCAGTTCATCCCTCACTCAAGAACTCATGAGGAACCCCCAGATTGAGTTGTGGTTATCTCTTCACTGCTCTGTCTTCTGTGTCCTGCCCTGCAGATTCCAGCCCCTCTGACAGCTTCAAACACTGACCCTTAGCTAAGAGACTCCTCTGTACTCTCTTTGTTCCAGTTCTCTGCACTGGCGTGGCGAACTTTCCCATACCAAGAGGGTGGCGTGAATGTGCTTTCACTTTGTGAGTCTCCCTTTTCTCAGGGATCATAACCTGCTGCTGATCAATGGCTGCAAAAGTATCTCACATATTTGTCCTGTTTTACATCTGTTTATGGAAGGAAGGCTAATCCCGTAATAGTTTCTCCATCATGGCCAGAGGTAGATGTCTTGATTAATCTAGAATTCAAATCCTGTTCATCTGAATCCAGAATTAGGCATCTCAACCACCATGCTATCTTGCCTCTCAGCATAAGAAAAAGAAGTGGAAACCTATAAATAAGTCAGGAGTTAAGACGAAGTGCATGACTAAAATCTGGACTGGTGATGCTAAATAAGGAATTTCAATTTTCAGATAAGGTGGGATGGAAAGGAGCTGTTTGTCTGAATAACAGTAATAATAACACCTCCTTATGGACTTTCAGTCTCTTCAAGTGCTTTTGTGCCTATTATTTTAGTTTCACAACAAATCTTGTTATACCCTTACACATTAGATGTTGTCCTTCCAATATAACAAACAAAGAACTCAGAGACTAAGAGTAGTTAATGGGTTGACTAAGATCACACAGGTAGTTAGTAAGATAGTAAGATAGTAGGGCTAGGACCCAGGTCTCCTAAACCCTAACCTTTATTATCTATGTGTCCCACATAAATTAAAGATATTCTCATAGAAAAGAGGGATTCTGGGGAGTGGTTGTAGCCTGTTAGGAAAGAAGGCCTTGGTCACAGCTATGCAGTAAAAGCTTAGCCCTAGTTTTCTTATCCATACTATGGATGTTTGGCCAGAGACACCAAAGGGAATGTGGTTTTACACAGTGATGTTCAGAGAGGGCTCTGCCGTACACACCTCGTAGAAGATGGCAAAGACATCTTTCTAAGCCTTTATAACAGCTCATTCTTCATGTCCTGCTCTCCCTTATCTAGGGAGAATACTGTTCCATGTAAAGTAACCTCATAATAAATAACTGCAAGTCACTTTGCAAATATCAAACACTACAGAAGCAATTATTAATATCTCATCATCTTGATTATGGATTTATCACCTACATCCATCAAATGAGACTTGGGAAGAATTTACCTACTAGGTAAATTCTTATATATATATATTCATAAGTATATATATATATATATATATATATATGCATGCATATTGTATAATGCATATTTGTCTCACCTCTGGAGGTGAGAATTTATACAGCCAGTTTAAGATGGAATTAATTATGGCCAAGTTTAAAAAAAACAGCTTCACAACAGGAACTCTGCTGAAAATGCTCACTAGCATCTATCATCAGTAAAGATTTTGCTGGCTCAGCTAATATTTTGCCAATCATATATAAAAGTAATATTTTTCCTATCAAGATTTTGTGCTGTGTCTGACTGGTCATTTAGTTGTGGATAATAGGAATTAGGAAATCTGCATGATTAGTCTGAAAAGCTCAAAAGCACAGGCTGGTAAGGAGCACCTGCCCTCCTAAGGAAGGGTGGGGGCGAGGGTCCCTGCGGGTCAGGCTCCCACGCCCAGTGGGGATGAGGCAGAGGGGATAATGGGTAACCAAGTGGAATCATCATGGTGTTTCCATGCTTTTAGTTTCCCCACTAATGGGAAATAAGGACTTGGACTCAAAATCCCAGGGAAGGAAAAACTGAACTGCAGACTTTTCTCTGTATGGAAGTGCCCTCAAAATAAATCATCCCTGCTATGGGGTGGGAACGTCTATAACAAAAAGAAAATTTCGAAATGTAGTCAGTGACTTTCAGAGCTGCAGAAATGGAGTCTCAAAGCATTCACATGGGACCTGGACTCAAGTCTCCTTCTGATCACAATCCCAATGCATTTTTTTTTAGGAAGACCCCACATTCACATGGCTTGTCAAGCGGTGCCCAAAGACCAGGTTGAAGTAATAGCAAGATGACAGTTGAGGTTGATAAATCTGAGGGGAAGCCTGGAGTAGGGGGGTAAGAAAAACAGTCATTATCTCTGACATCCTACAGTGCTTTATGGTTCATGAACCCTTCTCTGTACTTCAGCTCATTTCTTTCTGGCTTCATCCCTATGAAGAACTTAGCACAAGATAATCATCTTGATATTGGAGATAAAGAAAATGAAGCCCAGCAGTGCCAAAAGCAAGACTGTCAGACTTCTAAGCTTTAGCAGAAATGGGACTTGAACCTGAATTTTTTGTACTACATCGATGCTGTTTGGAGGTTCAGAGCTCACCCGTCCGTTCATCAAAGCTTGCTGGCCCTGTAGGCAAAGACCCGAGCCTGCCTGGGAACAATGACGGGCTGCTTTCAAAACTGCTGTGCGAGCTTAACGCTGCTATTCCCCTCGTACTCCTTTAGCAAATCCCGTGTAAATGGGAGCTTTACTTGGGATAAGGAGAGTGTCCAAGATGCTTGAGCTTTCCAGAAACATCAGCAAAATCTGGAGAGAAGACTGAATGCAGACCAACCAAGCAGCAGGAGCAGTGGAGGGTGGTCTCTCCCTCCGAAATGTGGTTCTCCTCCCCTTTCATTTCCTGCTTTTCTTGGGGAGCTTCCCTCTCTCTCCCACTAGGATGTGGGCCCCTCAGAGGGCACAGACAGTCTCTTTTTCATCTTTAAATACCTAATCTTGAGGGATTAGCATAGCAGCGATATACGTTGCAGCCATGTAGTAGAGGCTTAGTAAATAAAAATTAAGTTGTATACATAAACCTACCCCAACTCCCAGAAACGTTCACAATCCGTTGGCTTTTTATCTCCTCCTGAGCAGGTCTTTTGAACCTCCTATGGTGTTTTGAAGATAGAAATTAATCTTGTCCTTTGAAAATATATAGTCATAATTAAAGTGGCACAGAGTTAGGACAAGTCTGGGCTTTCCCTGTGATGTGAAAACACGTGGCCAATTGAGTAAAAGAAAAAATATTCAGACTAGTTGCTAGGTACTTTCCAAAAATACTAATGTGCACGGAAGGATTTCACCAAGCTGGAGGGTAGTAATAGTCAGTAATCCATTATTAACACTTATCCATTGGATGGAGAGTAGGGAAAAGGTATTTGAGGGCATATGTTTAAAAAATCTTGACATTTGATTCACTTGTATAGGCTGGCATTTTGGAGCAGCAAAGTCATCGGGTGGGAGTAAACACTTCCACTAACTGGTTATGTGCTCTACGACCCTCGCTTCCCAAAGCATGGTCGGTAACAGAGCATCACCGACTCACTTGGGAGCTTGTTAGAAACAGAACTTTAGGCTGCATCCCAGACCTGGCAGGTCAACTGTGCATTTTAGCAAGATTGCCGAGTGATCTGAATGTACACTCATGCTTGAGAAGCACAGAACTTGACCTCTAACGTTTTGGGGATAGGGAGGTGCCTGGTCTCCCCACCCCAGCTGGAGCAGGCAGGGGGAGGAGTCACAAGACAAGGTCAGGGTAGCCGGCATGAGGCAGTGCCCCGCTCTGGAGCTTTTGGGGGAGCTATGACCAGAGGAGGTTTGGTAGCCACTGCTCAGAGACGGAGATTTTGTTGTTTAATAACAACTTACTGAGATGTAGTTTATATACCATACAATTCACCCTTTTAATGAGTACAGTTCAATAGCTTTTTATATTCAAAGAGTTGTACAGCTGCCACCATAATTTTTTTTTGTATCATTAATATACAGTTACATGAGCAACACTGTGGTTACTAGATTCCCCCCATTACCAAGTCCCCACCACAGACCCCATTACAGTCACTGTCCATCAGTGTAGTAAGATGCTGTAGAGTCACTACTTGTCTTCTCTGTGTTGTACAGCCTTCCCCGTGCCCCCTCCCACTACATTATGTGTGCTAATACTAATGCCCCTTTTTCCCCTTCTCCCTCCCTGCCCACCCATCCTCCCCAGTCCCTTTCCCTTTGGCATCTGTTAGTCCATTCTTGGGGTCTGTGAGTCTGCTGCTGTTTTGTGCCTTCAGTTTTTGCTTTGTTCTTATACTCCACAGATGAGTGAAATCACTTGGTACTTGTCTCTCTCCACCTGGCTTATTTCACTGAGCATAATACCCTCTAGCTCCATCCATGTTGTTGCAAATGGTAGGATTTGTTTTCTTCTTATCGCTGCATAATACTCCATTGTGTAAATGTACCACATCTTCTTTATTCATTCATCTACTGATGGAACTTGGGTTGCTTCCATTTCTTGGCTATTGTAAATAGTACTGCTATAAACTGCAATCAATTTTAAGACACTCTTATAAATGTCTTGAGAAAGACGTGTATCTGTGTCCGTTAGCTGACACCTCCCAGCATCCCCATCTCTGCCCCCAGCTCTCTGCAAACGCTAATGTACTTTCCATCTCAAATGGATTTGTCCATTCTGAACTTTCATAGAAAGGGTGTTATATAATATGGGAACTTTGTGACTGGTTTCTTTCATTTAGCAGAAAGTTTTCAGGGTTTATCCATTTTGTAACATGTATCAGTACTTCATTCCTTTTGATGACCAAAGTGTATGCCATCCCATGACGCTGTCTCACTTTGTTTATCCATTCATCTGTTGTTGGACGTTTGGGATGTTTCCTGTTCTCAGCTATTATGTATAAAGAAGTTATGATTTCCTGTGGACACGTATTTTCATTTGAGCCATTTTTGAACCTTAGACAAAGTGGCTGATGTGGCTTCCAAGTAGGCGGGGCTCCTGGGAAGAAGGTCAACCTACTGAGAAAGAAATCCGGTGCCGGACCCAGCGCTGTCATCCACCGCCTGCAGGACGCCTCAGAACCATGGCTGCAGAACGGGCATCAATACTCGCCACATCGACCTCACGGGGCTTTTGTGTGTGTGTGCCAAATGGGATGATGGGCATGAGACTCTTTATATACAAAATACCATACAAACACCAAGTGGGCTCAACAGTCTGTCCTTTTTGTATCATTATCACCATTCATTTGACAATCCTGGACATTCTTGTTAGCTAGGGAGCTAGGGACCTCTGCCCCCAGAGCCTGGGGAGGGAACCATGCAGTAGGCTTCCCCATCCAGCATTTTAAAGAATCCCCCATGAAGTAGAGATGCAAGATCCCTGGGATTCTCTGAAGCCGTGCTGGTTTAAGTTTTTCAGTCAGCAGACAATTTTGCGGGAACAGACACACCTCTCCCACAATGGCTTGCTACAGAAAAAGAGAGAAACAAATGGAATGAAAAAACCTATTTAATTCCTAATTAATTTTCAGCATTTATGATGTGCTTAAGTAGTGAGCTGCATGCTTGTAGAGGGTGGTAGGAAAGAGGAGGCAGGAGTTCAGGAAAATTACTTGAAATATTATGCTGCTCTCGGAGGAAACCTAGGGGGCCACTTCAGCTTTCTTACCAACTACTTGAAACATAACATAATTCTAGTAAGGAATTGGCCATCAGAAGCCCATTTGGAAAGAGTGGTCCATCAAAGACTATACTTCTTTTAAAAAGAAGGGGATTCAACAGAGAAAGAGAAGAGAAAAGGCAGGGAGAGAGAGGAGAGAAAGTGATCAATTATGGCTTTTTTCCACCGTTAAGGAAGTGATGGAGCCCACACATAGCCCAGGGGTATTATGAGTTAAATATGAGGCCTGCGGGTTCCCCCAGTGCCCAATTTGGCCCCCAGGGGCTGAGAGGAGGGCAATGGCCACAAAGTGCAAGACTAACTTCATAGAAGGGAGGAGAGAATGGTGGGTGGATATGTGGGCAGGAGGGGATTTACCTGCTTCCTGTTCTAGTCCCTTTTGCTAAAGCAAAATGCTGTGGTTTTCCTAGTTATACTTGTTAATACAATTCCTGCCCTTGCAGGGTATGTGTGTGGTAACGGCACCATCTGGGTTAGTGAAATAGATACTCCCAGGTATAACAGACTAAACACAGCAGGGTGTTCATAAAACTCTTAATCCAGGCCCTTTGGGCCACCAACAGGAGGCACAGAGGTTACATAAACAAATTACTAAATGAGGCTGAAACCAGACATACATATATTTTCATAATTTAGAAAGTTCACCCATACCACAAGAAGCCAATGTGCACCACTCTCTGAGAAATACTGGACCACCCTGAGGTGCCAGTGCCTTGAGCAAACATTGTCCCTTCCTGCTCCGTGGCCACCACCTCCAGGAGACCCGCCCCTCTCCTGCCCTGGGCATCTTTCTAGAATATTCAACTGATACACTGTTGTGTTGACTTCCACAAGGAACTGTCCTTTCCTTTGAAGACTTCAGCAGTCCTTCACAGAGTGGTAATGTGGGAGGAGAAGGTGTGAGCCCAGGAGCCATACACGCATGCATTCAAACCTGAGTTCCAGCAGCTGGTGAGCAGTAGGGTCCTGGGCGAATGATTTTGCCTCCAGGCAAACTGTGCATCCTCATCTGTCCCCAGGGCTATGAGAGTCCCCCCCACAGAAGCATTCTGATGGGCATACTGGCTTCTGTGTTTGGCACATAGTAGTCATTCCAAGAAGGTTAGCTCATCCCTGTTACCCCGTGAGAGGATCTCCCCAGCAAATGAGCCAGAGGAAAGCCACGGAGCCTAAGATGCTTGCATGGAGGAGAAGCGTCGGAGTGATCACCCTCCCGCCATCACTGCAGGGCTGGAGGAGCCTGTCCAACCTGACAGTGTTCACCTCCTCTGTCTACTCCCAAACATCACACCCCGCAGAGAAGGCAGGCGCCACTCGGGAGGGACCCCAGGAATGTGCGCACTCCCCCTAACACGTCTGCCTACATGGAGCTCTAACCAGAGTGCCTGACTGGGGTCACAACCTGGTTCATTCAACAGCTTGGGTTGGAAAGGACCTTGGCTAATAGAACACCTAAGAGCCAATAAATTTCCCACTCCGCATTTGTGACTGCTAGAAAAGTCAGATCAGATGGTGGGCAGTTAATCTGACAGTGAGGAATGGCCCATTTAGGATACTAAGAGGGAGTGCCCTACAGAGACCCTTTGTGTTCAGAGCCAGGAACAGAGGGAGATTGTGTATAGGATGTGTGCTAAGGAAGGGAAGATAATTTTTAAAAAACATTAAAATGTTCACATCTAAGGGTGGAAGTCCTTAAGCCTCCCTTGCAAGGGTGCGGATCTTGCCCCATTGTTCGCAGGCCCAGATCAGTCCTTTTTCCCAGGGTCACATGACACATAGCATTTCTGTGGGGCCGCTTTGTTGACATCAGTCTCAAGTGGTAACGGACCAAAGAGCAGAGGGCTGAGCTCAGCCAGGTGATTCTGGGCAGGTCTTCTTGCTTCTTATCGCCTCTATTTTCTCCTCTCTTTAGTGATGTTAATTATGCCCACTCATCTCCAGCCTTAACTTGTGCTCTGAGGATCAACAGAGGTAATGCTGTTGAAAGGACCTCAGAAAGGGGAGATGTGAGTAGAAAAGTAACGGGTCAATTTTTGAGACTGATTCCATGTGCTGAGGGCGAGGGGTGCATAAAAAGGTACATTGGCAGCTGGTTCTGAGCTTGCTCACGCACCCTCAGAGTTCTCTCTCTGGGATATGGTGTCTGTCATACAGTTTTAAACCAAAGTTGGTCATGGACACCCTGTGCCTCCTCAAGTCACAAGACAGAGCCTACCAGTTACCATCCTCCCCGAACCACTTCCCAGCCTCAGCATTCTCCATTCTCCCTGCACCGATGCCCTCTGTACTTCAAAACTTACCCTGACTTGAGGAAAGCAGCCCCAGCCCCCACAGAGGCCTCCACATCAAGCTACAGCCCCTCTAAGTCTTCCTAGACAGGCTGCACCCAGCGATGAACATGGCAACCCTGTCTGGCTTACAAACTCCCCCACACTCACCCTCCCCAGCATCCAGCAGGGGCTGCGACGGGAGCCACACCGCCTCCTCTGCAGGTTTCCTGTGGTGATGAGTCTCCTCTGCATGGGACTCATACTCCAATTTGAGTAAGCTGACCTTGCTTGGGATCCAGTCCCCAGGTTCCTGCTCTGCTTTCTGTCTGCTATGCTTTGTCCTTCCCTTGCCATTTCCATCCTCAAGTCCAGCTGACCTGGATTTGCAAATAGCACCCCTGGCTAGGGCAGCCAGCTTCCACGGTGGTGCCCGTTGGCCCGCCCTTCCTGGCACTCACACCCTCTTGCCGTTTTCTCCCCGACTGAATCAGGGGTGACCTGTGTGACTGCAGCAGAAGGCCGCTGAAGCGAGCGTGGGTGTGCATCTTCTGAGGCTGGGTCATCACAGGCAGTGCAGCTTCTGCCTTTCACCCTCGGATGGATCACTCTGGGGAAAGCCGGCTGCCTTGCCATGAGGACACTCAAGCAGCCTCATGACAGGTCCCTGGGGAGAGGAACTGGGGCTTCCCACTGGGGGCCAGCACCCATCTGCCAGCATGGGAGGACCAACCTTGGAAGTAGATCTCACATGTCTAGTCAAGCCTGTACATGACTGTGATTGGGCTGACAGCTGATTGTGACCTTGACCTCATGAGGGACCTCAAGGCAGAACTGCCAGCCAAGCTGCTCCTGAACTCATGATTCACAGGAACTATGAGAGATAATAAGTAATGATTTTGTCTTAAGCCACTAAGTGTGGGGACTACTTGTTACACAGCAGTAGGTAACTAATACAGCGGCTTCTTCAGTTTCCATGAGCCAGTGCTCCACCCACCCAATGAACTCCTTGTTACTTCATCCACAACCATATTCTGCTCCCCATTCCAGCCAAGTGCTAATGATCACTCGCTGAGATGTTCACCCAACCCCTATGACTCTGTGTAGCTGTGAGTGAAAAAGCCCACCTTTCCATGCAAGTTCTGAAACAAACGATAGGCAGAATCCCAACTGATGCTAAGAGGCTACTCATGAGGATGGAGTGTTCAAGACCCAAACCTGGGTTTGCTCTAATTTTTGGTCCCTTTGTGGATTCTGTCCCTAGGCAGAAAGTAATGCCTGCCTTTTCCAGAAGTGCCCATGTCCATTTTACAGATGAGGGAACTGAGGCTCACATGGGATCCCCTGCTGGGCTCGGTTTATAGAAGGGCTAAGCCCCCTGACTGTCTGGCCTGCTTTTGGGCCTCTGCCCTGCCCATGGGTCATACTTTCTGCTTCAAGGACCACAGCCTGGTATTGAGCCACACGTGGCCTTTCACCTCGATACACTTGACCTGGTTCACTGGGGAAAGAGTGAAGTGAAACCGCATGATGTCATCTGTCCGCTGCCCAGTGGCAGCCTGTCCATCCATCACGGTTGTGTAGTCTCAGAGGGCGGGTCACCTGATGCAGGCTGGAGCCCCCGGCGCAGGGGGAGGAGTCCGGGGTAAAGGCAAGCGAGGCAGAGGCCTCAAAACCAGCAAGCAAGCCCTGACACAGGCCCCGACATCAGCTGCCAACTGCAGTGAAGAAACATGGCAGATCGTCTCCCCAGCCATCTTGCAAAAGGACTTTAGAAATACAGTGTCATCGTCAGTCCTCTGACTGGTGTTCCCACAGATCCAATTTAAAATGTTAGCCTCAAATGGCAGCCCCAGAGCCCCAGACATTACAGAGAAAGGGATTTTGTGTCAAGATATTTTCCCCTTCAGGATCCTCCTCCCCCATCCCTCCCCACCACCAAAATGTTCTCTTGAGCTGACATTAATCTATAGTTAAATAACAGCAAGGCAAGACTTAAATCAAAGCAGTAAAAGGTCTGGACACAACCCAACATTGCAAAAAGATGGCAAGTCATTGAAAGGATTGAAGATGACCGTTCGTGGGGGACATGAGTGAGCCCGGGAGGTGCCTGTGTGTGTGACAGAGCCTGTCTCTGAGGGGAAGAGACAGGAAAGCGGTAGGCAGCACAGTGAATGCCCCCCACCACCTGCCCCCTCCCTTACCATTGGCACTCCTCCAGAGCCAGTTTCCCTCTGTTCACTGGGTTTGGGTGATAAATGCACCTGTGGTGTGAAACCTGAAGAAGTATATATGGTCACTGCACTTGAGGTCCAAGTCAGAAGCTGCTCTGGTGGCATGCAGGCCTCCGGTCTGGGGCTGGGCCTGGAGGCTGTCCCATTCTGCTCTCAGAGAAAGAGCTCTGGGGACATCTTCTCTGCAGAGGCCAGGGCTAGTTGAGATCCTATAGCTCCGTTCAGGGGTCAAGCATGCCTTGGCCACACCAGTCAGTGCTGACTTATAGACGTTTTTGAAAAATCTCCGTCTTGTCCACAATAGAGAGCATCTGTGCTCTCTGGATGTCTGAGAGCATAAGAAAAAATGATAACAGCAGCTAACACTTAAATAGCACTAATTTTGCAGGGGCTTTTTTAAGTGTTTTGAAATGATTACTTCATTTAATCCTCATAACAAATCTGTGATAGGAGGACTACTGATATCATCATTTACACACACAGAGACTGAGGTCCAAAGAGTTTAAGTAGCTCACCAAATGTCGCATGGCTGGTAGGGGGCAGAGCTGGTGTTCGGCTCCAGAATCCGTGTCCTCCACCAGCGTCCCGGACTCCCAGCAGCACAGGCTCCCTGGTAATGTGCAGCCTCATTCCAGGGAAGCTTTGAGATGCTGCACAGGTCACCCCTGTCTCCCACAGTTCCCCTGGCACAGCATGAACTTGTAATTGTCTCTGCAAGAGGAAGGAGCAGAGCCACGTGTCCCCACAGCCACTGAGGACCCCATGGCCCTCGTCATTGCCCAGGTGCTGGTTGTTTTTTTCCAGTACTGATTTTCCCTTTCCTCATTCATTTTGGCTCTGACACCACGAAAGTGAACCAGCCTGCTTTCCAGACTCGCTGCGGCTACGTGACCCAGAAACCCAAGACGTTAACATGAAAATTCAAATTGTACTGAAAGGCAGTTTGGTGAGAAGCCATGGAAAGACCCCCAGCTAGGGAATCAGATGGGCTTGGGTATGGTTCCCAGCTCTGGTGCTTAGCATGTTCTGGGTCAGATTATAGAAAATTACCTGGGTTTAGATGCCTCGTCTATAATATGGGGATTAACAAATGCTTACCTGGTAGAGTTGTGTAGACACAATGAGACCGTGTGTGAAAAGCTCCTGGCATGCTACTGGCTTCATGAGGGGTACTGGAGAAATAGCAGCAACTACGAGGTCCTAAGTGAAGAGGATTCCTGTTCTCTGGAGAAGTGTGCATTTTCCCCATCTATTTCATTTTCAGAAGTAGGGATTTCTCCAGCCTCTTGGTTGTGCACCACAGTTGACTTGCCATCTGCCCACTTTATGCTAAGAGCTGGAGAGGTCACAACTGATTCACTTGAGAGGCTACGTCTCAGTTGATAATAGGGCAGAATCATTTTACAGCAGACCAAATGTGGAATGTTATTTTTTTCCAACCCTGGACTGGAGAGCATGTTTTAGCATCCACGAGGCTCCCTAACAGAGCAACTGACCCTTTGTAGTCGGTTGCCTGGGGCCACTAGGCAGGAGAGCTCCAGTTTGTCATCTCCCCGCCCCCAGTTCCTCCAGACCTCACATCTCTCCACCCCGCTGGGGTGGGACATTTTGACATGAGATTCCAAGGTGCTTTTCATAGCCCACATCCTGCTTCCCCCTAACTGGGTCTCTAGCAGTATTTTCAGCAGACACGACTACTCTCTAAAATATGCTGAATGAATCAATGAGTTATCCAATCTAGAATGAAAAATCAACTCAGGATAGAGAGATGCTGGCCTTTCTAAGTCCTAGATGGCTTAATTGGTCATGTTTTTCCTGGGATGGACTAAAGCCACCATCCAGCCTCTACCTGCATATTCTGCACAAAGCTGTTTCCAAGTCAGAGAGGTGAAGAAGACAGGGTGGGAATCCAGTCTAGATAGTTTGCTTTCTAGGTACATCAGCCAGGGCCCAGCCAGGAAAACAAGATCCACTCCAATTATTTTTTAAAAAAGGGACTTCGAAAAATTGATCACATAGTCTTGAGGCAGAGGGAACAGTCTGAGAGGGAAATGGTTTTATTCAACATCAAGAGCTCAGAGCTACCTGTGCAGCTCCATCCAAGTTACTTAGAAAGTCCTGGGAATCAATGGGCTTGACCTTTATTAAGGTCAAGGATGAGAAGCACAGCAGCAGTGGCCAGGCCGGGATGGTTTCCCTTGGACTGTGGTGACCTACGCTGAGTACAGTGGATGTGATGGGCTTGCAGTGATTCTGAAGAAGGCTCAGGATCTCGGAGGCATCGCTGACCATGTAGGAGCCCAGACCCAGAACGGAGTCCCGGGCCCCTAAGTCCTGGCGTCCTGCAGAAAGGAGTAATGTTAGGTGTTCTGAAACCCAGACACATACGGGTCGACTGAGTCAAACCACTTGTACGCCCTGCCAGACCCTACCTATGGCTCAAAGGGGTGAGCTGGAAAACCCATTCACACTTGACCCCTGGTACCCGAAGCCAAATCCTGAAGCAGAAATGAGTGAAGCTCTGTTGATTAAATTGACCAGGAAAAGTAGAAGCCAAATTTTTATTTGCAAGTGAGCTTTGATAATCTAGTGAATGGAATACTCAGAATGTTCTAGAATGTTCTTTTTTGACTATTCTCATCCAGCACTGGGTCTGCCTTTATGGTCACGTGCAGAGGTACTGAGTGAGATGCAGGTTGTCTCAGAGAAAACTGGGAGGAAAGCCAGGCAGACTCTCCAGTCTGTCTCTCTCCCCAGGCTCAGGTTCGGGCAGGCTTTGAGTGGGCACAGAGTGACCTGCTTCTCATTCCAGCCTCACCTCTACATGTCAGCCACTCCTAATGAGCTCACTAATAACACCCCAGGTGTTACACAGATTCAAAAGGGAAAGCAATTTAAATGCAAATATGAATCTCTTTGAATCTCATGGTAATGAAAGTTGTGGCAAGAAAACATGTGACAACCATGAGCCGAAACAGTCTCAGAGAGCAAAACATCATCTGAGAAGGTCAGTAAATACTTCCCTCTGTCTTCAGCCAGACCATCCACCAAGCCCGCTTAGACTTCATATGTATTCTTAAGTCTCTGCAAAATGGACCAAATAGCTGTTTGTCATCTGTCCCAAAATTTAACAGCTGGAGGAGTCTTCCTGGAATCTCCTTGAAATCTTCTTTGCAACAATGGGGCTACATTTCCTTGTTTCTTATTCAGTGCATGTGACAGCATAGTGGGTCACACCTACTCTTGATTTCTGAACATCTTATATACAGAAGGGATGAGAAGCAGTGTTGATATAAGAATGTTTGCTTTGACTCAAAGCAACACTTTTAAATCTGCAAAGTGCTGTCCACAGAGGGGTGGCAGCTGCCTCTGGCAGAGGGAAGTCTGTTTTCAACATCTTTAGCCAGCACCTTTAATCTTGGATTCACCCCGAGCCTCAAGGGAAATGCTAGGAACTTCCTGAGTCTGTCAGCAGGAGCAAATAGGATCGAGAGGCTGGACCTTAGCTGTACTCCAAACATTTGGACAGGAGTTGAGGAAGCCATCAGATATCAATGTTCCAAAGCACTGTGATACTGGGCACCAGGCATTGCTGCCACATCTGCTCTTTGGCAGAACAAACCTTTGGGGACAGTAGGCTGTGGACCTAATTCAGAGAGCTTCCTTTCCACACTTTGAGAAATAAAACGAAGAGCATCATTAGTCTCATTCAGATACATCCACAAACCAGGACCCTCATAAGAGAATACAATTGTGGATCTGAGCTCTCGGGTCTTTTCTCTGCAGTTTAGCGACTAGAACAGTAGGTAGATGTGAAGTGCTCTGATGAACCAGTCCTTGAGTTTTCTGAAGTATCCACATATAGGCATTGTGGTAGAGTCTTTAAAGATGCCTACCAACAATTCCTCTGGCCCTGCTGCTCCTCCCACCAAAAGGTGGACTATTTCCCCTTCCTGTGAATCTAGGCTGGCCTTGCAACTTGTTTGACAAGCAAATGTGGTGGAAGCAATTCAATTTTTGCCCCCTTGAAACACAGCCTCCATTTCTCTGGAAGTCAGTCTAGATTCCTGGAGGAAGAGAGGCCACATGAGGGTGAGTTGAAGCACCTCAGTCAACAGCCAGCATCACTGAACACACGTGGATGGGCCTATCTTGAATGTTCCAGCCCCAGCCAAGTGTTCAGCTAAATACAGCCACATAAGTGCCCCAGCCAGCACCCGTTAAGGGAGAAGAACTTCCCAGCTGAGCCCAACCAATCCTCAGAATCATAAGAAATAACAATTTATTGTCATTTGAAGTCACTAAGTTTGGAGTGGTTGGTTATGCAGCCATCAATAGCTGGGCAGTTCAGATGCTGAGAGATGAGCAACATGAAGGGTTAGCCTTATGCACAGGTGAGGAAGTGCCAACAGCACCTATACTGAGGAACGCTCACAAGACAGGAATGTTCTCCAAGACTGTCTAAACCAGCTAGTCACCGTTCATAACAAGTCATCATTAGGAACTCACTGCACTAGGCAAATCATTGTCTTTTCCATTCTATCTTCTTTTAAAATGCAAATGTAACCCACATGGATACAGTGAGTGGAAAATAATTCAAGGAGTTAAAATTGCTAAAGAGAACATGTCTGCTTAGAGCTGCAGTAATTGAAATGTAGACCACAGTTTGTACATTAAGCATGATACTTATGCTGACGTATAAAGAGAAGGAGAAATATTTAAAAGGAAAAATTGGAAAAAAATAAAAGAATGAGGCCAGTTGTCTTGCTGGGAGTCCCTCAGTCTCTTATCTTCCTAACCAGAACCATGACAGCATGATAAGGAGTATCTGCTAGTTCTGAGAGAGACTGACAGGCATCACTGAGACCCAGTGACCTGTCATGATGGCTTGTGTTCATATAATGACCTGAGGGGATGGTAGGAACAGGAAAATGGGACCAGTCATTGATATGTAATATCATTGATCTTTAATGAATGGCTAGGCTGGGATCTTTTGGAAACCTAAGAATGTAACTGATCTGACCGTGTCTCAATAGTTCTGAAATCCGTTTTTAGAGAAAAGTAGCCAAGGTAAAAATTCAGCCTTAAGAAAAAGATACAAAGACCAATAGAAAAAAAATTGCTATAAAAACATCATTTCTTAAAGTATATCCCATGGAACATTAGTGCTGCAAGATCACTAATTCTTAAAAAGACCTACAGTCAAGAGGGTTTGGGGCAGGCTCTCTGAGGCACACCTAGCCCCCTGCAGAGTTACAGTAGGCCTCCCACACCAAGCTCTGAGCTGGTCTAGAGGAAAGAAGCCTCCCAGCCTCATTCAACCCAGAGCTTCTCTTATGGGAATTATTTTCCCATTACCTGCCATTATTTTCTCAAGTGGAAAGAGGAAAAAAAATCCCTTTTATTTTGGACTGAAATATCATTTTAAATATATCAGTTCTGGAAAGGATTAGCCTTGGGTGACAGTCCTCAGGTCTGTCTTTCTGCAAGATGTCCAGTGGTGACCAGCCCCATCTATCCACCTGCACGGACTCTTCAGGCAAAACCAGAAACCTAACAGAGAAGAGTTCATGTAAATGTAACGTTCTGGTCTACATGGAACTCCCATCATTCCTATTAGGGCTCCACATCTAGGTAAATAAATGTCACACTGGGATTATTGCCTCTGTTCTGCTGAATTGTCCTGAAGATAAGGAAACATTCTTTCCAACATAATAAGCCATCAAAATACATTTATAACAAATCGCAGGTACACCCAAAGTTATCTGTGCTGCTGACAATGGGCTTTCTTCCTGCCTGTCTCTTCCATTATGTCCCCAACCACGGAGCTATGCTATTACTTTCGCCCTGGCAAAAGATAGCATTTCAGCCTTTGGAGCTCTGACAATTGCACTCAGCCCATTTAATTACTTCCAGCGCAGGCACCTGCTTTATTAACAGAGCCAGGATCAGCAGGGGCTTCCTGTAGGTCACAAGAATGGTGGCTAATTGAGACTTATTTATAAGGAGCTATGTAGCACATGAAGAGGACATCAGCGGTGAGCATTTTCTTCCGTGTATGTGAGGTCTAGCAATCAGCAGCCAGTCCACACCAGAGCCCTGGACAGTTGGCAAATCAATAAACAAACAACAAAATAGAAACTGCTGTGACATGGGCTTTGGGGGCATTGTTTACATGCTGTGAAAATTACAAAATCCCCCAGACCTAGAAGAATAGCTGACTTTTGTTCTTAACCCACCCACTGCCCTCTCCAGCTGCCTGCCTCCAACCCAACCCGTCCCTCAGCACCGCTTTATGAAAACAAACCCCCTGACTTCCCCACGTGAAAAGGAACCGCTGTGAAAGCTTTCCTCACTGGTTGTGTCTGTGTAGATGTGCGTATTTAGGCTCCATAATGGATCACCACTCTTAGCCTGTTGCAGCAGGCCCCTCCAGGACCCAGTGCTCCACCACCCCTGTGGCCCCAAGCTGCTGTGTGGCTACCCTCCCTGCACAGACACCCTTGTATGTGGGGAAACCCCACAGCACCTCTAACACTCATGAAAGGAAGCCCTAGTTGTAAACTCAGGGTTTAAGGCCTTGGGAAATACCCCGTGCCTCTTCCTGTCTGTGAAGGGCCCTCACCGCAATGTCACATAAACCGCAAAGGGGGTGATTTTGGGGCATTCGTCCTTGGACCTACCTTCAAGCTCTGTCCAGGCCTCTAGCTAAACCAATGAGACCAGAGGAAAGAAGGGTGGGGGATGGAGAGGGGAGTTAAATCTAAGTATGATTTCCTTGTTATTCAACCCAAGACAGTTTGTTTTAAAATAGAAGCTGAGCACAGGGAAATCATGACCCTTTCATTCAAATTTATTTTTTAAGTTAAAATACCTTCCTTCTACAGTCATATATTTCTTCCCTTATGGTAACTCACAATGTAGAAGATCTAATAGTTCAGAGGTCTAGACAACCATGCAAAAAAGTCCACAGCTCATCCAGATTTTATCTGATGACCTAATCATGAAACCCGACAGAAGGGGCCCCATGAGAGCAGAGCATCAGACACTCGTGGCTACAAATAACTGTTTTCCCTCAGTAATAGCCATTCACCTACTTCATGACAGGCTAAGGAATCAGAGCAAAAGGATTTCTGGCAATTCCAGAAGGTCTTTCTCCCAATACATTGAGCAATGAAAGAGCAGATGGGCACTTGGACACTGTTCCCACGGGGAACTGGAGGCAGAGGCTGAGATGTGGGCTCCAGTTCTGTGTTTTCCCCATCGTGCAGGACCCCTCCGCCCTGCCTTCAGCCTCCCTGAGGCCCGAGGAGCCGTGTCCAGCCTATCGCGGGCCTCCTGGGATCCCAGCTGGGGAGAGATCGTGTGTGGAGGGAGGGAGAGTCTAAGGAGGAATGGGTCGGACCCAGGTCATTCATTCAAAAAAACATAAGAATCGCTACCATGGACAAGGGACTGTACTGGATGTTATGAGAGATGCAGATATGTTTACAAGGCCACTGCCCTCCAGGGCGGTACAGTCTGTAGGGAGCATCATTATACCAATAGGGGCTAGTGCAAAGAAGACATATACATAAGTAACCACAGCTGCATGAGGATGTAGGGACAACATTAAACTTGCTCTGTGAAGACCTGCTTTGGGGTTCAAGAGTAGCTGTGATGAGCTGCGTCTCTGCAGCAACTTGCCCCGAATAGGTTGGCCTTGATGTCCAATAAGTAGAAATGCAGGAAAAAGCACCTTTTCCCCAGGACTTCGTTGACTATTAACTGAAGAAAGTCATGAAAAGCACCCAGCCCCAGACTGACACAACTGGGTGGTTTTCTGACTTAGATTTCAAGCCCCATGTGCTATATAAGCAGCACATCCCTGGGATCATCCACGGTTTCCCAGAGGAACAGGACCCCAGTGACCTCCACGGCCCAGGGAGCTCCTGAATCAGTAATGCCAAGTACTCACGTTTGCTGAGCACTTAATATAGGCTGGATTCTGTGTTAAATGCTTTTCAAATATCACTTCCTTTAATCCTTACATGTACCTCATGAAGAAGGTACTTTAAAATCTTCAACTTATAGATGAGGCACCTGAAATCGAGAGGCTAGTAACTCCCCTAAATTCACGTTCGACCGAAACAGGGGCCTTTCTGACTCGGAAGGCTGTGCTGTTTATTCACCACTACCTGTTTCTCTAGGGTTTCAACCTGAGGAGGATCCGCCTCAACAGCCGTGGGGCTCAGAAGCCTGCCCCCATGGACAGTGGGGCTGCCTTTGAGCTGACGGCCCTGAGGATGCCAGAAATGCTGGGAGGCCCCTAGGCCAGGACCATCCCAAGACTGGATGGAAAAGAGGGTGACTGCTGTTACAGTGAAAAGCCGGGATTTAGCCAGCTTTGAAGGCCCATGTCAGGCACTGCCCCGCCTCCTGACCCCTCTACAAATAGGAGAGAATTCAGGATATTCAATAGAAGATACAGTTCTCAGAAACCACGATTCAGTGGAAATTTCATCCCAAATGCTGCAAAGAAGCCCAGACATGGAATGGCAGCCTTAACTCTACTTCAGAAACCCAGACTATATATATATCTTGAGGTCTGTATTAATTAATTTTTATACTCAATAGACCTGGAATGTATTCTGGTCTATGCAACTACTCAGTGGATGTTTATTTGATAAATAAATGGCCATAAATGCATACATAGATTGGTGTCTCCAGTAGCAAAGCACACATTTTCTCCCTGGGATCATCTCCCCCACCTCCTCACTCCCGTTAGCACTCCCTGCCAGGAGTCCCTTATATGTGGGGCAAAGAGGGGCTTAGCAGTGAACATGGATGTGGATGAAAGTTCTCTGCCTGAGGCCTGCTGCTTGCTCTGCCAGTTCACCAACTTAAGCCTGTAACCTCTAGCCACTGGCCTGTCCATGAAGATGGTGGAAAAATAGTGTTTTTTCTGAGAGATTGTGAACAAGGGCCCTTGCACCAGAAGAAAGTGTAGAAATGACAGAGAGACTGGACTGAGATGTCTCAGGGAGAAGTGAAGCCCGGGGCTGTTTGGGAGTGGGAGGCAGAGGAGCGCGCCCCCAGGGCTCACCTCCCAGCCAGATCCAGAGAAGGTCGGGGTTCATGGTGCAGGGCAGGGGTGATGCGCATGCTCTTTGGACACATTCATTGACTCAAGTGTTCAGGATGGATTTTATCACAAATGTCAAGTCATAGATCCAGCAGAGTCTGGAATTCATAGGACTAAATCATGAGTGGGGAGGAGGATCAGAAAAGGGAGTGGGGAAAAGGGGAAAATGAGAAGGGAATAAGAGTCACGGAAGAGAAACTCGCAGGAAAGCAGACATGCGGTCGGTGAGCAGGGTGGCCGGAGCGGCCCTGGGCCCTCTGTGAGGCCCCGGGCATTCCCTCTGGGCCAGCCGCTCTCCACTCCAAACTTTGGTCCGTTCCCCCCGTGGTCAGCAGGCATTTTCTGCCTGCTCCCTCCTCTGCCTTCCTCCCCTTGCCTCTTTCTCCATCCCTCCTTCTGGCCCCCCTTAGCCTCCATCCTCCTCCTTTTCCTCTCTCTTGCTGTTTTCATTGCCCCATCTTCTTTATCCTCTTGCCAGTGTTAACCCAGAAAGAATTTTGTGCCTGGGCTTGAAAGCTCAAATGCAATGAGAAGAGGCTGCCTTCTGGATCATCACGTCACCAAGGCCTGAAAATCCCAGGCTGCAGTATGGGCTTTCCTTGCACCCGGGAAAAGGACCAAGCTTTCTTTGAGAAAGACCATTCACACACACACACACACACACACCAGCAGCTGCAGGAAGGACAGGAGGTGAGCCCACCAGTGTAGACCCTCTCCTTTGACAGCACTCATTAGGCACAAGGCAGGCCCCAGACTCCTGGCTGAAGGGAACACTGCAGGGTTCAGGGTGTTGAACATGATTCCTCTGCGGGGAGTTCCAAAGTATCATAATCAAATTCAGAGAAGTCTGATGTCATGCTAGTGGCAGAGAAACAAACCATATGCTGTGGGTGAACCATCAGGAATCACATTTTTATTGCATGTAATTGTATTTGCAGAGAAAGCAGGGGATGAGTTGCCTTGAGTCCCAGCAGGGATGACAGGCCAGGGAAGGGGCTTCCGCTGGGGAAGTTAATAGGCGCCCTTATGTGGTAAGGGAGGTGCACACTCCACAGAGACTCAGTTGCTGAATTATCTGTCTCTTTGCTTCCTTTCCACGCTATCACTGGTGCCCTGGTTCAGTTCCCGTTGCCTCAGTCCTAGACTATTTCCACAGTAATCCCAATAGTCTCCGCCTCTCCTGGAGCTTTCCTTTCCAATCCCAATTGCCAGCTAAAGGCAGATTGATTATCCCAAAGAAAAGTCCCATCCCATCATCATCATATAAATCCTCTACTCACCTACGGAAAATGACTCCTTCTGCTGCTGACCTTCCAGACTCTCAACAGTCTAACCTCAGGACATCTTTCCAGACACATTCCCGTTACTCTCTTATGTGGTCCATTGCTCTGGCTGCAGAAGAGCATTAGTCACTCTCTGGGACTGTCTCATCTTTAATTATTGTTGTGACTTATAGAAATCCAACTACCGTGCTTGCAACTCCTGTTTACCTAATGTTTTAGGCCCGCTCATCTGTTACCTTGTCCCTGAGGCCTCTTTCTGATTAACACTTGGAAAATGATGTCCCCTCCCCTGAATCCCTAGAGCACTCAGATAGGACTTATCCTCGTAAGGCCATTAAATGCGTACATGTGGGTCTGTACTTCTGAACTAACAGCTCATTGAAGACAGGGTTAGTTTATATTATATTCTTCTTCTATTCTCAGAATCTTTGGCATAGAAGAAAAACTGAATAAATAAACCATTTTAGATGTTGAACAAGTAAACACAATTGTCTCTGGCACTCATAAATTAAACCAGGTGATCAAGAAATAAAACACAGGAAGATGGCGGCGTGAGTAGAGCAGCGGAAATCTCCTCCCAAAACAACATATATCTATGAAAATATAACAAAGACAACCCTTCCTAGAATAAAGACCAGAGGACACAGGACAATATCCAGACCACATCCGCACCTGAGAGAACCCAGCGCCTCGCGAAGGGGGTAAGATACAAGCCCCGGCCCCGCGGGAGCCGAGCGCCCCTCCCCCCAGCTCCCGGCGGGAGAAGAGCAGGCAGAGCGGGAGGGAGACGGAGCCCAGGACTGCCGAGCACCCAGCCCCAGCCATCCGGGCCAGAGTGCAGGGCCCTGGATACAAGGAAAACAGGGCAGCAAGAACAGTGAGCAGGCACTGGAGGCTGGGCGACAGAGGACATAAGAAAAGTGCGCGACCATTTTTTTTTTGCTTTTTTGCTGTTTTGTTTTGGCGAGCGCTTTTTGGAAGTCTTAAAGGGATAGGGACCCCAATACTCGGGAAACAGGGCAGAAAGACCGGTGAGCAGAGGCCTGAGGCTGGCACCGCAGAATAAAGAAAAACGAACGACCACCTTTTTTTTTTTTTTTTTTAATTAAAAACTTTTTTTTTTTTTTAATTAAAAAAAATTTTTTTTCTTTTTTTTTTTGGTGGGCGTTGTTTTGTTTTGGCGGGTGCTTTTTGGAAGTCTTAAAGGGGCAGGGCGGGTCACTTAATCCAGAGGTAGGGAATCCGGGATCTCTGGGCACCCTAACCCCTGGGCTGCAGGGAGCAGGGGGGCCCCTTACGGAGATAAATAGCCTCCCAGCCGCTCCTACTCCAACGCGACTCCACCATTTTGGAGTAGCTGCCCGAGCCAGGCCACGCCCACAGCAACAGCGGAGATTAACTCCATAGCAGCCGGGCAGGAAGCAGAAACCCTGTCTGCGCGCAGCTGCGCAGCACAAGCCACTAGAGGCCGCTGTTCTCCCAGGAGAGGAGGGCCACAAACCAACAAGAAAGGAAGTCCTTCCAGCCGTCACTCGTCCCAGCTCTGCAAACTATTCCTATCACCATGAAAAGGCAAAGCTACAGGCAGACAAAGATCACAGAGACAACACCAGAGAAGGAGACAGACCTAACCAGTCTTCCTGACAAAGAATTCAAAATAAAAATCATAAACATGCTGACGGAGATGCAGAGAAATACGCAAGAGAAATGGGATGAAGTCCGGAGGGAGATAACAGATGCCAGGAAGGAGATCGCAGAAATGAAACAAACTCTGGAAGGGTTTATAAGCAGAATGGACAGGATGCAAGAGGCCATTGATGGAACTGAAATCAGAGAACAGGAACGCATAGAAGCTGACAGAGAGAGAGACAAAAGGATCTCCAGGAATGAAACAATATTAAGAGAACTGTGTGACCAATCCAAAAGGAACAATATCCGTATTATAGGGGTCCCAGAAGAAGAAGAGAGAGGAAAAGAGATGGAAAGTATCTTAGAAGAAATAATTGCTGAAAACTTCCCCACACTGGGGGAGGAAGTAATCGAACAGACCACGGAAATACACAGAACCCCCAACAGAAAGGATCCAAGAAGGGCAACACCAAGACATATAATAATTAAAATGGCAAAGATCAAGGACAAGGAAACAGTGTTAAAGGCAGCTAGAGAGAAAAAGGTCACCTATAAAGGGAAACCCATCAGGCTAACGTCAGATTTCTCAACAGAAACCCTACAGGCCAGAAGAGAATGGCATGATATATTTAATACAATGAAACAGAAGGGCCTTGAACCAAGGATACTGTATCCAGCACGACTATCATTCAAATATGACGGTGGGATTAAACAATTCCCAGACAAACAAAAGCTGAGGGAATTTGCTTTCCACAAACCACCTCTACAGAACATCTTACAGGGACTGCTCTAGATGGAAGCACTCCTAGAAAGAGCACAGCACAAAACACCCAACATATGAAGAATCGAGGAGGAGGAACAAGAAGGGAGAGAAGAAAAGAATCTCCAGATAGTGTATATAACAGGTCAATAAGCGAGCTAAGTTAGGCAGTAAGATACTAAAGAGGCTAACCTTGAACCTTTGGTAACCACGAATTTAAAGCCTGCAATGGCAATAAGTACATATCTTTCAATAGTCACCCTAAATGTTAATGGGTTGAATGCACCAATCAAAAGACACAGAGTAACAGAATGGATAAAAAAGCAAGACCCATCTATATGCTGCTTACAAGAAACTCACCTCAAACCCAAAGACATGTACAGACTAAAAGTCAAGGGATGGAAAAACATATTTCAAGCAAACAACAGTGAGAAGAAAGCAGGGGTTGCAGTACTAATATCAGACAAAATAGACTTCAAAACAAAGAAAGTAACAAGAGATAAAGAAGGACACTACATAATGATAAAGGGCTCAGTCCAACAAGAGGATATAACCATTCTAAATATATATGCACCCAACACAGGAGCACCAGCATATGTGAAACAAATACTAACAGAACTAAAGGGGGATATAGACTGCAATGCATTCATTCTAGGAGACTTCAACACACCACTCACCCCAAAGGATAGATCCACTGGGCAGAAAATAAGTAAGGACACGGAAGCACTGAACAACACAGTAGAGGAGATGGACCTAATAGACATCTATAGAACTCTACATCCAAAAGCAGCGGGATATACATTCTTCTCAAGTGCACATGGAACATTCTCCAGAATAGACCACATACTAGGCCACAAAAAGAGCCTCAGAAAATTCCAAAAGATTGAAATCCTACCAACCAACTTTTCAGACCACAAAGGCATAAAACTAGAAATAAACTGTACAAAGAAAGCAAAGAGGCTCACAAACACATGGAGGCTTAACAACACGCTCCTAAATAATCAATGGATCAATGACCAAATCAAAATGGAGATCCAGCAATATATGGAAACAAATGACAACAACAACACTAAGCCCCAACTTCTGTGGGACACAGCAAAAGCAGTCTTAAGAGGAAAGTATATAGCAATCCAAGCATATTTAAAAAAGGAAGAACAATCCCAAATGAATGGTCTAATGTCACAATTATCGAAATTGGAAAAAGAAGAACAGATGAGGCCTAAGGTCAGCGGAAGGAGGGACATAATAAAGATCAGAGAAGAAATAAATAAAATTGAGAAGAATAAAACAATAGCAAAAATCAATGAAACCAAGAGCTGGTTCTTCGAGAAAATAAACAAAATAGGTAAGCCTCTAGCCAGACTTATTAAGAGGAAAAGAGAGTCAACACAAATCAACAGTATCAGAAACGAGAAAGGAAAAATCACGACGGACCCCACGGAAATGCAAAGAATTATTGGAGAATACTATGAAAACCTATATGCTAACAAGCTGGGAAACCTAGGAGAAATGGACAACTTCCTAGAAAAATATAACCTTCCAAGATTGACCCAGGAAGAAACAGAAAATCTAAACAGACCAATTACCAGCAACGAAATTGAAGCGGTAATCAAAAAACTACCAAAGAACAAAACCCCCGGGCCAGATGGATTTACCTCGGAATTTTATCAGACATACAGGGAAGACATAATACCCATTCTCCTTAAAGTTTTCCAAAAAATAGAGGAGGAGGGGATACTCCCAAACTCATTCTATGAAGCTAACATCACCCTAATACCAAAACCAGGCAAAGACCCCACCAAAAAAGAAAACTACAGACCAATATCCCTGATGAACGTAGATGCAAAAATACTCAACAAAATATTAGCAAACCGAATTCAAAAATACATCAAAAGGATCATACACCATGACCAAGTGGGATTCATCCCAGGGATGCAAGGATGGTACAACATTCGAAAGTCCATCAACATCATCCACCACATCAACAAAAAGAAAGACAAAAACCACATGATCATCTCCATAGATGCTGAAAAAGCATTTGACAAAGTTCAACATCCATTCATGTTAAAAACTCTCAGCAAAATGGGAATAGAGGGCAAGTACCTCAACATAATAAAGGCCATCTATGATAAACCCACAGCCAACATTATATTGAACAGCGAGAAGCTGAAAGCATTCCCTCTGAGATCGGGAACTAGACAGGGATGCCCACTCTCTCCACTGTTATTTAACATAGTACTGGAGGTCCTAGCCACGGCAATCAGACAAAATAAAGAAATAGAAGGAATCTAGATTGGTAAAGAAGAAGTTAAACTGTCACTATTTGCAGATGACATGATACTGTACATAAAAAACCCTAAAGACTCAACCCCAAAACTACTAGAACTGATATCGGAATACAGCAAAGTTGCAGGATACAAAATCAACACACAGAAATCTGTGGCTTTCCTATATACTAACAACGAACCAACAGAAAGAGAAATCAGGAAAACAACTCCATTCACAATTGCATCAAAAAAAATAAAATACCTAGGAATAAACCTAACCAAAGAAGTGAAAGACTTATACTCTGAAAACTACAAGTCACTCTTAAGAGAAATTAAAGGGGACACTAACAGATGGAAACTCATCCCATGCTCGTGGCTAGGAAGAATTAATATCGTTAAAATGGCCATCCTGCCCAAAGCAATATACAGATTTGCTTTCCTTATGCAATCCCTATGAAACTACCAGCAACATTCTTCAATGAACTGGAACAAATAATTCAAAAATTCATATGGAAACACCAAAGACCCCGAATAGCCAAAGCAATCCTGAGAAAGAAGAATAAAGTAGGGGGGATCTCACTCCCCAACTTCAAGCTCTACTATAAAGCCATAGTAATCAAGACAATTTGGTACTGGCACAAGAGCAGAGCCACAGACCAATGGAACAGACTAGAGAATCCAGACATTAACCCAGACATATATGGTCAATTAATATTTGATAAAGGAGCCATGGACATACAATGGCGAAATGACAGTCTCTTCAACAGGTGGTGCTGGCAAAACTGGACAGCTACATGTAGGAGAATGAAACTGGACCATTGTCTAACCCCATATACAAAAGTAAACTCAAAATGGATCAAAGACCTGAATGTAAGCCATGAAACCATTAAACTCTTGGAAGAAAACATAGGCGAAAACCTCTTAGACATAAACATGAGTGACCTCTTCTTGAACATATCTCCCCAGGCAAGGAAAACAACAGCAAAAATGAGTAAGTGGGACTATATTAAGCTGAAAAGCTTCTGCACAGCAAAAGACACCATCAATAGAACAAGAAGGATCCCTACAGTATGGGAGAATATATTTGAAAATGACACATCTGATAAAGGTTTGACATCCAGAATATATAAGGAGCTCACACGCCTCAACAAACAAAAAACAAATAACCCAATTAAAAAATGGGCAGAGGAACTGAACAGACAGTTCTCCAAAAAAGAAATACAGATGGCCAACAGACACATGAAAAGATGCTCCACATCGCTAATTATCAGAGAAATGCAAATTAAAACTACAATGAGGTATCACCTCACACCAGTAAGGATGGCTGCCATCCAAAAGACAAACAACAACAAATGTTGGCGAGGCTGTGGAGAAAGGGGAACCCTCCTACACTGCTGGTGGGAATGTAAACTAGTTCAACCATTGTGGAAAGCAGTATGGAGGTATATCAAAATGCTCAAAACGGACTTACCATTTGACCCAGGAATTGCACTCCTAGGAATTTACCCTAAGAACACAGCAATCAAGTTTGAGAAAGACAGATGCACCCCTATGTTTATCGCAGCACTATTTACAATAGCCAAGAATTGGAAGCAACCTAAATGTCCATCAATAGATGAATGGATAAAGAAGATGTGGTACATATACACAATGGAATACTACTCAGCCATGAGAAAAGGGCAAATCCAATCATTTGCAGCAACATGGATGGAGCTGGAGGGTATTATGCTCAGTGAAACAAGCCAAGCGGAGAAAGAGAAATACCAAATGATTTCACTTATCTGTGGAATATAAGAACAAAGGAAAAACTGAAGGAACAAAACAGCAGCAGAATCACAGAACTCAAGAATGGACTAACAGGTACCAAAGGGAAAGGGACTGGGGAGGATGGGTGGGTAGGGAGGGATAAGGGGGGGAGAAGTAGGGGGGTATTAAGATTAACATACATGGGGGGGTAGGAGAAAAGGGAGGGCTGTACAACACAGAGAAGGCAAGTAGTGATTCTACAACATTTTGCTATGCTGATGGACAGTGACTGTAAAGGGGTTTATAGGGGAGACCTGGTATAGGGGAGAGCCTAGTAAACATAATATTCGTCATGTAAGTGTAGATTAGTGATACCAAAAACAAAGCAAAAAAAAAAAAAAAAAAAGGGCAGTTCCTGTGTGGTAACCTCCAACGAGTTCTACACAAGGGTATAAAGGGCATATAAAAGTGTAGGCAAAGGGTCTGTTTGTGTTTATAGAGAGGATCAAAGCCTAATTGGGCTACCCCGAAAATGAACTAAGATACGATATGAAAAAGAACTTCCAACATCTGCACTCTCTGGAAGACTCATGCCAGAAGATGATCATCAAAAACCCCAACAAAGATCCACGCACTGCTACAGCTGTAGATGCACTCATCCCACCAGTTCCTGGACTTGCCATGGGAATGAGGAAGGAGATATCTAAGCTGGCCTGTGCATACAGTAAAACAACAAATTTGACTGGATCTATACTGTTGGAACTCAACCAAGAATTTGGAGAAGTGCAAATTGTAGCGCCCCAAAATCTTACAACTACAGACTATTTACTGTTAAAAGAACATATGGCATGTGAACAGCCCCCAGGAATGGGTTGTTTTAATTTGTCTGATTTCTCTTAGACTGTTCAAGTTCAGTTGGACAATATCCACCATATCATAGATAAGTTTTCACAAATGCCTAAGGTGCCTAACTGGTTTTCTTGGTTTCACTTGAGATGGCTGGTAATTACAGATATGCTTTGGTTATGTAACTATACTCCTATTATGTTAATGTGTGTGCGCAATTTAAGTAGTAGCTTAAAACCTATACATGCTGAAGTTACTCTACAAGAAGATATGTCAAAGAAATAATCAATCTTCCCATGTTTTCTTCCGCCTGCTACTTCTATAGCTTTTCTTCTTCCTTCCTAATTACAACCCTTAAATAGAATTCATGCCTCATATCAAATTTACCGAGTATCATAACTCCTCCAAGTGGTAAAGATACCTCAAGACAAATGCTGGGCATAGAAGCCACAGGGCATAAATATGCAAAGAAGTAAAAAGCTAACCTTTTCAAACAATAAGGCTTCCCTCTCACTTACCAACTTCACATTTCCCTGTATGGCCCCGGAAGATGACTGGTTAGCCAGAGACGGGTAAGATTCCTCAAGGGAGGAACAACTTAAGACAGGCACAGTCTCAGGGGGGCCATCAGGTGAGAAATTGGGGATCAACAGAGGTGAGGTTTAGAACCTCACCCCCACTGTTCTGAGAGAAATCTTCTGCATACGTGGATGTTTTATTGCCCTTGTCTAGCTTGGATTAACACATAGTCTACAGGCACACACCTGATCATCTACATTTGCTCTCTTACAACACTAAACTATGTTTTCTACCTTTATCTTGTATCTACCTACCACTTCAGCATTTTATTAAAAATAATAATAATAAAGAGAGAAATGTGGTATCCACATATAAATCAAGTATAAAAACCAAATGAGTATTCATATTTGGACTGACTGTTTAGAGTTCATAATGCATGAGCAAAACTGAAAGTTTCTGTGATGACTGCCCTTGTACTATTCACTATGTAACTTATTCATTATGTAAGAATTTGTTCTCCATGTAAGAACTTGTTTGTTAAGCCTCAGAAGATTGGAGACTGACGAAAATTAGGCTTGGGGTGGATTAATGATTGTGCATTGAGCATTGACTCCCCTATACAGAATTTTATTGTCGTTAACAACCATTTGATCAATAAATATGAGAGATGCCCTCACAAAAAAAAAAAAAAAAAGGACAGACTTCCAATGGTAAAATAAATAAGTAACCGGGATGTAATGTATAGCATAAGGAATATAGTCAAGATAATGTAACAGCTTGGTAGGGTGATAGCTGGAACCTAGAATTATGTATATAAATGTTCTACCACTGTGTTGTACACTTGAAACTAATGTAATGTAATACTGTGCGTCAACTATCCTTCAATAAAAAATAATTATTTAAAAAAAAAAAAAACACAATGACAGGAAAGTGTATAAATTACATATATAACCAAAATCAGACTGTCTTTTCAAAGAATAAAATGGCACCAGGCAGTTTTTTTAAGTTTAAGGATTGAACAGTGCTGGTTAGTCCCTGGGACCAAAGTCTCAAAGAGATTTTGACTATGTCTGAACAGAAAAGGGCAACTAGCCTGTTCTGTGGTAAATGTTGGGCTGGTTTCTTTACCAGGCACCATCCATTCATTTGATCTTGACAAGCACCCAGTATTACATCAAAACTTGCCTACAGTCACCCAGCTTTAAAGGGGCAGGGTTAGGACCGAAGCTCAGGCCTCCCGGCTCCCAAGCCCACGTCTTTCTGTGGCAGTCTGCTCCCCGGGCAGGGAGTGGGGGCATGGGAGCATCCATCACGGTAGTGGGGGGAAGCGAATGGAAGGGCACCATGGTGAATGGGAGGGTCACGGGGCAGAAGGGCAGCAACAAAGAGAGCAGGGTGAGCAGCAAGGAGAGGAGGGGAAGGGGGATTAGTCAGGGAGCCCCGTGTGCAGAGGGCAGGGGCTGGCCAGGTCTCCACCGGGGACGGCTGACATCTAGTAGCCTGCAGCTGGCTGGTCTTGGGTTGAGGGTGGGTGCTGGGCTCTGTCAGGCAGCAGAGTGGACGAGGAGGGCAGGAGAGGAGGGACGTAAGTGGAGGCTCTGAAGAAGAAGGTTGCCCTGACCAGAGGCTGGTCCAGCAGATGGGCAGGGCCTGCGGCAGGCTGGCTGTGCATGTCACTCAAGGGGTGTTCCAAGAGGAGGCAGGGTCTCTGGACTCACTGCTGCCCATGAGGAAGTTATTTATGGTCATTAATCTCACAGCTGGCAGGGAGGAAGCCAAGAGCCCATGCGTAATTTGGGAATCCCCTTTCTTTCAAAGTGCCCATCTGACTAAACCAGACATCAAATCAATCCAGTCAAGAAAACCACTTAAGTTGTTTTAAACAAATCGATTTTCTGCCTAAGTACTATATTTAGCACTGATCAACTTAGCAAGTAAATGAGTAGTGTATCTGGCATTAGATAATGCCAGCTCTATTACTTCTACTACTACTACTACTACTACTTATTATTATTAATATCATTATTATTGGCATACTTAATTTTATTACTCTTGCAGGCACCGTTCATTGAGCACCTTCTATTTGCCAGGCATATTGTCTAGGAGCTTTATATTCTTTCCTCCTAATACTCAATAAAACTCTGCCAGTAACTAGCATTAGCATTAATTATGTGCAGTCTCCATGTCTTCTTATTAATGACAGATTCTTTTGTAGATTGTGCCAGAGAAAGAATTCTTGTCAGCTTGAAGGGCTTCCAAGGGACCCCACATGCCCTTTGTGAATCATGTGTTATTTTAATATCTTAATTCTCATTCCCTGGTCTGGTATGTGCAAGGCCTTCATCTTAAGGGGCTGGGAGGCTAAGGCTTGTATTTGTTCCGGACCAAGGGTTCCTCTCATCATGCATCCAATCAGATTCCCCCTACCAACCCTGCCAAGGGGAAGACATTAACACTCACTGGAGTTAAACGTCAGCACCACTGAGATGGTTTATTTTTAATCAAATCACCAATGACTTCTGGTTCATGACAGAAACAAATGCATAGATGTAAGACATTACACAGGAAAACTACTATGGTCCATCCTGTGTCCTCCTTGATATTCATGTAACTATAGTGACCTTGAGTGTACACTCTAGGAAACTGTTCGATTATCTGATAGATAATAAGAATACATAAGTGTTCTTAGTCAGAAGTGTCATGACCTCCTTGTGGTTCCATATGCAACTCAGAACCCAACTTTCCTTTTCCCTACTCTCTATGTCAGTCATTGGCTCTGCTTTAAAGGTCAAAATATTACATTTCATTAGCCCATACTGTCTTTTATGTAAGACGTCTATCATATCAGAACTACTCTCACTATTATAGAAGTTAATGGCAGAAATTCACTCTTAGAAGAAAGTAACACTAACTATGTGTTAGTTGTTTGTGCTTCTTGAAAAAAAAGTCTCATCAAATCATCTTTTGCCTTGTCAAAATTTTTTTAGAGCATCCTAGCTGTCCTCGGCAGTACAGTACAGAAGGGTTGCTCCCTTCCCCACCAGGGACTTGGCAGCTGCCACTGTCTCTGCTCACAAACCTTGTCAGCTGCACCCTCTGTTGTCCTGATGGTTGTGCCCTTCTTTGTACATTCATGGCTTTATTTTGTGTTCTAATAGAACAGGATAGGATAGTTCATATATGTGAATATATATACCAGCATATGTATACACGCATGTATATACATATATACATGCATGTATATATACAATCAGGAAACCGTTACTTCTATCTACCATATTGTACACCTACTATGTACAAGGATAGGGTCCTGGAATGGACTGTACAGAAATGTAAACAACTTCAGAACAAGGGATTGTCTTCCTGTGCATAGTATGTGTGCTTTGCTGTTGCCTAAATCTATCATCCTGTCTGGAAGAGCAGGAATTAAATAAATGGCTGATTACTAATGAATGAAAGGAAATAAGGAAAGGAGGGTGAAGGAACAGCAATGTGATCCTTGGGGTACACCTTCAGAAGCCGATACTTTTGGCTTTCAATGATGACGTTGCTCTGTCCCCAGTAAGGAGCCTCCACACCAGTCCAAATCTGTGGTTAGGGTTCCCTAGACCAAACTAATAGAGTAAAAGCAAGAAAATTCAATAATTCAGCACTCTGTTCATGAGCTCTCCCAACCATGGGTTGAACCAAATGTCATTTCACCAGTGAACTGTTTTAATGTTCTTCTCCAAACCCAAGGCAGTTTTACAAAGTTGAGAACCCAATTGTGTTCCACGAGAAGAGCAAGTTACACACATAATACTTAGGTTGCAACTTTCATCTAAATTTAGTAATTCAAACAGAACAAGGCAAAATAAAATTAAAACTTGCTTGACTGGTCTGATTTTTAAAAGAAGCATGAGTTCTGTGTATAGAGAGAAAACACTGGTCCACAGCACATGCTAGGCACCCCCTGCTTGCAGAACAGGCAGTGGTTGTTTGATGAGGATGCCACCCAAAAAGAAAACACTTCTGCAAAACACAGCTGCACAGGAAGGTAGAAACACACACCCTGAGACCATATCCTTTGCTGTCATGGTATAACATTTCCATGGAGAGGCCAGAAAAGAAAGCACAGCAGGGCTAGGGTAGAAACAAAAGAAGAAGCAAACTTGAAGAACTGAGAAATACGTAGTCCAGTACCAGATCTTTAAATTATATTGGTCTCTTCATGAAGGACAGGTGTATAGTAGGAGGGGAAAGTACGTGGCACTATTGTCCACAGGCTAGTATTCCACCCATGCCTTGGCCTCTTAATAGCTTTGTGACCTTACGTCAGCCATGTAAACTCTACAATGATCAGTTTCCTCATTTTAGAGAATTGGCTTGGAATTTGTCATCTTCGTATTTCCTTCCAGTGCTAATATCCCAAGATGGTTTTCTATCTTGTTTTAAAATATTTTTTGTGACCTTTCCAGCTAGCCAGTTCCAGAATTTAGTGACACTTGTTTCCTTATGTCTAACTGGAATCTCCCCTCCTACGCTTTAATTTCTTTAGTTAAGTCCTTGGCAGAGTTACAAGAGAATAGGCATAAACTTGATGATGGGCCACTATATACTTATTAAAAGGTTAACTCATTTTCTTCCATTAACATAACACATGCTTTTTATCTAAATACTTGGAAGAAAAGGAGTATATAGAAAAGAAAATAGTAACTCCTTACAATCTGAACCTGAGAACTAATCTCTGCTTGTATATATTTTATTTCAGCTTTTTTTTTTAGTGTGGGATCATATGCCAAATATACTTCTGTACCTTATTTTAAAAATATTATCATTGTCTGAGTCTTTTTTTGTCATTAGAAAGTATTTAAATGCATAATAATGTTAGAGATTTTTAAATATTCTATTATATGAAGACATATGAAGTCCTCTCTTGGACTTCTGTTTTTTGGGATTCCAGTTGCTTTAAATTAATTTTTATTTTTACTGAACTAATACAAACATGTACATAAAAATTAAAGGTTAAATATAAAACATTTAGGAAAAGACACCAGTCCCTGACCCATCTTTCATGACTTTAGAGCCCTACTCCCAATGAGAGACTTCTTCAACCCTTTGACAATTTCTTTTTGCAATTGCCTCCATTTTTAAAAACCATATGCTTATATACTCACTCTCAGTTTATCAGCTTTTTTTAAACCAAAACTGGTGACTGCAGGTGATGACAGATGAGGGTTTAGCACTCCTATCCCAATAGCTTCTACCATTTCTCCTCTCACAATTTTCCCATTAGAATAAAGTCACAATTTCTGGTTAAATCAAGAGTCAACATGGAAATTATTATGCTTGTAAAAATAGTGTTCTCTTCTGAGACATGTAGCATACTAAGATTAAACTTAATTTTTTGCATGTGCAACTTATATTCTTCTATGCATATGAATTGTACATTTTTGTTTTTGTTACTTGCTCAATTTTCTATGTACAGATAATGTTTTCTCCTCAAACGTGCCTGCAACTTTCCATGTTGCTAAGCACATCAAATAATTTATGAGTTTGTTTGCTTTCCCTAGATATTCTGCTTGGAGTGCTTTCTAATTTTACTGATTGCTTTATAGGCCATGTGCGCATATGTTCTCCAGATATTTATCAGTGCAGTCATCCTGGGAATTCTCTTTGCCTCTCTTGTGTTCTGTGTCTGACCCATCTCCTCTTTCTTTTCGGTTTTCATGCCTTAGTCTTTCGTAGCTAATCTTTCATTTAGATGAAGCATATCCCACAGCAGCTTTCTGAGGAAAAGTACATGAGAAGTAGAATTTTGCACCTTGGCACATATGAACTTCGCTTATTTTCCCTGTCACCATCACAGCTGATGGATAGTTTGGCTGGGTATAACATTTGGCCTAAAAATCCTTCACAACTTTGAAGACATTGTTTCATTGTCTTCTGGCTTCTAGTATTTCTTTTAAGTAGTCCAACACCTTTCTACTCCCATAATTTACCCATGTCACCATGCATTCCCTTCTCTGAAAGCTTTTGGAACCTTCTCTTTATTGATGGTATTTTGAAATGTCATGTTTATTTACTCAGCCATTCATTCTTCCATTCAACTAGGTACTTACTAGGCCCTTTCAATATAGAAAGTCATGTTCTTTAGTTCTGGAATTTAGAAAAATGCCTTTATCTTTGATAATTGTTCCTTCATTTTAAAAAATTTTGCCAGTTTGAACAATGAAATATAGCATCTATTTTAATTAGCTCTCTTTGATAACCAGTAAGTTCACAATTTTAAAATTTACTGCTGATTTTTTCTTACTAAACAGTACATGCACTTATTCATCTTGTATATGATTTGAACAATACAATAGAGTGAACAAGCTGTGAATGTCTTCCCCTCCTCTGCCTACATTCTTATTCCCTCCCTAAGATAACCACAGCTAAGATCACACTGTGTACCTTTTTAAGCCACTTTTCTTTACATGTGCATAGACATATGTTTGTATATACATACCTAAATTCTTTATATTTTTTGAGGATATAATTTAAGATATAGGAACAGAATCATAATACACTTCTAATATCACAACTGGATTTTTTCACTTATCAATGAGTCCTGGATAATTTTTCATACCTATATATATATACACATTTCCTGGTATATAGCAACACACTGATTATTCAACCATATATCTATTAAAATGTTATTTTCCTTAATGATGTTTAAGAGTTGGTTACATATTAAAAAATAGTTACTTTTTTAAATAATATTTTATCATAAACATATTATTTGATGGCATTTGTCACATAGTCCTTAAACGGGCTTATTACTCTGGACTATGAATCAAATTCATTGGCCCTCCTATAGCTAACAGAGAGATGGGGTGGAGGGGAAACATGAGGATGTCAGAGACAGAAAAAAGACAATAACTCTGCTTTACTTGAAGTTCATACTTACCTTCGAGAAATTGCCCTGTGCCCTGGGGGCATGTCTCTGCTCTGTTGAGAAGGAGACTTGCCACAATCTTAGCCCTGCATCACTGGATACTGTTCTTGAATACTTGAATATTTGGCTCTTCATCATGTGTGCAGTGTGACCCCCTGCAAAGAGGTAATAAATATAACTACAATAATGGTCATAACTTTTGTATAGAACTTTATAGTTACACATCCGTTTCAAATGAATTACCTCAAAAAATGACTGAGATAACATCTTTGAAATAACTAGCCCTCCAAAGTACAATGAATGGAATAATGATTGCAGAGTCTGGTCATCTAGGAAACCATCTTTCTTGTTGTGAGATATTCTTTAACATCAGTTGGTGATGCTGATTTATGATTATTTCGTTGGAGGATCAGGTGGCAAGTCTAGTTACGATCTGGCTAAAGAGGCCAAGTAATAAAAGGGGGATGCCTTTACTGGTCTTCATTGATAAAAGACAAATGTGCATACCAATGATTTTTACCAATCTACTGATACACTCAGAAGGTACAATGATGATTCCATTTAGTATTTAAATTCAAGGAAACAGATCTGGAATATTAGCTAAGTTTTACCAATTATTAGACATGTAAGGTGGCATTAAATGCTCGATTTTCTACTTCTTCCTCTAGAAAAATTGGCATAATTGAAACAACTTTCCTTCAAATAAGTTTTTCTACCATGAGGTGATATACAATGATTGCATGAATTAACAAGCCTCAATGATTATAAATTGGAGTTTTTCAAGGGAAAATAATATGATTAGTAAGATCTCCTTAAATAAATTCATTATAGATCTGCCATGTCAAAGATTTTAAAAAAATAGTTTTACTGGAAAATGACTAGAAAATATTGCTCAAGGCACCTCTAATTGTTGTTTGCTATTTTTGTGTTCAAATAATGTTTGCTTAGTCTTGTAAATTATATTATTAAAAATTCAGTTTACAATAGTTTCTAGATACAATTTCATGCACCAGGATTCCATTTATCTTGAAAAATAAATACAAACCTACCCACCTGGGCTTATCACTTCCTTTCCTCTTCTTTTACTCTTTCCTATCTCACTAAGGTAAAGAACATGAGCACTTTTTTCTTGTAACATTAAAATATAGTCTCTGTCTGGATGTTAACTAGACTTATTATAGTGAACATTTTTCAATATATATATATAGACATCGAATCATTATTCTGTGCACCTGAAACTAATATATCAGTTATAACTAAATAAAAGTAGTCACTTTCTGCATTAATAGAGGTCTTTGAAACCAAAGAGAAGGAAAGGGAGATTTATAACTTCTTCCAATCCCCTGTGTTGTCTTTGCTTTAAATATGTGTGTCTCTATGTTTTGGTAGGTAAAAAGTAAAATTCTTTAGGTACAATTGGATAGGTAAGGATAAAGGTGTGACTCCAAATATGAGACAGGGTGAGAGAGAGAAAAGAGGAAATGTTTGGTACAGATGAGGTTGATGAATGGAGAACAAGGTCCTCTCCCCTTCACCCCCAACTCTACAGCTTCCAGACAATGGATTCTCATACTCTAGGTAAGAAAGACATCAAATGATAGTTTTACCACAGCCTATTAGCCACCTAGCTACCTACTGTAGTGCCAAAGATGATAATGTGTGATTATCAAAAGGCATATGTGCTGCTTATACCTGTGTTCTTGACAGAGCTTTTCAATCTCAGGTAAGCTGGGTATTTGTTGTTTGCTTTTTGTATTTTTTTATTTGATAATTTACTCTCCTCTGTCTTCTCCATTCTTGTCATTCTGGGACTCCTGTTAGTTAAACTGTATACTTTTGCTCTCTTATTTTTCTTTCTCTTCCATGTTGTGGCATAATATATTAGCATCCACTTTCAACTGCTCCCTTGCATGTTTTTTCTATGTTCTCATCTTGTACCCTGCTCTCTGTTTTTTTGCTTAAATAGCATCTCTTTTGTTTGTGAGTTGCACTATCTTCTCTTAACTCTCTGAGACTGTTATATTAATTTCTTGAACTTTTATTCCTCTTCCCTCTTGTTCTTCATTTCTTCCCAATTTCCTTCTTGTTTTTGTATCTGGTTTAATGCTGTACCCTTCCTCAACATGTATGGCGATCCCTGGTTCTCTTTTCCTATTTAAAAACAGAGCACTGAAACTGAGATCAGAACCATACACAAAGTCAAAAGGGAAATTCCAAACCAGAGAAAGTATTTGTTATACATGACAGAATAATGGTCAATGTTTATATGCCTAAAGAGCATGTACAAATCTACAAGAAAAGGTATTTCAGTAAAAATGAATAAATGTCACGGACAGCCAATTTGCAAAATAACCTTAGTTAACAACATTTAAAAATGTCTAACTGGTAGTCAGATATAAATTAAAACAACAAGATGCCATCTTTAGCACCAAATTTTCATTTTAAAAAATTTAGTTGTAATTCTAAATGTTGGCAAGGATGGAGATGGAGAAAGGATATTCGCATACATTGCTTGTAGGAGTGTATTTTTAAATGGTGAATTTGGGGAGAGGGAAACAATTCAGCTATAAATATTAAAGTTTTGAAAAAAAGTGTACCTTTTGAGCCAGAAATTCTGCTTCTAGTAATCTTGAAATAATCAGTCAAATTTGCAAAGATCTATGTTCAGTTCACTGTTGTTTATTACAGTGAAAAGTGGACACAAGACAAATGTCAAACATTAAGAGATTAACAGGATAAATTATTGTTACACCCATCTGAGGAATACTATTCAGCTCTAAGGAATAATGCAATTTATGTGTTGATAAGAAAAGATGTTAATGATATAGCATTACTTCAAAAGGTGTGATAAAAGAGAAGATTGTATGAAAATGGAGCATCATTGAAAATGATATTTATGATATATTCATATGCAGATAAAGCCTACATGGTTTATATATGTAAACCACAATAATTTATAGATGATGGAAATACATGAGATCTCTTTTTCTTCATGTTTTTTCATATTTTTCAGATTACCTAGAATAAACATAATACTCCACCCATAACAAAAATATTTCTTTGAAATAGATTGAGGGAAAGGGAAAGAGAAGTAGATTGAGAAGCTCTGAGAAGGAATTGCGTGTGGGAGGGTGGTTGGGCGCTGCGTGTTTAGCAATCGGCTTCACCGCAGAGTGACAGGGCAGGGCATTTCATGGGAGAATCCCACGGATCGGTGCCTGCGAGCATTCTAGGCCCATGGGGCTCTCTCTACAAAGAACAACTTCGCGCCTCTTTCTGGGGACGTATAAGATTAGCAGCCAGTACTCTGGGAGCCAGGTAGCTCACCATGAGTAATCTTTCATTTAACTGGCCCTATTTCCAACCTCTACCCTCTGCAGCACCTGGCACCAAGGTGAACCTTCCAGGTTCAGTTTCTCCAGAGAAAAGCGTCCAGTCTCCTGCCTGGGAGAAAGAAGGCTAGTTGGCCATTGAGGGATTGGAAGAGGACAGGGAGCCTCACTCTTCCTTGTATGGATTTCTAAGTAATCCTCCTCTCCTAGACCCCATCCTTTCTCAAACCCTCACTTTGCCTACGGCCTCTCATCCTAAACCTTTCCAGGGTTCTGCAGAGCAAACGGGCCTAATTTCTCAAGTCTCCCTCTTCAACATTCTTTCTGAACTCTAGTAAGTTAGTTACTAACTCATCCATTTTCAGATTTCAACGTTTTGTTGATGTTTTTAACGGATGATATCATCTTTCTTGTTCTCCTTCTTCTCGTTAATTTCTCTTTCTTTTCTTTTTTCTACTCTCATTTTAATAAAATGTCAACCCAACACAATTCACAGGAAGTCCTGTGGATATTTATATATTTGCTCTTATTCGTAAATAATATTGTGCACATACATCTCATATAAGAAACTTCAAGGGCTTGACAAGGTGAGTTAATGCTAACTTAACAGAGAGGAAACACATGATGTCACTTGGCTTTACCTGACCTAGCTAGTAACCAGGACATAAAGATTCTTTTCCCTCCCTGATTTTTCTAGCCACCGCCAGCGATATGCAAAAAGCAAGTGGTACACACGATATGCCAATTTCTCCATAATAAAACATTGAGCTTGGATAGGAAGGAAACTGCAGCTGTTCAGTACAGATGGCAAATCGCTGACTGCTTTTTAATGGGAAACAATGAAACATCTAAAGTGAATAGGCACATTGGGAAATAGATGTATGAACTAAGTTCCTACTTCCCATTTTTAAGAAAATCCTTGAATAGTTAACATTTATTTTTTTAATGAAAAGTTTCCCCAAACCACTGACCTAAGTAGAGAATCTCTAAACATCAATTCACTACATACTATGTCCCCAAATGCACCTGGACTTGCCTAAAATGGATTAATTTTTCAGCAATCATCTTTGTGCCACCGTTTCAAAGTCTTCATTACCACAGAGATGAGGTAATGAGGACAAAGATCTACCTGCTTGTAGCTGCGTGCTTTTCCGCATACGTGTGACCACATGCTCCTTTTACTATTTTATATGTGTTCGCTTGGCCTCCAGATCCACAAAATTAGAAAGTTCTTAAATTCTTACATTTGCAGGGATGTATTTTTCAAAATTCTTTGTTTCTCACAGCACCCAACCCTCACCTAAATATATGGGAGGGATTCAATAAATACTTGCTGATACACCAATGGGCAAAATTTTTTAAAAGGGATGTTTTGACCTCTGACAACACCTAAGAGTGCATCTGGATCTTTGTGACAGAAACACATTGACCGAAGAAAAGGCTGGTTAAGCAATGCCTTTCTGCATTGAAATTAGTCACAAAAGGACAAATATTGTATGATTCCACTTAAATGAGGTACTAAAGCAGCCACATAGAAACAGAAATTAGAATGGTAGTTGCCAGAAACTGGGAGAAAGAGGGATGGGAATTTGTGTGTAAACTGTACAGCGATTCAGTTGGGAAGATGAAAAAATTCTGGAGATGGTTGCATTACAATGTGAATTTTACTAATCACCCGAGAACCCATACACTAAAAAATAGTTAAAATGGTAACATTTTCTGTTATGCACACTTTACCGCAAGAAAACAAGAGAATTGTCAGTTGCATCGTCGATGCATTGGAGGGCCTGCCTTTGCCAGAAACATCTGGAATCCTAAAGAGATTGTCTTGTATACCAGGGTAATTTCAGCTCATTGAATCAGATACAGTGGGGCTTGGGGAAAAGAAAATTCTTCTCTGCATAAAACAAGGTGAAAAATTACTTGTACATTTTACAGAAACTGCTCTCTGTCAGTGTCCCTCCATCACTTAACCTCTTTGGGGAAGACAGTTTCCACTGCATATTTTCAGGCTTTGAGAAACTGCTCACTGCTTGAGTTTTCCACTGAGCTCCATCAGAGGAGAGAACCCGGGTCACATTTGTGTGAATGTGCTCAGCTAGCTAGGCACCAAGGGGTGGGATACCAAAGCATTTCTTCCCCTCCCCGCCCCCGGGGAGCTGCAAGAAAAGAGAATATATTTGCAAAGAATAAAGGAACAGAGAGTCATTTCTAAAATGTTTGCTTGAGGACTGAAAATGTAGCTATCTCATAGCTGAAGGTTAAAAGACTCAGAGACCTCATCCTTCATAACCCTTTGTTTGAAGTCAGTTTGGAGCTGGCCAAAGAAAAAATATGAAGAATATCTAATTTTGTGAATCTCATTTTCAAATTCAAATCTCAAATGCTGCCTGAGGCGGCGGATGGCAAAGGCATCAGAGTAGTGAAAACTTAATGAAAGACCCAGAAAGATCATAGATCATGCCAGCCCATCAGCCGTCATACGTGAGGGAACAATAACGACATTATTGTAATATTTGGGATGTTCTTGGCTGTGTCTCATTCTCTGCAATGACAGCTACCCTGGCTTCAAACCTCATCACTGTCTCCCATGAGCTTGTCAGTGGTTTCTGGTCATTTCTGCCCCATACTTTCTTCCTTCTGCCTCTGTTTAAAACAGTATGTCTAACCACAAAATCTATGCACGGTGATGTCTTTATGTCATCACTCTTACGTCATGATTTTAGTCACTTCCCTTTCCAGGCTTTCCTATCTTTCATTCTATTATCTCTGCCCCCAGTCATCTTTTTATAACAGAAGCATGGATCACATAAATGCCATCCTCTGCTTTCCCTTTTCCTACAGGATAGGTTAAAGCCCCTTGAATGGAGTACAAAGATTTTACTATAGAAACTTTGGCTCATTTTACAGCCGCACTTCCTGTCACTGTGGCCTTGACCTTCTCTGTCCCCATGTCCCCACCTCCACTGTGGTTTATGCTACCATGATCCCAAACATGTGAGACTCATTTACATCTCCATGCTTCCCCTGGAATGCCCTTTCTCTTTTTCTTTGTGTGAACAAGGATGACTTGGCCTCCACGGTGTATAAGCGTCCTCATCTGTGAAGTCTGCCCTAAACTCATGCCAGGATAATTGCTCTCCTCTCTAACGGGGCAGCATCATATTGGACCTGTCTGTGTACATGTCTTGGATCCATTCCTAGCCCCGTGGCTTCACTCAAAGACACACTAGACTATCTTTTATAGTCCTGGCTTCATGTGCTCAGTTTGTGTTAAATGAAGGTGAAAATATGAATGAATGAAGAAAAGGGAGGAGACATTCTCTCCAAGAGGAGTGGATAAGCAGTGTAGCATTTTCAACAGATCAAAGATTGCCTTGGTAGCAGTTTCTGTGCCCAGTTACGGGGGATGCGCCCCTCTGTCTCTTCCAGGAATCCCCAGATGCGTGTTTGGAGAGATTAGTCCATCTCGCTTTCTTGGTGGATTTCCCACTTGAAGTTCAAGACTTTCCTTTTTGTCTTACTGTCTCAGAGGAGGGAAGTTGATATGTAAAAGGAAAGAAGTACTTTATACGTGACCGCAATTCCTCGTTTTGGTTGGGGATAACAACCTCCCTAAAGAAGACTGGGTAACTCCCCCACCTGTCCCCCACACACTCATTCCCAGGGACCCAGGACCAGCAGCTGTTACTCCTTCCCCAAACTCCACTCTGAGAAAGTCAGAACAAGTTTATGGGTCGCTTCTGCCTGCTGCTGGGATGGTTAATCCGCACAGGTCTCTAGAAAGCAACTTAGGAAAACCCATTCCGAGTCTTCAAAACCTTGCACCCCTGTGATGTGGCGATGGCACTTTTATGATGGGGGGAAATATATATACATCTGTGTTCATCTCAGAACTATTTATGTTAGAAAACAGTTTAACAAGCAATGGGTTAATTATGCAACATACATTAGTCAGTACGAATGATATCCTAGGAAAATATTTAACAACATGCCCCAAATGGCCTGTTAATGAAACACAAGCAAACAAACAACATTGAGCTTTTCATCCTCACAGCTGCTAGTGTAAAAGAATTGGAGACTTTTGCTTCTTGACTCCAGGGGCCGCCTCATCCTGGGTGAAGAGAAGCCACTGTTCACTTAGCTGACTGACACCTAAATCTTCCAGAGCTGCTACAACCTTCTCCCCTGTCTGTCTCCACGCAGGGACCCTCTGACTCCCCCTGGTGTTTTCTGGGCACCGGCCCTCTGCTGCCTCTTCATGGCATCCTGCCGGCCACCTGCGGCCACACTCTGAGGCTCCTGCCTCAGGAGTTCAAGGGTGGGTCCTTGCCCGAATCCCAGCTGTCTTCCTGCTTCCAGGAGCCAGGAGAGCAACTGCTACGCCACTGGCTTGCCCACCAGCTTGCCCACGTTGGACCGGGCCCACCCGTGCTGCCTGCTTCGGTTCCAGGGTCAGAGATCCCTCCTGCCCTACCTCAGGAGCACACGACATGGGTGACACGCTGACAGCCCCCTCTGAATCTCAGCACCCAAAGGCTTCTCCAGGAGGGAAATAAAAGGCAGAGTCTAAAAAGAGGCCCACCCTGCCCTAAGAACGTCCACACTGTGTCCCACGCCCCGTTCCGTGGTGGCCCTTCCATGTCTCTGATGCTACCGGGACCTCCCCAGAGGGGCGGGGTGAGAAGGGGAGGGTGAGCACAGCCACGTGGGTCTGAAGGTTCTGCCACCCACTCCCTGCCCGCTCTCCTCCCCCAGAAAAGGCATCTGCGGTTAGCAGCACGGCCACCTAACGAGAGGTGCAAGTGGACACCAGAAAATACAGAGGCCCTGGCCCAGCCTGTTCCCTGAAAGAAAAAAATGCAGTTTTGTTTTGAATTATTACTGAGAGAGGCCAATGCTGCAGGATGATCTGTGGTCTCTTCACCTTGCTTCTCAAAGCAGACACAGCTTGAAAATCCTCGGGCCGTAGGGCCCGGGGCCAGAAACGAACGGCTCGCTCGCCCCTCGCTCTCCCTTGTCCGGCATTTGGGGAATCACTTGGCGTCCTGCACATCACCTTCTGCCACGTCCCCCGTGTGTCACACAGGGCTTCTGAGGGAAGTCTCCCCACGGAGGACAATTTCCCTCCGCGGACTTCTCAGTACGCCCTCTCATCCACTTCAGCCAGCCCCCTGCACCCATTCTCTCCAGCCTGACAGACATTTTGTCACTAACTTTACCTGAAACACACCCGCTATCACTCTGGTGGGCCGTGCCACCAGGTAGACAGCATATTGTGTTTTCAGGCTGTTTGAAAGTTACACTAGTGACACAACTGCGTGCCTGGCACTGGCTCCCAGGGTTCTGATGTGCCTCCCTCCCTGGCCTCTGTCTCCTGCAGGGGGTAGCGGTTTTAGTGAAATCATGGAGTCAAAGGCGCCTGTCATTGGGAGGCTCCGGGGGGTTGGAGCTGTGCAGACAAGAAGCGTCTGAAGGAGTGAGATCCCTCTCACCGGTATGGGCTTCAGGGTAGAAGCAGGGTCAAAGGACAGAGAAAACCCACTCAGAGGACATTCTGGGGACTCTCGGATCAAAACATCCAGAGGAAAAGCCTCCTGATGTGGTCAAATGCTGACAAAGGCCTCCGCGTATGGCAGGCACTGTGCTGATGGACACGCAGGAACTGAATGTGGGCCTTGCCTTCCAGAACTGACCCCTGACAGGCAGGTACTGATGTTGTCAGAGGGCAGCAATATTTCCACACTGATGAGATTCCCCGGATGGAGATTTTATAATTCGTATTATTTCTCATTCAACGGTAGAGTTCAAAGAATCAGTCACACTGGAATGAAGTTACCTTTCAAAGATGTTAGGAAACCCTTTCCCATCTGCCCCCACAAGGAAAGTGGCAGTGTCTCTCTCTTTTTTTTTTTTTTTTTTTTTCTTCTCTAGCTTGTACTTCCCAAAATATGTTTTTGGGAATTACAACCTGACTTCTAATACCCACCCTGCACACTCCCTATGCCCAGGGACGCCCGACTCTGGGACACACATACCATTCTGTAGTAGAAGTGTATTTTTAAAAGGAACACATTCTTGTGAGTCATGAATGAATGAACACATGGATGACAAGAGGGCCTCAAAACAGAAAATAAAGTACTGAATTTAGAAAGCCTACAAGGTTGAGATTCGCATGGAAGAATATTTGGTAAAACCATCTCTCGGCAGAACCTCTCTCATCCGTGTGAGGAAGCAATGTGATTCTTCATATCTAATTGAGCGAATTATTTCTGAGTGAATTATTTTTGAGAGCCACGTTCTTCAGAACTTCTCCCACTTAAACTATCTCAATTTCCAAAGCACTTGCTGAAGGTCATTCATTATGGAGCTGTTATGAGAAACATAAAAATGAACACATGGTTCTCAGACTCAAGTAGTTTTGGAGCATTTGCTTCATTGCCTGATTACAATTTTTCTCACAGTTGCACCCATTGAGAGGTTGAGGACCATTTTAAACATATCCAGCAGTTAGAGATTTCCCGTGGAGACACTGGCAGTATTACGATCACGGTCGCTACTAATACAAATAATAGCGTACCATTGTATAACCACTGAATAGCACTTTCTGGGTTTTTCCAAATATTCTTCCATGCGAATTTCAACGCTCTGGGCTTTCTAAATTCAGTACTTTATTTTCTGTTTTGAGGCCCTCTTGTCATCCATGTGTTCATTCACTCATGACTCACAAGAATGTGTTTCTTTTAAAAATACACTTCTACTACTGAATCCTCACTCTTAAGCATAAAAAACAAACAAGTCAAGCAGAGAAAAAGCACAGAGATTTTATTTACGTAGCTGCAAATGCCCGTGGGTAGAGTCGAAAAGACAAAAGTGTCTTTTGCTCCAAAGACAGTCCTTGGCTTGAAAGGATTGAGAAGACACAGACCAAGGCACACAAACCTTGACTCCATTCTCACCCAGAATAAAACAGTTCTCCTTTATCTGTGTGAAATATACTCAGCTTAACAAATCAAGAATAAAACAAGGCAGTCATATATCATCCTCATTATTTTAATTGCTCTGAATATTGACGCCAGTGCAATAAGGCTTGGAGGAAAAATGAGGGATGACTGTGGGAAAATAAAGCAAATATCCTTATCTTTAGACAAACCAAAATTCTAGTTAGGAAACCTAAAAGAGAATTTGTAGCCAAGACTGTACTATAATTGAAAAACTAAATCCAAGAGTGCAAGAGTACATATACATGAGAAGAGGTTCAATGGTCAGAATTTATACAGACCTTCCACAAATCAGAAAGAAGAGACAGATAACCAAAGAGAAAAAATGGGCAAAGTCTGTGATTTTAAAAAAGGGAGGAAAGCTGAAAAGATGCTCAGCCTCTGTGGCTCTCATATAAGGAGGGGTCTGTCATGACGGCCTATAAACCACAGCCACCCCAGGAGCTGCTTTAGGGGGCCAGAGAGTGGCCAGGGTGTTCATACATTTTTTAAATGTTGGTTAAAAAGTAGACAAACCCAAAGGAAAATTGTAAGATGGGGTTACACGGCCAGCAAAGCTTCGAATATTTACTATCTTGTCCTTACAGTTTATAGACTACTGATACGAAGCATACTAAAGCAAAGTAAGATGCCATTTCACACCCATCTGATCGGCAAACATTAAAAGCTGACTGTATCAAATGCAGTGCAGGGTGTGGAAGACTACAGCTGATTCATACAGCGACCAGGAGGGAACTTGCGCTGGGAAAGTCACTGCAAAGAGCATGCTGGCAATACTTAATTATCTACAAGGTGAACCCATATCTTAAAGAAACATGTATCCAGAAACATGTCAAGAGCATTCACATGTATCTTGAAGAAACTCTTGCACGTATGTACAAGGAGACATGTACAGGAATGGAAGTGGTCTGAAAGAGTGAAGGCCCATTCAAAGGAACATGTGTACATATACTGTTGTATATTCAAACAAATGAATATAACATAGCTATACAAATTAGTAAAAGAGAATTAGTATTTCAACATGGATAAATATCACCTTGAAATATTGGGAGATGACATTGTAGAATAGTATATACAGTATAATATTATTTTCATAATATTTTAAAGCATCTAACAATAATACTGTTTTTACTGATGCGTAAATATAAAACCATGCAAGAGAGGGATATCAAGTAACTTTAGGCTTATAATCACTTCTGACAAAAAAGGGAAAGGCCATTTCAAATATGTCAAGAATATTTCTTTTCTGTTTTTCTTTTTTAAGTATTAGAAGCAGATAAGGGGAAATATTAAGGTATTTTATAGCTCATTGGTGAGTACATGAGTGTTCATTATATCACTATATCCTTTATTTTTCTAAATGTACAGATTTTTTAAGAGAGGGCAACAAGGAAAATGCAAGAGCATCATTGGGGAAGAAAGCATAATTAAGAAGGAAGTTCAAAGGAGTGACAATACCAAGTAAATATGTCCAAATTAATCATTTTTTGCACGCCATGAAAAACAAATCAATGAAATGGTAACATGGAGGAAATGTACTGGTCTCAATAAGAATAAAAAATTAAACAATAAATATAAAAAGTAAAAAAGCAACAAAGAATGCAGATGCCTTGAAATAGATAGGACCCATATGAAGAACTCTATGAAACTTTACTGAGAAATATGAAAGTTCTAAATCAATGAATAAATAGATCATATAACCCAAGAGGAAATCTGAGCATTTTAAAGATATTTTAATATGTAATTAAAATTATATATTGAAATATTTTAATGTACAAGTAAAATTATAATTTTTGAAAGGAACATAACGAAATCTATCTGAGAATTGCTGAGAATGAGGAAATGAATGTGTAGAGCCAATATTGATTTAGAAAGATGTGTGAAGAGGGAGTTTGCTTCAGTTATTAAAACACAGCATAAAACAACAACTAAAACTGCAGTGCAATTGTGATATACATATATTAATATTATATTTAGTGTGTAGATATATATATGTGCAAATATACATATACACTATATACATTAAGGAGTTATAAATAAATGGAAAAAGGTAGAGTTTCTTATTGTTTAGTATCTTTGGGAAAATTAACTCTTTATTTCCTATGCCAAGTATATTTTAAGAAAAATAAAAATGCTGATTTTAATATGTGAACCTATTTGGAAATTTTTATGCAAAAATAAGGATTTAATTATCTTATTGATGGCTGAGGAAACACATTCCAGGCTTGAAAGCCATAAAAAATATCATACAGAAAAACAGTGCTCAAATATAAAAGAGACATCATTAACAAAGCTAAAAGGCAATTGATAGACTGGGAAACCATATCTTATGTGTTGATGATATCCTGAATGTATAAAAAGCATACATGAATAAATAAGAAATATTTTAAGATGTCAATTGAAAAATGGATAAAGGACATGAACAGATACTTTACTTAAAAACTATATACTAACATCAGGGTAATTTACCATGTTTAATCTCATTGGCCAAGAAATTGAAATGAAAACACACTATGTAATGTATATGAAGGTGATACTCATCTTAGAGTTCAGCCAGAATGTTCTCACGTGCTTCTGCTGAGCGTGTAGGCAGGTATGAACTTTCTGGAAAGCAATTTGGCACCATATTATCAAGAGCTTTAAAATTGTGCCTATCTTCTGACTCAATGATTTCACTCCAAGAAATAGATTCCAAATTCTAAATGGGTTCTAAAGAAAATATTTTTCTAGAAACACATTTATCTAGGCACAAAAAAAAAATAACAGATATATCCTACTGTCTGATAATAGTAGAATTATAACATTGAGAATAGTCATTCATTGGAACATTAAGTGGCTGTGAAAATAATGTTTGCAATGAATTGTTAATGACTTGAGAAAATTTCCATGATAAAAGTAAAATTAACAGAATTCAATATTTTATATTTAACATTGTTATAATCACATGCACACACATAGGCACATGTGGTGGGAAGAATGGTTCAAAATGTTAATATTAGTTAGTTTCAGGTTATGAGATTTTAGATGATCATTTTCTTTAGATTTTTCTGTATTTTCCAAATGTTAAAACAATTACATATTTATAATCATACATCAAGATTAATAACATTCCTTATTAATTGAGCAATTAGTGAATCAAAGATCTGTTAATGTTCTGATGGACAAACACTAATTAAAAAGTTCTTACAAAAGTTTTATATGCCAGTCAAAGATGCACTCTGTGAAAATAGAGTCTACTGATGTAGTGGCTCTCAATGCAAGTTACTTAAAATTCTCACACTCAGAAAGAAATGGACTGAAATCAAATGTATTTTATATTACACAATTGTAACATTATCAGCAGTAAAACCCCAATATATTTGTTTTTAGGAATGATAAAATTTATCTTTCCAAGTGCAGGAGTAACTGAAAAGTCAGATAGTCTGTAAAATGTCTGATGCTTGTGCGAGGTCAAATGTAAGGCTTCACCAGTTTCCATACTTGGGGAGGTGTCTGAAAAATTGAGTGCACATTTTCCATCTCCAGAGAATTGTTTGTCTCTTATGTAGTGAAGGTAAGTGGTAATGAGCTTGTAGTTAAGAGCTGATTTGAAATGGAATTTTTATGGAGCCAATTTTTTGGTTGCTTAAAGTTAATTGCTTTGTACCTAATTTAAGTCCCACAGGGAACAATTCTGATCTCCCCCAGCAAACTTTATCTTAAATGAGGCTGATCTATAATCCTATTACATGTGTCTGGGTGTCTATCAGTAAATACCATGGGATGCACTATTTTTAAAGAATATTGCATGGTTTCAACACTTTCAAAGGACTTTCCTTTTGGCAAGGAAGTGAGTTGTTTTCCTGATGTCAGTTCAGTTCATTGTACCAAACAAAAGTTATGGGAAGATGGAGAGATTTGTATTAATTTTTCTTGCTCAAACAATTGATCACATTTGCCTGGCAACTTACAAGAGATATGATACCATAAAGGGAGTGGATGAAACAGAGGAATAAGTGGAACGTTGCACTGAGAACAGGACACCGGGGCTGCAATAATCAGAAAGAATCCAGATGCTGCCAGTAGCCAGGCTACAACAGTGGTTCTCAAAGTGGGGCCCCTGAATGATCAGAACATTTCAGAAATGCAAATTCTTGAGCCCCACCTCATATCTATTGAATCAGACACTCTTGGGGTCAAGCCCAACTATCTAGTGTAGCAAGCCCTCCAGGTAATCTGGGCACACACTAAAGTTTGAAAAACACCAAACTAGAGTAATAAGATTTTGCTAAATTAGAATCGTGAGGTGAACGTGGTCAGTAACAGGATCATTCGTGAATGTGTTGTTTTGTTGGCAATGTGGAGACAGAGATGGGCAGCTTTGGGAACTGGGTCACTAACAGAAGGTCAAGCAAAAGGTCTCAATTATCTATTTCCCGTTCAGAGGAGTGGAACTGTAAGTCAAGCCATGTCACGACCAGAAAATAAAACTGGGAAGATGGCCAAAATTTTGGGACCAGGCACAGTTTCCCACTCCCTGCCTACTTTTTACTGGCATCTCTTGCCTAGAGACAGTGAGATCTCTGACCTGGGAAGTCACCCATTGAAGACAGAGCCTGACATGGAGGTCTCTTACTGGAAGTCTCGGACACGGGAAGTCACCCATTGAAGGTGGAGCCTGAAAGCAACAACCCATTCATTTATCTGATTTCACTTGTGAGACCATGTACCCAAAGCTAATAAAACTGAGCTCACAGGGCATAAATAGGTAAGCTATGGGTAAGGGAAACAAAGAGACCTTTCAGAAAAACTTGATGACACTCTTTGATGCCATTCCAATTTTACTGGACAATGGGGGTTTCAGTAGCCTGAATAGAATAGATCGTTAACAAAGCATTCTATGCCTCTTTCAATGGATCTTATCTTACAGAAATTGCAGTAGAGAGCTAGCTGGTGAAGAGAACCATGCCAAGGACACCAAGTTATTTTATAGAATCCAGAGTACAGGAAGATGATAAAAATAACTGTGAGGGCTAGGGATGAGTCAGTTTCGAGAGAACTTAGTTTTAACCATGCAGTCCAATGATCAGAGTGGCCTCCAAACTGACTTAAATATTAATCATGTATGGATTAAACATTAAACAAGATTGGATCATAGTTTTGTTAACATAGAAAGATAGACATGAGCAACAGGAAAAGGGGAAGATAAAATTCAAAGAGAAAGCCACCCAAACTCTGCCCAGGTAGGGGGTCCCTTGTGAAGACAGCAAAAGCTTTGCAGGGAGAGAACTTCCTCCCCAACCCATCTCAACAGAGACACAATTGAATGGAACTAAGAACTGCCCAAATCGCACCTCAGCATGGAGAAGGGACACGCTCACTGGGAGGGAGGACTTTAATAGAAGCACCTGTAAATCAAGTAGCCCCACCTTGTCAGTCACAGAGGAGTCTCCCAGACAGAATGTAATATATAAGCCTCCCGCCTAAAAGGCAGGTGCTTTGTCTGCCTTGACCACCCCTCCCCTGGAGTGGGTTCAAATAAAACTTCTTCTCTGCTTTGCTACCTACCATGTCTCTGCCTTTCCATTCTTTGGTGCTACAGGCTCAAGAACCGAGGAGAACAAACTCAACCTGTAACGGTTTGGTTTGTGGCCCAAACTCTGTCTGAAAATTCTCCTTCTTGGTTATCAGAACCAAAAGCTTATCAGTAGTAGGAGTTAATCAGAATGGATCAGTTGCCCTGGAACGGTGGTGCTCAAACTCCCTAGCATGCATCAGAAGCCCCTAGGGAGCTTGTTAACAGAGATTGCTGAATCCTACACTCAGAGATTCTGATTCTATTGGTCTTGGGTGAGAATTGGCATTTCTAGCAAGCTGAAAGAATACTGTTGCTCCCATTCCAGGGACCACATTTTGAGGACCGGTGAAGGAGAGAAAGCACTGAAGAGTAGGGATGCATGTCTAGGATGAAGCTGTGGGAAATAGGCAGAAAGTAGAAACACCGCACTGCAAGGAGCCGAAATCTATTTCCCCTTGCTGTGGGGTTCTGATACCCACGAATGAGAGATTTTAGGCAAGCTTTGGATTATTATAGGAAATACCTTTGGGAAGGGTTAAAATGAAGTTAGCCTTTGTAATGCCTGGATAACTTTTAAGAAGTCCCCACTTCCCCAGGAATCAAAACAATGATCCCAAAGGGAAGGATCTCCAAGGCTGTCTGCCTTATCTGCTGTGCTGCTGTGAGCTCAGCCAGCCTGGCTGCCTGTTTCCAGAAGGTTAGCCAGTCACTGTGCAAACAGTTGGGAAATTGCCCTCTGCTGAAACTCTTTGGAATAGTCTCTGATGTGCAGTTGCCAGGAAAAGGGTGATCTGGACATGCCTTTCACAAGGACTGCACCACCCACCCATCGCAGCTACGCGTAACCCACACTGTGACTCTACAGAGCATCATTGTCACCTTTTTCTCAAAAAAACTTGGCCCCACTCAGGTCTCTCTCTGGTCTCAAGATGAAGAAAAGTTTCCTTGCAAAAAGGATTTGAGAACAAAGAAAAGCACTTGCGTGTCAGACTTTTGCTAGAACTTGAATTTCTGTGCCTGCTCGTCACTATGCCATCCTGTTCTAGATCCGTCACCATAGGGAATCCCATGACTGCCCGGGGCCCACTGACTCTTGTGCAGCTTTGACCTGTGCAGGGAGAAAGTTGGAAGGGATGTAGCCAGAAGCGGTGGCCTGTTTACCCTAGTCTACACCATGGAGATTGTCTCAGCCACACCATTGCTAAAAGTGACAAATCTGAGGGAGATGGAAGACAACAGTGCATATGGGGTAGGACTGTTTCTATTGGTCAGAGGTCACGTGACCCAGCTAAGTCGTCTGCAAAGCCCACAGAGGAGGGCGCCCCACCTACACTCTCATCATTCGGGCAGAGACTTCCAGGCCTCACTCCATTCCATAACTTCTCTACCAGAGAAGATAAGGAATGACTTATGTGAGGGGTGGTATTGATGAAAACTTGACCATCGTGGGTCATGTTTCTACACAAGTTTTAAGAGTTCAAAGTCACTGCTTGTGGGTGCTCTGCCCTGTCCTGGCTTCTCTTGGACTAGCCTGTGTTCCAGAGCGATGGGCACTCTCGGTCTCAGCCCCTTGCAGTACCACCTTAGAGCAGGAAAGCGTGATTTTCCTCAGCTTCTCAGCTTGGAACTGGTGGACAAGCCAGCACTGCAGGGCAGATCTAAGCTGGAGGCAGGAAACCCCATTACATTCTCTATTCTACCCATTAGAGGAAGTTCTGACCAGAACTGATCTTGAGATCCTCACTCGCAAGGTGCATATCTTTTACCAACCAGGGTCCTCAAGGAGCAGAAAGATGGGTGTTAGGATCTGGGCACCAGCCCTCCCTACCATCCCACATTCCCAGTAGGCTCTGAGACTGACACTTTCCCATACGGGTTCCTGGGGTGGCAGGATTCATCAGGAGCTGTGGAGGTTTGCTGGCAGCAGTACGGCACAGTAATGAAAGGGACTGAGCCATGGCACTGGACATAGAGACAAGATAAACAGGCCCAGATAACAAGAGAGCTTCAAGAAGGCACACGGGCAAGGAGTTCAGCCTTCTGCACTCCCATTCAGCTAAACAGTTGGCACCAGGCCCCCCGAGTGGTAGTTTATGCCAAAAGGTGAGCAGAGCCCGCTGGGAACTGGGGGCAGGTAACTCTTGGAAGTCAGGGCAGGCTTCCAGCCTCCGCTAGGTATGTCCACAGGAATCCAGGCTCCAGAACTGAGCTAAGATTCAGAGCTGGGTCCTCTCTCGATGCTACCTTCGATAAGGAAAGAGGTACCATCAAGAGCAAGACAAGAGACGGGGTGGGAGCTAAGATCAGAACACACTGCCTCCGCAGGAGAAGCTTGTGTATGGTGCTCTGTAATTACAGTTGGGCTATGTAGATACAGTCAGTATATGGGAAAATGCAACCCAGGGCGAGGGCAGAAGCCCGCTGGGCAGCACTAGGGCTAATGAGGAGGGTAACTCAAGTAAATAGGGAGCCCAGTGGTCAGCCGCTTCAGCCGCCTCAGGAGAATGACGCAACACTGCAGAGCCACTGCTGTGGGACGGGGCAGAACGGAACCTGTCTCGGGATTCCGGGTCTCAAACCTACTTTGGTCTGGGGACTGAGGCCTGCAGTTTGGGGAATCAATGAATCTGACATACAGATCAGAAGCCTGCAGGGGGAGGACATGAATCGAGCTGAAACTTTGTAGCACATCCTCACGGTGAGGGCCTGGGGAGTGTGCAATCTGACCTGGGCTCCCAGACAGTCATCTTAAAACGGACAAGCGAGTGCACCTTGCCAAAGCCTGCAGACAGTAACTCTGGCACCAGCCGTCCCGGCAGCAGCTGGTGTCACGGCGGGGGGACAGCCTCCAGCCTCCTCCACGATGCAGTGAGGGTATCTGGCCTCATTCTTGGAAGAGTTTTGTTGGATGAGTTAAACTGGACCCATCTTGCTTTGCTGGGAAACTGTTGTTCCTTTTGTCTGCTCTGCCTCTGGGCAAAATCTTTAGGCCTTACTTGCTGTTATTTCTGCCGCGCTAATAATGGCTCCATTGTTAGGCAGACCTGACACAAATGTATGTCTCATGGTCCTGGGGATTTACAGGCCTTACCTTCTAAATCTCTGTTAAGTTCGTCCTGTTTGTTTGTTTTTGTGGTTGTGTTTTGGGTGACTCTCATCGTTCGCCCTCACTTGGGTAGAGAAGTCGGCAAGCTGTTGATGGAGGAAATCAACAAAATACAAATACATCTTGGGTTGTTCTGGTGAGTTGCTTTGGCCATAATTTTCTGATCTGTCCCCACACCCACTGTCAGCAGTATTTCATGAATGAAAGCATGTTCAGTGAGAATCTAAGTGAGCTTTACTAAATCTGATAAGTTCCATCAACAGTCTCACCTCACCTGAGCAATACTTAGCATTTTTCTATCATCTTGTTTTGCATGTTAGCAGATAGGAAGCAGGCGTATCCACCCCTTTACCCTCCACTTAAAGCATTGTTCATTTAAGGTCTGTTTGGTTCTTCCTGAACCCCCACTCTTCCCCCAGTGACCCTGATTCCTAGCTCCCCTCGATTTCTTCATAACTCCCTAGAAAGGAAACAGAAAGGCAAAAGACTTTGCCACTAAGGAAAGGAAACCTAATGATTGGAAATTAAGCAAGGCCAGCGAAACTCTCAACCAATTAGGTGAAGCTCCCAGGAGCAACGCTGCTAAGAACCTGGGGCCCCACACCTGGTTAGCACCTGTTTCATGTTGGAATCTTAATAATGGAATCTTCGGTTTAGAGCACATGCATCTGTTTGTCTGCATCAGCCTTTCTTCAAGGCCATCTGGTAGCCACCCACCACTGTTTTGTGGGCACAAACTAAAGGGCACTACTTCCCAGGCCTGTGGACCTAGCCCTAGCCCCGTGTGTCCTTCCTGTGGTCATTAAGTCTGTTCCTTCTGCTTCCACATAGCTAGGTGGTACCACTCCCAACGGAGCTGGACATGAACTTCTGCATCCTTCCTCTAAGGTTGCCACTCAGCAAATCTGCATCACCTTGACTTCCAGCCCCCTTTGTCCACAATGTCTCCGCTCCCCTTCCCAGCCAGAATGCTCTCTCTCCGTCGCTGCCCCACCAAATCTTCTCTATGCTTGGAAACAAGTTCCTGTTGTGCCAGAAGATTCTTCTCTCTGCTCTGGTTCGCACTGGCATCTCTTTGGGTGATTAGGACTGGTTACAGTGATTCATATCCTGGATGCTCATGTGAATCACCTGGGGACTATTTAAAAAATACAGACCCTGACCAGACAGACTTTATCAGAATCTCTGTGGTTGAGCTATAAGCATCTGCAGTTGTACAAAACTTTGCAAATGATTCTAATGTACAAGCTAAGGTTGAGAAACAGATAATGTACAGATGACTACTTTCAGACTTTAATCATGCCTTGCTATTCTACGCATCTGTCTCATGAGTATATGCTTTGTAAGCTCCTAGAGGACGTCTTACTTTCCTACTGAACCTAACCCAACGTGAGGCATGGGGCTAACAGTTTTCTATTAATATTTTGATATCTAATTCTGTAAATAGTAGAATCACCTAAGAGTTCAATACACACTTGGGAATGCCTTCTCCTGGGCCAAGCCCTGGAGCTATGAACTGAAAGCGGGGTCAGCCCTTTCAGACTGCAGTCCCTGGCTAACTGAGGCTGTTGAAAGTAGGGGTGTTGAGGCTCACATCTGGGGCTAGGCAAGGTCCGCCATGATTAAGGTAACTGATGGCTGAGAGGATAGCAGAATGCAGAAGAGGCCTCAGTGTTGTGGAGGGAGAGAGGTTCCGATTCTCTTGAGATTCAAATGTTTATGCCATCCATCAACATGCCATACTTTCCCATGCTGAGCAGCAAGCAGGCAGAGGTGGAAAACCCACATGCACCTATGCACCCTGTGCCCCAGGAATTACCCCCAAGACAGCCACACAGTGGCAAGAATCCTCTGCAGCTTTCCTGCCAAGGGAACATGGAAGTGCGTGAGGAACCTCAGTGAGAGCACGTGCTTGCTCTGGCGCTGACGTGGGCTGCCTCCAGGTGCCTGCGGGCTGGGTGTGGCCACAAGGTCAAGTCTGTAGCTTGCTGCAGGCATCCCTTTGCCCCATCCTGCTGCATCCAGGGCTGCCCCAGGCAACACTGAGATCACCAGAGGTTTCTCAAGGTGCTCCACTCTGGCCTTCCCATAGCCTTTACCTTCCTCTAAGCTATTTGCTCCTTTCACCCTCCAGTGCCTGGGATCCCCAGGATCTTCATTCCCACTCAGCAAAACCTACTCCTAAGAATGGATCTTGCCAACAAATTCACAGGAAGGTGTACTTTACAAATACAGCATTTGTGTCTTACCAAGTAAATAAGGAAACAAACACAGAGTTCCTAACACTTATGGCACTCCAGCTCTGCTACGTTGAAGGACTATTAAAAAATCAAATTGGACAGTGATTAGAGGACTGGGGTCTCTTGTACCTCAGCACTCATGGTACACAGCTGATCAATTCCTCTGTCTCTCCTCTCAAGGTGAGCTCCATCTACTGCTTCCTAAAGGAGCACACACTTCGTTTTCATTTCAAATGCCACTGTGAAATCTGCACTTCTCTCTGGGTAATTTTTCCATGAGTACCAACTGCTTTTGTTCCCTATTCTACCTCTCAGAGGCATAACAGTGCTTTCTAAACTGGGCCACCGGTTTAAACTAAGCTCAAGAAACATTCAGCATTCAGGGAGGGTTTCCATCTTGACAAATGGTCCTGCTTGATCCAAATGTCCCCCTCTGTGTGCATTTGACATTCAACATATATGTTTACCAATCTATATGTGGTATCACTTTCACTGAGTAATAGGCCACTTCCAAATGCAATCTGACAGTAATTCATTTACCCCAAGAGATCATAATGGGTCCTACCTCACAGAGTTAGTTATTCAAGAATCCCGTGAACTAAAGAGCCTAGAACAGTGCTCAGCACATAGCAAACACTTTCCCAGATGTCTGCTCTTATATCACCACTTTCCCTGGGATGTTCCCAGACACTTGTTCCCAGTTGTTCCCAGACAAAGATAGTTCTGTGTCTTAGGCCGCCTCCAGTGGCGCTAACTCACCCAACCACCTGCCTGCCTCCCCACAGCTGTCTCTCCTTCCTCCTCAACAGCATTTCCATTAGTGGTGGTGGTAATAGTAACCACGTAATTAGGAATTAATAATAAATTCTTTCACGGTGCCAACTTAGTCATCGCTAATTAGAATCACTTCCTCAGCATCAATAAACATGAAAGCATTCTGGCGGGAAAGGCATTTCACACACCGCTCTTGGCCTCACTTCCTGCCACTTACGACTTTGTGAGCCGCCTGGGAAACTCAGACCTGTGTTATCTGCACTTTGCTCTCATGAGGAACTTACTCACCTTCCCGAGGTGGGGGCCCCTGCTCTGTTAATGCTGCCCGAGGTGTGATGTCAGAAGAAGAAAAGGCAAAATTTAGGTTCCAATGTCACGAACACCCACTTGAAATGATCTGTTAAAGAGAGAAAAGATAGTGACGGTCTTTCAATGCCTAAAAGTAAGTAATTTATCACAACATAAACAGAGTTGAAGGGAAATGGACTTTGCAGCACAAAGCAGCAGTAAAATGTGAACCTGCAGACAGAGAAGAAAAGACTCTCAGGTTAAAATTATGACTTTGGGGGAGGTCCGTGAAGTGAATTTAAAATAAATGGGTAACTATGGAAAGGGACACAGAAATGTATAATTATGAATGGGACTTTTGCCTCCAGATGTCCCGTATCACGTGATGCTGTTTACCCATGCCAGCAAAATAAACAGGCCGACAGAGAGACCCTGCTTTGGCACATGCCAGGTCACTGGTGGAGCTCCTAGGCCTGACTGTGGGAAGTTTCTGGGGGGTTCATAGCCTCCTTGCCTGAGGAAAAACACCCCACTGTCTCCTGCTTTGGACTTAAATTCAATACTATCCTCCCAACGTAAAATGGTCAGGGGCCACGAGGAGCCTCGGGCAGGACCAGCCAGTTTTGATTTTGTCTTGAATGTCACAGCTTCTTGGAAGAAGCTTGAAAGCAAATGTGTACCTACATTTTGTGTTAAGAAAAAAAAAAATCTATGAAAAACTTAAAATACACAGATAAATGAGGGGGAAATGATTTGATTTACAAAGTCTTCTTTATTCTCCAGCCCCGATGTCAGAGAGAGGGGGCCACACTGTGAGACCCTCCCATGATCGTCTGGTGCTCTGAGAGGATCAAGCTGGGAGAGGTGCAAGGAGAGGCCTGTCCTTAGCCGTGGGGGCAGGAAACATCTTTGCTGTGGCTCAGTTTGGTGTCAGATTGGTTCCACAGGGACTCTGGCTCTTTCGGGGACAGATACAGGCCACCAAGACTGAGTGCTTAACCCCCAACGGATACTTTCATGTTTCTTCCAATAGACCAGGGCTTAGTGATGTCATTCAAGTAACTCCAGCCTCAAAGGACACCCACACGTAGTGAGAGCTTAATAGTATGTACGGATGTGCGGCTGGGTGGGTGGATGTTAATGACAGGACACGGGTGATTTGCTAGTATGATCAGGTGACAAATAATTCAGAATCACCATTGCTGGATAGGCCCAGGTAGTGGTTTAAGGTAGGACAGTGAGGAACTAGCCCTGATGAGGGACTGAGTTCAGCAGCTTCAGGAGGATTTCATGTATGTTCAGGAAATGGATTAGAGAAAGGCAACGGGGGTGCCCCTAAGAGTTAGATGGTGCGCTAGCGCACAGGTAAATAAATTAACCTAATAATTTTACAACTTCCCACAAAAAAAAGAAGTTCATGCAAAGGAGCTCTGTTTTATCACAGGCCACTTGGTTTCACCCATTTATCTTGGCCCTGGAGATGCAACCACTGAGTGTTAATGGACTGGGTCTATAGATGCTGGCCTGACCCTCCACCGGGGACAGAGAAGTCTGGTGCCCAGAAACTGTTTTCTGTGCAGGGATCAATTACTGTAGAACCTGGATCTCTCAGAATGGATTGGCAGGTCTCTGAGCCTCAATCCCAGGTCAGCTCCACAGGCAGGCTATGCATTTCCCTGGAAGCAAGACTGTCCCTTTGGCTACAGTGTCTCTGAGCTGGGGCTTTGATGAATGGGAAGGAAAGAGGCAATGCACAGCTTAGCGAGAGCTTCTAGAAAAGTGACGAGAACGACCACTCATGTATTAAGAACCTATTACTGTACAAGCTACAGTGTTGTGATTAGATGTATTAAAATGCTGGTGATTACATCTTCTTATGAGATTCCTGGTTCTACTCATCTTGCTAATGAGGAAATAAACCATCAGAATCGTTAAATACGTTTCTTAAAGTGAGTGGCCGTCAAGATTTGGACTGGGGTTTTGATGCTACAGCTCATCTTCTTTTTTTTACACTCTATTTTTCTAGAGCAGCCATGTGATCGAATAACATCACATGCAGACGTGCTGTAGTGCCAAATGACATGCCAAGAGAACATGCACTTCACTCCTGTCATGGCACTTTTGTTTGATGGCGAGAGCAAAGGACTTGGATTAGATTGTCCTGAAGGGGCGTCCCTGGCCAGATTCTTGTTGAAGACTTGTAAGACTGGCCCTGGTGATGGGGCGCCTGCAGCTTGTCCTTGGGGAGGGGACTGCGAGCTGGCCATTTCTACTGCCTGAGCTGCTGTTCTAAGAAATGAACTGGAGAAGCAGCAGGAGGTTACAGTTCCTGGACGAGGCATTGTTCTCCCCCAAATGTCTCTGCTGTTTGTCTTGTTGCCTTAACAAATAGCCTAAATATCTGAATCGGTCACCTTCCCAGAATGAGCTGAACAGGGTGGACTTCTGAAGTGGTACGTCCGCACAACTTCAATATCCAGATAAGTTTTGGGTTTTCTCTGCAGGCCTGGCTGGCCTCCCTCCTTGTAGCACAGTGCAATTAACGACTATTGGGTGGGACTAGTGGTATGTTAAGCTGGCCTGCATGGACCCCATTCTTTAATTTCAGGTTTGGGCATCTACCAGCTGTAACATCTCCCTATCTTATTAGCGATGGTGCAATCATTACAACTAAAGTTCAGAGGCCTTTGGCTTTTTTGCTGCAGGTAAACCATGCCACCATAAATCAAGTAGGTGTTGAAAAGCTCTGTGTCATATACACTGATACTCTGTAATTCTAGTTTTCTGGTTACTGGAGCCCCCCCACAGACTCCAGCAGTCGGTTTAGAAATCTCCCTTCCTTTCCCGACTTAGCTCATAATGATCTCATATAAAAATTTGGATTTCTCAGAAGAGACGCAGAAACAATGGGAAATATGGGGGCTGCATTATTTTTTACTCTTTGACTAAATCTGGACTGTATCCAGTTTGACAGTCAGAGTCTGGTCAAGTCTGTCTCAAACCATTGCCAGACCAGTGGCATCAGCAGCAGGTGCTTGTTAAAAATGTAGATGCCTCTCTGGAGCTCCGATTCACTCAGAATTTCTGCCATAGATGCCCAGGAATCTGAATTCTAAACGAGCTGCATGTTGAGCCGTGCGACCCCTGGTTTTGCAGGCAACTGATGAACACACTCAGATTAGAATAATGTGAGGAGAGTTGAATAAAGAGACCATTTCCAAAGAGGTGGGCAGGTGAGAGGACACCACAAATGCAGTACTCTGGAGTGTAGGGGCCCGGAGCACGTAGGGGGGGCACGAGAAGGGCTGGTGCTGGAACGTGGAGGTAGAGAGGTGGTAGGGGGAGGGCCACCAGGCAGCGTCTTCCTGGGATTCTCCTGCTGGAGGGACTCAGCCGGCTCTCGGGGGCTCCACAGGGGAGGGGCCAGGGGAATAAATGCCCTGACCTGTCTGTGTTGCTAACTACAGATCTCTTGTCAGGTGTCCGCACTGGCTGAACCTAACGGGAAGCCAGAGGCGGGGGGCACACAGATGGGCCCCCCCAGGCCCCAGGGCCGAGGGAAAAGATGATGAAAGGGCCAAAGGGGGCTGCCCAGCACCTGGCTCAGGCACACGCAATCTTGAGAACCACTGGACTGAAATTTCACCTTGTCACTGTTGAATCAAGGGCAGCCTCAGTTCATAAGAAAGTGAGGGAGAACGTGGGGAAAAGAGCAGGAGGAAACTGAAAGTTCAGTTATGGGAACTCAAGGAAGGGCCAGAGGTCCAGGAAGGGAAGGAGGCAGAGGCAGTGGGAGGGGCGTGAGTAGGCGGCAACTTCACTTCCCCGGAGACCCCCGAATTCTACCGCACTCTGCTCTGCACATGGTACCCCCCTCCCTCGTGTCTTGGCCACCCACCTCCTCTTGCCTGGCTCTTTTCCAAAAGCTCCCCTTTCTGGCCTGGGGCCCTCCTCCTCCTCCACACCCTGGTAGTTTGGAGCAACGCTTCGTGTGTTTGACTCTCACAAGTGGTTTCCCACGCGCATGCGCACTTTGTCACTGCTTCATTTGCCTGATTCCCAGAATCCTGGGACTAGTCACTGTCAGTGGTGTGACGCTGAGCAAAGATGCAGCGTAAGTTGACAGCGCAAGACCAGAGGTGGGTGTCTGACAGAGCCTTGGAGGAAGCCTGTTCAATATTTATTTCTAAGACTTTGTTGAGAAGCCAGGCAAAAGTTACGATTACCTAACTGGTCTCAAAATCATGTCTCCAGACTGGGAATTGCTGCCAGCTCCCTAAAAAATAGTCATTTATCTCATGGGTATCTTAGCAGTTAACCTGTCCCAACCCACCTTTTTATTTTTCAATATGAAATATGCAGAATTTTTTTTTTCTGTGTGATGACATATTTTTTCCCTTCAATGGTATTTTCTTTGGCTATGAATTCCCCTCACAGCTACACTTGGCTGTATTCCAGAATCTTTCTTGTTCTACCAGAGCTCTTATAAAGCCAGGGAGTTACTGTCAGGAGGTACAGCTCAAGTCCAGCTGAGAAGGAAAGTAAACATAAAATTCATTGACTTTTCCTCTCTGCTTTTCACTGAAAACTGAATTTGAATTTCTCTCTGTTCCCCACACCTTAAACCCATCCAGCTGCCCATCCAAGCACACATTCTACCAAAAAGGAATCAAATCCACAGGGAAAGAAAAGCAAGCAATAATGGTTACCATTTACTGAGCACATACCATATGCCTGGAATATTCTACTTACTTACTCTGGGTTATGATTATTATTATTCTTTTTACTCTGGGTTATTTTATTTAATCCTCACAATGACACTATGAATTAGATGCAATAATTACCACTGCTTTTCAGGTGTGGAAACTGAGGCAGAGTGATTAAATATCTTACCTAGGAACATACTGCTAGTGAATCTTAGAGTCAGGATTAAAGCCCAGGCAGCCTGGTGCCCCTAACCACAAAACCACGCTGCCTCCCTGGGCATTAAGAGCTCCTATATTTAAGTTTATCACTCTCTTTCCACTCACTATTCATTTGTCATCAATAAACATTTAAAGAATGCCAGACACTGGTGATACAAAGCTGAATAAGACTGGCTCTGCCTTCAAGCAGAAACACCATGGGTCTGCAGAATAGAAGAGGGGAGCGAGATATCATTACAATGTGTGCAAGAGACGTAAGAGGGGTTATGGAATGACAGAGAAGAAAACTCCTTTGAGGGAAGTTGTGAAAAACTTCATGGAGGACATGAGAGGTAAGCCTCTCAAATAGCAGGCACTTAATAAATGTTTGTTGAATGAATGAATGAATGAATAGCAATAGAAGTTTATCAGGCAGAGAAGAAGATGATAAGTGAAGGAAACTCCCGGGGCAGAGGATGACTCTTGACCCTGTTTCCCATCTGGGGATCCAGTAACTGTGTGTGTGAAGTGGGGGACAGACTGGGAGTTCCTGAGATCTAACCTTCCTGAACTGCCCTTAACACCTGTGCCTGGAGTCAGGACTTAGGTGTGGCTAGAAGCCTGGCTCTGGGGGTAGAACAGGGAGAGGGATCAGCCAGGACAGGGGTGAATGAACAGGGGTCCCCACACTAAGGTGTCTGCAGTAGGGGCAGGAGCAGAGGCCACATCAGCCCAGGAGCCCCTGTGATCCCAGAGAGGAAGATGGCGAGCAGGAGGACGGCCACTGGCAGCAGGGAGGAGGGCCTTTTTCTCTGCACATTCAGTTATCCTGATCATACAGTTTGCACTCACGCTGCTCCTAGAGACCCCAGAGTTGTGAGAAAACCAATCCTTTCAGAAAGTGGAAGGCTCATCTCAGGTGCACCTGCCAGACCCATCCTGTGTGCTTTGCCTCAATATCAGAAATTATCCTTTTCATCTTATTCTTTTCATTCACCGCAGACCAAGATGGATTTCCAGCCTGGATAGTTTACTGGAGAATCTGCCCAGTGGCAGGGGCGTGGACTGCTGGCCTCTCAAGGTCCCTTCTAGCCTTGCATGCAGCAACCTCAGGAGGATCCCCAAGACCCCCTGCAAAGGGCACAGGCTCCGCTGTGCAGTCACGGGACGGGGGCTGCGCCAGCCTGACTCACAGTTCTTTCCCACCTGTGTTCTCTCGGACTCACCCAGCACAGTAACTCATGGCGGGGAGGCTGAGCACGCCACGTGCCTGGATGCAGCCAGAATGGGTGACGCTGTTAGCCCTGGACCCCAGGCCACTGGCATGCTGACTCACAGGCCTGGCGTCCAGACAGCAGCACACTCCGCTCTGTCTGCTTCCTTTATCCCTGTGCTCCACCATCAGGGTTCCAGCCTGGGAAGCATGACCTTCCTTTGGAAAGGACCTTGAACTTGGGGTCATTCCTGATGGAGACTGAGCCCACGGCTTCTACCCAGGAGAAGCCCCTTGTCCTAAAACAGTACCAGAGCTCAGGGGAGGAGCTGTCATTCGCCAGACCGGGTATGATTCAAAGGCACAGTCCTCACTCGCCTCCCTGTCCCCTCTACCAGTGGGCTGTCCCCAAAGCCTGGAGAAAGAGAAAAAAAGGGGCAACTTAAGAGCAGAACAAATGACTTTTCCAACCTCAGGCAAACAGACTGTGAGCCAAGGCCCTATGGCAAGATGGTGCCGGGCATTTTGGAGAAACCATCAGCAGCCAGGGCACAATGCTGGTACTGTATGGATTGACTGACATCAATTAATTGACTGATTAGGATGGGCCATCACCGACCCACAGGCTCAGTTGTATGGCTTCTGTAAGAGCTCATGCCATTCAAGGTTATATATAAGGGCCCTGAATTCATATACTTACAAAACTGATCCTACTCAGCCAGGATATTGGATGAGAGAATCATTCCAGTTTGAGTGAAGATAGTTTTCTTTACCAAAGGGATCTTTTGAAAAGTTAATTGTGTTCCAATGCTTAAAGTGACCTTGTCCCTTAAGGTTCCATGGACGGTTGACTCTGCAGGAATGAACTGGCTGTGTTGGAGGTGCCCTGGTCTAGGCAGCTCTGCCAGTCACACCTTGGTACCTGCCCATTTAGAACACACTGTCATGGTCCAGTCTCTTTACTCCGATGCTAAGTCCTTCGATTGCTCGAGACCTCTTATCTCTGCACCCTTTCACCCCTACTGTCCATTAAACATCCCTCACTCTAGGTTAAGCTGGAAACCCTTCCAGTATCTGATTTAGAAGGAAAATGTCTTACTTGCATAAATTTTTTATATAATTATGACCTATCTACACATTGAAATCTGGACCTGCAACTAATTTTCCAATAGCTTTAAACTAATTTAAAAAGAAAAATTAATCTTTTTGGCAAATAAATTGTGCCCTGCAGACACATGGCTTTCCTCATGTTTCCTAACTCCCCTTTCCTTGGCAATCCTGTCTTCTACAATGACTATCAAGCCAAGGAAACTCTAGACTACTGCAGACCTTGAAAAATTGAAGGTAGTGAGATAGGGACCATGGGTTTAGACAGAGTAGGGTGAGGGCCTCAGGAAAGAACAAAGCAAGATAATCCATTGTGGGATTTGCTTTGGCCTGCTGGGGGGCCCAGCTTGTTTTTCTGACTTTACCCAGGTGCTGCTTTTCTACCTCCAGCCCTAAACAAATTATTTGCAACCTGGGCAATGTAGCAGGCAAGCCCAAAACAATGTAGTAAAAACAGGAAGGATTCCATCTTGAAAATAAGATTGCATTATTTTAAAACTCAATTAGTTAAAAAGTAAGTTTCTTAACATACTCTGTAACAAACAGACAATAACCCAGCCCACCTGGGGAGCAAAGCAGGCAGTCTTAAGTGATATGCTCCCAGACCAGGAAACTGCTATCCTTGGAGAAAATCAAAGCTGTAAATTTCTTGTAAATAACCAGGAAGACTAATAAGAAACTTAATGTCTCTTCAAAGATAAACATTTCGGAACCACTTAGCAGGTGTACATCCCTAGTCTTTTGTCTCTCAAATGCCTAAAAACCCCCTAGACAACACACCACCCCTAAGGCTCTCTTGTCCCCTCCTGGCTTGAGCCAGGGGCTCTGTCCTCTCGCTTTATCTCTAAATAAAAGCCTCTGCCTTGCTCTCCTACCTTGAGTGTTTGCGAAGTTCATTCTTTGACTCGGCGAACAAGAACCCCGGCATCAGTAGAAAGGAAAGTGAGCCGGAATATCTGTCCTCCAGGCCCTCAGGAAGGGAGTGTCATCCTCCAAAAAGACAACATGGGTGGTGAATCATGAAGGAGACAGTCCAGCCCCTGTAGGTGTGCCGTGCCTGACCCTGTCCATCTGGCAGTCCTGGTCACAGTGCCCATTCTTCACCCCCACCTCCAGTCAGCCACCATGTTGGCATTTGTGCAGGAGAAAGAAAAAGAATGAAAATGTGGTGTGAGCATCTGGGGGAAAAGAAAAAGATGGAAAGCAGAATGACCTCTCATTTCAGAATCTCTGGCCTCCACTTTCCAATCTCTCTGGGGCAAACCAGACACTTCAAATAACCACCCAGACACCTGTGGAAATTAAACAGTAATTTAATATGTTCTAGGTACTTTATATGCATTATTTCACTTAATGATTATTTAATACCTATCTATTGAATCCCTTCCACCACCCTGTGAAGTAAATATTACTGTTAAACACATTTTGTAAATGAGACAAGTAAGCCTTGGAGGGTTTTCAGTAATTTGCTAAAAGTTACCCATGTTGACATAGAGCTGAAATTCAAACCTTGGGTGACTCCAAATTCTGTAAGTGAAATATTATATTCATCTGATTTTTAACAAATAGGTTAAATCACAGGATTTTTAACAAACAGGTTAAAAAGTAGAAACTTTATTCTGTTTGTCATAAGACTTATGCCTGATTTCTCTTACATCTTAAGGTCCCTAGGCTCAGACTCTCTTCTTGTCTACTTATAATCTGATGTGCTAATACACTAGGTCCCCAACACATTGCTTAATAGAGATTGGGATTAACTGGAGGTATTAGTTTCTGATGGGTCTGCATAAAAAACATTTTATATTAAAATTGGCAAATGTTAAAAAAATAGTTTTCATGGAAAATAAAATATTTTGACATGCAAGTTAATGGTCTCCAAAACTGGCAGGAGATAAAATTCCAGAAGGTCCCTCCCTCTTTCCCACTTCCAGGGTGAGTCGCTGCCAAATGACAATTGGGAGGAAGAGACAGGGCTATAACTGGCTCTGCGAACTGCAAAATCGTAACAGCAGGACTCCCAGTGTTTGATATTATGGCACTGCATGTGTTTACTTGCCATTATTTTTTAGACTTGCTCCAGTCTTTTTTGTTTCTTATACTGGTGTCTTATTTTTAAATTGAGGGTGAGAAGTTGGGAGGAAATAATATCAAAGTTTAAGTCCCAGTTCCCCACTATCCTTAAATAAATAATAGCAGCAATGTCAACAATAGCTGGAAGACTCTAAGCAATGAAGTAAAGTGATAGCATCAGACAAACTCACACGCAAACCAATTATGAGAAGGAAAAAGGATGAGGAGTAGTCCAGAAAGTAAGCTAGACATTTGTTTTTAGAATACTCTTTCAGTTTTAGTTTCAGATGTTTTTAATTTAATTAAATGTTGGAGAAAAAGGAAGAAGGCTGCCGCCATGGTAGTGTGCTGGTTTGGAGTCCCTCCAAGGGTCAGTGGTCCTGAGAAAAGTGGCAGAGAAAACTAAGAAAGAAAGAGAGCACAGAGGAATTAAATCTATTACCCAGGAAAGCTGTTTACTTTCAGGCTGATATGGTCAAGAAAGGCACTGACTCTCAGTAGGCAGCCATAGCTCTTATACTAAAACATGCAAAAGAGCCTATGTGTGCATGCACAGTCACAAGTTACACAGGAAGAGCAACTTTTCCCTATTTTCTTCTCTATGGCAAATGGGATTAAGACTAGATTACTCTAGTATGAAAATGAAAATTGTTTAAGTAGTTTTATTATAAAACCAGGATTATATGACTCTTTAAGAGCAAGAAGTAATCCTGGATTTGACATGAGAAAAAGAAATGGAGTTTTATACCCCCCCCTACACACATCCTCCCTGACCCTGCCCATCTCCTAACCACATCCCCTATTTGTGAGGCAAATGTGTAGGACAAGAAAGATGAAATAAGAGGAGAAAATTATGAGTGAAACCAGTAGTTGATGCCTTGCGGGAAGTGGTATTGCCTTGTTCTTCGCTTCTCCATTATTTTACGTCTCATCAGAAATGCTGAGAAATTCAGAATCTGTAAATCCAGGAGAAATGACCTGGTGCCACTGCATTTTCTGCCTGAAAATATCAGGTTTATATCTTAACACCCTACCAAGCTTCCTTGTACAAAGACATTCCTTTTCCATTTCAGCCTCACTCCACGATGGCCTTTGCTGGTTTTCTGGGAACTGCTATCAACTTACTCTAGGAAAGACTAAGGCTATTTTTAAAATCAGCTTTATCAAGGTAAAATTTATGCATAATAACACCCAGCCACGTTGAGTGTACAATTGGAAGCATTTGGCAAATGTGCACAGTTATGCAATCACCACTACAATCAAGTTATGAAATAATTAATCTACCCACAAAAGTTTCCTTGTGTCCATTTGCAGCAAGTCTTCTCCCAAGCCCTGGCCTCTAGGAACCACTGATTTTTCTGTCTTCATAGTTTTGCCTCTTCTTTCACTTAGCAAACTGCTTTTGAGAGTCAGCCATATTGTTGCACAAATCGTAATTCATTCCTGTTTATTGCTGAGTAGTATTCTATTGTATGAATGTCCCAGTTTCTTCCTCCATAAAACAAGCTAATGGGCATTTGAACTTTTTCCAGTTTTTGACTGTGATGAATACAGACATTATGAACATGTACAATTTTATGTAGACATCTATATTTTAACAAGGCATGATTTTATTGTTAAATATTTCATTATATCCTTTTTTTCTGTTATAAATCCATCTCTCATTCATTATATATTCTAATGCTTATTGTGTCCATGCATGCTCTTAATTTTCTCAGGTTAACCCTGAATCTCGCTGTCTTGCTGAATTCTCTTATTTTCTTTTTTTATCATTAGTTCTCTAAGATTTTCCAGGTATACAGTTATGCCTTCTGCAAGTAGAGATTATTTTATTTATTATTTTCATAGTCATTTGCTTATGATTATTTTCTCTAATCTGATTACATTAGATGGTAATTTGAGAATGATATTAAATGGCTGTGGAGGATATGGGCATTCTGACCCTGTTCCTGATATTAGTAGTGATAAGGAAAATATTCAACACAGCCGTCAAAGGTCAGCAAACTGTTTTTTCCCTCCGATTGGCAAAGCACTCCCAGCCCCCTCCTCCCCTCCTCCAGGCTCCTCTTTTGCCGAAATGCCACATATCAAAATAATATAAATTGCTCCCCTTGCTTGTGCTCAGGGCTCAGACCTCAGGAGATCACTCCCCTCTGGGCCCGCCGGTGTGAAATAAAACCTCAGCACTCCAAGGCCTCCGGGTGCCGCTTGGTTCTTCCGTCAGTGATCCAGTCCAGGTCTTCCAGTATTTTCCATAACAGTAGGAATGTCCCTAGAATCGATTTCTCATTTATTCAGATGCTGGTTTGGGGATTGAGGTATATATCTTTTATTGTTTTTAGGAGATATCCATCCATTCATATTTTCAAAAATGTTTTAATTAGGAAGAGAAGTTGAATTTTGTCAAAAAAAATGTTTAGCATCTCTAAAAACAATCACATGGACCTCTTTCCCTTAGACCTATTAGGATGATGAACTATATTAATGTAGTTGCTAATGTTTAATCTTCTTTGGATTCCTGGCATAATCCCCATTTGTTCACGGTGTATTATTTTCATTACTTTATTAATGTGGTTTTAGAGTTGTTCACTTAAATTTTATTTAAAGTTTTTGAGCCACTATTCTTAGTCATGTTGGTCTGGTCTGTAATTTTCTTTTTCTTTCTTTTTTTGTGTGCTATTTTTTTATCAAGTTTAGGTATACTTACTTCATAAAAAGAATTTGGAAATTTGCCTTCATTTTTTACACTCTGAAACAATGTGTGTGCCATATAAAAAACAGAGTTGTGACTAATTTTGTTATTTTTAACTTGAATGAGGCTGTTTCACGGTAGATTTTCACTGTGGGTCCCTAGGCACATGCACCTCATCCATGGCTGGGCTCAGAAGGATTTTTTTAAATGTAATGATCAGAGCAAGAGCTTTGGCCAACTAGCATGATTCTTTCAATTTTAGAGATGGGCTCTGAATAGTAGAGATACGGCTATAGCTCAGAAGATTGTCTCTTTCTTCTCCCATAATCTGAAGATCTGACCTTGAGTTTTTTGATGCCAGTGTTTTACAAGAACTTGTTTTAAGTCCCACCTGGTCCACTTACGGGTTATAGAATCTTGGATCGTGTCTTAGCCTCCTGGGCCCTTCACTGAGGACTAAATGAAATGCTATTCCTGTGGAGAACGTTGTGAACTAGAAAAATGCATGTAACATTATTAAAGCTGGAGTTGAAGAAACAGAGCAGGGGGCTGTATGACTTTGAGTAAGTTGCTTAACCTCTTCAGATTTCAGTTTTTCCATTTATTAAATAGGAATTGTAAGTTGTTATGCTTTAACACAAATGGAACCCCAGCACGGTATCTGACATACAGGAAACACTCAATAAAAGTACTTGATTGTTGTTGCTATTGTTGTTAGCGCAATTCCCCATTTCCTGGTGATCCTCAGGATGCTGCTCTGACACACGGGCTGGACGCCAGCCAGTGTCCGCGGGAGCCTGTGGCAGAGCGCCACGAGGGGACTGACAAATATCCTGTCCTTCTATGCCCTGCAGATCCCTCAGATGAAGGTGGTGAACCAGCGGGCAGATAGGTGAAAAGAAAGGAAACACCCGGCAATGCTCAAATGATTCATTTCAGATATCAACTGTAATCAGCAGGCATTCTTTAGAGCTTGGAAATAAACCCTGAGCTCATTCACTCTGCCTCCCCTTGGGCCCAGACTCATTGGCCAGCTCTGTCTGTCTTCACAGGAACACACACATCCCCTCCCAAGGCCGAGCATCTATGCTCTTTGCCCACGTGAGGGGCAAAGGCATTGTCTAGATGCTGGGCTACAAGGCACCCAGAAGCCCCCATCATTTGTAGCTGGGCCTGACACACAAGATACAGGAAGAAAGGCAGCTATTGAAGGAGGAAGGTGTTTCAGACAGATTTTTAAATTACTAACACCTTAAGAGAAAGGAAGGAGGGAGGGAGAAGCCTGGAGCTCTGGGGAGAGAAGGAGAAAGAGAAAACATCCCCCTAGCAGGTGCCCACTTGCCCCCCTTTGTTCTTGCCTGGTTCTAGCAGCAGAATAGAGCTCAAGACAGCTACTAACGTCTAAGGTATGACCCAACTGTGGCAATTTTCCTCTCGTCATAAGCCAGGTGAATACAGTAAGAATAAAAACACATCCCGTAGAGGTTATGGGGGAAGGTATTTCAGCTTTCAACTGTTTTGAAAAAGAAAATAAAGTTTATCTGTGAAACAGAGCTTTTTATTACCCTTCGTTGATGACAGGTGGTTTAGTACACTTTATTCCACTCACACTAGGTTGCAGTCCATCTAGTCAGAGCCAGTGGTCCCAGTGGCCCCAAGTCTTCAACCATGTCCACAGTAGACCCTTTCCACATACATGCCAGCCATTCTTTGAACTCCTATCCTTTGAAGACTTCTTAGATTTTCAGCATATTGGGCAATGAAAACCATCCGATGTAGCATGTAAGGGTCATCTGGTTGTTCTGAGTTAGTTGCTTCTCTGGAACTAGATTCCAAGCACTCTGAAGACACAGATTCCATTGCACTCCTTGTCTCCTCTTCCTTTCTATTGCCATCTGCCCATGAAGACACCTGGGAAGCACCTAGTGTATAAAACAACATGTGTGGTACACCTAGTGTGCATTGTACCTACTGTATAATATGTATAGCATCTAATGCATCTAATGCATAATGCCCCAGTATATATTCACCTAGTGTACAATGCGCCTAGTGTGTGATGTATGTAGTACATAATCGATGTAATGTACAATGTAAATTGCATGCAGTTTGAATGTCATAGTATGTAATATACATGGTTTGTAACCCATGTAATGTGTAAATACATCCAGTGCAAAATCCACCCAGTATTATATGATGCCATTGTTTTGTAACTGTACTAAGCTGTTATCGTCTTTAGTCAGTATTCAGATTCCATGTCAACATCATTTACTATCTTTTTTGTTTTTAACCACATGCAGCCTATACCAGCAACTCACCTTTCTTCCACTCTCTGTAAGGGCAGTTCTTTCGAATGCCTCAGATAATAAAAGAAAACTCCTGGTATATTTACTTTGCACCCTCTCACCTCACTGCTGGTGCTGCAGAACTTGGTAAAAGCGGTTTCTCTCCCGTTATAAACTCTCAGAGAGGACAGGGACGGGATTCGGCTCTCCTTGGTCACCCAGCCTGGGGTGGAGGTATGGCCCTTGCGCCGTTCATCTTGGCCGGCCACCCCCAGCCTGACCCTTCGGGGCACACAGAGAGGGCAGCTCGTTCTCCGAGAGATGGCTGTTGAGAAGCACCCCTCTGCCTTTCTCTCTGCGGTGCTGCCTGCCAGCAGCCATGTCCAGTGTCTCCACTTGGCAGTCCCGGCCCGTGAGGTCATCTTTTCACTGCGTGCCGTTTCCTTCAGCATTTAGACTCTGCGGCTGTGACTCAGTGTTTACAAGCACACCAACTGGTGAGGAATGCCGTGTAGAAGAACATGGCCCTTGCTGGTCCAGGGTAGGTGTGGACATGTTCCTAGGCAACGAAGGCTTGCAGGGAGCGGTGAGCCGGCAGCAGGCATGGCTGGGGATACCTGTGTGAGAGACGCTGTCTTCAGCTCTTGGGAGGACCGTAAGTCCCATTAAGAGGAGAATGACCCGTCAGGCTGATCCTTGCTGTTGTTTGGAGGGGAAAAGGAGCTGTCTGTTCACAGGCTGAGCTGAGCCAAGCCCTTGTGCAGCCAATATGTGTGCAGAGCCACCTCAAGGATATCCATACAAAGAACCTCTTGGGTACTGTTACCCCTCGTTGCTGGGGTGGCAGGAGCACAACATATGTAAGTTGCAAATCAACCTTGCTTCTAGAAAGGGAAAAAGACAAAAGGGGTACTTTCTGGTATATGGAAGTGAAGACACCTGGGAAGTTGGGCACCACAGAAAGGGGTCCTTCACTCTGCAAGGTATGGTCGGTCTGCAGCAAGAGGTGAGTTTCTAAGTGCAGGGAGCTCACACCTCATAGCCACACTGGACTTGAGCGTGCACACACACGAGGCACAGCCCTTTAATTTTGCCTGTAACTATTATGATCTCTTTCCATAGGGCTCACTGACCTGTTGGAGGAAAGGATAGTGTAAAGTTCTATCAGCTCCGAACCTAGTCACAGCTGATCATTTAAACAGCCTCATTAGTGAATGGTTAGGCCACACTGTAGGTTCTCAGAGGCTCTGCTTCCTGCCTCCGTCCCTGGGAGGGGTATCCTCAGCGACGGTGTCTGAATGACTGATGCTGCCTTACGGCAGATGGGAGGACTATGGATCTTCTGGCTTCTCTGCTTCCTCCCAAGCACTAGTCTGGGGTTACTCAGTGGACTCCCTGGGGACTATTCCCAGGGCCCAACCACGACATGTAGGAACCAAGAGTAGGCACCAGCGAACTAAGCTATAAGGCCTCCTGTCATTAGTCCGCGCAGTGTGGCCAGCTGACCTCAGTGGGGCTGAGCCCAGGCCAGGACAAACTGCCTTCTCCCAGAGCGCCCGCGGAAAGCAGACCCAGAGCCCCTTCCTGCCTCTGTGCCCCTCTCCCTCTCTCTCCGCCCCTCCCTTCTGCCCACCCTCCTCTCTCCCTTCTCACTCGCTCTGTCTTTTACGGGTCCTGCTCTCTGGCCTCACAAACCTAAACGTTCTGGGATGCGAGTCTAAGGTCCAAGGAAGGTGAGAACCCCATGACCGCGAGATCACTGAACCCGGTGGTGTGCCAGCACAATTTAGAGATACTTCACTTTAAAATCACCATCTCCCTTTTCCCCCAGTTGCCAGACAGATGAATGCGAAGGTGGCCCATTGAGGCAGCGGGGGAGGAACCAGGCCTAATGGGAAATGAGCCCCAGGGGCTTCACAGGTGTTAGTCTACAAAAAGCACTGATGTTTTTCAAACCCATCATCTTGCAGATGGAGAAACTGGGGCCTAGTGAATGGAAATAAATTGTCATGCAAGTGGCAAATGGCAGAGCCTAGACTTAAAACCTTTCTCTGTGCTTTCTACTATATTATGCATTTTGTTTTCCCATAAACCTCTACTTAATCATAAGGACCATATGCTGCTGGTGTTCAATAGTAAACCCACAGTCTGATGCCCCCAGAGTCAATTCCTTTTATTGGCAGGAAAACATTCCCCACGAAACACAAATATTCTAAAAGCCATGCTTAAGTGCAAAAAAACACACAGAAAAAACAAACAAAAAAAATGCTGATGTGTTCGAATCTGACTAGTCTTTACTTAATGACTTCCTTATGTCTGGCCCTAATGAGACATCTCATTACGTCTCCCTGAAGCATACAGTCATGCTAAAGTCACAGAGACACAAGCAGACGTTGCCTACTCAACACTTACTTAGCGTGGGCCTATGCTGATTAATATACTACTGAGAAATGAATGAACAAACCTAGGATGTTAGTAGACTGTTTTACAGACTTGCCAGAGTAAAGCTTGCTTTACTTTACGGAACAGAGAAGCAAATAAATGACTTCAGGCCATGATTGGAATGCCTTTCAGAAAGGGCACACAAAGAAGAAAATTCCAAGGAGACACTGAAGATAAGTGTGTCGGACACTTACAGTCCTCTATCAAGGCAGCTGGCATTTGCATCTTCAAACCCCAAGCCAGTGCTGGCTGGGAGGAAGGGGAATCCGTTGGCCGTTTATTGCATGCCCAGTGACTTGTAAGCACACCTTGTCGCTACATGTGTTCGGGCAATTACTGGGCAATTATACCTGCAAACTACTTAGTAATTAAAAGATGGAGTCTCATGTGGGCTGTCATTTGGGAAGCGGTGGCTGCTTTCTCACTTCATTGCTGTGATCACATCCTCCTGAGAAGACCAAATGCCTTTAGGAGCCAACAGATACGCAATCCTTTTACAGAACAACTGAGTGGCAGAGAGCAAAGCTCTAATGCTGAGATGGTTCAAAGCAGTTCTTCCTGGGCTAAGAGGAATAAGCAATAAGTGACTAAGGAACTATGTCGGCAAATGCGCAAGTCCAGGCTGCACATACGTGGTGAACATTCATGCAACAAGACTTTACCAAGTATGGGGTACGTGGGGAACCTTGTACCCAAAAAGCAGCCCCTCCAAAAGCTCGTCGGGCTGTGGGTACTGTGCTGGGTGTTTTACACCTACCTTCTCCTTTAATCGTCCCAACTAGCCTGGGAGGGGGAGGTTATCTTTCTTTTACAGACAAGGCTCCCGAGGCTCAGGAAGGCTAAATAACAATCCCACATCCCCTTTGCTGGTGAAGTCAAGTCAGGAAATCAACACACATCTGATTATAGATCCCGTGTTTTTCCCTTTTCCTCTTTCTGGGATAAGGGGGGTGGAAGAGAACTCAAACATGCACTTCTACCTTTCCAGGAGATCACTGAGAATGAAATGACTCTGCGACAACTAAAAGTAGCCCAGGAGCCAGGGCAGAGGGCTATAATGTGGATTAAAGACAGCACACTAAGGGTTAAAAGTATATGGTCTGAATATATACACAAATCATCTAGAAGGATTTCCTACATGGATGTGAGTTTGATCCAGAGTCTAAAAAATATGAATGACTATTTTTAACTTCATTTATCACACGTGTTATGTTGCTATAGTCCCATCAGCCTACTTCTGTGACTATTGGACTGAGAAATGGAAATATGTTTTCTTACCCTTGAAAATATGATGTGCTAGAAATTGCTGGCAGGTGTGATCATATGTTGACTGTGGACCAGCTGGTTTGGAGCCTGATTTTAGGTGTTTGATAACTAGAGCCCTAATATCTCTTCTTTCCCTTATCATTTCCCGGAATACAGTAAAGCTGGAAGATAGTATTCAGTTCTCAAGTTCTATATAAAAATTTTGCTTATCTGGAGACAATTAGACCAGGCATAAAGGGTAAATAAACATTTAGAACAACATTAACAATTGAAATATGAACTCGACTAGTATAATGAATCTTCAGGGTTTTTTTTTTTTTTTTTTGCATCTCTCATATCTAGTGATCAAATAATCTCCAGGTTTTTTGAGTGAGAACATTTTTATCAATGTCAGGGACTAGAGTGGGGGTGATTAGAGTGGAAAAAAGGGATGAGGGAAGAGACCTGGTTTTGTCTGTTTACAAAAGGTTGGCTTTATTACTCTGTACTTTACTATTCTTATTCATATAATTGAAATAAGACAATGTGTTTGTATGTGAAATGTACGCAGAAGTAATTTGTCAGTGGAAGAAATCCTGTAGTCATGAGGTACTATCAATATCCTGGGTCCTGGCTGTACAATTCCAGGTCAGTGAAATTCACATATTCTTATAGAAGGTCAAATATTTTCTCACTCATTTATAATTACTAATAACTATAATCCAGGGAAAACATGTCATTTAAAATAATGGAGCAGTATTTACCATAAAAATATTTTTACATCCCTATTAAAATTTCTAAGTGGTAATGACTGCTCTAGAAAATAACCGTTATTCACAACTAAAAGATTCAACTCTATGAGTCTGAAAGCGTGGAACTCAAAGAATCCGAAGCAAGGCAGTGTAAAAAATCTTACGTTTTCTTAATTTACAATTTTCTGTCAGCTGAATGAATGTACTACCACTGACTTGGCTCTGTGACTTGGTGAGCAGCTCAGCTGTTCCGCACCTCTGGCAACACACACATAAAATATCGTAATGAGACCGTCTTTGCCTCCCTTGCAATAGAATGAGAAAGATGGGTTTGTACTCTTGTTACAGACCGTAGGGTGTCACAGACAAAAGAACTGGAGAAGCCCACAGTTTCTGGCATCTACAAGGGTAACAGTGATGTTCGACAATATGCCTTTTTCTTTATTTTCTTCCCACAAAGTCATGTTCAGTTTGCAGTGGATAAGCCATCTTGAGGAACGAACCCCTCCCTCTCATGCTGATGGAGGTTGCAGAACTGGGAAGTTGTATTGACACCAACCTGTTTTGCGTTGAAGTAGAGGTGTTGGTACATCAACTCTGGCTGCCTTTCCTCTCCTCTTCCCTCCTTCCAGCCCCCATACCTGCTGTTCTGTGAATCACATTCAATCCTAATTAACCAGAACCTGATAAATGCATTCTCAGCAGCCAGACAGTGAGGTCAGAAAGTTGGCTTCCAACATGAGGTCTACCCTCCAGGGTGGTACCCCAGAGTGAAGGCCGGCTCCCAGACTTCCCACCTGCAATAAACCAGGCTGGGAAGCAACAAGCAGACGGTGGAGGAGCAAGAGCCCGCAGACCTGGGAGTTGCCCAAATGGTATTAGACTTTGCTGCCATAGGAAGAGAAGCAAAGACCTGTAGGAGTAAAAGAGTAAATAATGGAAGGAAAGGTTACCCATAGCAGGTAGGGAGACCTAGGGGTGTGGCATGGGAGAAGTTCTTGGATTGAGAGTTCCAAACAATTTTCTTCAACTTGATTTCAGGGAGTTCTAAGCAGAGATATTGGGCAATTTGCTGTTGCTATATTTTTCTCAAAGGCTGCATTTCTTATTGTTGTCCCCAGTTTATTTATATAGCATAGTTCATCTAGGAAATATCCAAGTTAAGAACAGAACTGAAAATCCCAGCAGAGCAATGCTGAAAGAGGAAGACCTCAAAAATCAAGTGTCTGTAGACCCCTGCCTAGGGGGTCTGTGCCTCTGAGGACCCACTTCCCAAGCCAGGAGTTCCCAACAGGAGGAGGAAGCCTCCAGCCCCCAAGAATCCGGCCGCTTTAGGAGCTCTAGGTGTACGCATCTTTATGGATAAAAAGCAAGAAAATGCCAACTTTGTCTTGTGAACAGGTTTGGCTTGCAGGTGAAAAATGTCACATATGTGGCAGGGACAGTCTCTCAGGGAACTGCCGCCACGCTAAGAATCCACTTCCCCTTCTCCCCTCAGCCTGCCCGTCAACAGCAACAGGTACGCTGGCGAGGTAACCGCTTCTTCCTGTCTCACCCCCTCTCTCCGGCTGCTTCGATAATCACTTGTTTCCACTTCCTGACACCCTTGCTTCCTCTGTCACACCTTCCCGTGGGAGGGGAAGCAATAGTAAAGGTCAAAGTCATGGTGGTAACAAAAGTCATTTATAGCTCTGAGACTCCAACCCATAGATTTATTGAGCATCCCACGACTTCAAGTTTCTTTCCCTTCTTGTTCTGCCTCATTCCAAGGATTTCTCAGTGCCTGGTTGAAGATTCTCCATAGTTTGAGTCCCAGCTCACCTGCAGAAGGAGGTGTTAAGACAAAGATGAGGGTGCAAGTAGTTTATCTGGAAGAAGATGGCAGGACACACTGGTGGGAGAGGGTGGAGGGGAGACAGGGAAGAGAAGGCAGGCAATAAAGAGTTCTGAACAAAGCTACCATTTGGGGAACTGACATTTAAACTTGCTGGAGAACTTAAGGAGAACTCTGTGGAACACCTGTGGAACACCTGTGGAACACCTGTGGCAGGAAGGACAGGGGAAGTGGAATACTGACGCACTAAGTCCATTAGTATGAGTTGAGAACTCGTGTGAAGGTGATACTAATTTTCTCACATTTCTGGCCTGCTGCATAGGTAGGAAAACTAGCCTCTGGTGGCCAAAGAAAGCTACTGAGCAAAGAAATTCAAGGGTCGACAGTTGGATGGTGGCCCTTGTTTGCTGAAGTGGGAGAAAGGGCAGGGATTTAGGTCGAGGCACTGACAATTCCTGTCACACCATGGAAAGGTCCACCCATACTGTTTCTGCTCTACTACCTGACTGTGACCATCAGTTGCATCGATGACATCTGTTGGACCCTGCCTATAAAACAGTGGCTGACATAGGAGAGGGCTGCTTCCCCACTAGGGGTACAATTCAGGTAAATGCTCCCTGAAGTGTGGCCCTCCTCTCAGTCTTCTTAGAAAGCCCGTGTCCAGGATCTCAGGACATGTTTCCTAGACTGGATTAAATGGGTTACATTTCTGCGCCACCAAACAGGGTCCCAAACAAAATCGTATCTGTCTGCTGCAAACCGCCTTGGGTGCTGAAGAGAGAGGGCATTGAGGTGAGCTGTTGATCGCCTAGTGATTCCCTGAGGGAAGTTGGTGTCTTCTATCCTCTTCTTTTTAAGGATCTAAATCCCAGTTTTACAGGCCTGGTCCTTGGTCTCAAAGTCCACATAGCTGTTCCCCCATGGAGTCCCTCACACACGATGCAGGTCTCCGGAGGCAGGCACACTGCTTAGCCCTGCACGTACTGCACATGCCTACATTGCTTTGTATCGCTGTCCAACCGGGCTGTACGTTTCTGGAAGGCAGTTCTGTTTCTCATATGCCTTTGTACTTACCAAGTACAACCTTAGACACTGGAGGATAGTCATTAAATATTAAAGTGACATGCCCAGAAAAGGCAGAATCATGGAAACCCACGGGTCTGAACACCCCAGGTCCTTGGTTCAGGATCATAGCTGGTCCTGCTCTTTCACCTGGGACGCAGAAGCCAACCCTCTACACTTTCGGAACGCTGCCATGTTGTAGAGGAGACAAGATGGGGAAGGGCTGCGTAGCTTTGGAGCTTTTGTTTGTGACATGGAAAGAACAGATGCCACAGGAGGCATGCAGGCTGAGAACAGCTCTGCCGGCTCCTGTGTGGAGCGAGAAGGAAGATATGAGGGGAGAGACGCAACCTGGAACACATGGGCCGCTCCAGGCATGTTGCTCCACTCTGTCCCTGACCTTCAGAGGAGAACACAGTGGACCAACACGGCACAAGCACCTTGCTAAGTTTCTGCAGAAAGATGGAGATGGTAGCAGTGATGCCTGGGTGCTCAGGACCCAGGTTTGGAAGGAAACTCGGAGGTCATTGCATCTACTTGTTTTACCTCTCAGAAAAGGATATAGAGGCCCTAGAGGGCTACTAACATTCTCAAAGTCACGCAGTAGTTGGTGGCTAACAACAGGGAGGTTCTTGCATTGGGAGAAGCTCTAGGGCTGCCAGGCCTCCCCTTTAAGGGAAGACGAGTCCTCTAAATGTAAAGATACTCATCCTCTATATATAAACTGAATGTGTCATATAATCCAGAATAATCACTTTCCTAAGCATGTACATGTAAGTTACAAAGCAAGTAATTTACACAAACACATCCCTGAAACTAATCACAGACACACACGTGCACAAACACGCACCGAACATGCATCTGAAGAGCCTCTTAATCTCCTTCTGAGGAATTTGAATCAACTTGATGTCCCTCTATTCTGGCTGTGTTAGGAATACCCCAGAGGTCATGGACTGGGTAGTGAGTCTGAGACTTGTGAAATTCATTCAGTTCTTTTTTTTTTTCCATTTGTTTAGTTATTCTACATTCAGGTATTTGGAGGAAGCATCTATCTGTGTCTGCCGTTGTAAAAAGTGCTAAGATACACATACCAGAACATTTCTAATAGAATACAAGCGTGTTCACTATATTTGAGGAATTTGATGGCTTAACAGTCAACACCGGAGCCGACATTCGGGAAGTGGTACAGACCAGAGTCTGACCCGCTGCTGGGAACAGGTGGTGAGTGCTAGAGGAGCTCAGAGGTAGGCAGGCAGGCTTTCTGGTGGCTAACGTGGAGAAGGAAGCGTGGTAGGGGAGAAGATCCAGCCCAGGAATCTTCTGCTTGCACAGAGGCAGGGGCAGAACTGGTATTTGTGTGTTACCACAGGCACAGGGATTGGGGAGGGCAAACCCAGAAACTAGGAACCTATTGCTCCTGTCTCTGGGTCAGGCAAAGTTGGGGGCCCCAGGCAAGACCTGGGGTTGAAGAGGAGACCCTGCTCATCCTAACTCTGTTCTCCAGTGGGAGGAATCAGACCGTGCTCACTGTTAGTTTAAAAAGCACCATCTTGCCTGCTCGCTACCCCAGGCGGAGGGTGAAGGAATGCAGAACAAATGAAGATGACACTCAGTTCCTCGAAGTATAGTGTTAGATAGCGATTCTCAATTTGTATAGCACTGGGTTTAGGGACTTCATGAAGATTTACAGAAAGTGTAAAACACGGCTACAACTATTAAATGAGAAAATCAAAAACCTGAGAATGAGTGGCAGGGGAGAATGGAGAAATTACAAATCCGCCAAGGGTTTGCATCAACATGATATTGGAAGACAAATTGAAAACATCTGACAGTGAAACCCATGGTCACAGAGTGGACTTGACAAGCTCTTGCTTAAGAGGGTAAAGTAGAAAAAGTTGAGAGTCACTGTGTGTGATGGTTCTTTTTGCCAAAATCCCCCCAGCCCAAACTAGCGGGCTATATGGGTTGGAGAAAAAAGGGTTACCCATAAATTACACATAAAAAATAAAAATCAAATAATAAAATGCAAAACCCACATAAAAACAAAACATTTTTAAAATATGCAATCTACTACATATATTTCCAAGTATGTAGTCCTTTAGTTGATTGACAGAATTCTCATTTATTTCTAAGCACTGGATATTTGATAGAAGCAACTTCCAATATAACACATTTATTCATGTATACTTGCCCCACATAATTTTTAACCTGTTAAGACTTCTCTATTTTGAAACAGCACTCGGTGGTCTCAGGGAAGTCTCTCTTTTAGGAAATGTATGCCATCTTTACCAGGACAGCCATAAGTAAATAGAATGGCCAGAAGATGTTTTTTCCTGGGAGGCCTGGGAGAGGGAACAGGTTCTCTCCCTCTTCTACTCTGGACAAGTTGTCCCTCATGTTGCCGCCTCCTGATTTCACTTAGTTACTAGCTGTCCTTAAAAACAGTTCACCAGCAGGGAGAGGTGTTCACAGTCCAATACATTAGACCCCAGAAGATTAGAGGCTAAAACATTCAGACAAACATGTTAGCAGTTGGGTATTACCACCTTCTTTTCCTGGAAAACATATTTAAGTGACAGATTTAAAAACAGAAAGAGAGGCCATCTGAGGGGTAAATACTATGCAGCCATCTCAAGGGAAATGGCTTGTTTTAGAATAACACAGAAATAACAAAACACCCTATTTGAACCACTTTGAAAATTTTGAAAAAATATCCAAGAAGGAAATGATAGAGGGATTCCTCATATGGGATCATGACCTCACCTGAGTACTCAAGTAATCCACCTTAGTAATCGACACACACACACACACACACACACACACACACACCTACACAGATGAGAACATAGGGATCAGTGATGTGACGTGACTCATCCTGACGTAAAACTAACTGGTAGCAAAACTGGCACCAAAGCTCAGACCTCTTAATTTTTTTTTTTTTAGATAATTATTTTTTATTGAAGGGTAGTCGACACACAGTATTACATTAGTTTCAGGTGTACAACACAGTGATTCAACATTTATATACATGATAATTCTAGGTACCAGCTATCACCATACCAAGTTGTTACAATATTTTGACTATTCCTTCTGCTATACATTACATCCCAGTTACTTATTTATTTTACAATTGGAAGTGTGTATATATATATATATTTTTTGTGAGGGCATCTCTCATATTTATTGATCAAATGGTTGTTAACAACAATAAAATTCTGTATAGGGGAGTCAATGCTCAATGCACAATCATTAATCCACCCCAAGCCTAATTTTCGTCAGTCTCCAATCTTCTGAGGCATAACAAACAAGTTCTTACATGGAGAACAAATTCTTACATAATGAATAAGTTACATAGTGAACAGTACAAGGGCAGTCATCACAGAAGCTTTCGGTTTTGCTCATGCATTATGAACTATAAACAGTCAGTTCAAATATGAATACTCATTTGATTTTTATACTTGATTTATATGTGGATACCACATTTCTCTCTTTATTATTATTATTTTTAATAAAATGCTGAAGTGGTAGGTAGATACAAGATAAAGGTAGAAAACATAGTTTAGTGTTGTAAGAGAGCAAATGTAGATGATCAGGTGTGTGCCTGTAGACTATGTGTTAATCCAAGCTAGACCAGGGCAATAAAACATCCACGGATGCAGAAGATTTCTCTCAGAACATGAGGGGGGTGAGGTTCTAAGCCTCACCTCTGTTGATTCAGACCTCTTAATTTTAATACACTCTTCACTACCCTGTGCTTTTTGATAAGCTGGAAGAAGGCCATCCAAACTTCAGAATTATTTGAACTATTTGAAACAAGACATTCCTTCTCCATTCGTATCCCTCTTCCCTGTCTTTATCCCATCCAAACTGTCCTAAAGCCCAGACCTGATCCCCCCGTTTCCTTTGACAAACACCTACAGCAGCCCCTTACTTCCGGCCAAGAGAGGCTGCAAGACTCCACAGGCTGCTTCCTCGCTTAGGTCATTCACTCACGCCAGTGCCTTTGCACGTGGAGTGTTTTCCAGCCAAGTAAAATTTACTGCTGCTACACTTCTCTCTACTCCATATATCTCCACTCATCCTAGTCATTCCCCCAGAAAGCCCCCCACACTAGCCTTTGACAGATAGGTGAAAATCCTATCTGTTCTTTAAAGCCAGATCACAGGCTGTCTCTTTGGGATGCCTTCCAGGAGGCCCAGCTGACTGCAATTGCTCCTCTTCTCCTTAGCTTGCTTCTCTGCGTCAGCTTTTATCACTGTCTGCCACCCGCTCCTTTGTAAGTTGAGGAAAAACCCTTCTCTTCCTCAGCAACTCCAGAGCTTTGCATGATGCTAGGCACATAGTAGGTGCTCAGTTAAAACAAAACATTGAATGAATAAATGTGTAGTTTAATTAACAAAACAACAATACCCAAATCAGTGAATTCACAGGAAGATAATCCAAATTATTGGTGAATAGACATGGGATTCATAATACCAATATTATGGGATATTGGTGAGTAGATAAAATTAGCCAGTCACCTAGTTTTGATTACAAACTTGTTTTGTACGATGTCTTCATAACCCTAGTCTCTCAGGAAAACTCTCAGTAACTGGAAATTTAAAGTCAATTTTAAACTCAAAGGCAACACACTCTATCTTTGGGGGAAAATACACAATTCCATCCTCAGTTCCCTAGTTACGTACAGGGTCACGGTTTGTTCTGTGATACCACAATGCCACAGGAGTGTCCTATCCCACAACATATGACATTAAATACATCATCTGCTTCTGAGATCACTTGTCAAACATTTAGTATCCATAGATGTGCTTTGAATGTTAGCAAAGAAGAGTTTTGGGAAGAAAATACCAGATAGCAAAGGGGGCTGTGGCAGATTAGAGGTGTGTGTTGTACTGTCTACTTAATGTATAGTTATCATGCTACCAAGTTCAGCAGTTAAATGTCTGAGGAGGCAAAATTATCCTCGGTGCGTCCACCATACAGTTATAAATACAGATGGCAAACAGCTCTCCTTTCCCAAGCTGTACGGTAAGTCCAACAGAGAAAGTGTTGGTACGTCCAAATCAGAGATTGTCCATATGTTGTACATGTTCAAGGACGAAGGCAGGGTCCGTATAGCCAGGCTGAGGCTGGTCCTATTCCTCTCCTCTTCTCCTTCATGATGACCTTACTACTGCTCTGAATATCCAGGCGCCTGGCCTGAGCATGGGCCTTGTTTTCCGCTGGGTGTTCATACTCATAGATGAGCTAACAAAGGCTGATTCAAAGAGGAAGAGGTAAAGTCCAACCCAACAGGCAGTCATACGTCTTTGGATTAGTCATCTTTCAGTCCAGCACATCTCCTCCTCCTGAAGTATACTGAATTTTAAGTACTCCTTAAAATGGCCAAACCAAGAGAGAAAGAAAACAAACCTACAGAAGCCAGCAAGATGAAGTTGTAATGCTACACCACCAGGGATCTGGAGTTAGCATGTCCAGTTGGGCGTGATTCAACCCAACTTTCCAGAAGGCACGTTTGGAACGTGGAAACAGGCTGAGAGAGCTCCAGTGCTTGTGGGCGGAGGGTGCTCCCACCAGCCTGTGGCTCCACGCTACGGGGATGGGAGAAGGGAGGGGATGAAGGCTTGGCATGTCATTTCTGAAAAGCTGCCAAGGTCTGTCTCATCCCTGCAGTTCAGGTTTGTTCTTCTGCCTCATCCAAGTAAATCCTCCCTCCACGGGGCTTGTAAAACCAGGGCTGTCATGCACTTTCCTCTCAAGCTGGGGGGCGGGGGCCCTACACTGCATTAAAGCAATTGTGATCCAAGCTGATTTTGCTTAAAAAATGACTCCCGATTAGCATGCAGCAACATGGTTTAAGAGTTCCAGATAGATCAATTAAATAGCTGCATGGTTAAAGAAATCATTTCCATGGGGCTCACTTTTTTGTCCTTCATGTGTTGGGAAAAATTTTTTTTTCTTTCGAAGTTTACTCCTCTGTGAAGATATGAAATGATCTGATTGACACATTGCTTTCAAATGTAGCATATGGGGCTTACGGAAATTTTTCTTTCAATTCTTCTCTGGCAGTCATTATCTACCAGACCTTGAGTGAAAAAACTCACCTTGTCACCCTGCCTTCTTCCTCCCGAGAGAATGCACACGTCCCAAGAAACTGTGACCTAAATGTGCATATGTGTGGCCCAAGGATTAAAAAAATAACCCCAGCCCAGTATCCAGAATCCTAAAAATAACTATAGAATAGAAACAATGAGCACTTAAATATATATATTTAATTAATTCTGAATTTATTTTATCTTTCTCCAAAATACCTTGAAAGATCTCTATGACAATTTGCTTATTATCAAAAACTAAATACTTGTGAATTTTTAGTATCTCACAACTAACACATTGTGAGAATTTAAGTAAAACTGCTTTATGATTTCAGCACATTCTGATTTTAATCAGTGGTCTATCCTTTCCACATTACACTTCAGAAAGGCTAGATAGAAAATGGCAATGGACATAGATTTTTATTTTGGCCTGTGCTTCTTTCTTGCAGTTCTTGATAAATGGTACTTCCTTTCTTTGGGATAAATAACCCCCTCTCCAAAACCCCAATCGTTTTGAAAAATTCTTTCACAGAGTTTGTCTCAGACCTAATTCCACCTGGGCTATGGCTGGCTGCCCTTCCTGCTATGCAGAAGGCAAATACTCCTTCCATCCCTGTTGAGGGAAATTCACCTGGGGCTCTACAACTGATTAAAGGTAGAAGAGGTGGAGAAGGTCCAGCCCAGGAGCCGGGAGCCCCATTAATCTGGCTCCAACACTGCGATGCATTCTCTTGGCCCTTCGCTGAGATCCTTCGCTACTCCGTGTCAGTTTCCTTATCTGTGAAATGGGATGATACCACCACTCCTCTGAGGGTTTGACTGGACCATTGCTACAGGCTAAGTAGATTAATAAAGATACTGTTTTATCAGTCTGATTTTCTGCAGTTTTTCTGAACCAGTTGGAAAAACAATCTTTTCATTTAGGTTCTATTTTAGTGAAATGTTAAGAACATAGAACTTTATAATTTTAAAGAACACAAATCTGTAAATTGCCAGATTTCTACCAGGTCCATACTTAAAAAGTTCATACCTCTTGAGGTTGTAGATGATAGATTTCTATTATTATCTTATTTTTTATGGTGGTATTACTTCTGAATATTTAATTCATTTTTTTTCCAGCTCTAATTTATATTTTGGATGTCTGAAGGGGGAACGCCTGCACTGATTTTTTTCCCTAAAAGCTAATAGTTTTCCATGCCACCATAAATGTTTAGGGTAAGGATGATTTCTCCTCACTACATTTCTCCTCATTGAATCTCTTCATTGAATCTCACTACATTGAATCGTGATGTTTCTTTTATCACATACTGAATTTCTGTAGGTAAGAATCGGTCTCCTGAGATAGTTACTTCTTCCTTCTTTCAAATGAATCAGCATCCTACATTTTGTCTTTTGTTCCTTTAAAAACTTGCCTTTCACCTGCTATGAAATTGTAACCTTCTCTAGGGTGTAGGGACTGTGTCCTGTTGACTCTCTTTACTTTCACATCATTACTTAGGTAACTCACAATATGTTGTGTGAGTTGGATTCTGACAACATATACCAAAAATATGCATAAGAATAGCAGAAAGAAGATGCAGTAAAAAGTGCTTTAACTGAAGTCAGAGTCAAGGCTGCTGGCGAGGCCCCTTGACTACTGGCCCACAGGACTGGCTAGAGGGCTCCGACACCACCTTCCAGAGCAGGCAGCCTTCTCTAGGTTGCCCTGAATAGGAGCCCATGGGAATGTAAGCCCCTGGAACCTTCCCAGTGCTCCCCGTCAGACTAGACGTGACCCTCCACCCCAGCTTTTCCATCTGACTCAGAATGGAAGTTCTACTTTTAGGATATTAGGCCGAAGGGCATGAAGAAGCTCAGCACAACACGGACGCCTCAATGCCACAGCAGTCATGCTTTTACCACACGGTAGGTGACTAGTGCGAGATCGTCCCTAAGCCATTACAATTCATTTTTGAGTAATAGAGGTGCAGTGACAAGCTGCTCTCTAAGTCTTGGTCTGACAATCAAATCATGAGCCATTAGCTGTTGAATCTTTTGGTAGGAACTTTTCCTTCCATAAACTGATATGCCTCAGCCAGGTGTTATCTCAGAGGGGACACTTGTCACCCTTTAGGTAAGAGGCACCTTGAGCTATTAATATTAGGACCAAATTCCTTCAGCCTTTATAACCTCTGGTATAAAATGATACTGCACAGCCTTGGTTCCCCTTTTAAGAAGCTGCTTGATGTCCTAAGGCCCAGAAAGGATAATCCCCAGCAGGGCAGCTCAGGTGACACTTGGGTGCTTCTCAATTTCAGACGGGATGACTGCAAACCAGTGCCCTGCTCATTAAGGTCACTTGGGGTGGGCCTGAGAAAAAGTGTATCATGTCCTTGACCCCACTCCTCCGCCTTTGGAGGATGGGAAGTCCTTGAATTATCTTACAAGTACTTGAACACAGGACACTGGTATTTGAAGAAAGTGAAATGGTTTAGGAGAATTAGAGTCTAGTGGGTCTATGTTTGAATCCAGACTCTCCCATACAGAGATACTTGACTAGAGCTAGTTATCTAACCTCTCTGAGCCTTGGTTTCTGTTTCCATTAAACAGAATAATGGCCATCTTACAGGGTCATTGTAGAGATCAATCATATGTGTTTAGAGTGCCTGGCCCATCGTAAGCTCTCAATACGATGTGGCTATTATTAGGATTGGAGTAAGCAGGGTTTATTTAAAGGTTCTTGGATGGTGTGGGCAGAGACCAGGGAGGATGAGTATCGAATTCTTCCCTGTGTGTTCCCTGGGACATGGCCAGAGTGAGGACACAGGCCTGTATGGGCCATCAGGTTGTTCCAGTGTTGGCATCTTCCTGATACCAAGTGCAGTTGATGGTAAGAATCAGAAATTGGAGGTGACAGCCATGCTGGAGAGCTGGGGCGTGGCCAGGTTTAGGGTGCTCTTACTGCTCACCCACTCTGCTCCGTCCACCTCTCAGGGGTTCTTCCCTACAGGAGCAATGCTGAAGGTCAAGGCTGACTACACAGTTATTTGGCAACTTCTCTATGATAACTGCCAACTTTGATGAAATGGTTGTCAAGGTCAATGTGACAGTGAGAAGAAAGCAGGTGTGGTCCCAGTTGGCTAGTGCCACCTGCCAGGGTCTCATGGACTGTTTCTGAAAGAAAAGCAAAGGGGACCTCATATCTGCATACCTTGAGCCCTGGTACCCCTCTGGGAGAAGAGTAGAGAGCTATGATTAGCCACTTGGTCTTACCTTTATGAATAGAAACTTTGGTAATGTCATCTGGGAGAAAAATAAAAACCCTGGCAGAAGAGGAGGGTATGTATTTTAAGATGACACAGTTTATATTTAGAGACTGGGATGATGCCCCTTGGGAGGCATGAAAGAAGAGGAAGCGAGATTATAACCTAGCATCTGGCCTGGGTAAATGTCATCTCCCAAAGTGGTCATGCTCATCACAGGTGTGCACCAGAGCTGAGGACAGCACAGAGGGAGGTGGGAACCCCGGAGCTCACCCATCTCCAGATCTCCCCACTGCCCAAGGACAAGGGACAATCACCAAAGTCAAAGATGAACCAGCAAGGGACAGTGAGCCAGGCCATGGTGCACATTCATGTGAAATACCTGTATGCTCACCAAGGAGTGATTTCAGGCAACATAAACTCATAGACATCAGGGGCTTGAGATGTAGCATATTTCACCTCTGAGGTATAGATTAGTATTCTCCACTGAGGTGTTCTAAGGACTGACATCATTGCTTGAAGCAGACCTGGAAGGGTGATGTGTTAATTTGGCATACAGTTATCACCTGCTATGGAGATAGTACAATCTGTTCTTGGATCATTCTTACATTAAAATTTTATTACTGATACCCCTAACGTTGAGTAATCCCCATAAAAACAACAATACTCACCGCCATCTTTTCAGCTGCCTTCCGTTTATTATCTCATTTTATTCTCATATCCATGTAAAATCTGTTGAATAGCCTTTGACACATTAATATAAAAGTTATTAATACAATTATTGTAGAAAATGTTTTAAACTAGAGAAATTGAATTAAAAATATAAAAACGTCTCCACCCAGAGAAAACCACTGTTAATATTTTAAGGGAATCTGTTTCCATTGTATTTCCATGCATATTTTAAGTAGTTGAGACATTATGTATAAAATGTTGCACACCATTTTATCAACTAACGTTATACTATAAGTATTTACTATACAAAGAGTTTTTCCATGCAAAATTCTTCGCAAATATGTTCTTAAAGCAGCATAGGATTACACTGAGGGATGTGCCATAATTTACTTAATACATTTTGTTGTGTGGAATTTATTGATTTCCAATATTACCTGTTACACAGCTTCAGTGAACACTTCTGTGGATAAATCATAGTCTGGGGAAAGCACTAGAAGCTTGCTTTTACAAATAATAGAGTATAAGTACAGACATCTGGTCACTTCATCTGTAAATGCTCAGCCTGTGAAAATGGAACAGCAGTTATATCACAACTGTTCTTCACGCCTGACTCAGTATAAACAGACAAAAAGAAAGAGAATTATCAACCCAGCCCAGGAAATAAAATAAACTGAGATTTATATACCCAAGTTTGTACCCACAATCACATTCATATACTTGTAGACTCTTACTACTAAAGCTAAGAAAAACATTTTAAATCAGTGGTTACAAACAGAATCATCTCAAGAGTTTATTCAACAACATCAATAGGTCTAAGGGTAGAGCTTGATAATCTGTTAAGCAACAAAGCAACAAAAACCAGAAAGAAAAGGAAGTGGTGGCCCTTCTGGTTTGGAGCAACTTGTTAACATTGCTCCGAAGTTATTTGGCAACTTCTCTATGACAACTGCCAACTTTGATGAAATGGTTGTCGAGTTTCTGTGAGTGCCACAGCCCTGGGCCAATATAGCAAGGCCATGTCACAGGTTCAGATGGGCCGGCGGGCCTCCCATGTGGAGTGCTGGACCTCCAGTAGGTCTCCTACTGAAAGGAAGACCCAGCTGATGGCTGGAACACACACTAACCTGAACTTTGTGGGCATAGGGTCTGTAGCTCCTGACCCCACAGGGGACCGGCTGACCACATGCCAGTGGCATCTGTGGATGCCCCACAGTAACATCCATTTATTGTCAGGAATGCGGAAAAGGAGTTGGCCCTTTCACCCTAGCTTAAATAGAAATAAGTTGGTAAAGGTTGGCTGGAGGCTGTAACAAACAGCCGAGTAAGGTTGGGGTCAAACTCAGCAGTATCTCATTAGGGTGTTTAGGCACCTCAAAGACTATTCCAGACAGGGCAATGGTGAAAAGATTAGAGCATCTGCTGGAAATTTTGGGTCAACCATAAGCGTGTCGTTTGGAGAGTCGTGTGAGGGTCAGCTTTATGCTCTGGGATCAGGTCACCTTTTAAAGATGACATCAGGGTGTTGTGGGCTTATGTGCTCCTAATGACTTCCAGACCGAGTGTGTTCTGTACGCGGTCCAGGAGATGAAGCCTCCAGATGCTGCTGCCTGGAGAGCCCACCAGGGAGTGACTCAGCAAGCTGGACTTCCCCTCTTCCAACATCACGCTTCATCAGGAAGGCAGCTCAGGTCTCCCTGAGACTGTGCAGACAGCTGGCAGGTGATTCAGGGAGCGGGTCCCCGCTTGTTCTCACTTCCCCCATCATTTGGCCAGTTTGGGCCCTGACAGGGAGTGACTGCTGTGCTTTGGGGTGGCCGTGAAGGAAAACAGACTCAACTCCTTCCTATGCGGTGAGGCCCTGCTGAGTACTAAATGCATTGGTGAGTGAGGTACCGCCAGGCGAAGTGAGATGGGCTCATCTTGCCTGGAAATGCTTTGCCACGGCCTTGAAGTTACCCAACACCAGTGGCGTCATTCCAGAGTGAGCAATGCAGGCAGTGCTGAGAGGCATGCTTCACCTGGGAAGGGTAGCTTTTCCTCATTTGGCAGACCAAGAAAATGTCCAAGACATTATGTCCTCAAGAGGAGCCTCTGCGTGGGTGACAGGGAAGCTGTGGATAAAGTAAGGGGCCCTGGTTGGCTAGCTCTCTACACACGTGTGGGAGAAACGTCGTTGCTGACTCTGTATAAAGAGCTCTGCCCAGTGCTCTGGGCTGCACGGCTGCAGGAGAGGAGAGGCTGGGGTGGCGGCGGCGCCGGGGACAGAGACTGAGATGGCTGCGGGGGCGGAGAGGCCCAGCAGACTCGCTCTGAGGGACTGGCGCAAACTGCTTGAGGATGTAACTGGCCTGAGGTCTCGTCGAATCCATAGTGAACTTGCCTGGGGTTGAAACCCATTGGCAAGACAGAAGGGAATAATGGGGGCCAGAGAAACAGGAGAAGGAGAAGATATGTGTCCCCTGGGTCAAAGCCCAGGTGGGGAAGGATCATTGGGAAACATGGCACCCACTTTCCACTCTGCCCACCCTTTCAAAACAGCCCAGGTAACCCAGCATGGTACCTGGCAGGCAATGACTTGACACCCTGTGAAAAAATCCTTTCTGCATTGGTTTAAATGACAGACTTACACTTGAAATCAATAGGGATGACAGGCTGGAGTCCTGGGCCGACCATTCTCCCGGTGGGGCCAGTGCTGTTGTCTTCTTCAAGCCACCGCCTTAGAGACTGTCCCTACGATCTTGCCGCAGGCACTGGAGTCTTGCTGTGTGTTTAGGGGGCTGACGTTTTATGTTCCCAGGACCTGGGTTTGTCTTTTTCTTGAATTCTAGGGTCATACAAGTTTGTCTCCTCCTTCTAGTCTCTGAAGCTCTCCTACCTCCAAGCTCATCTTGGAATCACCCACAGCACCCTCCCTGCTCGTTTTTATTGCAGAGATTTGTCTTCTTTAGAATTCTGGTCTCCCTTTCCCCCTGTGTCACCAATGCTGTGGGGTCAGAGCTGTGCCTACCTACAGGAATGTTTCCACTTTAGAAACCCATCACCTTAGGTGGCTAGATACTGTAACTACAAAGTCCAGATATATATAGCTAGGGAATCTATCATCTATCTATCATCTATCTATCTATCTATCTATCTGTCTATCTATCTATCTATTTATCTGCTATATCTATCATCTATCTATCTATCTATCTATCTATCTATCTATCTACTATATCTATCATTTATCTATCTATCTATCTATCTATCTATCTATCTATCTATCTATCTGTCTAATCTATCTACCATCTATCATCATCTATCTATCCATCCATCCATCTACCTACCTACCTACCTACCTACCTACCTACCTATCTATCTTTCTCTCTATCTACCTGCCTACCTATCTATAATCCTAGCTATCTGTTTCCAGGACATAAAAATACCTTTCAGGAGCAAAACACCACTCTTGATATTATGAAACATACCTGAGGGGGCCTAGAGGTAGAGGCAAGCATTTCACACCCACTTAACCATACCATTCCTGGGCTGACAACCAGACAGGTCATTCTCTAGTTGACCCACAGCGATCAGGCAGGATGGTGGAATGTCAGTGGAGGTTAACTAGAGGCCCCTGACTGCTTGGTCTCATCTGAGTTTAAGGAGGTGCTTCATTCTTGCTATACTCAACTTAAAATCTGAGAATTGGGAGATATTCCTAACACAGAAAAGATATTGCTTAGACAAAAAGGCAAAGTATGTATTGAAATGCCCATCAGAAACCACACTCTGGAAGTCTGTACCTCTTAATCCCCATCACCTTATTAGTCACTGAGATGAAAAGTATGGCCTAGAGAATATAGTCGATAACATCATAACAACTTTGTATGGTGAAGGATGCCAACTATACTTATCCAGGCCAGCATTTTGTAATGTATGCAATTGTGGAATCACTATGTAGTATACCTGAAACTAATATAATATTGTATGTCAACTATGTTTCAACTGAAAATAAAAAAATAGAGAAAAAATAAAATAAGTAAAATAAAATAAAATAAAAAGCACACCCTGTGTGTTCCTTAAATATATATTCTTCCAAGCCATTGTGGTATTTCTGTGTCATTATTCCTTGTGAATACTAACAGTCAGATGCTATGAAATACAACATCAAGTCCTCACTCCTCTCAGTCTCTGCTTCTTCATTAGAAAAGGAATAAAAATAACACCTAATACATAGGTTTGTTGTGATGATTAATTAAATGAAAACATAACTCATAGAATAGTAACTGGCAGGTAATAAGCCATAATACGCTTTAGCTGTTTCTATTATTGAAGATAATCAGATATATTTATGTGTCTTGCTATTACAAGTATGAGGTAACATGGGGAGAAGAAATAATTTCTACAAAATGAGCTTCTTTTCTCCATTTTGTGGCTGAGGGAGTCTGCTTATAATGGCACGTAGGAACGCTTCCTTACTGTGTGCACAGCGAGGGCAATGCACCTACCACTCCAATAATAGCAGAGGAAGGACGTCTCCAAACTGGATAGATTTGAAGTGGTTTCAAGAACACAGGTTGCTTAGTCTAAAGAAGACTAGAGGGAAGGCATGACCACTATCCTCAGATACTGAAGGGCCAACAGGGGGAGAACAGTTATATTTATTTTGTTTGGACAAACCATGACCAGCTGGGTAGGAGTTAGGCAGATTTGGATTCAACATGGAAAGGACTTTCTAATCCTCAGAGCAGTATAACGAGAAATGGGCAGTGCATAAAATAATCTTCATCAGCAGGAGTACTTCATCATCAGTTTCCTCATCTGCAAAATGGGGATAAGAATATCTATTGAGTGATGCCGTGAAGACTGAATGAGTCAGTATGTGCACAGCATTTCAGAGTGCTGTCACATATTCAGTAGCTGTTAGCATTTGTATAACTACCCTGAAAAGGTGGAGGAGGCAGTCGGTATTCCCCCTTCTGTGATGGATAAGGAAATCAGATCAATTGCCAAGCAACCCAGTGTACTCCTAGACAACTGATCAATGTGACAACCGGAACTACCTTAACTGTCAGTTTGGCATTCCATCAGTGTGTCCCACAGCGACAGCGCGCTCAGTGGTCTCTGTGCTTGAAGGTGGTAACTGTTTTATATGTATTTTTGGAGATATCTGCAACACCCAGGCAAACAGTGAGCTTTCAACAAATACTGGTTGTCTAGACGTGTATAGTGGTGACTTCTCATAGAAAGAGTATTGATTTATGCTCTGTAATTCCAAGAATCTCCACATCCTTCTCTATTCAGGATCAGGGCAAGTTGCAGACTGGGTTCCAGAGAAAGTCATTTTACATTTTTTCATAACGCAACAGTCGCTGCAATTTCACTTGATTAAATAAAACACAGGTTTAATTGGAACTTAGCTGCAAATTAAGAGCAAAGAATCCATAGAACCGGCTGCTTTTTAAATATAGTTTAGCTCAGCAAGCTAATAGTTCTTCTGTGGAGATGCCATACTGGGTAGACATTAAATTGAGGTTCAAATGGCAAAACAAACAAATAGTGTGTGGGCCTCTGCGTGTTTATCGTAATTATGCTATATGAGTAATAAATAATATTTGAGGACATTAATCATTATTGGCTTTGCATACTTCCTAAGCAGTGAATCCTAGAGCCAGGATAAAGAGGCCCCAGGACGCCCTCCTTTTTTATTTTTATTTTTTGCATGTAGCCATACATAAGGGCAGGGTGAGAGTTAGTCCCTCTCTAGACATTTTTTGAGATTCATTTACATATTGTTTTTGTTATCCAGAAAGCTAGGGTGTGGATCGGGTCAGATATTCAGTGTGCCTCTGGTGTCCATAAAAAGCACTTGGAGAAAATGACACATTTGTCCAAGTATCAGACTGATTGCTGTGAGACAGTCTGTCTCCCTGGGCAAAGACGTAAAGGTCTGCAGGGGATATGGTCGCAAAACACCCTAGATAGACATACCAGTTGAAAGGAGAGGAGAGAGGAACTCTTCCCCTCCCCCGCCCCATTTGCTTTGGAGCACACTTTGTTGATGTTTTCTTTAGACGTTTATGCATAGGTACGGAGGACCTCAGGAAGGCTCTTCTAAATAAGAGAAATAAGTTGGGATTCTGATGAAACAATTCAGGTTTATAAAGAACTCATACAACTCAACATCAAAAAAACAATCTGATTTAAAAAATGGTCAGAGGACCTGAATAGACATTTTCCACAGAAGGCATACAGAAGGCCACCAGGCATACAAAAAGATGCTCAGCATCACTAAACATCAGGGACATGCAAATCAAAACCACAGTGAGATATCACCACACACCAGTCAGAACGGCTAATATCAACAAGACAAGAAATAACAAGCACTGGCGAGGATGTGGAGAGAAGAGAGCCCTTCTTCGCTGTTGGTGGGAATGTAAATTGGTGAGGCCACTATTTAAAGCAGTAAGGAGGTTTCTTAAAAAACTAAAAATAAAAACAATGCACAACTTAGCAATTCTACTTCTGGGAATTTACCTGAAGAAAATAAAATCACTAATTTGAAAAGCCATATGCACCCCTATGTTTACTACAGCATTATTTACAATAGCCAGGATATGGAAACAACCTAAGTCTACATCAACAGATGAATGGATAAAGAAGATGTTGTACATATACATAATAGAATATTACTCAGCCATAAAAAAGGAATGAAATCTTGCCATTTGTAACAGCATGGATGGACCTAGAGGTCACTATGCTTAGTGAAACAAGTCGGTCAGAGAAAGACAAATACCTATGATTTCACTTACATGTGGAATTTAAGAAACAAAACACATAAAAGAAAACAGAAACAGACTCATAGACACAGAGAACAGACTGGTGGTTGCCATAAGAGATGGGGTAAAAGGGTGGGTAAAATAAGTGAAGGGGATAAAAAGGCACAAAATTCCAATTATAAAATAAATTAGTCATGGGGATGAAAATACAGCATAGGGAATATAGTCAAAATATTGTTATAATTGTATTTTGACAGATGGTAACTACACTTATCGTGGTGCACATTTTACAATGTTTATAGTTATTAAATCACTATGTTATATACCAATATAATATTGCACACCAAACCAATATTGCAATACTAAAACCAATATAATATTGCATATCAACTGTACTTCAATGAAAAAATAGAACTCCCATATACCATTTACCCAGTTTTCCCTAATGTTAACATCTTAGACAACCACAGTACAATGAGCACAACCAGGAAATTGCTATTGGTATAAATACTATAAACTAAACTCAAAAATAAGAGAAAAAAAGATTCAGGTATAAGATAAGGAAGGTGTAATGAAAAAGCTGACAGTGGGAGAAAGACACATGTCTGCAGTATTAACAGTAGGGTTTATTGGTCCAATGGCTGTATGGGGTGAAGGGATAAAAAGGGCTAAGATTGATTTTAATGTTTAGAGGACAGAAGAAATAATGACACCATTAATTGGGATTTGAAAGGAGAGGAAAAGAATCGGACTAGGGAATGATGCATTCTGTTTTGGATCTGCTGTATTTGAGGTGTGGCTATTTAAATATGGTTTTAGAGCTCAGCAATCTAATAGTCTGGTGAAAATATTTTAAAGTATGGGTCTGGCACCTAGGCAATGTATCATGGCTGGAATATAGATTTGGGAGCCATTTGATTACAACATTGCAATGTCCTCACTGGTTCCCAGCGTCCATGACCACTTGCCCTAAGTCCAGTTGGCCACTCCCTTCTTTGGGATTTCCACCTGTGCCTTGTATTTTTATAGTCAATTTATAACATTTATATTGTACTGGAAGGTTTATATGCTGTCTTAGTTCACTTGGGCTGCTTTGACAAAAATACCATAGATTGGGTGCAGTCTCATAAACAACAAACATTTATGTCTCACCAGTCTGGAGGCTGAGACATCCAAGATCAAGGCACCAACAGATTTGTTGTCTGGTGAAGTTCATAGCCATCTTTTCCCTACAACCTCACAGGTGGAACAGGTGAGGGATCTCTGAAAGGTCTCTTTCATAAGGTCACAATCCCAAATCCTATCCACAAGGGCTCTGCCCTCAGAACCTAATCACCTCTCAAAGGCCCCACCTCCGAATACCATCACATTGGGGGCTGGCTTCAACACAGGAGCTCTGGGGGATATAAGTGTTCAGTCCATCACACGTGCTTTGCTTGCATTATTCCTTTTTAAGCCTTTTGGGTGCAGAGGCTCAATGTTCCTCATTTTAAGTCTCTGACATGGCACAGAGTTTGAACACCAACTGATGAAGAAAGGGGAAAAATGGAAGGCAGGATAGAAGGACACATGCAAGGTAGGAAGGCAGTAAAGAAGGATGTGTGTGGCAGCATTACTTGAAGCGACAATGAGACAGAAAGCAGGGAGACTTGTTAAGGGGTTAACCTGGAGGTGGGGTGTACGGCAATGAGGCCAGGGCCAGTTACCTGGCAGGAGAAATGACATAAAGCACAGAGCATGTGGACGCATAAAAAGAAAAAGGAACCAGACTTCGGGATACAGAGTCAAGCTTTGCTCTCAGTCCCTGCCCCTGAGCGCTGGTCCTTAAGCACAGAAGAGCTCTGTCTGAAAATCATACCATTTATTCAGATTCTAACATACCAATGTGGTCTTTCCACTAGAACAATACATGGATTTTCAAACAATCAAAAGGTAATCTAAAACAGCAGAACCCATGCAGTATTGTTTAGCAAGTCACAATGCCCTTCATTAAAATAAGTTTTTCACACATCTGGTCACAGTGTTTAGACGCAAAGCCATCTGTATTTAGTTTTCTTTAGGATTAAGAGAGCAGTTTGCATGTTGACTTGGACAGCAGTTTGCATTTGTTTATTCCTGGAGAATCTACCAAATTACAGTGTCAGGGGAACACAGAGAGCAACGCTTTCTGCTTCATTTATTGACTGACGGCACCCCCACCCCAGGCCGTAGCCGTGGATTGCACCCCCAGAGCTTTATCCTAAGGGGCAGCCCTGCCAGTCCATCCCAAAGACCTCGCAAACCCAGGTCTGGCTCTGGGATGCTGTACAGATTAAGTGACTCACCTGTCCAAATGACGGTGAATTGGATGTCCTCTCCGCTTAGCAGGATTTACGAGACCAGGTTCTTGAGGGACCCACCTCCCCACCCCCCGGCCCAGAGTGCCTCCGATCCCTCTAAGAAGCAGACCGTCAGCTCTCTGCTGTGCGTTTTATGAGAAAATCCACTTTCATATTAAAGTACCTTGGCAGTGTAATTGAACTACAGGATCATTCTGGAAAGGACCTTTGAGAAACAATCTTGAGTCTGGTCCAGGTAATTTGCTGGAAGTCCATACAAGTCAGGGGCTTGAGGCCCAGGACACAGAAATGGCTACTGCTGCCCTCTGGGCCACTGAGGGATGGTGCAGCCCTCAGCAGTGAGTCCCCCCATGGAAGCCGCAGAAAGCCCAGGGTGATGACAGGGGGCGCAGGGGGTGTGGTGAGATTTTTTTCTTCCTCTCATCTGGATGCACAGCATCCTTCCTGTGAACTCCCTGGGAGCTCTAACTGTCCCTTGTCATCCCTCACTTGTGCTAGTTTGCTAACTGGGTGATACGAACAAGTTGCTCATATTCTTTAATAAGATAGGGGTAAAAGTATCAACCTATAGGTTACTGCAGGGAACAAACGGTTAATAAGTTTTACAGGGTATCTAGCTAAGTCAGTACCTGGCATGAAGCAGGATATAATGAGTGTTATTTTCCTTCCTTTCTTGATACATGCGTAGCACTGTGGCCAGGAGCATGGACCCTGCAGCTAGACAGCCTAGGTCACAATAGCGGTGTGATGTTGGGCATGCTTCTTAACTTCTCTTCACCTCAGCTTTCTCCTCTGTAGAGCAGGGTTAAGAATCATATACCTATTCCAACAGGATGCTGTACAGATTGAGTAAATCAGTACATGCAACATGCTTAGAATGACGTTAAGCATATAATGTATAATAAACATTACAAAGCTTAGCCCTTATTGTCCTCTTTATGTGAGTGTGATTCATTTACGTAGTTTCATGGAGCCAATAGAACATCACTACTCTCTGTGAGTTGAATGAATGCATGGAGTAATTGTTCTCTTACACATTGGAGGTACTTCATTATGCATTTTGCAAAACCATCATTCTAACAGGAGGTGATTATTGGGTCTTCCACATGCCATGCACTGTGCTAGGCTGCAGGACTACCATTCCTCAGAAAGCAGAAAAGCTTCTGCTCCATGACCTGCAGCCGGATCCAGAGGTCGTAGCTATCCTCTCGTCCTGGTGTCTCACTTCACAAACAAGGACAGTGAGGCCCAGAGAGGACAGGGAATTTCTGGGAGGTGGCTGCTTGTGGACACATTGCCTTTTTTATGGTCCACGTGTCAAGACCCCATTTCACCAGTTGACTATCTTGTTTCAGTCTTGTTCGTCTTGGTGTGGGAGGCAATAAGACCTAGTGGAAAGAGCTTGGCTCTCACGTTAGACAAAACCCAGCTCTCCCGTGTGCCCCTTGTGTCACTGGGTGGTGTACTTCAACCGTCTTGGCTGTAGTTCTTCCACACGAGAGAAGATTAGCTTATGCCTCCTGTGCAAGAGTGTCTCCTCTTCATATTGCAGAGATTGCAGGATGAGAACTGGAAGACACATATGTCCCACATGGAATCTTTATTTTTTGTTTGCAATTGAATTCGTTGCAGACATTTAACGACAGGGAGATTTTATATAAAACCTAGATTTCTGGCTTCTTTTGACAAATCAGAAATTCTGGCAGTAGCATTTAGTGAACAGCTGCCCCTTGGATGAGACATGAGCCTTCCAAAATGGCACGGGCTCCACCTTTCTCCATTTATTTCTTACCCCTGACCTACTTCGCCCCATTGACTCACGTGCCTGGCACCCATCAGCGTGTTTCCCATGCCTGCTGTGCGAGAGGGGACTTCGTAGAGAATACTATTGGAAACAGTCAAGATGGTTCCCTTATTCTTTAATTTTCACTAGACTGTTTTCTTATTTTGTGGAAACTCAAAGGGTGTTTTCTCCAGACAGATGTCTGTTTCTTTCTAGCCTCATGATAGATTTAGGAGGCACAGGATGGTAAAGATGAAAACGGAGGAATATAGGTATAGCAACATAGAGTCTGCCTCCTGCAGCTGCTCTGATGGCCTCTAGTCCAGGCTGACTCAGAAAGAAGAGAGGAGGGAGGGTTGAATAAAGGTACCCACCTGAGAAACCAGGAGCTGTTAGGAAGCAGAGGGCTGGCTGCAACCTTGTGAAGAATGGCATCTGAGCAGACCACTTTATTTCCTTCTTTCCTGGGGCCAACAGAAGTCTAACTTGTAACTCAGCTCTGAGAGCCCCTTCATGTTAAATCAGTAACTGAGAGACCTGCAGAGCTGAAAGTGGGAGTGGCTTTCTAGACGTCTGGATTAGAAAGCTCTGTGGTGCAACTGAAGGAGCCCCGGACCCAGGCCTGGGAATCTGGAGTCCTCCTTCTGGCTCTCGATCCTTCATTGATTGGCTGTCATTGGTTGTCACTCCTTTGGAGGTCATGTAGCCCACGTTAGGGTGTTTTCACTAACCTCCTTCAGAAGGGGTTGTTATGAGCATCCAGTGACATAACTGATATATCTCTCAGTTAAATCAGATATATGCATATATCATTGTTGCACAATGTACCCTGGGTAGTATAAAAGAGAATTCAGATGTGTCACTCATATTAGACATGTAATCTTCCAAAAAGATGCACCCTGGGTCCAGGGCCCTGAAGTGAGGGAGAATGCACTGGGATTCATCACTGCCGCAAATGCAGAGAAGCCAGGTGTATGTGCTGGGGGATAATGGGGCAGAATCTTATTACCCAGTATTTCCAGGCAGTAAAATAGGGCATGGGGGGGGCTAGTAAGTATTCAGTGAGGAGTTGGAAGTTGGCTTCCATCCTCCTGGGGACATTCCTTGGAAGAAGCTTGGCTCACCAAAGATGCCCATCAGGGAGATGCCCACCAAATGGGAGAAAAAGCAGTAATTTCAAAATCTGACCAGATAAAAGATATGGTGTTAATAGCCCAGAAATAACTGAAAAGAAATTCACTGGTTGAGTCCATTTAGGACACGTGAAGGATGAAGGGACTTGAAACCATTGACACGAGGAACACATAAACAATGACGTGTAGCCTGAAAAAGGTAATAAGAGGGAATGCCAGCACAAGGCTGTCTTTAATCATGACTCATGTCATATGGACGGGGCATTTGGCTAACCACAAATGGAGATTTAAGATCAACAGCAGAAGTTACAGGGCTATTTTTTTTTTCTCATTTACTTATTTTTCACTTATCTAAACTAGTAATTAAGAATTTAAGCCCAGAGCTACACGCTTAGATTAAATCCCAACTTTGACATTAACCAGCTGTGTGACCTTAGGCAATTTACTTAGCCTCTCAGAGTCTCATGGTTTTAGTCAGTGAAAATAGGGATGAAAAGAATACTTTTCACAAAGGGCAGTTTTGAGGATTAAATGAGTCAGTGCAGGGAAGGTGATTAGTATAGGGTCTGGCATATCCTAAGCACTCGATAACTGTTAGCTGTTGTCATTATTCAATAACTTACTCTGTGCTAGATTCTGTAGTAGGTATTGTGGTTACAAAGGTAAATAGGGCACAGTCCCTCCTCAAGGACTTTCCAGTTGGGAAGTGGAACATTATTTGCAAAACTAGTCCTGAGAGAGAAGTCCGTATTACAGGGACCAAATCCCCATCAGCAGGTGTGCTTACACAATGACTGATCAACTACCTGGGAGGATGGGACCGAAAAGATTCAGGCTTCGTAAGGGTCCTTGGCTTGGATGGTTTTTCAGGTTCCCACTAACCCCAAGAGTCTCTGATTCTAAATTTCTTCCTGTAGACAATGTTGAATATCTATGTCCTGATCCAGTCAGATGATGAAGGGTGGACAAGACAGCTACAGCCCTTGATGAAAAGCCCAATGTCAAAGCCTGACAGGGGGCAGGACCCACACGCCTGACAAGCAGGAGTCACCAGGTCTTGTTCTGCTCTTTGGTCCCATGCCTCAAGGCAGTGACCTCCCTCCTCAAGCAGAGGCCTGCCATGAGCCCTCTTACCCTGGGGAGTACATGAGAGTTCTTCAAAAGCCTTTTAATAGTCTTGACCTGTCTGCAATATTTTATACCTGCCACTCACTGAGGTTCACTTACCCTGAAATTACGGGGAGGGTGACTTTGTGCCCAGAACAATATTTGATGAATGTGCTCCCTGAACCCCTCACCTAGGAAAAACTCACTTAGAAAAGAGAGTCTGAATTTAGCAATGTGTGTTCAGTTATGGGTTGTAGCCTGGCCTGCAGTTTTGCCCCTTGTCTGTGACCCGTTCTTGGGAGTTGTGACCAACAGCACAAAATTAATTTTAGGCCCTCAAGAAAACTGTGCAAAAAAGCTACTTTTACGTCATCAACCTGGAAATGCCCTCAACGTGGAACTAATGATATCCTCAAATCAGGCAGGAAGGCACACCCTCTTTCCTCCTGTTAGATGTCCAAATATTTGGAAATAGTTGAATCAGAAGGAAAAATACTTCAAGCATTTTTTATTTAATTTGCAGTTTTTAATACATTTAATGAACATTTAATTTTTAATGAACATAATTGATTTAATTTTGTATTTTATAGGTACAGAAGATGGCAACTCAGCGTTGGTATGCATAGATGCACAACTCCCATTAACAAATCCCGTAACTTATACAGACTGAATCAAAGAATTTAGCATGTGTGTCAGTTCTATCCTTCCATGTTCATCATGCTTTGTGAATGTTGGTTTTTGACTCCTGAACAAGAAGAGAGGTGTCTTAAAGGTAGGAACCATATTTTTTGTCATCCTTTGACCCTCATGCCAGTCTTATCATAATAATAGCTGAGAATTATTGATCACTTTTTATGCCAGGCATTGAACTAGGAAGTTTCACATATATTCACTATTTAATTGAATCCTTACCACAAGTGATAGAACAGTTATCATTATATCCATGTTATGATGGAAGAACTCAAGCTCATACGTACTAAGTACCAGTGTAAGACCACTAGTAAATTGTGCAGCTGGGACCCAAACCCAGATCTGCAGGATTCAAAAGTGTACCCACCGATTCTGTTATGTTGTATCCAGCAATTGCTGGACACAAAATAAGTTTTCTGTAAGTAATTAAATGATGATTCTCTAGGTAGTTTCATTGCAAGAAAGTCAACTATGGGCTGCTCCACTGATTATCTGATTATTGAGCAGGTTGCAATGGGCAAGAGGAATTTCTGTGATTTTATTTTGTGAAGTCTGGGACTTAGGTAGAATTTTTTGTTTCTTTTTTGGTTATCATTATGTACAAAAAAATCCTCATTTAGGAAAGGTTATATATAACTTAACTGAAGTTAAGAAAAAATGTTTACTCAAATAAAAACTATCCGTGCAGTGCTGGTTTAGAAACAGTGAAATTCAAACGCCATGTGTTGTATGTTCTAGTGTGGGATGGGGTGGTAATGGTAGGAAGATGTATTTATAGGAAGGCCTCCCTAATTTAATATAGATTCTCTTATCTGTTCTCCTTCCCCTCTTCTTTTCTCTCCCTTTTTCAAAAAACAAACTGAAATGTGACCCCAGATTGTTCTATTCTGCCTTAAACTTTAGGGGCAAATTCTAAGCATACTTTGAATATATGTTAGTTGGGACCTATGAAATAGGGCCAAGTTCATGACACTCTGATTCTCTAAGCACATCGCCTTATCTCCCCCTCATACTGACTGAACAAAAAAGAAACTTGCTCTTTTTTTAGCTTTATATTTTGGGTTCATTTAGCTGACCAGATTTGAAATCTTGCAAGCAATCCCTCTTAAATTATTTTTGAAGCCCTTTTTAAAGAGATCTCACACTTAAAAAATAATTTTGGTGGAGGATGCAGGAAAATTCTAAAGCATTGTTCTTGGCTTTTACGTTTTCAGAGTTTGGGATGTTGGCATCTGAAACCCTGTCAGGGATCATGGGGAGCCCCTACATTACAGCGCCTTTAAGGGCAGTAGCCACATCTAGCACAATGGTGCAAATCCCTAGAGTGAGAAGCAATCTATGGACTCCCCATAAAAAAAGATAATTATGGGAGGAAACAAAAGGAAGAGATTTTTGAAAGAAGTCAAATTTTCCAAAAGCCAAAATCAAAGGAAATGGGAAAGGGTGTGGGGAGAAGGTAACAAAAGCTATGGGCATCACCTGTCCCCTGAAATGAGGACAAACTGTGGGAAAAACAGGGTGCCAGGCATACCAAGCTTGAGGCGGGGGACTTCGGAACCTCACGTGGACTTGCTGTGTTCTGAGCATGTGAAAAGGTGGTCAAGACTAAAGGTTCCAGGGTTCGAGCTACAGGAAGTTCCAGCATTTCTCCTGTCAACTGCAAGATGCCTGGGAAGAAGGTCTTCACATAACAATACAGTACGTCCTGGAGGGTTTGAAGCTGGAAGACAAGAAAAATTCATTCACTCATTCATTTATTCACTCATTTGAAATATATTTATTGACGGTCTCTTAGGTCCCAGGGTGGTCCTGTATCAGATGCTGACATCATGTCCATAAACAAGACAAAGTCAAGGTACTCACCCACGGTGCTCAACTTAGAGAGAGAGAACCAGAAATAAAAGAGTGTTTATTATGCACACTGAGGAGAAGTGAAATAGGAGATGCATGAAGTTCTGAGAACACACTTGGGAGGGACACCAGCCCAGCCATTGGAGCTGCTCCCTGGTGAGTGAGGCGGTGTGTCTGAGCTTCAGTGAAGTCCTGTGGTTCTCCATGGTTAACAAGAATATGGTATACAAGGAAGTGGTTTAAAAAGATGTGTATTTATGCATGTAAAAAGTGATCCTGAACAGAAAGCTAGTGATACGGTGGTATTTAAATATTTGAGGATTCTAGTAGTTCTTTTTTTATATCTTTATAAGTGCCAACATATTTACTCTAATGAACTATGAAGAAAGAGTTGCTCAGTCAATGCATGTCTCTAGGGAGGCCTGGGCCCATGACTGACCCTTGGGCAACTCCTGGTGTTCTGTGTGTTACTGATTGACGATGCTGTACATGCCTGGATAAAAGAGGCATGCCGTAACCAGCAGGTCAAGACCTCTCGGCCTTCTTTAGCAAGAGTCACAATGTCTCTGGTTCCACTGTTGGGGTCCTGAGTTTTCATTGCCATGGCCACTTGCACAGGAGTATGCACTTGTGTGGCCAGCCCTCCATAAAGGCTTCGGATGCTGAGACTGGAATGTGCTTCCCTGGGTAAAGACACTCTGCAGATGTCCCTATAGTTTATCTCTAGAGAAAAAAAGCCATATAGTGTGTGGGCTCAGGAGGAAAAGGACTCAGAAGCCTGTATCTGACATCTCTGGACCCCATCCAGTGTGTATCCTGTTTCTGCTGCTTGTGCTGTGAATCTCTGCTGTAACTAAAGTTTAAGTGAGCCCTTAGAGCAAACCACCAAACTTGAGTTGGTCATGGGATGCTGAGATAGTAAACCAAAAGATATACTGAACAGCCCTGGAGCCAGAGAAGCATTGTGATAGTGAAGGTAGGGTGAGGAAAGGCGAGGGCATTCGGTATGGCATTTTACTATATTATTTTCATCTAGGATAAATCATACAATTCCTTAAATCAAATTCAATCTGCTTAAAGCCTCATTGATCAAGATAAATGTAAAAGCTAATCTCTGTCATGACATGATTTCTGGAGACTGTTTTTCATCTTAGGGTCATGTAAGAGTCTTGGTGTCTACACCAATCCAGAGTTGCAGGAGGGCCCAGTTATTGATGGCCTGCTCATTGTCCTTTGAAGGTTGACAGCTCTACTGTTCTCCACCCACTCAGGGCCATGGGTACGTCTGCCCAACTAGTGTCCAACGTCTCTAAGTCACCAAGAAATCATCTCCCATCAAGAGCCCTCTCCTCAAGGCCTCTCATGGAAACCAGGAGGGGAGCCTCACTACTTACAGAATTTGCAGAACACTGCCACCTCTCAAGAAAATCCCTCCCCCCCACCAATCTAGAAAATTCTATTCCTCCAAACCCTTGGATCTCCTCTATCCCAGAAAACTTACCTCTAACTTGTACAGATGAGGCTTTCAGTCACGAAAGCTTCCTTAGAAATTGTCTTCTCAGGGGTCTGGTAACAGGTGCTTTGGTCCCCATAACATAGAAGCCACTGAAAACTATCTCAGTCAAGACAATAGGAAGGTTTGGGTACCTTCTTAGGTTGTAAAGGGGGGAAAACTTATATCTGCAGAACAACACAGAAATTAATCTTCCTGCAAATTGTCTCACTACATTAGGTATGCTCATTCTCTACTTAATAGAGGAAATAGTCTAGTAGATAAATTACTATCAGAAAACAGAAACTATTGCAAGTGTCATAATACAGGTACATACACACTGAAAGTGGAATGGGGGACAGGAGGCATTGGGGTACACAGTGGGGGTAGCACTGTGCTGGACCTCAGTGGGGAGGCTGGACTTTGACCAAGAGAGGCCACTTCCTATCATTGTCCAAACCCACCCAAGAATCCACAAGTCAAATCACAGCACCAGAAACATTACAATCAGTTAAAGCTTAAAGTGTATTTCCCCCAAAGCAAGACCCAGAAGGATATCTTAATGAAGGAGCATAGAAATGGTAACCACTGGATTTATCTTCACTGAGGACATAATGAAAGAAAGGAGACTAGTACTGGATATGAAGGCACTTTCCATCCAGTGCAAGGATTTTATCTGGGATCGGTATTATCGGTTATCTGCAAAGGCAGGGGAAATGTCATTAAGCACTCTTCGTTGCAGGGCTGTAAGACTGGCATGGGTAGGCTATGGGAGAGTGGAAAAGACATCAACCATGGGGACAGAGAAACCTGAGCCTTGCCGGTGGCTTTGGGCAAATTACCCCTTTGACCCACAGGCTCTCACATAGACAATGCTGCAAGGCACACCATAGCTAAGCTAGATGGAAAGACCCAGAATCTCTTCGTTCTGGGACCATTTCCTTAGTTCTAGGGAGTCAGGCTTCTGGACTGATGGGGCTTGGAGACACTCTGGAACTATCTAAGAGCAGCACTTCATTTTATCTGAAGCTGAGGCTCAGAGAGGTGAGCTGATGTGTCAGGCCGAGGGCTAGTGCAGGCTGAGCTGAATCTGGAACCCAGGTTTCCTGGCTCCCAAACCAGAACCTTTATGTCAACTTAATCCTTACATGGACAAACTATTTTACACCTTACCTGTTCTAGAAGAAGGGGCCCTGGTGGTAAAAGATCCGAAGACCTGATCTCTGGACCATATTTTACCACCAAGAATCTGGGTGACCCGCAATGAACTGTACAGAGCTCAGTTTGCCCATCTGTAACATGAGTGGGGTGTCTTCCTCACTGTCCTGTGTTCACGGGACATTATTCCAAATAAAGGGGAGTCTCCTGCCAATAAAAAAAAGTGCTAAACAAGTATTTTGAAGAAAGGAAAGAAGAGTTCAGAAAGTCAAAGCTCGGACACACACACGTTATTCTAATTTATCACCATTTTCAGATTGGGAGTCAGATTCGGAAGCCAGTGACGGTATTCTCGCTTCTCGGAAACACGGGTTGCATTCACAACTACCCCCAGAAACTAGGACGGCTTCCTGCTGGAAGTGATGACCTGCGGACCACTGCACGACAAGCCCCGGAGGCAGGGAATCTAAGCATCTTCCACCAGCCGCCGACAGGCCACCACTCTGGGTACTCCGCACCCCGCACCTGAGCCCCCGCACGAACAATGGATGGGGTGCAAGTGGAGATGGCAAGAACAAGCTGACCACCCAAAACAGTGGCCCTAGAGGGGTGACTGAAAGGGACAGACGTCAGTCTGGAAGGAGGGGAGAGAGAAGGAGAGGGAGAAGCCCGGAGCAATCGCCCAGACCCAGCCGTTAGTAACACAAGGGACCTGGAATAAAATGCCCCTGGGGTGAGACCGTACGAAGCATGGACGACGCTGGGGGCATGCTCCTCTGCCGTGCAGCAACTCAAGACGCCAGCCACTGCGGCCAACTCCAAGGGGAAGAGGCTTTGGCCACCTGAGTCCCTGGCAGATTCTCACAGTGGCTTTAGCCTTTGAATCATCCTGTGTCTCGGAGAATGTTACCCCTTCCCTCTCTGCCCCGGGTGTGAAACTGCTGGCATTTCTGTGCCAGCCGCGAGAGCTGTGATGAGGAGGGCGAGGAAATGTGTAGAAGGGGGCAGTTAAACCCCCGGAGAGCTCCACCTGGAGATTCCCAGGCGACATTTCTCCAGGAACTTCCTTCTCGAGGAGGTCTCTTACCATGTCAGCATCAGTTACCTGTCCAGCGGCTCACAGACCTTTCTTCTGCAAGTTCAGTTGTTAAGGCTACCAGACCCCAGACAAACCTCCCCACAAGGGAACTGTCAGGGTTCGCGTGTGCCGAGAGCAACCTCGGTCCTTGCACGGACCTGGCGCAGACACGAGCCGGCTACGTTCCAGGTTCACGTGACACTGGCAGCCCTCACTTGGTTGTGACTCACTTGGTTGTCCTCCAGCGAGGGCAGCTGGGGACACCTCCCTAGCGTGACTACAGCTTTTATCAGTGGGATGACTCAGCCCACGCCTCCGTCTCCCTGGAAAGGGAATCTGAGGCCAGGGCTGGGGGTGGGAGTGCGGATTACACCCATCGATGGCTGGGAGAGCACAGAAAGTGCCCCTCACCTGGAAAGATAAAGGATGGGGTGAGCAAATCTCAGGTCAGTGGCTCAGAAACTCAGTGAGACATGAGTTCACCCCAGAAGCTTGGGTGACAGGTCGGGCTTTGAGCCCAGAGCCCCAAGGAAGATCCTACTCAGCCACCTAAGGATGGTATCTTCATTTCAGATTTCCATTCATTCCTTCTCACTGATTTCACTCTCATCTTTATCTTGTTTTTGTCATTTCTAGAGCCTGTCAGTGACTTCACCTTGACTAGAGGAGTGACATAGCACAGGCTTAGGGTCAGTTCTGCTTAGCTTTCACGTCAAGGACAAGACTATTTCCTTTAGCAGGTTATATTCTGTCTCTCCAAATTATCAAGCTATACCTGCCTAGGCCTGTTCATTGAGATTTCTGTCACTTATGAGTACAGGTCTCATCTCTCCAATGTGCTCCTCCAAAGCACTAGCTTATTCCTCTCAGGGTTCTGGTCCCCCGGGGCATCCAGCGCAGTGACAATATGCACACGGCGGACACTTGCTCAACACTTACTGCTTGGTTGTTCTCAATCTCAAATCCCCAAGGGAAAAGAGTTTCTCAATTGCCAAATCCAAGACCAAAATTCATTTAGAAAGAGGCTTTGATAGCAAAACTAAAGCCTTCATTTTGCATACCATCTCTTATTCGATTTCGAAAACAACATCTGTAGTTTAATTGGTCAATTTCCATCTGCTGGCCTCTTTGTTAACTCTGAGATGTTCTCTGTTCATGACTATTAGAATTGTTCCTAGAGATCTGCAATAAAAGCAATTGTTACTTGTGCAGCATTTGATCCCTTTCAAAGCGATTTCACCGATATTTTTACATAGCGCTTCCCCTTCTGTGGCTGGTGCAAATGCATCACTAAGCTCTTCAACTGTGAGGAACAGAACTGGCTTGGGGCCAGACATGGCTCTGAAATCCACGGTGGGTTTATGGAGCCTGTTGGCCTTTTCAGCCTCTCCCAGATCCCACCCTAATTTCTCTCACAGGCGTTTCTCCTAATAAATGTTCTTGCTTATGTTATCATGTCCACAACTGCTTCTCAGAGGACCCACTCTCTCCAGCCTGGCTTGGGTGGGTGGCCCCCTTCTCTGGGTGTTCAGGGCACGGTGGATCTCTGTCCATCAGAGGACTGGCCACACTGCATTGTGCTGTCTCTCTGCCTGCCTCCTTCTTTATTAAACTTGAATCACTAACCATAATGTGAAGAGATGAATGAATCATTCCACCTGGAATTGGAGAGTGAGCCATGCGAAAGTCAGAGGACTTCACAGTCGAGGTACATTCAGGTAAAGGGAACAGTGGCAGCATTCAATGCAGAGGGAACAGCCTGAGAAAACGGATGGCCTCTCGGAGCCTGACGCATACTGGTATGGCTGGAATGTAAGGGTAAAGATGTCGCAGCTGGATTGCAAATGCTATGCTCAACAGTTTTGACTTTATGCTGTACCTAATGGTTCTCAAGCAGTTTTTAACTTGTGCCTTCGCACTATTTATAAACACAGTGTCATCAAATACATCTTTACTGTTACGTAATGATTCTTAGGGTGGATGGGGTGTCCTCTAAGAATCACTCTGACCTGCCTCGGTCAATACCGTACTGGTAGCCATAAAGGCTGAATAAATTTTAATCTAAAGTAATTTAGACTTGAATTAAACTAAACATTCAATTCCTCTGTCATACTTGACACACTTGAAGGGCTTAATAGCCACATGGGGCTAGTGGCTGCCCCATACAGAATAGCCCAGAAGGCAGTTCAAGCAGGTAGGGACGAGGAAGATAAGGAAAGCTGAGGCCAGAAAGGAAGGAGTGAGACTTGAAACCTGAATTTTGTCATTCTTAACCAGGAGTTGTTTCCACTGGATTTGACTCTTTTCCCAACTTCCTGCCACTGGTTAGCAAGAGGTCTCATTCATAGTCAGATCGTAGCCCATTGGTACTGGTAGTAAAGTAAAAGGCAAAGAGTTAGGACCTAAGTTGACACAGATGTGAACCCAGCTGCCGAGCTTGGTGAAGTCAGTCATCCTCTCTGGGTCTTATTTTCCCTGTTGATACATGGAGATGACACATTGATTTTCATCTACCTCATACAGTGTTAAGAAAATCTCAACTTTCTAAAATCGGGTTAATGGTATGTTTTGTTTTGTTTTGTTTTGTCTTTGCATAGAGAACATTTTTCTTTATTTCTTTTCTGTAATTATAAAATATATGACTGCTACAAGTAATTTTTTTTAAAAAGGTATTGCAAAGAAGATGTAGTGACAAAAGCATTTAGAAAATAAAAGTCATTTACCGGCAAAGAAGTTTCACAAGTGAGTTTAAATTTTAGAACAGCAGTCAGGAGCTCAACTTTGATTGTGTATTAGAATTTCTTGGGACATTAAAAAAATCCTGATATCCTGCCTATACCCCAGACCATTAAATTAGGTTAGGATTAAATTATTAAATGAGGATCTTGGGGAGGTAGGGCCCACACATGAATATTTTTTAAAACTCCCCATGACTCCAATGTGCAAACATAATTGAGAACTATGGTTTTAGCAAGATAGCCCACAAAATAAAATTTTTAAAAAACCCACAGGTTATGTAAAGAAAAGATACAGATAAGGTTGTCCATTCATGTTGGGTGGGAAAAGAGTAGTTCCCACAGATGACTAGCATATGTATAAAGTTACATACAGATATCAGCCACTGTGAAGGTCAGAATAAAGCTGTTTTGTAAGGAATTAGGAACTTAACAGCAATTGGCTTAAGATCTCACTTATTTGGGGGACTAGTTGGCCACAGGGTGACCCTGACAGTGATTGTTGTTTCCCCCTGGCTGTCCAGGGGCCTATACACACTCATTAAGCAAGACCAGAGGTCAGTTTTGCTTTTGCATAAAGAAATATGTAGAGTAAGCATTTAATGTATTAAAAAAGTATTGCAAAGAAGATGTAGAGACAAAAGCATTTAGAAAATAAGTCATTTACTGGCAAAAAAGTTTCACCTCCCTCAACCTCAAACCCACATTTGTCTAAATGCTTAAACAAATCACACACACACACACACACACACACACACACACACAACCACACAACCTTGAGACTTTTGCTAAGCACTTTGTTGTGGAAATCCTTCCATAACAACACATCAGATTTATCTAATTTTCAATAGATGCATAGTAGTTCATAGTTCCAGTGTACAATGAACTATTTGGTTATCCCCCAAGGCTTTCTTTCCATCACCTCTTTCTATTTCAAATGATACTGCAGTAAACCTACTTACATGTTTATCTTTAGCTTTTGCACAAACATAACTAAAGTACAGATTCCTAGAATCTGCTAGTTTAAAAAGTGGATACTGGCAAGCCATCCTCCAAAAAGGCTTCAGCAATTTACATTTTCCCCTAATAATGTAAAGATGTTCCTATTTTCCCACATCCTCTTCCATCCTGGTCTTTTAAATTTTTTAACTGATTTGCTTAATGGATAGTTAAAAGTGCTTAGCAAATGATTAAATGTGTGCAAATGCAAGGTGTTATGACCAGTAACCTTTTCTGAAAGTCTCTGCATCAAAAATAGCTGTCCAAGACCCTGGGGAGATGTACCATCCAGAGGGTTCTACTTTATGTCCTGTCATTTTCTGGAAATAATGTTTTGGGGCTTTAATCCTCATTTCATAGGCTAAAATGTCAGTCTTCCAGGATGACAAGGTTGTGATTAACGAGTGAGAGGGACCCTCTGGCAAAAGCTGCTATCATTACCCTCAGAGTTTTTCTGAGGAAATAATTGAATACTGCAGCAGGCAGGGCCTGGTGCCACCCCACCTTTCATCAGACCACCCTGGCAGGGAACGATTTAGGAGGGCCTCTCCTCTGCTCTGTCTTCAGAGTCTTTATTCCACCTCCTTTCGAAACTTTTCCTTTTCACCATTCATTTGGGATGCTGAGAAATGGAGGCCTCGGAATTTACTAACTCACTCTTTTTAAGAAACACAAACCTAGCTCAGTGGACTGAAGGAGTGTCTCCTTTAATTTTATCTCAAAAAGAAAGGGAGTATGACCCTTTTCTCTACTATGGGATCCATTTATCCCAACACAACCTCTGGTGAATTCTGAATCCTCCTTCAAGAACCTAAGGATCATCTTTGAAGACTATCCTTTGGTAGAGCCTTACCTGACTATTACTGAGTTTATAATCCTTGCCTTTGTCTTCCACACACTTCCTTTCAGCTTCCAAGCAATTATGTAGAGCCCAATAATTTACTTGTTTGCATCATTCCCCACCTCCGTCTCCCAATAATAAACTCCTCAGGCTGGACCTGGGTCTGAGTTATCTTTGTATCTCTGTTAGTAGTACCTGATTTTTCCTCACTTTGAATCTCTGCCTGGATTGGACATAACAAAACAAATAGCACTCACGGAATATATGATGTAAATGTTAGGCAGAAAAATAGATATGAGCAGGGTAGAGAGAGAATAAGGCCAGTAAAGCCTACTAAAAGGTCCTAAAACAGTTAGCCAGATAAAACTAGAAAGCCAGAAAAGACTCACAGAACTAATGAGTTAATCAGCTGAAGCTCCAAAGGCCAGGATTAACTTGAAATATGCAGATATTCCCCAGATAAAGAAAAGTATCCCAGCACAGCCCATGTCTTCATCGTATCAATTAGATCATGCCATTGTAAGACTTATTTTAGCCTGCCACAAAGCCCAGCTTATTCTTTAACTTAACCTATACACTATTTCTTTCCGCCTCCTCCAGCCTCTAATCAAGTAATTTGCAACCTGGGCAGGAGACAAGCATCATGATAAATTTCCCAAACAAGCCCAGAGACAAACAGCATAGTAAAAATAGGAAAGATTCCATCTTAAAGCTAAGATTGCATTTTAAAACCCAGGAAGTAAGAAGTAATACTCTTAACACACTCTTTAGCAAACACACAATAACTCAGCCCACCTTAGGGGCAGGGCAGGCGGTCTTGATTGATTATGTTCCCAAGGGAAAAGCTGCTATCCCGGGGGAGGAAACAGATCAGCAAATTTCTTGTGTTAATTTTGCAGATTAATAACTGATCATTATTAACTAATCACCTGGAGGACTGATAATAGAAGAGAATTTTTGTTATTTAGTTAAATTTGTGTCACATTTTCAGATTAATAATTAGTTAATTAATTAATTGCCTGGAGCTCTGATGATCCTCATCAAAGATAAACATCTTGACACCACTTGACAAGTCCACACCCCAGCCCTTTGTCAAATTCTTGAAAAGTCCTTATAAGGGGGAACCCCCAACTTTTCAGCATACCTCCTATCTGAGGACACTGCACTTTCTCTCTCTTTAAATAAAACAAATCTTTCAGTGTGCTTCCTCTCTGAGGATGCCCAAACTTTCTCTCTAAGTGTGTAAACTTAAAACTTTTTCTGAGCCTTTCAGGGAGCACCTCCTCTCTGAGAACACCCACACATTCTAAGTGCATAACTCTAAATATAGCTTTTACTCTGCTTCACTATTGTCTCTGCCCTTCAATTCTTTGTTGTGGCAGGGACAGGAATTGAGGAAAATAAACAACTGCCCCCCCAACATAAATACTGGTGCTCCCCAAATATTCCACAAGCTCCTCCCAATATTTTCCAACGTGTCCTGCATTTATGATGGGGTTCCATGACTAATTCTGGTTCATGAGAGTGAATGTGAGTGGAGTAATGAATGGCATTTTCTGTCTCAGGCAGTAAAAAGGGAATGTGAGCTCCATGCACACTCTCTGTCCTGCCAGTATGGCTAGAAGCAAAGAGCTCTGAGACGGCAAAGTTGCAAGATGGAAGCAACTCAAATTCTCACCACTGTTGAAAGGTGGCCACCAAAAAAGCAGATTGACCTGTATCAGACTGTGATGAAAGTGACAAAGAAATCTTCGGGATTTGGAGGTGTGTTCCCGCAGCAAAACTTGGCTTATCCTGACTAACATGACATGTGAGTTACACAAGTTGAAATTTGTGGGTAGGGAGACCCTCTTGGAATATGATACATCATTTGATAGTAAAGCCTTTTCATCACCTAAAATAAGTCAGGATTTGTGCCATGAATTTGATGACTTCAAATCCAAATCATTTTCTAAGAGAACATAACCATCCCCATTACAGTGATGGAGAAACCAAGGTATAGACAAATGAGGGGATTGGCTTCTGGATTATGAGTGAGATTAGCATGAGAACGCAGACCTGAATTTTACCTAAAGTATTTCTAATCACTCTTCCTGGATGGAATTTCCCCTCTCCAAACATCTGTGTCCACTGTGGTTAGCTCTAGGAATAAGACTGACCTACTTAGAAATGGGACAGCCCTTCTCTCTAAAGCTAACTCTACTGAAGAATACCTGTTTTGAAACAACACCATGGTAAAAAGGTTAACACTGAATTTGAATTTTATTTCCAGGCAGACATCCTGAGTCCCGGGGGAAAGATTGCAGCTGCCCTGTGGCCCAGATAATGAAATATGAGGGTGAGCAAAGACATCTTAGAACATTCTGTTCTCTTCCCCTGAGACCAATTAAAATCTGTAGGCATCTTTCTTGTTGACCAGGCTAACTTGCTAATTGAAACAGAATTGTGATATTTTCATCAGTGTTCCCTTATCCTTCTCTGCCTTGCCAAACAGAGAGGAAGTTTAATGAGCATAGGGTTTCAGGCATATGAGGCCGAGGGAATAGATCTACACCCATCTTAAACTACTATACCACCATCACATATTGAACAAGATCCCAAAAAGAATGACACAAGATTGGGAATACGGTAATATCCCCCAAACTCAATCCCAGTTTCTCCAGATAAGTAGAAGCTAAACATCAAGACACCAACTTCAGGATTCCTAATGAATAATTCATCTGTTATTTAGCAGCTGCTGTTCCAATACACCAGCTCCTGACTTCTGCCTTCCTAATTAACCATCCCTCCGCCTGATTGGAAAAGTCTCCAGTAACAAAGGGACCAAATGCCTCCTGAGATCCGGAGAGATCCCTTTCCTTCTATTGAGCTAGAAGATATTTCTTCTGGACATGCAAATGGCCTAGTTAACCTTGGAGACTGTCCCAAACAACATCCAAGCCTCTGGGAATGAAATACACATTTTAGATTGTGTGAGAATCTTCTGCTTCAGCGTGAAGCCCACTATGTTAACAACCTCTGTGGGGTTATTTCTTTATTATCTCAGTGGCCTCAGAAGTTAGGCATCTGGGGCAGCATTCATTTCAGCTACGAGGACACTTTGGTTCACAAAGTATCAAGACAAAACAGAACAAAACAAAACAAAATAAAACGTCCCCTGGAACAAAAATTTCACTTCAAGACCTGTTTCTGAGTTTTCTGAATGGAAGTCCAAAGCTGGGGCATGGCTGGGAAAAGCTGTTCTAGCCTTGAAATCCCCCTTTACCACAATGGCATCAGTGACCATTATCACCATAAGGGCCTTGGAGGAAGGGCAGGGCTGCGGAAGTCCAAAGGTCTCAGGGAAAGCAGCGCAGGGACATCTAGAGATGAACTTCCCCACTGAGACGCACAGGACCAGTCGTGACAACCCAACTCAGCCTCAAAGTTTAAGAATGTGAAATTTTAGGTCTGGAATCTGTTCCTATTTCATGGTGACTCGAGGTAATAAACTAGCTTTTCTGGGTCTCAGCTTAGGAAAAGAATAAAGACAAGAAGGACGTGAAAGAGTGTCAGAGAATTTCTCCTTATGGACAGCATATAGATTTTGGACCTATGTCCTCTCTCCATACAGGCTAATTTGGCCTTCATCCCAAACATCATGCCCTAAACATCCTTTAAGTCCTTCTGTGGAAGCACAACCCTTTTGTCAATGAAGAACTGCATGTTTCCCCCTTAAATCTGGGAATAAGTCAGAAATGTCTATTCTCATCACGTTCAACTTTGTACTAGAGGTCCTAGCCATTATAATACGGTGAGGAAAATAAAATCACACAGTTGGAAATAAAGAAGATTTGCTTGTTTTGCTAATGATATAGTCATGTACATAGATAATTACAAAGAATCCAAAATACATGATCATTGATTTTCATCAAAGGTGTAAGAAAATTTTTATAATTAATGATGCTGGAACAACTGAATATCCACATGTGAAAATAATGAACCTTGATTTTTATCTCAATAATATATAAAAATTAACTCAAAATGAAGAAGACTTAAATATAAAGTTGAAGCTATACATTTTCCAGAAAAAGAAAAACAGAGAAAATCTTTGTGGACTTGGATTAGTCAAATATTTCTTAAATAAGATATATAAAGCATACATTATAAAACATTGATAAATTGAACTTTATTAAAATCAAACACTTCTACTTTTCAAAAATACCATTAATAAAATGGAAAGGTAAGCCACAGAGAAAAAATATTTGTAAAACATGCATCTAATTAAAATATGGTAACTAGAATATATAATGAACACATATAATTTCAATAATAAAATAACAAACAACCCAGTTAAAAAATTGGCAAAGGATTTGTTCAGATACTTCACCAAAGGAGATATACAAATGGCAAAGCACATGAAAGATTCACATCACCATTATTTATTACGGAAATGTAAATTAAATCCACAAGACCTACCACTTTATTCCCAGTAGAAAGGGTACAATTAAGTATTTGTGAGGATGTGGAAAAACTGGAATTCTCTCTGCTGGTAGGAGTGTAAAAATGGTACAGCCACTTTGGAAAATAATTTGTTTCTTATAAACTTAAATATCCATATACCATATGACCCACAATTCTATTCCTAGGTATTTATCTAAAAGTAATGAAAACATATGTTCACAAAGAGATGCTTATGTGAATGGACACCGTAGCTTTACTTAAGATACCTAGAATTCTGAGGAACCCAAATATCCACCAACTGCTGAATGTTTATACAAACTGGTATATCCATACAATGGAATACTTCATAACATTAGAATGCTACAAACTACTGATGGAGACAGCAACATGGATAAATCTTTAAAGAATTATGCCGACTGAAAGAAAGCAGACCCAACAGATCACATATTATGTCATTTCATTTATATGTAATTCTTAAAAGAGCAAAACTAGTGATAAGAAGGAGGCATTTTAGTGATTTCCAGGAATATGGGAAATTGTATTGATGGCAAAGGGGCACAACAGATCTCTTGAGGATGACAGAGATGCTTCTAAGATGATGGAAATGGAGTCTCACAGTGCTTACATAATTGTTTAATCCTCCTGAACTGTACACCAAAAATTGGTGGATTATATGTAGATCCTCCCTCAAAGCTGATTATATATATGTGTGTATATTTACATATATACAAATATATATTTAATAAAAATAAATAAAATTATATAAAAATACTACATATTATTTAAAATGGCCATGCTCAGTGTGGGAAAGATTCTAGCACATGCACAACTTGGACCTCTGCATCACTGACAGGAGATAAAAACTTCTGGCAAGACACTTGGATTTCAGTTTTTCTTCCTGTTTTTCTTCCTGCTGCCTTTCTGTGATGGTAAAAGGGTGAAAGGACATAGTCCAAGGAACACCAGACTCTTGCAAAACAGGTCTAGTACAAAAGCAAGCTGTCATTATCATTGCACATATCTACAGATGGACCTAAACGCTGTAGCCATGGGCAAGGGCTCTGGAAGTACAAGTGCCAATGCAAGCAGTTTATCAAGCTATTTTTTGGTTGAGAAATCAAGCAGCCAATCATCAGGACTCTTGGCTGATGACAGAATCATTTTGGCTAAAGCACCATAGTGTTTCTGCTGAAGCAAAAGCCCATGGGCATACTAATAAATATGATGCAACAAGAGTTGTATTGCACAGTAGAAGGGCAAGGAAAGGAGCACTTTATTCTGCCATGGGTCTCTTTATTTTGCATTTATTGTGTCAAATAATTATTGAAAGCATATATGTGCCTAAAGCTATAAAAAGTACTGTGGAAGACACAGGAGAATGGGCAGGAGCAGACACTTGCTGGTCTGTATAACATATTATGCCTTCAAAGAGTTACATTTATACCCTTAAATCTTATTAATTGGTAACTTCAAATGCATATATCAGAAAGCAAGAATGAATGAAAATAAATGAGTTAAGCATCTAACTAAAGAAGTTAAAAAGAAAAAACAAAATACCATAAAGGGAAACGGAAGGGAAGAGTTAGTAAAGATAAAAGCAGAAACGAATGAGTTAGAAAAAAAAAACAGGAAACCGGTTGGACCAACAAAGAGATTCAAAAACTGGATCTTAGAAAATATAAACAAAAAACAAAAGCAAAAACAAAATCTGGATTAACTGCTAGATTGCCTAATCAAGAAAAAAATTGGAACACTCCTAAAAGCAATATAAAACTAGTATGTGGGAAATAATTACAGGAAATGAAGAAAATAAAAGAAGAGACATTTTTGCTCAGTTGTATGTAATATAATTTTAAAATAAATTTGAAACCTTCTATAAGCACTGTAAGAATTGCACATAATAGTAATAACAAAAACCAACAGTATGCAAAAAAGATAACCACATGTCAGTGATACTTATTAACTTTGTACAAAAATCTTAAATAAAAATTAGCAACAATAAAAAAAATTAGTGACACATTAAAGGATCATACATCATGAACAAGCGGGATTTATTCCAAGAAGTTAAACTACTCCAGGATAGTTTAATGTTAGGAAATACATTAAGAAAATGTATCATAATAATAGATTTAAAGAGAAAAGACAAATGATCTCAGATGTTGAATTGATATTGAAAAGATATTTGGCACTACTCAGATTATTGAATTGATAAAAAGCACCCAAGATAAAAGTGGAAAAAGACATATACTATACATGTATGCATGTTCAGAAAATAAATGCATATGTATGAACTGGGATTTACACCATTAGCTCCCCAGTTTCTCAGGCATTCAGATGTGGATGTATTTCACACTGGCTTTCCTGGGTCTGCCCCCACCTTGCAAAAAGCAGAGTGTGAGCCTCAGCGTCCATGACTGCCAACTCCTCACAATAGATGAGCCAACTCCTTAAAACAAATGTCCTTTTAGAAATAGAACTATCCTATGGAGAATCCTAACTAATGCACATTTGTAAAATAAGCCTAATAACTAGTACCATACTTAATGGGAAAACATTGCAGGTATTCCCGCTAGTGACAGGAATAAGAGGGATACCATTTCACCATTTTACCACTATTGTTTACCATTGTAATACATTACTACTCAGTGGAAATAGGCAAGAGAAGTATAAAAAATGGAAAGATAAAAGTGAAGTTGTCAGTATTTGCAGCTACGATTGTATATCTAGTGTTAAAAAAGAGACAATGGGCCTAAAATGGTGTCACTTGGGCTAAACCCACTGCAGCAATCTGAAATTTAATATCTAACCTAATTGCAATTTCAGCCTCCCCCAGCAATGTTACCTCTAACTGGTCAACTTGGAATTACCTGGTCAGCACTAGTAAAGTAATTCCTGATAAAATCCCTTCCATTCCCCACACATAAATTATCTAAGCCTGAAATGACCTAATAAACTTCTTGCTAATAAACTTCCTTTTTCCTCCCATCTCTGCCTTCAAACACTCTCCCTTTTCTGTAGCTCTTTAGAGCTCCTTTCTATTTACTAGGTGGGATACTGCCCAATTCATGAATTATTTAATAAAGACAATTTAATCTAAATTTACTCAGTTGAATTTTTGGTTTTTAGCACTAGAAATTCCAAGAGAATCAATAGAAAAAACACAATATACATGAGAGAACTCAGTGACCTTATTGAGGACAAAATTAATATGTTAGAACCAAAGACTTTCATATATGCAAACACCAATAAATTAGAGAAGATAATGAAAGATCCCGTTTATACTAGCAAAAGAAGTGACAAAGTTTCTAGAAATAAATTATGATAAGGAATATCCAAGGGTCGTATATAAAAAGCACTTTAAAATGTTCTTTAATGATAGAAATAAAGGCTGAAACAGTGTTTTTTAAAAAACTCATCAAAAATATATCAATTTTCTATGTCAAATTAAAATTGTAATGTAATTGTCTCTGTGTTGGTGTATCTGTTGAGAAGCAGCCACTCATACACTTATACATTGCTGGCAAGAGCTTAAATTAGTATAATCTTACAGAAGGTGATTTGATTAATGGTATCTATCAAACTCAGAAGTAAACATACTCTTTGAATAATGACGTCTATTCAATTTGTCTTACAGATATACTCATGCAAAATGACATATGTGCAAAGTCATTTATTCCATCACTGTAACAGCAAAAAATTGGAATAGGCTACCTGTCTTCAGGGGGATCCATTCATGCAATGCAGTATAATGCAGTTGCAAAATTCAACAAAAAGAAAAGGAAAGGAAAGTATAAGAAGGTTCTATGTACACAGATATGCAATAGCTTCAAGATTAGTATTAAGAAGGAAAATAACAACACAATGTGTAGAATAAGTTACTGTTCATTAAAAGTTTCTGGATCAGAGGAAAAAATACTCATATTTCCCTGTATATGCAAAGAAAATCCCTAAGCAGATACACAAAAATGAATTAATAACAGTTGCTGCTGCTTTGAGGACAGAAGTTGACACTGGGAAGGATTTTAAGAATATACATTTTTATAATTTGTATTTTCCATCCATATGTGACCATTATGAGTCAAAAAACCTAAATCTCATTTTTAATACAAATAAACAGTTGAAATAAAATACAGCAAATAAAAATTAAATCTTAAAAATAAGGAAATTCATATGGGAGAAAAAGTTTGATTAATAAAATGTTAAAATATTAACAATTCATTACTAAGTGCTTAATGTGTGCTATGCCAGTTTTAGGAATTTTGCATGTTAAGTATGAGATGGGTATAAACATTGTCTTCTTTTATGGAAGTGCTATTATTGTCCTTATCTATAGATGAGGAAACTGAGGCAGAGACAGATACAGAACATGCCCAATTACAACTGGGCAGTCTCCAGAGGCCTGCAGCTTTAACTGCTTGGCAGTACCCCCTCCTGATATATAACATGATGTCACGTGGTGTAGTTACACATACACACACGCACACACACCACCACCACCACCACCACATCAGAACATGAGGTTCATTACCTCACTCTTCTTACTAGCTATATAACTTAGAAAACTCACTCAGCACACAAAGATTTGGTTTCCTCCTTTGTAACATGGTAATGATCATGCACGCCCCATCTCTAAAACCTGTCGTGAACTCCTGCATGTGTGTTTGTGATGGAAAAGTCCAGAATTTAAATAGGCTCTGCAGGTCACAGATTAGAACAGATGCAAGAATCAATCTTCTGGGTGGGGGAAAAGGGGGACAATTGAGAGCAAATCTTGTGTTCCTGCTGATTTCCTTTGTAAGCCTCAAGAAGTGGTCCTGGGAACAGTTCTGGACCCTGGCTGTCATTAAATGACATTTAAGGCAAGAAACGATGTATACCACCAAGAAAAAAAACAGAAACTTTCTAAGAAAATATCAACACTTACATCTAAAATAGTAACATCTTTAAAAATAGTGTGACAGCAGAGGATCCAGGAACTGCAGCCCGTGGGGACCGCAGAACAGCTGGGCAAGGCCAGAAACTGATCACCCTGGGCTTCTGAGTGGATTTCTATTAAGCAGGGGGCTCTGTGGCCGTTTGGGAGGCAGGCAGGCTGTAAAGAGAAACACTCTCTTTGGGGGCCTAGCAGAGTGACTCCAGACTGAAGCTTTGCTTTAAAAACAAAGCACGTTTAATACTGTGTGAAAGCGCCAGGGTGGCGTCCTGCTCATGACAGACATCCGGGTGGAGATGAGGGGAGCGCAGAATTCCGTAAGGCCTCCTGCTCTGTCCCATTCATGACGAGCTCAGTGGTGGTTATTCCTATTGGAAGAGCTCTCGAGGGACGATTCTCTCGGAATACTCAGTCGGGGGCCCCCGCCCAGGAAGCCACCTCGTCCCCCACCAAGTCATAATGTTAATCATGCACGTTGGCAAAAGTGTCAGGGCATTTAGTTCCCTCGTCATTTGCATGCATAGTCCCAACACTAAAGCCAAGAAAGTGTATTAATTTAAGTATATTTGCCAGTCATTAATTAGGCTTGGGGAATATAGTTTGGATAATCCTTTACAATCATGTAAGGCTTCTGGAGTTCTCCATCCTGTGATGCTCAGAATGTTGCTGTAAGGGAAACTAGCTATCTCCATCCTGGAGATAAGAAACCGGAGGCCTGGTGATGCTGGGGGATTGTCAGGACAGTGTCCATGTCTAGGGTTCCTGCCACCGCCCTCTTCTCGTGTGTCCTCAGAGATCCTTCAAGTTCTCAAGGTTCTGGAACCTAGCAGGTTCGACAGTCAGGCTCAAAGCTGTCCCAAGTCAGAGTTCACCGTCGGGCCTCGTCTTGGCCCATGTCTCTCTCCAACGCCGTCTCTGCCACCACTCATGTTCACTCATTGGCTCGCCAAGCTTTCAGCCCCCTCCGAGGTTATTCTTTCGCCCCAGACCACCCTTCCCAGCCACTGACCCAGCATACCCGAACACCACAAAGGGCATGTGTAAATAACTGTTTAGTTGCCATGTCGTACACCTGAAACGAAAATAATAGTCATACTAACCATACTTCAAGGAACAAAAGGCATGTGCCTAGCTATCCCCACATACAGGTAAGAAAACTGAGGCACGGAGAGGTAAAGGGACATCCAGCTGGTTACGGAATGGAGGCGGCACAAGGAAGGACCAAAATTCAGGTCCCTAGGCCGGAGCTCTTCCTCTTTCTACCAGTCCACATGTCCTAAGACTACAAGCAGACCGGGGCCCAGTTCTGCCTGGCTGCTCATCGTTTGGAAGGCCAAGACCAGAGAGACGAGTGCTGATCAAAAGAAAGTTTGCTTTATTCAGGAAGCTGGCAACCCGGGAACATGGCGGACAAATACCCCAAGTCCAGCTCCAAAGTTCCTTTGGTAGGAGGGGTTTTTAAAGGGGAAATTAGAAATAGGAGAGGGCTGCCTGCAGGACCAGCAGTTAATCCTTGTCTCTTATCTTTAGTTTCAAACAGGCCCCAGGGGAAGTTCATGAAACTCAGAAAGGTCTGGTTAATGTTTTGTGTCCAAGATGGAGTAGGTTTGGTTTTGTTAGGGTCACTAACAGGGTTTATGGGAACTTACTAGTCTCTCTCCCTCTCTTTTACACACACACATGCACACACACACACACAATCCCTTAACTTGGTTTGGGATGGGGATGTGGGGAGGGCTGAGAGATGGAAGTCGCTGATCCCAGATCTCCATCTCTTGATAAGGATGCTCCAGGGGCACTTTTGCTGGCAGGGGAAATTTTTACTTTTTGTGCCCCTCTCCAAAACCTGGGTGTGAGCATGAATTTAGAGAATGCCTACAAGGACTGCTGAGCTATTCAAAGGCCAGCATTCAAGTGCGCTGCGTCACTCTAACAGGGAGACTAGCAGCAGCCCACACCTTTACAGCCAAGGAAATTCTAATCTTGGCCTGTAGTCAGAACAGGAGGAGAGTGGAAATCAACACTCACCCTGACGTCCACCTCACACTGACTACCCATACCAATGTCAATGAGTAAGATTGGTCTCAACAGAGGCTCACATGTTCTGTCTAGGAAACCTGCAGCACCCCTAGAGATTGGCAAGCATCAAAGAGCAGGCCGCAGCGAGCTGTCCTGAACGCAGCTAAATTACTGATTGCTGAATTTTCCAGAACAATTCACCTTTGGAGCACAAGGTGATTATACAAAGCTCCTCTGCAACAGCTGGAAGAAATGACCCCAAGCAAATGAAACAAGGTTCACCTTAAAAAAAAAAAAAAAAAAAAGTCCTGCAGAAGGACTGCTTAATAAAATACATGTGTTCAATTGATCCTGGGGAGAAATTATTTTGCTCTGGCAAATTAGATTTATATCTTAACATCCTATCTTCGAATAGGATTGTGTCCTCAGCCCAGCATCACTGGGGAAGGTAGACAGTATCCGAATGTTCAACAGTACACCATACGGATTCCTTTTATTAAAATCTCATTTCACTGGGATAGCTCCTTTGAGAGAGATGTGCAGAATAATGCTAGGAAATCAGTGAACCAACACCAATTATTGAATCACGCATATTAAATATTCCTGCTTACGAATTCACTACAACACACTTGGCCGGCGCTTATGGCGCCGGGAGAGGAAGGACGTCAGTAGCTCCGCAGCTTGGAAGAGGTATTTTTGTTTTCCCTTTTTCCTCCTTCCTCCCTTCCTGCTCTTTAAATCAAATAAGAGGGCAAACAAATCAAAGTTGTTCTGCCTCACCCCCTCTTTGCAGAGCCAGCTCTTCACAAGGTCTTTATGTGATTCCTTGCATCAACAGAGCCCTGAGTGATCAATGGGAAAACAGGGCTAAGTCACCGATCACAGATTTTGCTCTTTCTGGGGCCCCAGTCCCAGCATCCCAGCGCCAGGAATCTCTTAGGCGCGTGCTGGGCTCCTTCAGGACCTGCTTGATCGCTCTGCAAACAGGAAGATAGCTCCAGCTCAAAAAATCAGATGATGTTAGGATTTTTTTTTCATTTTTAATTACAAGATTAAAGGGAAAATGGTTAGCCATTACAGGTGGATAACCACACAGAGCTTATTTTGAAGATGGGCTTCTGTGGAGATGAGAGGCATGTCTGAGCACATCATCTTAAACAGTTACAGTGAGATTTAGTATAAACGAGAAATGTTAATCCTGGATTCTTGGAGTGATGAGATCTTCATTCTTTCATTGTTTAGATTTATTAAATGAACAGTTACTTTGTACTGTGTTGTGCCAGGTACCATGGAGATTCAGTGGAGAATCAGAAAGAGATCTTACCAATAAAAGGCCTGCAGCTGCTCACCAGAGAGAAGGGGCATGTGTGACCAGCTCTGACACCAGATAGCCACCAGCAGAAACACAAGTGCTGTGGTAGTTCAAGATACGGAGGGGCTCCCTTGACACAGTGATCGGAGGAAGCCTTCAGGAGAAAATGTTATTTGCTCTGGGCCTTGAATTGTGCCAGTGAAAAATGATAAAAGGAAGAAAAGAAAACTCAGGCAGAAGGAATAACATGCTCAAGTCTGAGTTAGGAAGCTTCTGGACTGTGTCAGGGGCAGCAGGCATAGTTTAGGGGAAGGAGAGGTGCCTGAAGTAAAGCAGCAGATGAAATGGACCTCAGGAGGTTTCGGAATGCCTGACAATTTCATCAGTTCTCTGTGATGGTAAAAAAGAAAACCAAAAACAAAAATAAAAGACCTATGGGCAGCCCTTCTCTGGAAGTTATTCTGCTTTGTGTCATGTGATCCTCTTACCCTGCCTGGAGGTGGCCCGTTTGTTGGGACCCAGTCTCCTGTCCGCTTACCTGCCCCTGGTCACCCATTGGTTCTGTTTGCGGGTGGAGTCTGGCCCTGCTAGGACTCCAGCCCAGATAGACTTAATGCACCACTCAGCTGGTCTCTCCTCACCTTTGTGTCTTTGTGTCCAAACTCTAAGTTCCCACCATGAAGATCTCCTGGATGAGACTGAGTTGGGCACACATTCCTGGTTCCGTCCCTTGTGGCTGCAGAGGTGGCATCCCTCAGACAGCCTGTGCAGCCCGGGTCTGCCCCTTCAGTCCTTTCCACGTTCCCTTAACACCTAAGCTGCCTCAGATTCCATTTGTTCCTCTCCTTCCTGGAAGGCTTCCTTTTAAATTTTATTTTAATCCCAAACGTCTGAATGTTTTTACAGTGTCCCTTGTTTTTCTTTTTGCTTCCTTTCCCCCCACCTCTCCCCACACCCCTTTCCTCTTCATGGAGTGATTATGTTGACAATAATGTGTAATGCGCATTCTCTTCACACTGGTTTATCTGCAGAAATTTCTCTGGGCTTTTTGTTTTCTGTGTATGATTCAACACTGCGTTATAAGAGGGCTGTTCCATTGAATAAAAGAGCAGTGTGTTTAAAAAAAAAATTTGCTATGCAGACAGGTAGTTCCTGGAGAAAAGGGATACTGCAGATATTTATCTCAAATAAGTATGTCTCTTAAATGTCACAAATATCTACCAGCATTTAAGAGGATAAAGTGGTGTGCCATGCACTTTAGAAATTATTCCAGAAATGGGAAGAAATGTGAAAGTTTTAGCATTTTTAGAGGCAACCATCAGTTAGACGGAAGATTGCCACACAGAGATAGCTTTTACCTCAGTACTGCTGAATAAATAAGGTGTTTCACACTTTAGATATAACAAGCCCTGTCTGTTTCATCAGTGCGCTGATTTACCTCATTTCTCTCCACCCCAGGACCCCAACAGTATGTCAACGAGGAAAATAAACTCATTTTCCCCCTTATCCTATATGCATTCAAATCACCCGTAGTATGCAGAACATATTTTATGCACATAAACTTATCAGGATTACTAACAGAATATATTTCCACCAGCCAAGGGCAGAGTTTTATTTTTATAGGGTACACGGTCTGAAAAATAGTGTCAGTAAAGAGAAATTTTACCAGGTAGTGGCTAAAAAAAAGAGGGGAGGCCTGCAAATAGATACTTTGAAAACCTTTTCAGTGCTGGGTGTCTTTCCTTTATAACACTCACACCAAGTCCTCTTTGTGCAAACAGCCTCTGATTATTTTAATGTCCCACCATTGACTGTAAAGTTCCTTTCCGTGGGCAAAGACACACATATCCAAATTGCTGCTGTTGCTTTCAGCTTGTAATCTTTTTGACAAGACAAGCTTTCCTTACTAGTTAATAAATTAAGAAGACATAGAGTATATGTGTCTGTTGCACACTTATACACACACTTACACACACACAAATGGCAGAGATTCAAACTTAACCATCCCCATGAAAGTACATGTCCAATTGTTACAGCCATAAATTCATCACTATTTGACTTCTCTCAATTGCCACAAACAAACATGATTCATGCATTCCCATCAATAATGTGATATGCCATGAATTTGGCCCTTGTGATTCTTGAGATGATTTAGAAACATTCTCCTTCTTTGTTTATAATCTTTCATATATCAACTCTACTAAAACTGTCAGACTTACACACCGCAGGCGTCCTGGGCTCAGCTAAGATTTCCTGTTTGTAGCAAAGGGAAGAACTTTTAACTCTTAAGGAGAATATTAGTGCTGTCCAGTGAATGCCAGTAGCTCCAATTTCCTACTAGTACAGACGATAAGAATTCACTTGCTATTTGAACCTGCTCTGTTTCCACAATACTTGAAATGTTTGCAATGTGTATAAATGAGGGTAGTTACTAGTAAGTCAGACATGACACTGAAAAGAACAGACGAAGGAAGCGGTTGACCCAAGAGGACCTGATTTCGGCAATTAGTCACTGAATTTGAGTCCACATTTCTTGGTGGCCAAGGCCAATGGAGCATCATACTTTATTACCAAGACAGTACATTTTAAGGCTGCAGACTGTAATACTGGGCCGAAAATATTTTCTCAGCCTGGGGCAAATTACCTTTGAAACCGAAATCAGTCAAAGGGAGAAATAAAGTGGGAGAAACCCATTTATTGCTTACAAGCAGTTGTCTACTTCTGCTCGCCCGTGCCTCTCACCACCCAGCTGCATAAAGGGACCCCACCCAACCTCTCCAGTCCAGATACGCCCTCACTCCCCCAGGTAATCACCTACTGATATGGAGTTGGACTATTTCTCTCCACTCCTTGGAAACAGCCATTGATATAGAGATGTACTAAGGCCAGGCAATTTTACCCACACAGACCAATGATTCTCAAAACTCATTGGTCCAAAAGTCTGTTGGTGGAGGCTGAAAACCAAGAGAATGTCTCCTCTATTTAGAATAACTGGGCTTTACTGTGAATTTGCCAATAGTCTTGAAACTTGTAATAAGATAAGCAAATTATTATATATTTTTTCAGTGGGTCTAAGTTCTATAGACTCCTGAGTGTAGACAATTCCACATTCAATTAACCACATAAATAGCTGGCCTCAACATAAAAATAAATGAATAAACCTAGAAAGGGATGCCACTTACGTATGCATGATCTTGCTCAACCTCATCAATCTTTGGCATACAGTAAGCAGACTTCCAGGGGTACTCAGCTAATTCTGAGAGTCCCTCAGGGTCCCCAGGGTGCTTCTGTGCCAGCCTCTTGATCAAGTTGCCACACCATAGCTCCACCACCTAAGTCCCTGGTAGAACTGCCGCTGCTCTGCTTGTTGTTTCTGCTCCCACAGAAACTGCACTTGTGACTCCATTTCAGTCCCTTAATGCTGTCCACAGCAAAGCTCAGACAAAGGCCACTTTTCAAAAAATATGTCCAGGGATAAAGAAATGAATATGGGCTGCAAACTGACACATTTGCAAGCATTAGCATATCTTTCTTTTCCCAGAGCTTGCAGGCCTGGATCCTGGGAAGTTTTGCCACATCATGATCAATCGATTAATTGTATATGGAATCCCTCCAGGGCTTTAAACTGGGCTGTTCTGAGCATCTGGCTTGCTCCCCCAGCCACCTAGAATGCTCCCCCTTCCTGTCCCTCCCCTGGTGAACTCTAAGCCAGTCTTCTTGGCCTTGTTGTACGTGTGACTTTCTCCACGAGGCTGGTGATAAGCCTCTCGTTGCACACACGATGGTGCCCTTCTCACATTCACTGCTCCGTGTCCTTTTATTTCTTATTTCACAGGGATTTTTTTTACATTGAAAAAACCATTTGTTCCCAGGATAACTGAAAGCAGGGTCTCAAAGACACCTGTGCACCTGTGTTTGTGGCAGCATTATTCACAATAGCTGAAAGGCAGAAGCAACCCAAACGTCCAAGGGTGGAGGAACAGGAAAACAAGACGGAGCCCATATGTACAAGGGCCTCTCACTCAGCCTTAACAAAAGGAGGAAATTCTGACACGAGCTAAAATAGGGCTGAATCTTGAGGACATTATCTGGAGTGAAATAAGCCAGTCGCAAAAAGACAAATCCTGTGACTGTATTTATTTGGGCTGTGTATAAAAGTTAAATCCATTGAGACAGAAAGTAGAATGCTAGCTCCCAGGGCCCAGGGGGAGGAGGAATGGGCAGTTATTGCTTAATGGGTACAGAGTGTCATTTTGGGAGACAAAAAGGTGCTGAGACGGAGGATGGTGAAGGTGACACAACAACGTGAAGGCACAGTATCTCCTCCTCCAGACCGTCAGCTCTCTGAGGACAGGGACTGTGTCTGTTATATCCCTGTGCCTGGCATGTAGCAATCACTTCGCACATATCTTTCGAAAATAAGGTAAATGAACGAATGGTAGGGCCAGATCATCTCACCCTTGTAGGGCCCCTAATGTGTCTATGTCTCAAAGCTCACACCCCCCTAGTGAAATCCCACACCCCCAACAGGAAAATATGTCCACTTTGCCAAGTAATCTCCATCATTCAAGGCACCATTTCCTGACTCAATGTCTGTCTCCAGCCAGGATGGATGATGGTGGACCTGCTTCAAGGTTTCCCCTGGGAAGGGGGCCTTATTCTCTGGACCCAGGAGGACAATCTTACCAGAATGTGATCTCACAACATCAGCACATTTCCCCAAATCTCAGTCTGCAGACTGAAATAACCTTAGAGTTATGAGAGAAAGCCCCACCAGGGACAGCTGTGACGAACTGCCCTACCGCGCTGAGTGGTGCACGGTGTGTTGGCAAGTCATTTCCGTGATCCTGGGTCAGCTTACCTCCTGTCGGTAACGCGTAAACCGAAGTACCTACAGCTGCGGAAGAACATGCTACAGACGTTAGCACAGGGCACTCGAAGCTCACACTAGCCGGAACTAGGTATGCTCCCCATTTCCTCTCCTCTACGAAATTCTAGAAAATGAAAAAAGTGAATATAGTTCTGGCCCAGCCATAAACCAGAATTTACATGACCAAGCAAGACACTTATTCTCTTATGCTTTTTTATTTAGGTTAATGGCACTTTTGAACTTTGCCTCAAAACTTGCTTAAAAAATGGTAACCAAATGGCATATTCTAACAGATCCTTCTAGAAAAAGGGGCAGTCCTTCCCACGCTGTGTGCATTCGGACGGGCACAGCCTGCACACCCGTGTGATACGGGGACTGCGGTAAACACTGAGCAGTCAGGAGCTGTTCTTTTACAGCAAGCATCCCGAGGAGCCAGAGAGTCGTTCTCGTGGGGGTGCGGAGAGGAGGTTAAGGCCGTGCCCTCTGCAACCAGCCACGCGCCTTCCCGGCTATTCCACTTTCTTCCGGCACAGGACCTGAGCAACTTCCTGAATATCTTTCTGCCTCAATTTCCTCATCTATGAACTGAGGGGTGATAGCTGTCTCCATCTCACGGAATTGTTAGGAAGGCAAAAAGAATAGTGCATGTAAAGTGCTCACAATATCACCTGCGCACACTAAGCAATAAACAATAACTCACTGTTATGATAGCTTAGGGCATGAGCCAATAATAAGTGTTAGCTCAAATCAGTATTTACTTCTTCCTAAAATTGATTTCTAGCTCCCAGAGTGTTCAAGGACCGTGGCTCAGATCTAGTCCTTTAAATTACACCTCACTGCACCCCCTCCTTAGTTACTGCCCCCCTGTATTCTCCCAGTCCCCTTTTGGGGTCTAAGAGAATGTGAGAGGAGAAAGCCACAGGAGGGCTCTCTCATGAATGGGAAGGCCATTCTCTCATTTATTCGCTCTGTTCAAGAAAAAAAAAATTTAGCTGAAAGATTTTCTCTGGAAAATTATGGGGGAGTGGGGGGGGGGGGGGAACAGGATCTCATTCGATATTTTAGTTTTTTTTCTTTTTAAACCTAGCAAGAACCAAGATTATTTAAGCTGACCTCTCTTGACTGCAGGTAAGTGGTATGTGCCTGTGTGTGCCCCTGAGCCTACGAGTGGCTAATAAACGGACCCATTGATAGCCTACCCAGAGAGTTCTGTCTGTGAATAAGACACTCTGTGTTGTTTCTTTCTACCCAACACAAAACTCTATCTTGCTTAGTTTATTCAGGGTTCCTGGTACGGGGCACACAGAAGCAGAAGAGGGACCTCGCAAGGCTTACCTCTTTGTTGTTGAACTTATAAGGAGTTGAAGGCTAAATGTGTGCAGTGGCCTCTCCAACCCAGAGGCTATGTAAAAATCACCATCACCTTTATGAACAGCAGTGAAGCTCCATTGAGAGTGAAGGAAGGTCCATTTATTGCTTTATCATCCTTCTCCAAAAGAAGCCTTGGGAATGGAACATGGGATGAGAAGTAAGCATAAGGACTCACAAGTCACTTGGTGAAGTTCCCGTAGAGAACACCAACGTGAGAAGGTAGGATGGTCTGAGGAGGACTCAGGTGACAGGTGGCCCAGCTGCAGCCATTTGTTCTAGGAGGCATGCTGGCAAGTCCTTTCTCAGTCTGTGTCAACACTTACCTCCTACAAGGAACGGCTCAAGCCACATGGTGGGGAAGGAGCAGTGTGCCCACAGGGGGGCTGTTCCACCGTGAGGTACCCCCTTCCACTGGCCCCAGAAACTGTGCCTTGGGTTCAGGGCGCTGCTGGCCCCTAGCCATCTCCCTCTCTTCTCAAGGCCTGGAACACAGAAGGAGTACAGGTTTGGAATAGAGTTGAGAATGTGGCAAGTGCGGAGCACACCCAATTGCCTTTCCTGTCACTCTGAGGACTTCTCTGAGAAAAGAGAAGTCCAGAGATATAAGCTTGCATAACAGACTGATGTGAGAGAAAAGCGTGGAGTGGATGGCCAGGGACAGGGTCCACTGGTCTCTGAGCACCCACAGCGCAGATTTCTGAAGAGCTCTCACTTCCTGCAGGCCTCTGCTCGCCTCCCACTTGGTTGTTGTACTTTCTTATTCCTATATATATACCGCCTGACATAACCACACATTCACAGGCTTACCCGGCTGCTTCAGCCACAGCCTAAGCCCCATGAGAACCAAGATCGCTTTGTTCACTGCTTTATTCCCAGCACTGAAGGCATTGCCTGGAACCTAGGAGGTGCCCAGGAAATAATTGTTGCATGTATAAGTAAATCAGTTGTTGCTGTTAAATAGTTTTAACATTAGATTCCTGGACACAGAAAAGGATGTCAGACCTCAACTTTAGAATAGTTTAATCTCATTTTGCAGATAAGAAAAATGAGGCTCCGAGAGGTCATGGTCTGTGCCAAATCTTGCTGACCCAGTAGATCGAGCCGAGGCTCAAGGGACCACTTGTCCTCAGTGAGTCGAGGCAATTTTACTGAGGACATATGACATGTGACAGGAGGAGCTGGGAGTTTCCTCGGCATTCCTGGGACATTCTTTAAGTGGGAAGGGGTGCACTGATCCCAGAGAAACAGAACAACTGAGGATAAGCAGGGTCCCACCATGCCCCTGTCAGACAGGCTGCACACCTGGGGATGGCAATGTGATCAACCAGGTGGCTGCACTAAAGCGCAGCCAGCTGTAGGCTACAAAGTGGGTGCCCCTGGTAAAAATCACTGCAGTAAGTGGGGTGCTAAACGCAAAGAGGAACAAGTAAGCAAAACAGATGCACATGCACTTTTTAATTTTTAATTTATCCTTTTAATTTTACTCCATTAGAGGGTAGGCTCCATAAAAACAGGTACTTTTTCTGTCGCAGTTAACAGACACTTATTAAATGCATGAAGATGAATGAACTAATTATTAAGCACCTCTCATGTGATAGAGACAGTACGAAGCGTGGAGAATGGCTCCTGTCCCAGGAGCTCACCATCCAGGAAGGGACATAAAGTAAGCCCCCAACTGCCACATGAAGAATTTCATGCTAGAGTAGAACTGTGGCAGGGTCCCAGAGGAAGGTGGACTTTGAAATGCATCCGGTAGAGGTTGATGATTAATTCAGGTATTGTAAGAAAAGTAGAAATGAATAAGGAGGAGAAGATCAGGAACAGAGGGAACAGCAGATGCGCAGAAGAAAGAGGGGGTGGGAGGACCCCAAAGCAGTGCAGTATCATTTAGAAATAACACAGGTTTTTTTAGATTAGACAGACCTAGGTTCAACCCTAATTCTGCTTCTTACCACCTGAGTATTCTTGGACACAGTACTCAAGTCATCCGATCTTTGGTTGTAAACATCTATAATGTAGGGAAAATACTGCCAGCATTTCAGGCTCTTGCAAGGATTCCGTGAGGTTGTGCTTTCTGTAGGAGCAAGACTGATACAACTTGATTATTCATGGCTGTTGAGGAAGGAAGAGAAGTGAGAAGCTGCTTGTGAGTGTGGTCTTCAGACCAGGGCCAGACCAGAATTAAGTGTTGCCAGTCAGTAGTGAAATAAATTCAGAACCAAGGGTAAGAGTTTGAGAAGTTTCACAAGATATTTTTATTGAATTTTATGTAAGTAGCAATCTGAATTATCTTCTTCATCTCAGGTGGTTTGAGAATCATTGACCTACAACAGTGCGGCCCAACAGACGTACAATGGAGTTATGCATGAACAAGTGGAATTTGTGCTAATTGTAAATTTCATTTAACTCAATAAATGTAATCCATCAACATGTAATCATTGCATAAGTATTAATGAGGTAACTTACAATCTTTCTTTTTTCAAAATCTGGTGTTTCACAATTATAATATGTCTGAATCTGGATTAGCTACCTTGCAAGCTCTCAATAGCCCATATGCCCAGTGACTACCCTATTGGACAATGCAGATGTAGAATATTTACCAGTTGCTCATTTAAGAGATGGAGCAGCTGGTCATGCATGAACCATCTAAGAAGAGGAATAGTGTTAGAGGGAAGCACCTCTTCCTCACTCTTCTAATTTTTCTGCAGAGAGATTTCTCCCAAATACACAGACCCTCTTGCCCCACCTCGTATACCTCCCCTGGAGAAGTGAAATGAGTTTCTTGTGGCTAATTTCAGGGAAATAAACTGGGCATGCCCATCTTGACAACCCCATTCTTCTCCTCCAGGAGCCAGCCTGCCCAGAGGGGGCAGGGAGCTGTGTTTCTCTTCTGGAGGACCCCCTCCATGTGGGGAGACCTGCCCTGGCTGAGCACTGTGCACGGTCGCCAGGGTAAACCCTCCGAGTTCTGAGGCTGTATTTTCTGAGACTCCTTTGATACTCGCAATAAGTCATACCCTTTCAAATTAGCCTTTTCCATGAATAAAGGTGATAGCCTCCTGCTCTGCCTACAGAAGCAGAGGCTGGTTCTAGAGACAGGTTCTCAGCGGAGGCATGGACCTCCCAAGAGGGGATTTTGAGGTGCAGGTGGCTATAGCTTGACCTTGAATTAGAAAATGCTGGCCCAAGCACACATGAGCAGCCGGTGCTGCTCAGCAGATGCAGGGAGGCAACAGAGTCCTTCGTAAGCAAGCACAGCTGAGGCAAGGACTCAGTTACAGGAAAAAGCAAGCCTTTCCTTACACCATTATTTTAGACTCCAGGGGATGGACAATATTTGCTGTTTTTAAACTTTGAAAGAGTTGTGTTCCACATGCATCTCAGAGATCAGAGAGATTCTAGGTTTAAATTTTAATGCCAGGCCTAGCAACAGTGCACCAGCTGCCTCAAACTCCATTCTGTGTCCTTCAGAATGGAACAGTAGAAGTAACCAGTGTATATGTAGACGGGGTTTAAAGACATAGATGTATAAGTGGTCTTGCAGGAAGCTTCTAAGAGAAGAGACAAGCCAAGAACTGAACTCAGACAAAACACCAGCACTTGAGAAATGTACAAAGGAAGGATGAAAGCCAAGGGATTGCCAGAAGAAAATACAAGTGTGATGTTTCTGTGGCTGAAGATGGAAAAATACTTTCTAAAACCATGTGACTGCTATTTACAAATATTTTCATTCAACAAATATTTATTGAGTATCTACTACATGCAGACACAGGGATTCAACAGTGAATAAGACCGATAAAGTCCTTCCTCTCACAGAGCTTGCCATCTAGTAGAAATCCATACAGATCAGCTAAGGTAAGGAAGGCATGAAAATTCATCCCCTGGATTTGGCTATCAGTCATCATTAGAGGCAGTACTCAGGCTCCGCCTGGGCCCTCACCCCCGCAGGAGGATGCTTGGGCATCACGGTTTGACTGGAGGGGTCGAGGTCCCCACCTTGAGGGATGTGGTGGGGCCAGAGGCCACATGTAGAATGATCAATTCATTGGTCCCCTATGAATGTATGTGTCCTGGTGCTGGTGGACACAGGCGCTGAATGTTCCCTGATTTATGGCAACCCTGAGCATTTTCCTGGGACCCCTGCTGTGATAGATGGCTACGGGGGCGAGGCAGTTAGAGTGAAGAAAGCCCTAGTCCCATTGGGGATAGGGCATTTACCCCCAAAGGAGTACACTGTGTACATTTCTCCCATCCCTGAATATATTTTGGGGGTCGATATCGCAGGGCCTGTGGTTACAGACCACTGCAGGGGAGTTCAGACTGAGGGTACTTGTGGTAAAGGCAGCTCGAGGGGATGTGCTAAGTACCTGCCTGTAGCTCTGCCTACACCTTGGTAGGTGATATATACTAAGTAGTATAAATTGCCTGGGGTGGGGGGGCACAAGGAAATTGGAGAAACTCTACAGGAGTTGGAGAAGGTGGGCATCGTAAAGCCCACTCACAGTCCTTTTAATTCCCCAGTGTGGCCAGTGAAAAAACCAGGCAGCTCCTAGGATATGACCATGGATTACAGGGAATTGAATAAAGTCACACCCCCGTTTTCATGCTGCTTTCTCCTCTATAGCAGCCCTTTTGGACACCCTCAATCATGGGCTAGGGATGTATCATTACATTGTGGACCTTGCTAATGCTTTCTTCTCTATTGACATAGCACAGGAAAGCCAGGAACAGTTTGCCTTCATGTGGGAAGGCCGGCAGTGGACATTCACTGCCCTTCTACCTCCAGAGTCCCATCATCTGTCGTGGACTTGTAGCCCAGGACTTGGACACATGGAAGAAACCACAAACAGTGCGGCTGTATCATTACATTGATGATATTATGCCCACATCTGATTCTTTTTCAGATTTAGAAGGGGCAGTTCCTAGACTGCACAACATCTACAGGAGAAAGGATGGGCTGTGAACAGCACCAAGGCTCAGGGACCTGGTTTGTCTGTAAAGTTCTTGGGGGCTGTCTGGTCGGGTAAAACTACAGTTATTCCTGAAGCGGTCATAGACAAGGTCCAAGCTTTCCCTACCCCTACCACTAATGGCAGTATTACAAGAGTTTGGGGGTCTTTGGGGCTCCTGGAGAGTGTTTATCCTGCACTTGGCACAAATTCTGAAGCCCTTATACCAGTTGGACTGGAATGAGACATGTATAGCTGCTTTTACTGCTGCTAAGCGGGCAGTCAAGGCCATACCGGCCTTGAGTGTAATGGACCCATCAAGGCCCAGTGAGCTAGATGTTCATGTAACTGAAGATGGTTATGGCTGGGGCCTTTGGCAGCAGCTTGAATGGACACGCCAACCTATTAGATTCTGGTCACAACTACGGAAAGGAGCAGAGGTCTGCTGCACCATGATAGAGAAGCAACTGGCTGCTGTGTACCACACCTTGCTGGCTATGGAGCCCATCACTGGAACAGTTCGACCAAGGTAATAACCACCTATCCCATTGCGGGGTGGATGCAGGATTGGACCCAAAGGCCACAAAGTGGCGTGGCACAGATGCCTACACTAGTCAAATGGGACACATATTTACAGCAGTGTAGTCCCCTCTCCACTAGCCCCTTAAGTGTAGAACTCCAATACTTATTGGGGTCAGTGACGTATACCAGCAGAAAGAATTTGCTTTTGGGCCATTGGTAGCCAAAAGTCTTTATTAGGAGGGAAAAGCCCCTACACCTGAAGATGCTTGGTATACAGTCCCAGTCATGGGCAGCCCCTGAAGTGGAGGGCTGGGGCTTTCCTTCCTGAGACTGAGACAATATGGACGAAGAACAGAGGGGAAGAGTCTGATGGGCTGATGTGTGGGCAGCATGGCTCGTGACCACCCAGGATCCCTCCCCTATAGTCGTCTGCACTGACAGCTGGGCCGTCTATCGGGGCTTGACCCTGTGGCTACCGACATGGCACCATGCCAACTGGGTGGTTGGTCACCAGCCCCACTGGGGGTAGAGCTGTGGCAAGACCTATGGGCCTCTGGTCAGACTAAGACAGTTACTGTACATCATGTGACTGGCCATTTGCCCTTGACATCCCCAGGGAGTGATGAAGCAGACACATTGGTCCAGGTGAGTTGGCTCAAGGGAAAGCCTGCCTCTGATGTAGCCCAATGGTCACATCAGCATTTGTCGCACGCAGGACAAAAGACAATGTGGGCTGTAGCCGCCAGTGGGGCTTACTGTTGACCTTTGAAAAAGTCAGCAGAGCCTGGAAGGAGTGCCTTGTGTGCTCTAAGAGGGACTTAAACCAAGACCCACAGCAACATGAAACAATAGTAAAGGGGCTGCCGATACCCATTGTCAGGTGGCAGGCAGAGTATATTGGGCCTCTGCCCATATCAGAAGGGTATCAGTATGCCATGACTTGTGTGGGCACAGCTACTGGACTGCTGGTTGCTTTTCCTGCACGTTGTGCAAATCACCAAAAGGGGCCTGGTGTGTCTCTTTGCAGCCTATGGCCAGCTGCAGGTGACTGAGAGTGATCAAGGCACCTATTTTACTGGACATGACCTAGAAGAATGGGTGCAGCAATTAGGAATAAAGTAGAAGATTTATGTGCCATATATAACCCTACTGGCCAGGCAATGATAGAGAGGTACAATGGTTTGTTGAAACCTGGCCTGAAGTCAAACACAAATAGTCTATGGGGCTGGTCGCATTGCTTATGGATGGTGCTAGAGCATTTGAATGAGAAGCCCTGAAAAGGAGCCTTGAGCCCTGTGGACATGCTGACACACCTTGCTGTCTCTCCTATACAACTGTATGTACAAACCAAAGAGGAGTTATGGAAGCCAGGATAGGGCCAGCAGAGCAACATCCTGCTGCCAGCCCCTAATGCATTAAACCCTGGAGACTGTTGAGTGGACGTGGCCCTGGACATTTCGACACATGGACCAGTGATGGCTGGTCCTTCTGGCACCTTGGGGAAAAGGGCTGGAAGCTGGCCTTATGTGTGTTCCTGGAGTAACAGAAAATGGCCCCCAAAGATCACGGTAGTGTACCCAAAACATCCAGGAGGTAAGAGCATCTTAGGGGGAAGTTTCGTTTTATCTTTATGGCCAGTGCATGTACCTCCCGTAGCCCTGTATATTGACCCATCTGTAACTCCCACAGGGCGGGGGGTGAAAGTCTGGTATACTAGACCAGGATGAGATCCCGTTCCTGCCACTGTCCTATCACAGGACCACTCTCTTGCATGCATCCTACTTGATGGACAAGATTTGCCTATGCTGGTTTCATTAAAACAAGTATCTTATCACCCATAAGATTATTTTCTTCTACAGTCCCTGTGGCCTGGACCCACCCCCTGGCTGCCGCTGCTGTGTGATGATTGCTCTGAACTCCCTACCCCTGGAGGGGTGAGCCTGTAGACTAAATCTACATAGAACTTGGCATTTAGCTGAATCCTCCAGTTTGAGGATTATCATGATTTTACTGCTGTTATTGTATGTCATTAGTCTGGTTCCAGTGCTCCAGCTTTCTCACACAGGGGCCATTGGGGAAGATGGGGAGCTAGTAGATTGCAAGGTGAGATTTCTGGAGGGGTGGGTGTGGGTAAGATTGCAGTATCTCCAGGATCTCTCTCCTGGCCTTAGTGCATCTCCATATCAATAGGTGTTTCCAAGGGGTGGAGAGAAGTAGACATCTCCATATCAACAGGTGATTACAAGGCCAGAGGAGAGCAAGTGCACACCTTGGCAGCCACGTCAGGAAAGACACAGGCAAGCAAGAGCAGACAATAAGTGGGTTTCTCCCACTTTATTCCTCCCTTTGATTTCGGCTTCAAAGTTTTACTTGCCCCTGGCTGGGAACATATTTTCCCCCCAGAGTTACAAGAACCCAGAGACTGATTTCCCTTAAATGCCTGATTTACAGAAGGCCAAGCAAGAGTTACCTCCTATCTGATGAACACCCACCAAGAATCTCTCTCCATCCTCAAACCAATTATTTTACTGGTTGGATTCTGGTTAGACTTACCCTTCTTTGCACTCCTTGTTTATAAATACAACCTACCCCAAACCCTCAATAGACTCACCTGTAGCTCGCTACAGCATGCATTTCCCAAATTGCAATTCCTCTGCTATTGCCAAGAAAACCCAATTCCTGAAATTTAAACTTGCCTGAGTTTACCTCTTTATTTAGGTTGACACTTTCTTTGTTCTTTGCCATGAACCCTCCACTTGACAGAGATACTGATGTCATTTCTGATTTCTGTAAAATCCAAGCTTTCACACTGACTCATTCATTTGGTCCTTAAAATACAATATTATTGCTTGACTTTTATAGGTGGAAATGCCAAGACAAGGAATGCTAAAGTCACTTCCCCAAAACCACATGCAACCAGTGGAAACAAGAACTGAACTGCTCTCCTAGTTGCTAGTGCTCCTTCTGGGGGTGTTACTGTGACTAGAGCAAAGGGTTCCCCAACAAAAAGAGAGAATGAGGGAATAAAGAGAATGATGATCTAAACAAGAGTTCCTGCCTTCAGCAGATGATGAGTCTTTTCCTGGAAGAAAAATTGATGGAAAATCGGTTATCCCAGTTGTTCCTTCCTCGATCCTACTAGTTCTCCAAGTATGAAGACCTCTACTGTACCAAACATAAACATCATTTGCCCTAAGTATTAAAAAGCAACAACTGGACCCAAATACCTCAGCTGCAGGGAAACATGAGGATGGACACCTTGTTAGGATATGGAAAAGCCCAAGTGGTAAAACTTGGAAAGCCGGTTAGCAAAACAAAACCAGTGATGGGCTCCATTATGTCCCAAACTATTGCTGCTTTCAATATATATATGTTGATATTTATATGCATATTTTTATATATACTTCCAATTGGTGTGTGTGTGAGAGAAAGACAGACAGACAGAGAGACAGAGACAGAGACAGAGAAAGGTTTATTAAAAAGACTTGGTGATTATGGATACTGACAAACCCCAAGATCTGCAGTCAGCAAGTTGGAGACTCCAGAGAACTGGTAGTAGAATTTCAGTCCAAAGGCCAGAAAAAAACAATGTGCCAGCATAGCTCTGGGAAGAGTGGCTCCCCGCCTGGGGCAAGTTTGCTATGAATTTGAAGAGACCATATTAAGGCAAGGGCAAGAAGTTGGGAATTAAAGGACTTATTCTTACAGATGCAAAGACTGCAGCAGCTCAGTCTTTCCTTGCTTGCACTGGTCGGGACCCCCTTTGCACAGGCCCCCGGCTCACTTTCTCCCACCGGACTCAGGGCCCACCTCTCACATGGGGAGAATCTCTGTAACTAGTGGGTGCTTGGCTAGTCACGCACCAGGAATGGAGGGGAGGATAGAATGGGTGTTTCCTCTCTACTCCTATCATAGGCAGGTACTCCTGTGACTGACCAGTGGCTCTGTCCCCAGTAAACACCCCATAAATGTGCAAACATGCTCTTATTATATACACAATGGGTGCTATGAAGGCCAGGTGGGAATCCTGATCAGAAAGTCCCATTTTCCCCTCACCCAACCTGAAGGTAGTCAGACAGGAGTGCCCTCTTATTTCTGGGAGAGTCAGACTTTTGCTCTATTCAGGCCTTCAACTGATTGGACAAAGCCCACCCACACTGGGGAGGGAATCAATGGACTCAAAAGTCAATCTCATCCAGAAACACCCTCATGCACACACACAGAATGTGTGACCATATGTCTGGATGCCCCATGGCTCAGTCAAGTTGACACAGAAAATTAACCATCACATTCATATTGTATCCCAGTCACTAAGCTTGGTGCCCAGTAAGTGCCAGCGTCAAGGACTAAACACATTCCTTGGCATATCCTTTGTGCCAGGTGCATTCTTATGGAATGAAGGCTATTGAAAGAAGTTCACTTGTTCTCAATTCCCGTCTCTAACCCATACTGCAGAGGCAGAAAGCAGAGAGGAAAATGATGAAGAGATAAGGGTCGGAAGATAAATGAACCAAAGAGGAACTGAGAGTCAATGGTTTTTACTTCTGATTCCTCAAAAGGAACACACACACACAGAAACATATGTACCCACCAAAGCAGAGAAAGGACATTTACAGCCTAATCTCTTCTTTGAACAAATTGAGGCCCAGAGAGATATTGACTTGTTGTATCAGTAACTTTGAAATGACTTGTTCAAAGTTATAGAGCCAATTAGCGATGATTCTAGGACTCGCTCACAGGACCCTAGAATCTGTGTGTAATATGATGCGGTTTGCCGTTGTATTATCCCGCCTGTGGTCCTGGGTGCTCCAGACGTTAGAAAACCTCTTCCTGTTCGTGTTGAACCCCATGAGATGAGATGCCACTGGCGGAATGGTGCAACTCTGATGTCCTTTCAAAGAGCAGAGCCAGCCCTCTGGGGAGCAATGGTTCATCATGGCCCGGAATGTCCATATTTTGAGAAGGAAGGCAAAATGGATGGGAGACGGATCGATGAGCTAATTGCCTGAAGATCATTACAATCAACATCAGTTGGTCCAGGCCCAGGCTGCCGTTGCCTTGATCAGGCTCCTGACATTTTGTGCTTGGTCAGCCAGCTTCCCGCTACAAAGCGATGACATTATTGATTTTTATCTTGTCTCATTAAGGCAACCCTCTCTCCTCCTGAGGGACAGGCGATGCCTGGGCTCATGGTTTGCTCATGCTCAGACTCCTTAGTGGTTAGGTTACAAGATGAGGAGGTTACCTTGGCAATTTCACACCGAGATTCTGTCTGCAGCCTCCAAAATGTACTTCCACACAGACCACACTGCCCGATTTTCCTAAGTGCCCTTTTTCATCCTTCTCCAGATGTAAGCTTTCTAAGAGGCCGATGAAACTTTCCCTGCCTCTTCCCTGTGCTCTGATGCTCCTGCATTTCAAACACACACTAAGGTGAGTTGCTTGCCTGGCTCTCTCCCCCGACCGGTGTTGGATGCTGGAAGATCATGGGCTTTGGGGTCAGACAGAGTGGGGTTTAAACCAAGGCTTCACCAGGTACCAGTGCTATGGCCTGGCCAGGGAGGGGGGTTCACCACCTCGTCTTTAAGAGGAGAGATTATAATACCTGCCCCATCACTTTGTGGAGATCTTTAAATGAGTCACATGCAGGAAGTACTGAGCTTGGTGCCCAGTAAGCGTAAGGGTCAACCTTCCATCACAGGTCACCCTTTCCTTTTCCTTTTCTCCCACTCTTTCCTGACAGGTGGTGGCCTCCCCCAGGCCTCGGGCAGGGCCACTGCTTCCTCATCCATGTCTCCCTAACACCACGTATGGCATGAGGGAGCCATAATGACTGTTCCTGGAGTTGAGGACAGCCAGGCAGATAAACTTAGAGATGGTGCAACTGCCTCTCAGAGAGGTTAAGTGGCCTGTCCAGGTCTGTGCCAATGACAGAACCAAGTCCACTGCATTCCAGCATTTTGACATATTGTCTAATCCTTCTCCAAGTCTTGGTGCCTCATTTTAGTTCCAAAACAATCTGAACACAACAGCCATGCAGACCGCATAACTTTTCTTCAGCCGGCTAGTTCCAGTCTGTGCATTCAGTTAACACAGATTTCCACCATTGTCTCTACCAGCCCCACGTCACTTCCCCTGCAGCTGCCTTCGTCAGCCTGGCAACAGCTCAGCCCTTCCTAGGCACCAAGCAAATGCTGCTGCAAAGCAGAAGGACTGAAACAATCCTTGCCCACCTCCAAGTTGCCCAGGTCTGGGACCAGGACCTCTGTGCTTCCAGCTATAGTTTAACTTCTTTGCAAACAGCACTTGAGCCAAAATGCTCCCAGGTGCTCCAGTTTTACAGATTAATTCTGTCTTCTAAATTCTTATTCTGAACCTCAGCCCAGTGGCCAGGCCTTGTTACCCAAGGGCAGGTCCAGATGCTGCCAGGCTGTTAGTCTGAATTCTACGTGTCTTACACCTGTGGTCCTCATTATCACTCTGCTCTCCTGCTGGGGTCCCTGGCACTGCGCCACCTGGCAGCACCTGCTGGTGGTCACTGTTGACATAAGCTGCTCAGAGAGCTGGTCGGTGCCCTCACTTCACTCTCCACCTCTGTCGGCCAGGGCTGCCCCTTAGCAGGGACCCACCCAGGTCCCTTCTCCACCTGTGCAGTCCACCTGCCAGCAGGTGCAGTGACTTTCTTTCCCAAATACGACTTTCATTTATCAGTTTGATTTATTTTATAAGTCTCCTTTACCACATCACCAGCTACGGAATACACACTTGTTTCTTTATCTTAATTTAGCAATGATGCATGTCTTCATCGTCTCTTCTGATAGTAATTACTCAATAAATCAGGACTGCATAATAAAATAAAAAATACAGAAGTAAAAAGAATAAGAAGCAAAAACCCTTCTTCAAGCCCCACAAGATCCCACCAGCCTTCTTGTAGATGACCAATATCAGTAATCAGTAATGCTGAATTTATGTAACAGCCGAGTGAAATTTTCTATTTTTTCTCCAGACTTTGGAAGTGGCTCCACATTGGCCATGGCTAGACCAGGTGGACAGAGATGGGTACGAACACCTGTTTGGCTGTTTAATATGGGAAAGGCCAAGGCAAGACGTTTGTCAAGCTTCCTACCTCTGCTTTCCTTGCTTCACCCGAAATGGTTCTCAGTCCCATGACATTTCTTCAGTATTTCTGACTGTAAGAAGCATGGAGCTAGAATATGTAGGGCTCTCCAGAGCAGGAACACACCCCAAATTCAACAGTACCCTTGAGCACAGGACGTAAGCCCAGCCTCAAATGTATTTCAGCATGTGGTGTAATTCTGAGCAATATTCTTAGTGTCAGCACTACCCCTCCACCCCCTTTATAAAGAGGGAGTGGTTTGACTAGGGAGGGAATGGGACTGTTGCTCTTTCCAACCATGGTGGAAAACACCAACCAAGAGCAAGCCAGGGCTTCCACTGCAGAGCCTGGTGCCAACACCCTGCCTGTAGTAGATTTGGGTAGCTCACACTGAGGCTTACATCCCTCCTGAGGGTCCCAAACTTCCCAAGACACCGCATTCTCTACATCCAGAGACTAATGTTCTGGTGGCTGGAGTCATCCAGTGAATGTACAGCTGCCTAGAGAAATAAAAAGACTTAAAAATCCTCACGTATTTATTAAATCCAAGGGTCATGAATTCCCTTGACCCCCAACTTGTTGGGCTCCTGTTGACATTTTGCACAGTCTAGCCAAGGATTCGCATTGCCTGGATCCTTTATTTGCAATAACAGCCATTACTCTCGGCCAGGCCCTGCCCTTAGTACTTGGCTGCAGTAACATACTTAATTCATAGAAGTGCCTGTGAGGTAGTGTCCAGGATCTGCATGTTAAAGGGGACACAAGCAGGCAAGTGTGGGGGACAGTTCACCCAAGCTCACAAGCCAGCAGAGTCACATTCAAACTCAGGCAATCTGAGACAAGCACCCACGTGCTTGGTCAATCATGCCAGAAGGGCTATCCCAGCCCAAGCTCTAGAAATCCATCTTTATTCTCCTGGCCACGTGTCTCTTTGCCTACGGCAGGCAAATCTGAAGAACAAAGGGAGCTTCTTATACTAATACATAGATTTGCTGACATGCAACCATGAGCCATGATACCCTCTTACAAAAAAAAACAGAGAATAAATGCCTCTGGCCTAAATCTGACGTTTTTTAAGCCCATGTGAGACACCTAATAATCTAGAAAGAATTCTCCTGAGAACCAAAATGAAGGAAATGTCCCCAGCCAAATAAGGCATCACTGTGTGAGCCTCCTTCCGAAGCGGAAGCAAAGACCTCATCCCACAGGACACATCAGAAAGTGAAAATGAAGTCACTGTGACTGGAACAGGCAGCCCAAAGGATAAAACCAACAAGGGGATATGAATAAAAGCTATTTTGAGTACCTACTATGTGGTGGGCTCTTAGCCCATCATAATTCCGGGGAGGAAATATTTTCCCAGGACAGGACAAAATACCTTTGAAACCGAAATCAGTCAAAGGGAGAAATAAAGTGGGAGAAACTCATTTATTGCTTACAAGCAGTCAAGACACTTCCGCTCACCTGTGTCTCTCACGACCTGGCTGCAGAAAAAGGGGCCCCACCCAACCTCTCAGGTACACACATGCCCTCAACTCCCCCTTGTAATCATCTATTGATATGGAGATGGCTACTTCTCTCCACCCCTTGGAAACACCTATTGATATGGAGATGAACTGAGGCCAGGAGAGAGATTCTGGAAATATTGCATTTTTAGTCACACCTATATTGTTTTACACAGAGAATTGGACAAAGCTCCCATTGTAGGGGTAAGGAAAACCGGGACACGAAGACCTCCCAAGTCACAGAGCTAGGACAGGCACTAAGGCTTGTTGGAATGTAAACATCCTGCTCTTTCCTGGAGGAGTAATTACATAAGTGTGTGTGTGGGGGGGTGTTAATCCAATAAGAATAAGCCACACCCATGCCCCAGGCGGGGTACCTCCACCCCATCCCTATTCCAGTCCGCTTCTTTGTAAGTTAGAAAGAAGGTGTATCTCAGAAGAGAATGGAGGACACAGAGAGGTGCCTAACCAGGAAGCAGGCCCTGGGAGAAGCCTGGTGACAAAAGGAAGTTAAGTAACATTAATGCCACCACTTAGTTGTTTTATTTGCTTTATTTGTTGTGCTACTAGTTTTCAAAGGCTTCTGTATGTTTTGAATCCCTCTTCAGTTGCATGTCAGAGACATGGACTCTCTTTTCTTTATCAGGTCCTCATGATATCTGTGTTCATGTAATAGCCAACAATATTGGAAATGGCAATAAGGATGTGACAAAGATATATGCTATGAAAAATAACTGACATATTTTTTAGCCTCTTAGCTCAGCCCCTTGGTAAGCATGATTTCATTTGATCCTCAACAAGTTGATGACGTTGACAATATCACTAAACAGATTTTAAAGACTAGGGAACTCAGAGAATTGATCACTCCCACATCACACGAGTCCATAGTAGAGCAGGAATTTTGAACCTAGATCTGTTCAATGTCAAAACTGACACTCAAACACTATATGCACTGCACTCCAGCACTGCAGTATAATTTTAAAAAGCATTTCTTAGCATGAACATTAGGTATGGCCTTATTTTAGAATTCAGAACTATGAACTTTTAATATCTAAAGTAATCATATGAATCTTGGAATTTTTTTTTACATTTTATAATTTTCACAGTACTTTTATATTCATTTTGTCTTTTTAGGTGATAGCCCTGTTAGTTAGTCTCTAGGGTATCTCCTTCTTTCCCTTTGTCCTGAATCTATAATTGAAGAACTCCTTTGTCAACAATCATTCCTTCCCATGGGACATTTTCTAAGCTTTTGTTCTTTTTTGTAATTTGACTTTTTTCTCTTTGTACTCTTCTCTTCCCATATCATTTAGAACAGTACCTGGCATGTGGTAGATACTCAATAAATAAATGAAATGTGCCTTGAAAATCGATAAAGGGAAACCTCCCAGCATGAGGTGCAGAAGCCAAGCAAGCGGAACTTTCAAGACCAAGGATACTGTTTCAGCTCCTGCTTCATTACCCAGCAGGTGGAAGAAAGGTTTCTGCTCCACCCCCAGCAGTCCAGCCAATGAGAGGCTGTCACAACTCAGCCAATGAGAAGCCACCATGATACTTGGAACTCCCAGTTTCCTCCAATGGACTTCGTGTTTATAACAGCCCCTCCCAACTTCCCCCTTTCTCTATAAAAAAGAGTGGTCTTCTCCTTTGTTCTCAGCCTTTGTCTATGGATTTGCTGTAGCTTCCTTATCCCAAATTTCAATTAATTGCTATTCCCAAATAAACCTGTTTTTGCTGGAAGAATACAGTTTATTTTTAAGGTTAATAGTGTCTTGCACACAGTAGCCACTCAAAGAATTTCCATGGAGTTAAATATATTCTACTTCACTCAGTACTCTTGTTACTTTGCACTCAGGTGAGTATTTGCTGAATTAACCCATTTTTAAAGTAAGAAACCCAGGACTCAACCAGGGGAATTGTATGACAGTTACTTAGTGACCTCCTCAGAACCTAAACTGAGCATCCTGGCTCCCCACCTGGAGGTCTTTCCTCCTTGTATTGCACCCTGCCATATGGTGTGAAAAGTGGTGGGGTCATTTGACTGGAGTTGGCATCTTTAATCTGTCTTGGAGTTTGTGGGGAAAATGGAATTTTCTGACCAGGATTTCCATGGGGCCTTAATAGCACCTGATGCTGGGGTTCTTGTTTGCAGAGCCGAAGAATGAGCTTCACAAACAGCCAAGGTAGGAGAGCAAGGTACAGGCTTTTATTTAGAGAGACAGTGAAAGGACAGAGCTCCTGGCTCACACCAGGAGGGGACAAGAAAGTCTGTAGTGGTGCCTTATCTAGAGGGGTTTTACAGACAGTTGAGGATTTTTCGAGAACTCGAAAAAACTTAGGGGTGTGGACTTGTTAAGTGGTCCCTGAATATTAAAAATTAACTTAAGGAATTTCCTGCCTTGATTTCTCTCTGGGACACTGGGGCCTAGGTCTAGGAGCATATCAAAAGGCTTCCTGCCCAGCCCCCAAGGTGGGCTGAGGTATTGTCTACTTGCTAAAGAATCCTGCCTCTTGAATTTCCTGGGTGTTAAAAATGCAATTTTATCTTTAAGATGAAATTCTTCCTGCCTTTTACCATGCAGTCTATAGCTGGGTCTGCATGCTAAGTTAGTTGCTCAGTCTGCAAAATCACCTTGTCAGATCTGAAGGATGAAAGACAGCACATAGGCCTGGGCCTTTTAGCATGCCAAAGTGAATTTTACACATGGTTACAAATGATTAGCATAATAAAACATGTGCTACTCTTTTTTATCTGGAGAACATTAACTGATCTCACTGAAGAATGATTCTAGAGCTCAATGTTTAACATAGAGTTTTAGTAGGGGGGTTTCCTTATATGTAGTTACGTTGCTCTGACTGCAAATATCCCACCCTGCCCCCTCCGAAGGCCCTCGCCCTACTCTGACTACATCCACGGTCCCTGTCTCACACCCACTGTGTGTATAATAAGAGACTGCACATTTATGGGATATTAGGGACAGAGCTCTGGTCAGTCATTGGAGTACTGCACCAACGGGAGGTCTCCTGCCCTCAGTTCCTGGTTTGCAATTGGCCGGGAGTCTGCCAATCACCAGAGACCTGCCCACAGAGTTCCTCCAGGTGCTGGGGGTGAGGAAGTAAGTGCACAGCTGGGAAGAGCAGGGAGTGAGGAGAGACAGACCTGCTGCTGTGAGAACAAACCACCTTTTAAACCCCCACCTCCTTGCCTTTACCTTAATTCGGTCTCACCGAATTCATAGGAAAATTGCCCAGGGCGGGAACCCTCTCATCTCAGAGCAACAAAGTTGAATCATCAGGACAAATAAAGGACAGGAATCCAAGAAGGCTTCCAGCACAGACTCAGCTAAGGGGCCAGGAAGTAGAGACTGGGGACGAGGGTTCTGAGAACTTTGAAGGTTTCACGAACAGCTGACTGCTCTTGTATTTGCTTCCTTCAGTGATTGCCAAACAGCCTTTAGAATGAAAAGGGAAGGGGGCTAGAGTGACTACTTTGCAGCCTGAATGGAGGGGAGGGGAGAAAGTTGGCAGGCACTAGTGGGTCAAGGAAGCTCTAAAAATGGGTGGAAAGGGGAATGAATTGCAGTGACTCAGGACAAGCAGGGCCACATGGAAGTAGGGAGTTATTCCAGAAACTTACCAGTAGAATTTTGTGGGGTTTCCTGACAAAGAACTCATCCTCTATAAGGGAGACCTGTAGGTCAGGCATGTGAGAAACATGCTCACTGTTCCTAATGTAGTAAGTGGACACGGAGTCCAAGAGAACAGTGGAGTGAGTCTCTAATGGTGGTCTTGTAGGATCGGGTGTCCGGGGAGCAGGAATACTCAGTGCGGTTCCAGCAATTTATTCCCTAGCACTCAAGAACCTCCCCTGGTTCCTCACTGGCTGAGTACTGCAGGGTTCACATTCTTTCCTGAACATTGCCTAAGCAAGTTGTACCTATATTAGGCTTTTTTCTACATTTGTCTTAATTTTATTGGCTGGTTTAAAACTTTTTCTGCATTTTTTTAAGTGATGCACAACCCACTCTTTCTCAATTCAGGAGAAGCATACTAAACAAGTATAAGATTTGTTATGCAGATTTAATTCAATGCCTTCTCTACTGATGATAGTTTCTTGTGATTTAGAGTCATCTGTCCCTTCCAGGTACTGAGAGTGAGAAACACCCTTATAAATGTAGATGTGCTTTGTACGTGTAAATTTCTCTTAGAAAAGGGTAACTTCTACTTTTTCCTCAGAACTTCCCCTGGGTCCATAGTTTGCAAAATAGTCAGCTCAAAAATAATCCTATGTCAAAGAGGCATATCGTGGGTAGCATATTCTGCTACCTTTCAAAATCATTCCTGTTCTAAGAAGTAATAGGACCGCCTGAGAACATCTGGTATGAAGTAGGGGGTTATGGTTGGGGGGATTCGAGGGGACGGTCACAGGGAAGAGAGGCATGGAATCCACCTTGGGTAAGTTTGTTTTTTCTAAGGTAATGCATCAGCCAATTAAGTGAAAGTGTATTTTAAGTGACACCTATGGTGAGTATTTTCAGTGAGATCAAACACTGTAATAAAGAATTAGGCAGCAGCACAGACTGACTTCTCCAAATGGGACTTCAAAAAGTAAACATAATAGAAGCAGAATTAAAGCAAATGAGGCTCATCTAGCTTTCTTTTCTGAACAAAACTGGAATAATTAAGTACAAAGTACTATGATAAGCAATTGCACAAAAATAGGCAGATACATTTACGGACCATTCATTGCCTCCCTAGAATTCTTTCTTGGACTCCCACCACACTGCACTTTTCTGATCCCAGGTGTCTTTTCCTCTGGAATCATTCTTCTGCTGAATCCTTTCTGACTTATCTTCTCCCTCCTGGGCCTATTTATGGCTCTCCCCGAGGTCATGCTCCCTCCTACCACAGAGATAACATGACATCTTGAAACATCATGTCTTACAGAGCCAGAAGCTTCTTAGGTAGCACCCGGCCAAGTTATTTCATCTCTCTGAATTTCATTTATCTCATATTTAAATATGGAAAAAAATAATATCTACCTTAAAAGGTTTTAACAGTGATTAAGTAGAGATGGCTCTAAAATTCCTGCTTCACAAAATATAGCCAGAGTTACCAGCATTCTCTTATTTAATCTGAAACTCTGTTACCTTCAGATATGCTTTTCTCTCCCTGACTTCTCGCCACACCACAGTACCATGTTTTTATACTTTTATCTTTATTGTGATAAAATACCCATAAGACTTGTCATCTTAATCATTTTTAAGTGTACAGTTGGGTAGCGTTAACTATACTCATACTGTTGAGCAACCAACCTCCAGAATTCTTTTCATCTTGCCAAACTGAAATGTCTACTTATTAAATAACTCCTTTTGTCCTCCCCTTAGCCCTTGGCAACTGCCATTCTATTTGCTGTCTCTATAATTTGACTACTCCAGGTACCTCATGTAAGTTGAGTCATAGAATATTTGTCTTTTTGTAACAGTTTACTTCTCTTACAGTAATGTCCCCAAGGTTCATCCATATCCTAGCCTGTGTAATAATTCCTTTCCTTTTTTAGGTTGAGTAATATTCCATTGTCTGTATGTACCACCTTTGTTTATCCATTCATCTGTCTTGGGCTTCTTCTATCTCTTGGCTATTGAGAATAATCCTGTTAGGAACATTATGTACAAATATCTCTTTGAGGCCTTGCTTTCCATTCTTTTGGGTATATACCTCGAAGTAGTGTTGTCCAGTCATGTGGTTGTTATACATTTTTGAGGACCTGCCATACTGTTTTCCTTAGTGGCCACACCATTTTACATTTTCACCAACAGTGCACAAGAGTTCCAATTTTTTCACAACCTCACCAGCACTCGTTATTTTCATTTTTTTGACTGGTGTGTGGTGATGTCTCACTGTGGTTTTAATTTGTGTTTCCCTAATTATTACTGATGTTGAACATCCTTTCCTATGGTTATTAGCCACTACCATACCCTTAAACTTCTATTTTTAAGTTTTATGCCATCACCTCAAATAAAATACATCTAAAAATGGATTCACTTTTATTCCTCACACTTCCTCGTCCAAATTTCTTGATTGCAGTAAATTCCCCATTTACTCAGACTAGAAACATCATCCTCATTTTCTATCCTGAACGACTCTTCAAGCCCTCACATTCCTTTCTTCGTGATGATTCTTACTTGCACACATTTCCCTCCCCTTCTATCCTCACTCCCATCATCAGGGAACTGCCACCCTTAGGCACTGCCTCAGTTTCCCGCACACCACGAGTAATTTCTCTCCATCAGTGTTTACCCATCCGGAGAATTAACTGCCAAATTGATCCACCTCTAAAATTCGCATTTATAATTACTTTGATGGAGAAGTAGAAAAGCTATCTACTGCCCACTCCAGATATTCTTAGAATGTTTGCCCCCACACTTTTGCTGAAGTATTTAGCAAATCAATAATGGCCATCCTTCTCCAAATCACAGGAAAATTTAATCGATGGTAAGATTTTTTTCAAAATTAGACTTTGTTTTCCTATTTTTTACTTATTTAGTCTTCTACACCTGCCACTGACTTGTGGCAGGTCCTAGCAGAGATTGGAATAATGAAAAAGAATACAAAATTAAAATTAATGGGAAAGTTCATAAATTATGAACCATATCTATCCGGGCAGCTCAGGTTTCTCATCATTATCAATATAGCTGCTTGTTTTATTAATCAGTATATATGTGTGTGGTTTTCTATCATATATATATATAGTATAGTCATATTTTTTGCTGATAAAATTCTTACAATTTCATAGTGGAATTAAATGCATTCATGTAATCTCCACCAGTTACCTGGATTTCAGGTTCTTTTTGTCATCTGACAAATTTGAAAATCAGTGACCCAATAATTAATTCTGACACCCCAATTTGTAAAGAGGGCTCCCACAAAGAGATATCCTAAAAATGTTCATGATGACTTCACTTTGGAAGGATGAGAAAAGGGGGAAGCAGGTGTTACTCATGTTGGGAGAGGATTTTCCACAGAAATCTCTTAGAAGGATCTTACCTTGGGAAAGAAAAAGAAGTCACAGAATCAAAACAGTGTGCTATCGGCATAAAAACAGACATATAGATTGATGGAACAGAAGAAAGAACACAGAAATAAACCCACACATACATGGTCAATTAATTTATGATGAAGCAGCCAAAAAATGTAAGTTGAGAAAGGACAGTCTCTTCAATAAATGGTATTAGGAAAACTGGACAGTTACATGCAAGGGAATGAGCCTGAACCACTATCTAACACCATACACACACCAAAAAAAATGCAAAATTGATTAATTTTAATGGATTAAAATTCAAAACTCAAAATGTTAGACCTGAAACCATAAAACTTCAAGAAGAAAAGATAGGCAGCAAGTTCCTTGACATCAATCCTGGAGATTAGTTTTTGAATTTGGCACCAAAAGCAAAGTCAACAAAACCAAAAATAAACAAGTGAGATCACATCAAAGTGAAGCTTCTATACAGCAAAAGAAACCAATAACAAAATGAAAAAGCAAACTACTATGCAGGAGAAACTGTTAACAAGTCATATATCCGACAAAGGCTAAATATCCAAAATACATAAAGAACTCATAAACTCAACTCAATAGCAAGACAACAAACAATATGATTAAAAAATGAGCAGAGGATCTGAATAGACATATTTCCAAAGAGTGCATTCAGATAACCAGCAGATACACAGAAAAGGTGCTCTACATCACACATCATCAGGGAAAGCTATCAAAACAACAATGAGATCTCACCTCAAACCAGTTAGAATGACTATTACTGAAAAGAAAAGAAATAACAAGTGCTGGTGAGGATGTGGAGAAAAGAAACCCTTGTGCACTGTTGGTGGGGATGTAAATAGATGCAACCATGATGGATAACAGTATGGAGGTTCCTCAAAAACTTAAAAATAGAAATGCTATATGATCTAGCAATTTCACCTTTGGATATTTATCTAAAGAACATGAAAATACTAACTCAAAAAGATATATGCACCCCATTTATTGCAGTTTTATTTACAAAAGCCAAGGTAGGGAAACAACCTAAGTATCTACTGACAGACAAATGGATAAAGAAAATGTGGTATATGCGTACAATGGAATATTATTCAATCATAAGAAAGAATATAACCTTGCCATTTGTGATAACATGGATGAACCTTGAGGACATTATGTTAAGTAAAGTAAGTCAGACAGTGAAGACAAATACCATACTTATATGTAGAATCTGAAAACAAAAACAAAATCATAAGAGACCAAGCCTATAGAAAGAGAGAACAGATAGGTGGCTGCCAGGGGCAGTATGTGAGTGAATGAGCAAAATGGATGGAGGGAGTCAAAAAGTATAATCATAGAGTTGTAAAATGAAGAAGTCATGGGAATGTAATGTACAGCATGCTAATTATAGTTAATAATACTGTAATGTGTATTTGAAAGTTGCTAAGAGAGTAAATCTTAAATGTTCTCAACATTAGAAGAAAATGTTTATAACTATGTATGGTGATGGATGTTAACTAAATTTGTTGAGATGATTGTTTCACAATGTACATATACAAATATCAAACAATTACATTGTACACCTGAAACTTATACAATATTGTATGTCAATTTTACCTCAATAAAAATAAGATAAAAAAAATAAAAGGCATTCAATATAAAAAAAGAAAAATAAATCTCTGATTCTCTCTCAGATCTATTCAAACTTTCTTCTTTTAATAATAGAACCACCTGAATTTCAGCATGGTACGATCTGCCAGAATAGGTGCTGTGTCACCTAGCTTGCAAATCGGTGTGGCCATTGATGAAATCCTGGTCAGTGGAATAAAACTGGAAATGTTGTTTACAACTCCTAGATTACATCTTTAAAAAGGAAATGTTCTTGTCCTTTGCTTTTCCCTTTCTTGCTGGCTTAGAAAAGACAACACACGCAGCAGACACTGAGACTCTGAACCACGTTTTATCTTGAGTCTTTCAGTGACTTTGTGGTGAAGAAATATCCTACCAGCTCTGGACAATGCTCCTTTGAACTATTAAGGGAGAGAGGAACAAAATTTTAGTGCATTTGAGTTATTGTAACTTTGGGTCTTTTTGATACAGAAACTTCACTTAGACCAAAAAAAAAAAAAAGGCATAGGCATTATGCTCCCAGTTAGATATTGAATCTGATTTTCTAAAAGATGTTCGTACAATTAGTGGAGATTCTTACGCTGGCCAGCAAGATCTTGGGAGAAATCTGTTTTGATTTGGTGAGTTTGTGTCTCAAACAAAATAACGTAGTTTAGACAATAGTTATTACATCTCATCCTCCATTCATCCGCTGATCAAATTAAGCAAGTACTGAACCTCACCCTCCTGATGTCGCAGCCCGGAATGCGACGGGTCCATCTTGTTGGGTGCACAGGAGAAGGTACGATATGCGTACTGTGGAGAGTGGCCCTGAGTCACTGCTTTGGATGGCCTTACAGACACATTGTTTGCATGAATCTTTACAAGAGGGTCCAGGGCATTTATGTCGTGATCCAGACAGAGCCATAAACACATCACCTTTGACAATATCTACCTGGAAAAACCCACTTAATGAAATTTTCCTATGCCAGAAAACAGATGGGAAGATGTTGAGTAAAGTAATAGTACCCGTTCTTTTTCCTTCCCCTTTTTCTTTTTGGGGAATGATGTAAGAAGAATGTACAATTCAGGTAAAATACGAGTGTTGAGGGAAGGTTTGCATGACTCAGTTCAAAAACATTCTGCAACACGCTCTAATGTCCCTATTTGCCCCAATAAGCAAGTTGACCTTCACTGTTCCCATTTCCACGTACGTGAGTCTCCATGTCCCTCAGACAAAGGAGAGCGCCCATGGAGACTACCCCAGCTTTACGTTCCTCCTCCTGCTTCTCCTAATTCCACACATCTTCAAGAAACAGCTTTTACCTCCCTGATGAGACCTTCTTGGATTACTCTGGTCCATGAGCAGTTCACTACACTAGCTCATAAAACCCCACAGTCCTGTCTTCAACTCAGCGGAGACGTTGTTAACATTTCCTCTCTGGGCACTAAGATCTCCAATCCAGCAGAGCTCACGGTTGCCAGGAAAAGAAACAAGAATTCTGCAAGTGGGTTCTTAGGTATAATAGTGGGCACAAAAATAGTAACCAGAATAAATAAGTAGTAAATAAATAAGAAAGTAAGCAAACAAATAAATAAATAGAACAAAATTCTCAAGCTTTGCTCTGTTTAAGACACTATTAAAAGAATGAAGAGACAAGCCACCAGCTGTGGGAAAACATTTGAATTTTCCTTGATTATTAATGATGTAGAGTGCTTCGTACATATTTATTGGCCATTTATGTTTTTTTATTTTGTGTTTGTTCAAGTCTTTTCATTGGATTGTCTATTTAGTATTGAGTTACAAGAGTTCTTTATATATTCTGAATTCACATCTTTTGTCAGATACACGTGCTATGAATATATTTTCTCGATATGTGACTTGTCTTTATTTTTTCAAAAAAGTGTTTCAATGAGCAGAGGGTTTTAATTTTGATCAAATCCTAATTATGATTAGTTTCTCTTTGTTGATTAGTGCCTTTGTTCTCTCTAAATAATTTTTGAGGGAACCAAAATTCGTGGTTCATAATTTCACAAATATTTTTTCTGTATTTTCTTCCAGAGGTTATACAGTTTTAGTTTTAATGTCTGTCCATTGGAAAGTTTTAAGTAAAAAAGTGACATGATCCAATCTATATTTTGAAGGGATCACTTAACAAGCTGTTTGCATGCTTTAAGGGGCAATGATAGAAATAGTGATCACTTGCAAGACCGTTACAACAATCTAGACAAGGAATGCACTGGCTTTGACCACAAACTTACTGTTAGTGGGGGATCTGGTGAAGTGGTTGAATTTTGGGTGTGTTCTGAAAGATAAATTTCCTGATGACAGACAGAATCGGGTGTGAGAGAAAGAGAAAAGTCGAGATGAAGACAGTTTTTTGGCCTGTGCAACTGGAAGGATGAAATTGCTGTTTTACTGGGCTTCCGATAAAGCTCAGTGGGTACAGGTGGAGGAATAGGAATTCGATTCTGGATGTATTAAGTTAGAGGTGTTTATTAGACATCCAGTTGGGAATGTGGAGCAGGCAGTTGGATATGAGAGCCTGGAGTTCAGGACTGAGAGGCAGGCTAAAGCTGTACATGAGGGTTTCTCAGAATACGGATGGTAATGAAAGCCATCAGATCGGGTGCTATTGCCTAGGGAGTGGGCATAGAGGACACAAGAGGGACCAGCTCAGAGCTCCGGGACATGCCAACATTAAGAGGTCAGGAGAAGAGGCAAATCCAGCAAAGGAGACTGAAGACTACAAGCAAGTGACCATGGGAGGGAAAACAAGAAGGCATGGTGTGTTAGAAGTGAGATACAGAGAGACTCTCCAAAGGAAAAGAGTGATCAGTGGCGACAAAGGTAAAAGGTCAAGGAAGTCACAACTGAGAACTGACTACCGGATATGGTCACATGGGGGTCAGAGATGCCGAGTCAAGAACAGTTTTGCTGCAATAATGGGGCGCAGTGTCTAGCAGGAAGGGAGAAACCAGAAAATGGCTAGGAGATTGTGAGAAAGGAGTGTTCTCAATATAATCAAAGAATAGTTGTAGGAAATAAGGCCACACACAAGCTGTATGGACAGAATATCATCAGAGACTTCAAGCCTTCAGAAGTAAAGTCATTCTGGGTCATGTCAACTTATAGATAAGGCCACGGGTTTGCTCATCCGGGTTGAGTGAAGCTGAAGAACTTTGGAGCTGAGAAAATTAAGTGAGTGTGAAGGCCCCTTTGGGATGGGTGACGTGCAGGGACATCAGTGCTGCTCAGGGAAAGCTGGTGTTGAGGAAGGACAAACACAGAACCTGGAGAAGCGAGACAGTTCTCGGCACGGACTGAGGGCTAAGTAGGGGCGGTCACTCTCCACCACGAGGGAACCACAGCGGGCTATGGAACTGCAGCCAAAATATGCGCCAACCACTTTTCTCCCCTCCATTATCAGGATGGAAAGTGTAAGGAACAAAAACAGCTACTCAGAATTTTAGGGATTTACCCAAAAGAACAAATGCATCCTATGGTGTGGGCTGCGTCCTGCCCCTCCTCAATGAGCGGAGCTAAGTGATTCATGGGTGTGATGCATCCGTGACGTCTGTCACACTGAGTCTCTAAAGCTGCAGTGCGTTCGCATGAGGCTGATGTTGCTTTTTAGGGCCCTGTGTGTGTAGGGGCGCACACGTGTGTGGGGGGGTTATCATATCATTATAAATTAAGGAGTTTGATACTTTCTTAATTGAAAATAGTTGCAGATGAAAAAGATAAACATGTCGAAGGATGCTGAATATCAGATTTGGCTTTCCTTTCTATCCTTATAGAAAAGATACATTCATAAAATCTGGCTCCTCAGCACCCACCCTCTGGTCTTTTGCTGAGGCCCAAAGCAGTGTTCCCAGAAGCTACAGGCACACTCCTCACAATTTAAAACAAGGATGAAAGTTTCTTTGTTCTCCTTTCCTAGGGCATATATCTCAGTTTCTCATCATTTGGAATGTATGTCATGTATAATCCCACAGAAGCATCTGAGATCACCTGAGACCACAGGAGATGTCACATCAAAGCCTTAAATGACCAATGTCAGGTGCCCACATAAAAATACCGTATACACAGTGTGAACTGCTGTGAAATGGGGCATTGGAATGAGACAGATCAGGGTCTCAGTGTCAGCTCGGCCATAGATCTGCCTGGAAAACATAGGCTAAGTCTTTGCCTCCCCTGAGATTCTATATCATCTTTCATAAAAATAGAGAGCTACCCAATATAGAGGACTGTTGTGATAACTGAATGAATGGACATAACTGAACTCCCTCTGACACCAGATTTAGGAAGTATTGGCTTCCTTTCCATCCTTCCATCTTCCCTTTATCAGCAGGAGCAAAGCCTACTCTTTTTGTCTCCAAACCCAAAAAAGCAATGCATTAGAAAAATCCTCTGAAAACTAGAAACTATGTCATTGAATCATAGTCAAAAGCATCACTAGGCCCAGGTTGGGTTCAAGTCTCAGATCCACAACTTAGTAGATGGGTGACTTTTGGCAACCAGTGCGCCTAGGCTTGGTTTCCTCCTCTGTACAATGGGATAATGACAGCGTCTACCTCAGATGGTTGCCAAAGACACGTCTCCATGAAGAAATGGGTGCAAAGTATGTATCACAGTTCCTTTCATGTGAGCATAACCCTCAAATGCTGTTCGCTATGAGGTCTGCCTTTTAATAATCTTTGCTATCATCCCAATTCTACCCATTAGCATAGAAGTAAGAGAGAAGGAGAAGGAGAAATCCAGTTTCAAAGGCCCTGCTTTTGTCTAGGTACAGAGGAGTTGGTCCAAACCCCTGATCCCTTTCTAAGCACCCATGGCGTCTTTGGTTCCCACCACCTGCTCCCACCTCTCCTGGGGGGTCTTTACACTCTGTATGAACACCACCCCAGAGAGCACAGTTATCGGGGTCACTGTGACAGGGAACAGGTGGTGTGGGGGAGGAGCTCTCTGAGAGACATTCTACACACACACACACACACACACACACACACTGCTTCTTAGAGACCCAGGTCAGAAGCCCTTTAAATAGGAAAACATTTTTTCTAAGTCTGGCCAAATTCTGATGAAAAGTTCTGAGTTCCAGAGCAATGGTGTAAAGAAGCCTCAGTGGCGACAAGGCCCCAGGCAGTATGTAGAGGCCAAGGCGGAAGGAGGCACCCCGTGCACGTCACCGAGAACTGGTTCTGGAGTGTTCGATGACAGGGAGGCAGGTGGTGCCCCAGCATCTCTGAGATTCTGCACAAGTATAATTTGAAGGGTGACACATCTTCTTGGATTGTTTTCTTTTTTCTTTTTGGTTGTTTTGAGGATCAGGAGGAGCTTCTAGTTGTGTTTTGTTTAGTTCTCGAAACAGTAGTTACACATGTGTCTGTGTCTGTACATGTGTATTTGTGTGGGGTGGTAGTGAAAGGTGGGGTTAGAATCACCTGAAATCTTTATCAAAATAAACAGCTAACCTTTTCCCTACCAGTTCTTAAAATCCAAAAATTCTGATTCATTTCTTCTGTTTGGAGGTCTGGGCATATGTCTTTGGATAGAGAATCCCAGGTGATTCTGACACTCCCCTCCAGTTTAGAGAGTTTATTTAAAAGTAAAGAGTTCAAGCGATCCAGAGCTCCCAGTTAGGGCAGGGGCATGCAGTCCACAAGCAACCATGCTATCTGTCAATATTCTTCTACAAAAGCCTACACAGCACCTTCTTTTCTCTTCCTTTCTTCCCCTGCTTTGAATCCTCCCTCTGTTTTTTTATTCATTTTCTCTCTCCTCCTCTCTCCTTCCTACTAGCCCCTGGGGACACCTGTGGGGCCGGACAGCATAGCATTAAGGAGTTGGCATTGGCTGTGGGCTTATTTTCTCCTCCTGCCACAGGACGCTCAGGAACCTGCCTTAGCACCTTCACTGTGATGCTCTGTAACAGCCCGCGTTTCCTGCCGTAGGGCAGGGCAGGGCTCATCCTGAGCTGCCCTCTCCTTTTTGGTGACACACTGTCCTGCCTGGGTGGCGCCCTACCACCTTCCTACTCCCCTCCCCCCCACTGCTCACCTTCTCCCTAGGAGTCCCTGCTTCCCCAGGCACCACTGTGGAGAGCCGTGGTTCTCCCACTTAAATGTCCTCAGGAAGGCTTGTTGGAACAGACCACTGGGTTAGAACAGACCGCTGGGCCCCTCCTGTAGACTTTCTGACTTGTAAGTCTGGGTTGGAGCCTGGGAATTTACTTTCCTAACAATTTCTCAGTTGAAGCGAATGCTGGTGATCCAGGGACCATACTTTTAGAATCACTGGTGAAGAGGAAAGGACGAACTTGGGGACCAAAAATCACTTAATTCTACTGTGAATTTAGCCACAGACAGCTGAGAGACCAGGAGAATTTATTTGCCCTCTTAGAAGCTCAATTTTCTCAGCTATAAAAATATGATGATGATAATCTCCCAGAACTGTTAGAAGGGATAAACAAGATTGGGCTTTCTGGCTTTCTCTGTGAGAAACAAAGTGTATTAAGTGGGATAAGAAACACTAAGTTTCCTTGCTAGCCATTCCCAGACTGCAGGTAGCCTCGGCCACCCAGACCAGTGCCATATGGCAATTACGGTGTGACCTTGACTCATGTGGGGAGCCATGTATATGCTCAAAATCTCCCGAGTGGCTTACCGTCCTTGGACACCAGCTCCCTACAAATGCATTATCTAAACAGAGAAAGAAAGAAAGTTTTTCCTGGTTCTCCTTCCCCTCCCTCCCTCACTCATGCTGCTCAATCTGGAATCCGGTAGCTTATTCCAAGGGACACATTTTGTCCTTAGAAGGAATGTACAGGGCTTGCATTCCTGTGCCCAGAGGAGAGAGTGGTCTAATGGGTAGGAAGTGGGCGGGGAGGGTGGTGGGTTCTATTTAAAGCCTCCCCACTGACTCACTGAGGCATCCTAGGGACATGGCTTCCCTTCTGGACCTTGGGTTTCTTCTGGTTAAGGGGAGGAGAGATGTCCCCGTCTTAGCAGGGTGCTTCAAGGAAAGAGAAGTCAGTGTCTGAGAAGCACTGGGAGGTGGGGAGTTATGTGGTTACATCAAATACGGAATCCAGAGGGGCGCATTCCTTCCCCACCTTCTCACAAGCATTACAAAATGCTTACGTCCAGCCAGTAAGGCAGGTCAAAACTCTCTCCTGACCCATCCAAAGGCCTGCAGTTTGGAAATAGCTGAGATGCTTAGAATTTTGTAAGCACTCCTGTTGGGTCAGCATGCCCCTCGTTCCTGAGGTTTAGGACAAGCAGAAATAGAGGAGCAGGGAGAGCCCAGAAACCTGCATGGAAGACCTCCTGGCCTGGCTTTCTGTCACCACCTGGGGGCCCTGGGCCAGAGCCCCCTCCTCTCTGAGTTTAAGACTCCAATGACCTCTGACACCTCCTCCAGGCCTTGACTCTTCAAGGCTTTAAAACTCTGAGACATGAGGTCTTTTCCAATGTAGCTGAGAATTCAAGAAAGTAAATGAAGACCGTCTCTTGGTCCCACTAAGGACCCCCTGCCTTCAGTCGCTTCCGCCTTTGCCTGGAGAGGTTCCCTGTGTAATCCAGCCAGCAGTTCTTGGGGTGTTTTTGCGCCCTTCCTTGCCTTGGGCTAGAGACCGAGCTCGAGCTGGGAATCAGGAAAGACAAGGTCCTACCTTCCAAGCATTACGTCCAGCAACAGCAACAGTCCTGCAGAACGGCTGCACAAGGGCACCGGTAAGTCCTCCAACGGTTTGGAAAGGCCTTCAAAGAACAGAAGGGATGTAAAAGGACATGATGGCTAATAAGCCATAGGAAAGCGAGAAAAAGGAGAGAAAATACTATTGACTCATCTTGCCAGGCTCCAAGTTGGTTGTTTTATAGACACGAAGTTATTTATCCTTTAAGCGTCAATCTTATGAGGTGAATTTTTTCATGATTCAAAGTTTAGCAAAGTTGAGCATAACAGATTTCCTTATGTTCCCAGAGCTAGTAGGTGGGAGGGCCAGTGTTCAAGACCGCAGGCATTGGGCCCTGAAGCACTCCCTCCAGGGACGTGACACGGACTGGGCCTTACACAGTCACTAAGGTCTCCTCCAGCAGGGAATGATCCACTCCCCCAGGTAAAGGGAGCTACATGAACAAAAAGCACAGGTATCAACTGGAACAGAAGTCATATTTATGGGCTGGGAAGGCAGCATCAGGAAATAAGGTGGGAAGGTAGGTTTGGGGGAGCAACTGGAAGTCCTACATGTGGCTCCAGGCAGTGAGGAGCCCCGGAAGTCGGGGACAACTTGCTCTGACTTTGCCCGTTCAGGCTGCTGCTCTGCTAGCATGTGAAGGATGGGGTGGAGAAGAGTGAGATTTCCAGGCACTGATGAGTGATGTGGGGGGAGCAGGCTGGTAAGGAGAAGAGAGCAGGAGGCCAGCAGAGAGATGGCAAGGCTTGCTGTGCTGTCTGCGGCATGCCAGGAATCAGAGGACATCCCGGGAAGCCCAGGAGCTGGGGAGATACCATGGGACCTGCCCTGACCCCATAGCCAAGTTCTTTGGAACCACATAGCAGGTATGAATTTGATCTAGATCAAGCCTTGAAGGTTTGCAGATTCCTATGAGAATGTTTCAGAAACAGACCTGGTCCTCAAGCCTTAAGACGCCCTGGGAATTCTGATCTCATTTGGAAGGGCCTAGGGAAACTTGATCCAAATCTCTCAGCACTCTTCCAATACACATCGTCTAAGTAGAAGGATGAGCCATTTCTGCCCAGCCAGGCCTCTGATGCTGGTATTGTCTAGAGAAAGAGTTGAGTTCTCAGACCAAGGGCACCTGCCTGACATGAGAAGAGAACCAGGTGCCTCAGACACTGGTCTTTTGGTCCTGTGGTCTGGGGCCCAGGGGGTCACAGCAGTCCTTGGAGAAGACAGGGCTTCAGTCCAGGAAGTCAAGTGTAGCCGGAGGAAAGCGGGAGGGGTGACCGGGAGGATGGTGGCAGAGAGATGATTTCACTGAGCCATCACACGTAAATAACCCCCCGGGTCATCCTGAGGTCCCCAAGGAGCCCAGACAGAGGCCAAGAGAATGTGGAAAATGTAGATGCACCAACTCTTAAAGTGATCAGAAAATGGAAATGATGACATTTCCTGTTCATTTTGAAAATCAAGTAACTGCCATCATCTTTACCTCCATCAAAAAATGTGCTTCTCTCTTTTTCCCTCTCTCCCACACCTCCTTTCCCTCCTTGACACGCCACTGGGTCGCACACAGCTCCCTAAGCGTCAGGAGACCCCAGCGAGCTCTGGCCCCGTCTCGGCTGCTCTGTCTCTTCAGTACGAACACAAGGAAGCCGTGAAATGTTGGGGCTGGGGTTGCAGCCTGCCCTGTCCAGGCCCTCCAGTGATAACAATCTCTCGTTTGTTTCTCTCAGCCTCCCAACTCCTCACTCCATTTATTTTCATCTTTTTTTTCCTTTTTCTTGCTTAGAAAATCTAGCTCGTGTGAGTAATGTTCATATGGCTATGAACACAGTCGGTTCTTTGTCATCTGTGATAATGACACACGGATCATGTGGATAACCCTGAACTGCGAACACTATTCATATACATGACTGGGGAACATTCCAGTCTGACTAATAGTCTAATATTTGGGTTGGGCTGTACTCGCTGAGTGTCCATCAGATGGTTCGCAGGATGGGCGTAGGGAGGTTAACGGGGGGGAGCCTTGGGAAGGGATAGAACCACAGTTAGGGTGCAAACATGGGCCAAGTCTCCACCAAGCCACAGCCTGTTTGTACATTAGACTGTTGGTTTGTGTGACTAACACTACAATGGCCTGTATGCAGAGCATGCCTGGGGACAGGGTGCAGGCTGTCATAAGGAAAGGTAATCATTTGCCAGAAGTTTTAGGAGTCCGTGAGCTTCGGGACCAAGAAGGGTCAGTATCTCAGTTCAGTTCCAGAGTGGCTCAGCCTGCAAGCCACTTTAAAGTGGAGAGGGAATTACAAACATAAAAGCATGGAAGAAGTTGCAAAGTATAAACAAAGATTTGCATACAACTGAATACAACATTTGTAATATGAAAATCAACAAAAATTAAAAGACAAAAACAAATGAGGGAAAAAACCTGCCACATAGATAACAAAGAATAAATATGTAGATACATATACATAAACATATAGTTCATATCAAGTTCATTTTAGTAGCTCATTTAAATAAATAAGAATACTCAAATAGAAAAACAGGCAAAAATTAAAAGACAGGGCTTCAGTCCAGGAAGCCAAGTGGTCAGGGCAGGCCTCCTTTCCAAGGTCTACTGTCCCTTCGGTTCACCCTGTGCATTAAGGAAGCTCACAACACATTTACAGCATGACACTAGACCCCACAGGAAGGCAAGTCACATACGCCCTTGAGTTTTCCTGATTCCAGAATGTAAAAGGGAACAGGATGCCTCAAAGTTATTTGTGACTGTTGTCCTAGGATTCCCATCCTGCTCTGCTGTGTACCTACTCTGCTGGTGACCTGGTTTCCAAAAGGCTCCTCATCCTCAGCTATCAGGCAGTGTCTCAGGTGAGCTTAAAGGTAAATCTGAGCTGACTGTGTCAAGATGTTACATGAAGTTCTTTCTATTCATAAGGGCTGACAATTCCTTCATAAGACCGCAGGGCACAACGTTATACACACTGCTTTATTTCACAATAAACATTTATTTCTCTCTTATTATCAAGGTAACATATTCCCTATCCATTTGAAAAATGTAGTACAGGCATAAAGAAGGAAATATAAGTTAGCTATATTCTAATGCCCAGGGATAAGCACCATTAACAATTTGGTTAATTATTTTTATTCTCTTTCTGAACAATAGATAATAAATGATCATATAGAAAGTTGAGAGATAATTGACAGACATACACAGATAACAGATATTCCATATATAGTTTTATATTTTACAGTTTCTTTGTACAACTTGTCAATATTTTTATATCATTTAGTTTTTCTAATATATAACATTTAATTTTATGCATATATAATAATTTATTAAGCATTTCTATATTATTAAGATCTTGTTTCTAATATTTTGCTTGTTTTATATAATATGGCAATGAAAATTCTCTTGCATGAATTTCTTTGAATCACTGAGTTTTTCCTTAGCAGAAGTTCCTTTGAAAATGAATTTCAGGGCCAAGGGGTACAAAGATTTTTAAGGTTCCTAAATAAATTATAAAAGTTTTCTAGCTAGGTGTTGACAATCTATACTTCTGAAGGTAGTTTAGTATATACTTGCCAACATTAAAAGTTGTGTTTTATAAAGATTAGAATTTTCTATCAGCAAAATGTGATAATTCAATATTTGAATTAGGATTTCCTTGAATTCATTTTGTGAACATTTTTCATATGTTTATAGAACATTCAATTCATAATCTTTGCCTATTTTTCTATTTGGGTATTCTTATTTATTAATATGAGCTATTAATATGAACTCGATATGAACTATATGTTTCATATATCTTTCATGCATATGCATACGTATATGTTTATGTATATGTATCTACATATTTATTCTTTGTTATCTGTGTGGTAAATTTTTCCCCTCATTTGTTTTTGTCTTTTAATCTTGTTGATTTTCATATTACAAATGTTGTATTCAGTTATATTCAAATCTTTTTTTATAGTTTGCAACTTCTTCCATGCTTTTATAATTCCCTCTCCATTTTAAAAACGGTGGAAAATGTATTCATCTTTCCTAGTTATTTTATGTTTAACTTTATTAATTCCCCTTGTGCTTATTTAGCATAGAGTGCGAGGTGGATTTTACTGGAGATCATTCTCCGAACTATCTGCTGACTGATCCATTTGCTTGTGATGTTTCCCTCACCATGTATTATATTCCCATCCATGCAGTAGATGCCTTGATGTTTCATTCAGATTCTCTTTCAGGAATGAATGTTTATTCCTCCAGCTGCAGGAAAGCAGCCCTCAGCTGCCAGCCCTCCTTGGGAACTGCTTCTGCAGAAGACCACCGCCTTGCCCTGGGACATCTTCCCTTGCAGAGGCAGCCTTCACTCAATGACTAGTGCTATGGGACTACAGCGGGCCCCTTCCCTCTCGGGACTACTCTGAAGGGCCATCCCAGCCTAAGAGCTCTCCCTGGGTGGCCAGTCTCTGCTGGGACTGAATCACAGCTCAGCTCTTCATTTCCCCTCTGTCCTCTCCTTCCATGCAGACCCTAAGAGGACTCCGTAAAGAATGTCCCGCAACCAATCGCCATCTCAGTCGCTTCCCAGAAACACAGCCTGTGATACACATACATATGGGCCCACAATCCATTACCCACAATTCCAAAAGTTCTGAAAACCAAAGGTTTTTTCTTCATGAGTTTGGTGCCAACATTCATTTGGGAGCAAACTATGGCCTGAATAAGTAGGGAGCTAGCTATAGTGTTGATGCATCCTATTCAACTTCACTGCAGAAATATCAATCTATTTGATTACGGAGTACTGGTCCAGATCTCACTGGAGGTATCAAGTATTATTTAGAAAATGACCAAATTACATTCCAAATTTAAATTCCAAAACACAACTAACCCCAAGAGTTTTAGATAAGGCCCTGCGGATCCACACCGAATGTATTTTGAAACTTACCTTGGTGCAAATGTTGTTTTTAAATTCAATATCATCATCAAGCATTTTGAAATCTAATAAATTAAGCTCTGGTCCTCAGCACTACTATTTTTTTACAGAATTATTTTTTATTTCTACCTGTTTTACTGTGAGATAAACCTCAGAATTAAGATTTCCACCGAAATAATACTAAGCTTAAAAATTAATGTGCAAAGAATAAATATCATTAAAGTATTTAGCCCACCTAAGAACATGGTCTCTTTGTTCATGTTTACTTTTTTTTACCTTTAGCTGGGTTTTGAAATTTCCTCAGATAAACTCCACACATATTTTATTCAGGTTGTTGCAATGACCTATCTTTTGGCTGTTATTCTGAAAAAAACTAAAAAAAATTTTTTTCTATTAATTCTCCTAACTGGTTGTTACTTATTTATAGACCAAAGAATCTTTTCACAGCTTTATTTTCTATCACCTCCCTGCTATAGACTGAATGTTTATGTCCCCTCACAAATTCATATCTTGTACCTTAATTCACAATGTGATTGTATTCAGAAATGGGGCCTTTGGGAATTTGTTAGGTCATGAAAGCAAAAGTCCTCATGAATGGGATTAGTGCCCTTAAGGACGACCTCAGAGAGCTCTCTTGTACCTATTACTATGTGAGGTCACAGGGACAACACGGGTATATAAATCAGGAAATGATCCTTCACCAGACACCAAATCTGTGCCTTGATCTTGGGCTTCCCAGCCTCCAGAACTGTGGTAAATAAATGTTTGTTGTTTGAGCCACTCAGTCTATGGTATTTCATTATAATGGCTCAAATGAACTATGAGGTTTCCTTTCTGAAATTATATTAATTCTAAGCGATTTTCAGATGAATTTTCTTGAATTTTCCCTGTATTTACTTCTGTCATCTGCAAGTAAAGATAATTTTGTTCTTTCATCAAATATTTATGCACACTCTTTCCATTTTATACTGTGTGGTGCTAAACAGTATGTTCATAATAACGTGAAACAAGAATGGTAGCGACAGGAATTCTGATCAGTTCCCAGTTTTAATTGGAATTGTCATTAGAGCTTCATCATTAAGCATTATGCTGGCAGCTATTTCATGACACTTGACTATCTTCTACAGAAATATTATGCTCTTAGTTTTCTAAGAGTTGCCTTTTCATCTGTAAGAAATATATTGCATTGCATCATATAACAATAACGTCTTTAATTACCGTGCATTTGTCTCTTTTGAAATATTGCTATGATGTGCTGTATTAATAGACTTCCTAATATGAAACCATTCCTGAGTTCTAGGACAGACTGTATTTCATTGTAGCGTGTGAGTTGCACTGATTCTTTACAGAGATATGGATTTTCACATACATATTTATTATGATCAGTCTATAGTTAATGTACTAAAATATGAGAAAGCAGAAACAGCACTCAGGGAGCAATTTAAAAATGAAGATTACGCAACCCAGAAACCACAGCAGAAGAGAAAGAGAAATTTGATTACTGAATAATTTTGATTTTTGATAAGCAAAACAAAAAAAATCTCCAAAACCAAAATAGAAATTTGTTAAAAATAGCAAATTGACATATCAATTCCATATTTTACAAAATGCTCCAGCAATCAACTACAAAAAGAGATGAAATCCAATACTAAGGGAGATAATGGTTACAAATAGGTACAGTTTACAGGGAAAAAAATTGTAAATGGACATTATGATTTGAAACAATGCCCAACCTCTTTGGTAATTAAATAAATACAATTCAGAACCATAATAGTCATGATTTTAAGCCTATTAAAGTAGCAAAATTCCAAACATTTGATGATGACACCCAGTCCTGGCAAGGATATGGGGAAATAGGCACTGATATTTTTGACTGCTTCCACAGAAGGGTTTGGCAATAGTTACTATTAAAAGTCCATGTACGTTACATCCAAAAATTCTGCTGCTAAGAATTTACCATATGGATGTAGTCACAAAATAGATGTAGAAAGCCCAAAACTAAACCAAAACAGCCAATATATTCACCAACAGAAGACTGAATAAATTAAGAGATATCCTTTTGATGGAATAGTGTGTTGCTATAAAAAAAAAAGATCTATGTGTAGTGGTATGGAAAATCCCTAATATAAATTATTAAATGGAGGAAAACGTTATTGCAGGAACAGGGAGTATATTCTGGTCCCTTTTGTAGATACATTGAAAGATAAAGATAGATCCTGGTATGTACGTCTTCTTTGTTTTTTGTACCAGGATGTTACTTTAGGGGACAGATAGTGGATAAGATGGTGGAGAGGGAAAAGGCCAAGACACATGTCACTGTGGACTCTCTGCACTGCTTGAATTTTCCATGTTACTTCTATTAAAATGTAGTATCAGTAAGTATTTTCCGAGTTTCAAAATTTGCTTCCTTATGTATACTTTTTTATATAAAATTGATAAGAAGAATTTAAAACCATATTCCTGGGTCCCATGCCTAATTAGTTTGATCCAGTGGGGGAGGAGTGAGGCCCAGGAACTGAAATTTTTATAAATATGGAGTTGGTGGGGGAGGGGCAGGGGGATAAAAGGGCACAAACATCTCAATCATAGAATAAGTTGGTCATGGGGATGGTAGAATATAGCATGGAGAACAGCATGGAGAATATAGCCAATGATTCTGTAACATTATATGTTGACAGAAAGTAACTGCACTAGTGGGGTTGAGGATTTAATAATATGGGTAATCACTGAACCACAGTATATTTGAAACCAAAATAAGATTGTATGTCAACTAAACTTCAATTCAAAAAATTTCAAATTGCAAAAAAAAAATCCCCCAAAATTTCATGGAGTAGCTGAGAAACACACAGAAAATTTCAATTCTAAAGCTATGCTATTTCATTTTACCTCATTCAGATATTGATGACAAGGTCAGAAGAGCCTAATAAGTGATTTGCTTAGCTGTCCATGATTTTCTGTGATCTGAGAAAGTCATAGTATGAGAATTATCCATGTCTTGATAATTTGGAAAAAATATATCAGAAAAACAAGTCTTTGAGGAAATAATTCTTTGATACCTTATTTACTTTCTTTCAAAGCTATTTTTCTATTTAGTCTTCTATTTATTTTTTAATCACATTGAACCAATGTTATTTTCAGTCCAAATCATGCAGATTTTTAAACTTACTGCCACAGAGTTGTATAAATAAATCTCTAATAATTTTCTTTTCTACCGTATTTATTTTATGGCCCCTTTCTTGCTTCCCAGTGTTATTTGTTGAGTACTCTCTCATTTTTCCTTGATTATCCTTGATCTATTTTAAAAGTACTTTTAATGAAGGTGACTCTTGAATTTTTCAGTTCATACTAATTACGGCTTCTGATCTCTAATTCTTTAATATCTGCTTTTATCTTTACTATTTATTTCCCCTTTTACTTAAATCTTCTTTGTTATTTTTGAAACATAAGTCATTTTTACCCTTTCCTACTTAATCATGAAAGCATAGAAAGTACTGAATCTGTAAATATAATACTGGCCTCATATCATAATTTTCTAAATAATATTCTCAGTACTATTTCATGGTCTGTAGTAATAATTTTATTTTTTTCCTTTAGCTCAGTAGTTATTTAAGAAATTTTAAGGAAATACGGCTGGATGTTTTTGTTTAAATTCTAATTATATCTGATAAAAAGCCAAATTTGTCAGAAAATGTAATTATGCTACATTTGCATATTGAAATCTGTTGAGGCTGTTTGTATCCTTAAAAATCTCGTGTATGTTTTCTGAACATTTAAATGTGTACTCTATTTTTAATACATATGTATTAATTAATTCTTGTTACAGAATGTTTATTATTTAATCTAGTTAAATATTATTGTCTATCTTTGTCCTTCATTTCTGGTTTCCTAAGCTTTCAAAATATAAGAGCAGCATGGTACATATTTTCCTACAATTTTACTTCTGTTCGTTCCTGTGCCTTCTCTGTGTCCTTTTATTTTAGGTGTATCTTTTGTTTTTCAACTCAGTTTGATGGTTTTTTAATTAATTAAAATATGTGCCTGGCCTAACTTTCGGTAGTTTGTTTTTTTCATGTAGTCATTTAGCAAATATTTATTTAACACTCATTCTGTGCCAGTAACAGTTGACAGAGCCTTTTGATGGAGTTCTGACCAGTGAGATGCAAGCGGAAGACTGCTAGAAAAATCAGTTCTCCACCTCCCCTTCTTCAGTTGACTGACTGGAGCCACAGCAGTTACCTTGAGAGCGTGAGGGAAGGACCCAGCTGTGCAGATGTATCTCCCAACCTTATTTACTTACTGGAACAACACCAAAATCTATCTACCTCTGGAATTCTTATTCTATGAAAAAAATTAATCCCTGTTTGTTTAAGCTACTTTTAGTTGGCCATGGCATACGTGCATCTGAACACATTCCTAATTAAATATGTCTTTACATCTACAATTTTTTTTAGAACATACTTGAAATGGTGATATTTCAATTATAAAACGAGTACCCTGCAATAGCTCTCTATGTAATAAGTTAGAATGTTTTTAATTCTCCTCCTTTTCTAATCCTCATAATTTACAAAATAAAGGTTTTTTATCTTGACTTAATTTTTTCCTTAAAGTATTTTCTTTCCATGTTACTTTTGCATTGAATTCTGTCATCATAACAATTATTTAGAACTGACATTTTGTTTTCAATATTATCAGTCTGTACTAGAGGTCTGTAATGATTGAATTTGACCATTCATCAGTCAAAAGCATTTGACTCATCTTTTGGGCAGCTGTCACATGTCTTCAGGAAAATTTCCTTGAGTTACAAGAGTGCTATTTTTCTTTTAAATCCTTCCTTAATTAAATATGCTTTTCTTTTGACATTAAGCATTAGCAACACGTTAGACAGCAACCTCTTGTCTAATTGTAGAACTCATGGGTTAAAATTTTTCATTAAAACTCTACATTTTAAAAACTGCCTTGGGAAATTTTTATTGAGTATTATGAAGAATAATAGTCTAAGGACAGCACAATAATTTTCCTTCCTTGTTAGACTACATTTTTGAATTCTTAAAAAAAAAAGTTGCAAGAATGTGCTACTCTATCAATAATTTACCCTGGAAGATGTTAAGCTCCTTGGATGATTGCGATTGTGATGATTTTAGCTCAGCAAAGTTGTCTTCCGTGTATCTTTCCCTATTCCATCTTTTGTTTTAGTCTTTTCCTTCTGAACGCTGCTTATCTGAAATTGGCTTCTATTCTCCATCTCAACTTCCTCTCCCTCATTTAAACAAACCTATTCCTTCAGCATTCACAGAGAGATGTAGTTTGTCCTCTACATCACTGACTTGATTTCCTGCAGCATCTATTCTATTACATTCAAGGTATATTTTTATGCCACTATTGCATTTTAGGTTCCCAGAATCCTCTTCTTAGCTTTCAAATCCTTTTAGGTGTCTACTGGCACCCCAGAGGGCCACTTATCTCTCATCTCTCAGCTCTTGTTTCAAAGCTCATGCTTTCTCATATTTATTGAGAACATCATCTAATTTATTTTTCTTCTTCCCTAAATAGGCTTTTTTCCACATGATACTGCCCTTGGACAATGTAGACTTATGAACTACCAGACTATATTTCATTAGTTTCCTGTTATCTTTCTGTTTGTTTAATTGAAATTGATTAAAAGAAGCTGAAGATTTATTTTGCCACTCTTTGTTAATGGGTCAGTCTTTCCAGGGATTAGCAAATAGTTGACTGATAACCTTAGTTTCTGGGAGGTGCGCCTTGGCATGTGAATTATCAAACTGCTTCAATGGAAAAGCAGCATATGTTGAAACAGATACGGCTTTCTTGCTGCCATTCTACCAGAAATCCTGCCTTCTACTAAAAGGGGAGACTCATATTTCATGGACTGCAAATGACAGACCATGAAACAATTTTTCTCTCACTTGAAAGATTTAAAAGGTAAGTTAGTCAGATTACTGGTACATTACTCCCAATATGCAATAGGGAAGGGATGTAGGAGAGTGGTTAAAAGAACAGGTTTGAAAACTACTTGGATTTCTGCTTCGTATACTTCCTCCCAGTGTGACCTCAGGAGACCACAGCTGCGAGTCTCGTTTTTCTCAAGTGTAAAATAATGCTAATAATATCCACCTCACAGGGCTTTTGGGGAAATTAAACTGTATACTGTATGTTATATGTACCATACTACTAAAGTACGTTGGGAATTGTTAATTCAGAAACTAATCCACGAGATGTATTCAATAAAATGTAGCAACTATAAACATTTTGTCAGTGGTTCATATTTTATAAAACCTGATATTTTCCACTTTTTTTAAGTAAACCATCTGTACTAATTTATTTGAAGTACCTAGTAATGAAATTCCTAAATGAATACAATGGCACTTTTAAGAAACAATTTGATTAGCTTTATTCACATAAAAAATACATGATTGTAACCCCACTGCCACCCACTGATCAATTGGATCAAGTTAAAAAGAATATGGAGCGATTTCAAGAGCTGTAGGATGTGTTCAGAGTACAAATCAGTTTTGACTCAATTTTACATACTGATAAGTAGTTTAAGAGTTTGATGAGTCAGTCTTTTCACAGTTTAAAAAGGACTAAAACCCTACCCAGAATTTGATTTCATGTTCATCAGGTGAAAATGATTTCACTGTTGACTTTTTCGGCAACACATAAGTTCACAGAAAGAATGTCTTCGCTTGGTTACAAATAATCAAAATGAATTGTCACCTGGGAGGCAGAAAAATGGAGACCCAGACGCCTGGGAGGAGCTGAGAGTTCAGAAAGCATGCCTTCCTTTTATCTGGCTAGCCCTCAACATCAGCTTGACCCAAGAGACAACCGAAGTTAGAGCATCCTTCTTCATATAGAAAAATGAGGAATAATTTTAGTAACTGCCTGCTTTATAATGAAATAGATTCCTTTAGAACTTTGTGGGATGTTTTCCTATTGAAAATTCCCGTACGTGGGTTTTTCATAGTCACTGAGTTCTGAATCTGCTGGACAGGACTGGAAGGGATGGAGGCCCTTGTATGGTCCCCCTTTGGGTAAGCAGCCCCTCAACAGTACGAGCAACACTGGGCTCCCAGCGCCGCAGGTGTTAGCCTGAACTCAGAGGAGCTGCGCAAGCCCATCAGTTGTCTTACTTCTTTCTGCTCAAGGGAGCCACCTACTGTGTCACTTTTACATCGTCTGTGTCCCGCTTAGGAAAAACAGGACATTTTGGGGAGGAATTACATTTTTAATAAATCAAAATTGTTTTAATGGCTCTTTTTTCATTTTCAGGATATAAAATGTATCTGTGATTCTAAGAAAAGGGTGCTCTTTATCTGAAGTGCAACAGTTCTCAAAGAAAAGTATTTGGCTAATAGGTAAGATGCCAGAAGGCACTGGTAATTAAAACTCTAGCCAAAAGAAAGAAAAAAAAATACTTTCCTAATGATGGTTTAACAACTGGGGAGAAAGAGGCGAGGAAGGACATCTGAAAGGGGCCATATCTCTGTATTTCATATTCAGAATCAGCTGTAAAAGCCCTGTGTGTAACATTTATCTTGATCTTTGGAAGATGACATGGGTGTCTGATGATCAGTTCCAAGCAACCTGAAGCCCTATATTGGAGACCCACCTCAAACCAAGCGCCGCAAAGTGTATGACTTCCCACAAAACCATTTATCTCTCTGAACCTCAGTTTAAGCATCTTAAATCTGAGGGCAATAGTCAAATCAGAAGTTTAGCATCCTATGTTTAAATGAATATGGCCAGAACACAAGTATAAGAAATGAAGTAACACTGGGGTGGCCCCAGAGCACCCCTGAGGAACCCTGGGACTCTGTAGGACTCAGTTTGCAAACAGGAGACCAAATGCTTTCTTTGACATTCTCCAGCAAAAACGTCTATGATTCCAAATGGCCTATGTTAAAAAATAAAAACAACAGCAAAACTCTGAGCCCTCTGTCTCCATCTATACAATGTGATCACAAGGAAGGTGGAAATTGGTGCAAGCTGTATCTTTCTAATGGTGAGAAAAAGAAAATAACGAAAAAGAAAAATTGGCTTTGCTTTAACTCACTCAGAGTCAAGCAGAAGGTTGTTAGCACTGGGGGATTTTTGCCAGAGCTCCAGCCTCTCCTCTGAAGAACTGCACACACAGGACACCGAGCCCTCTCGAAGGAAAAGAGAAGGAATGTGCAAGAGGACTTGCTAATGTAAATGTTCTCCCACTTGAACTCTGCAGGATCAACTTGTACTATGAGACCTTTCTGACGCTTGAGAGAAAAAATGCGTAGTAGGAACCCTCTGTCCTCATAAAGTGGCTCTGCAGCTTCATTCCTATTTCATGAAGTCAGCAGAGCCTCATAAGAGCGCCGTGGTTCACAGGGCAGCAGTGTCCACAGCCGCTCCTCACGCTTCCTCGCCGGAAGGTGGCTTCCCAAAGTCCTTTGCTCCTCATCACGCACTAGTCATGGGAAATGCAGGAAACTGTATAACGGTTAATGGGTATGACCGTGAAAGGGTTTGGGACTGTATCTCAGGTTCCATTCCTTTGCTTTATTTAGTCTTGATGTACAGCTGTCCCTATTTATACCTGACGTACCCGGTTTCCCTAAATATTCAGGGATACTGCCAACCCTTAGTGAATGGTAGTAGGTATATGTCTTGTAGTAGCCATTTCTTGCTGCATAGAAAATCACTCCAAAGCTTAGTGGCTCAAACGACAAACCTACATAAATCCTAGAGTTTCTCTGGGTCAAGAACTCTGGAGCTGGGTGATTTTGCTTTGAGGTCTCTCATGAGGCTGCAGTCGAGACACCAGCCAGGGCTACAGGCATGTGAAGGCCCATCTGGGACCGGAGGATCTGCTCACCACAGGGCTCACTCACATGGCTGCTGACAGGAGACTCAGACTCCTCTTTGCTGTTGGCAGGAGGTTCAGTTCCTCAGTGTGCAAACCGTTCAGGACCACGGAGTGTCCTCCCAGCGTGGCAGCTGGTTTGCCCTAGAGTGAGTGACCCAAGAGCCAGGGCTCCAGGAGGTCAGAATGCTTCTTATGACCTAGTCTCACAAGTCGCACACCATCACTTCTAGAATATTCTACTCATTAGAAATGAGTCACTAAAGCTGAACCCATGCCCAAGATCTAAGGATGGGGAGGGATAATCAGGCTCCCCCTGTTGAAGGGAGGAGTATCAAGGGATATGTGGACATACGTCACACCCTTCAACCTCTCTTTAGGATAGTCCAGAACATGAAAATGGAAACTTCGGAAACAAGTTACTGCAAGGGTAGCAATTTCAGTGGCAGAAGAATTCTCTGCAGGATTTTGTTAGTTGGCAGTGACACACTTCACAGAAGTATTGGCTTACAGATCATTGATTACTTGACAGTGACACTGGGAACCAGAGGGTCTGTAATCTAAATGCTAGCAAGTGGGAGGAATTACAGATATCGCCGTGATGACTTGGAAGTTATTAGGAAATCATGTCATTCACAGCCCTTTTCAGGAACACACCTGAAACCTAGAAGAAATACCCTTGAGAATTTTTCTGCTTTGAAGCTGCAGGGAAGTCAAAACAAAGGTGTTACTGACAAATTAAGATGCTAATGAAGATGTTACTGCTTCCAGCATAGCTGCTAATGAAGAGGATAAAAGACATGGAACTGAATGCTTAGATGGCTGGAGTAATCTCTTCTTTGAAATTATTTTCATGATTTTGCCAAATTTTATAATAACCCCTGGAAGAAAACAAGTAGCAAACGTACCATTTTTATTGTGTGTGTTTCGGGGTGAAAGCGGCAGACCGGACCTTAATAGAAACACACCTAAACCAAAAGTTAATTCTTGCCAAAAGTCAATAAATAAAAACAAGTCAAGCTAGTTTCTTGGCATAGTGGCAAATAACTCATTTGTGTTATTTTGTTTTTTCATTTTCCATCTGGTTGTTTCAGCAATAAACAAATATAGCACCTCTTCTCTGTTCTCCAACCCCCAAAAAAACAAAAAATTGAAAGGTTTTTGGCAGAGCCAAAGACATTTACACTCATGAAACAAACTATTTTTAAGTTCCAGTGATAGAGATTTGTATACAAACTTCTCAAATAAATATTGCTCATTCTTAGGAAGTGACGGGGTGTGATGGATTAAATAATAAACAAGAAAAGGTAAAGAGTCCTGGCTGATATATTCCATGCTTTCTGGCATTTATCTCTTGATGGGCACCACTCATCTGCCCCCTCTTGAGCTGTCCAGCTAAGAGCTCTGAATTTGCAGCATTGAAGGACACTTCTAGCATCTGGACCTATTTGCCTCCTATTCAAATGGGCAAAATGTGTTCCAGACACAAATGCATCTTTTTCTTTATACAGCTTGTGGACTACTTCACACCCACAGCTGAGAGGAAGGCTTCAGTGCCTGGAGTTGCGTGATTGTGGGAAATTCTGTGAACAGAAGCGTCTCTTTGAAAAAGTTGGTTCTCTCCCATTATCTCTATAGCCTTGCTTTTTTCCAAGTGAGGTCCGTGAACTAGAGACTGTTAGCAACGCAGAAATCTCACACATCACTGTAGATTTATGGAATTCAGAATCAAGGATTTTTAAGAAGATTCTCCAGGTAATTCCTATGTGTTTTTAATTTTGGAAGGTAGTGCTTGAGTGGTAGAACTCAAACCATTTCAAACTCAAAACATTTTTACTCCGGATTAAGGGGAAAGCTCTCCACAGGGGCTAGGCCACCAGCTGTTTCCCCTTGTTGGGTTGTACTGGGAATTTCACCCTCTACCCAGCCTTCAGAAGAAAATTGCTGGCCAGTGTTTCAGCCAAGAACTCCTAGCAGAGGTTTACAAATAAAATCTTTCAGACAGATTAATCCTGGCTGGAAGGGAAGGCATAAGGCAATAGTTTATGGAAAATACCCAACTCAGTCATGTTCAGCTCTGTTAGTTTTCCGGAGCTCACCCAGCTTCCTATCTCTCCATTGATTTGTGCACAAATAGGATGACAACTTACAAATGTAAGCACAGAGGGCCAGTGCTTTACTACTGAAAAGCAGAAAAGGCATAAATACCACGATCCCCAAATGAAAAAGCTCCATTTGTAACTGAATCACAAGCAGTGTTATATATTAACATCTGAAAATAACGAACACTCAACACTCAAGTATTTGAAAGGCCACCATAATTGCTTGCTAACAAGACAAACACAAAGATTTCTGGCTCTCAGTAGACCTTGAGGCTCTTTCTTTCTTTTCAATAATCTGTGGCACCAAGAAGGCCTGGGAGGGTATCACTACCCTCTCCATTTCACAGATAAGGAAGGAGGCCCCGAGCAGCTAATGTAAGCCTCCCAGTATGACAGCTACCAAGTGGCAGGACTCTAACTAGATTCAGGCTCCATGAATCCAGCGCAATGTTTTTCCCACTATACACATTGCTAGGCTATGAAAATCCTCATCTTTCACTTTCAAAGATTGGTGAAGGCTTATACTAGCTAACATGAACCTAGTTATTTCTCCGGGTGGTGAAATTACCCAGTGAATTGGAAACTGCAGTAAACATAGCCCCCAATCACTTCTCAGAGGTTGCTTTCATTCTTCAGTAAATTACAAGACGCAGTCTTGACCTAGTAGGAATTTAGCTGCTACTTTCCCGAAAAGCAACAAGAAATTTAAGGCCCCATGTTATGCTTCTCATTTAAGCTGGAATTTCGTCTGGTTTTTTTGGAGCTGGGTTTAACTATCCTATTGGCATTTTTCATTCTGTTTTGCAAGTGTGTCTCACAGGATTGTGGGTATTTCTTCAAAGCAGTGAGTAGAACTGACCCAAACTCTAGTTTGTCGAGATTCTCCCCAGCACCGCCTGCTTTAATGCAGGAAAAACTGGAGCTGATGTTCAGCGCCCCGCCTTCCAGAGCTGTCTACAAAACACACTGGCCCAATGGAATGATGCTAAGTTGATGGAACAAGGCCCATTGAAATGCTACAAACTGGTATTGTGTTCTCAACTGTGCCAGGCATGGTGCTAGGCACTGAGGATACCAAACTGAGTAAGGATATAAACAAAAGCTGGAAAAATGTGAGTTGGTGGCATAATAGATTGAAGTACATGGATATGAGAGGGGAAAGTAAAGGTTACATTAGGCAGGTAGGTAAATGGCTGCGCTGGGCCTTGAAGGATTGTAAAGGGTACCAGCTCAAGGTGAGGCAGTATATTCTACCATCTATACCAGGACTGACATATAAGGCAGACCTGACACCAGCCCCATTACTGTGCCCAGCACAGACATTCCTACATCACCACATCACCACGTCAGCCAAGACTCCTTACCAACAGCATTTCGGAGAGCGCTCCCAGTCCATCCAAAATAGTAGGCAAGGTCTTTGCCATCGGACCTTGATCCAAAGCATCTTCTCTTTCAATAATATTCCAAGACAGCTTAAATGGGCTGAAGTTTGGAGGAACACTTTCCCATGTTTAGTGTTACCTTCCAAGAGCAAAGTACCCCACTCGTGTGAAACTTCTAGTCTCTTTCTGTCACTTTTATTTATTCTGCCCCAATCACGGAGGACTAACTTATGGGACTGTTAAACTTGCAAAGAATAAACGAAATACACAATAGCTCATTTTCTCCCATTTTCCTGTGAGAGGAGGAGCTGCTGGCATCTCCGTTCCATATTTTGTTTTTATGTGCAAGTCTTTGTCTTGGTGAAGCCTGTCTTACTGAGGCAGAATGCCAATCAGTCGGGCTATTTGACCTTCAACACTATGCTATATCCCTCAGGAAAATGAACTTCTATCTCAGGAGATTATATGTAATATAGAAATAAAAGAAAAGCCAGTGGTGGGGGCTGGGGAGTGGATGAAGGCAGCGCTCCTTTCTGCATTCTAGTGTCAAGTTCTTTCATGCTCAAAAGCGTCATTAAACTGTTTGTTTACTCCAGGGAGCCATGGATGGGGCTAGGGGTAAGTCTGAAAGAGATGTCAATCTTAAGAATCAATTATTCAGCCCAGAGCTTCAATATCTGGTAGAAGGAACACAGACAGCACACCTTGGAGGTCAGTTACTGCTTAAGGCTGAGTCTAACCCTCTTGGTTGGGGACACAAAGCTAATGTTTTCTACTGTGGGAATGCCATAATAGGCACACAGTTTCCCCTGGCCTCATGCACTGGGGTAAAAGGGTATACATTGTTTTAATAACGTGCTCCAAAAGGTCATGTCTCCCTGCAACCACGCCTCTTTTCATTATGACTTTGTCTCTCCTCCCATCATGAGAGGGAGTCATTTCCTCGCCCTTTGAATCCGACTTTGTGACTTGATCTGACCTATATAGAATGCTGCATAAGTGAGCCTATGTCGCCTTTGTGGATAAGACTTATGAGGGCTTCCACCTTCCATCTTTACCCTCTTGGGATTCCCATCATTATGTCAGGAAGCCCAGTACAGACTACTGCAGGATGAGAACCATCTAGAAGAAGAACAAAGCTGACAGCCACATCAAGGACCCAGACAGGTAAGTGAAGCCTTCTTAAACCCTTGAGCTGCTCGGTGATAACAGCCCCAGGGGTGACCCGAGGTAAGACCAGTAGAATAACCACCCAGCTGAGCTCAACAACCCAAAGAAGCATGAGAAATAGTGAATCATTGTTTTAAGCCATTACATTTTGGGATGCCCTGTGACACTGCAAAGGCTCACTGATACAAAGAATGTGCTTCTCTGTGGACATGAAGGCTTCTCAAGAATCTATGCCACTATTGAACATCAAAGTCCTGTATCTTTGTCTTTAATCCCTTAAAAGTGCCACAGACTTTCTCTTTTATCAGGCACTGCCTTTTCCCTCCCTCACTCCCTTAGGCTTCTATAATGGGAACCTACTTAATTTTGCATCAAGAATTTTTAGGAGAAGCTACAGTTGACTAAGCTCATTTCCCTTTTTCATTGTCCTCTTAATTAAAGACATATCCCCTCTCTCAGATCCATATTCTATCACCTAAAATATCTTCTTTTCCTCCCATATTCTTCAAAGTAACTGAACTGCCCTGGGGGAGGACAGACATTTCTTCTGAGAAGAAATGCATTCTTTTTCCTGGACAAATCCTTTTCTTGCCCATGGCACACACCACTCTCACTGTTCCTAGCTAGGCACAGGGGCTAAACGCTGCTAATTAGAGACAGGCCAATCTCAGAGGGATTTGATTCAGGTTCCAACAGGCAAAATTGGGGTTTGTGTGTTTAGGTTTGGATTTGGATTTAGATTGGACGAAAACATTCCCCTGTAGTTTCCCTAGAGCTCTTTGTCTTAACCCCAGCCATAACGTTGCCTTCTTGCTTATATGCTCTGGAGCACACACATAGCAGCAGAAAGACAAACTCTCTTCAAGTCTGGGTGAAGGCTTTGAGTTGGTATCTCCCCACTGAAGGGAGATTGGAGATTCGTATTTGGAATTGCTTTGCCTTGTTACAGCCTCAGTAGCACCACACCCACATAGTTTTTGTTTTAGAAGTGTTTTTATTTTGGCTGATAACAACTGGGTGGAAAGGTATTCACAAAATTTGTTCTTTGATCTATGTGCTGACTAACAGTCCAAGTACATTTGAATCAATTCATTGGATTATTCTGGAAGTCTTGTAAACTGATACCAATTGGCTGTTTACTGCGTGTATTTGCCCATTTAATCCTTAAAACAATCCTAAGAGGTAGAGTTCCTCTCACTAATGGGCAGGTCAGATATATTAGGAGAGAAGCTTGTCATGCTGCCCTATGCTTAGTCTCCGTCTCTTAAAGAGAAAACTATGGTAAAACAAAGTAATCCTTGCTGTTCTTCTGTCCTAAGTACTTACACATTAACTGCTGTTCTGCAATAAAGTGCAGCTAATTAGCCTTACATTATATAAATCACAACTGAGACACAAATCCTGGAATCTTAGAGTTTAGAGATCATTTGGTTCAATTCCTTCATTTTGCATATAATGAGACTAAAACTTAGGAAATGTGACTAGTTCTAGTTCATGGTCACACCGGGGTGACTGGTAGACCTGATTTAGAACCAGTTGCAGTTTGTACATTAAGGCACATGGTACATAGCAGTTAAAGGGCGGTTATCCCTTGGAGGAGGTTGGCTTGATCCCCCACAAGATTCAAGCTCAGAATGGCATTCGTCTTGCTGAATTCACCACCATCCAGGGCATGGCCCCTAGCCTTACAGATTTTGAAACTTATTTTATTTTTCAGCATTGTACAAGGGACCTATCTTGAAAGCGTGGAATAACATTAACCAGACTCACAGGTTGAAATAACATAGATTTCAAAAGTAACAGATTCATTTACACCAAGGAATGTCATTACCCTCTTCTGCCAAACACACAGTATGAAAGTTAAAATTTTGAAATCTCTCTCTGAAGGATATAGCCATGCTCAAAAGCAAGACAAACACATCCGTGGACCAAAAGGAGAAGAGAAAACCCGGAGATAAGTGGAAGTAGGAACCACCTACAGATCTCTGGGTCTAAAGGCAGAAGAGGCAGGTGGGAGTTCATTGCCTCATCTGTAAAACGGCGTTCTGAACCTCAGCGCCATTGACATTGGGGCCCAGATAGTTCCCAGCGGGGTGTCCTGTGCACCATAGGATGCTTAGCGGCATCTCTGCTCTCCACCCACTAGATGCAAGTATGTCCCCCCTTCTCTATCTCCCACCAGTCATGATAAGCAAAAATGCCTCCAGACAAGGCCAAAACTGCCCCCAGCTGAGGCCACCAAAGTCATCTAAACACACTTGTCAAATGGTATGGCTCTGGAGCCATACTCACTTCGTAAATCCCAGAGCTGAGGCTGACACCCAGTGAGGTATCCTCACTTATGAATCCAAGCACCCAAACCACCATCACGATCTAGGTCTGGCCAGCTGTTGTCACACCATGTCTGGGGGACAGGAAGACCCACCCCACCAGAGACCTGACCAGGCCTTCCCCTGCCACAAAAGACTAGATAGGTGATTCCCTGATATCCTTGGTCTCCTATCTCCCAGTCCAACATTCTCTGTCCTGTAGCATACTGCCTGAAGCTCATTCACTTATGGTTTTGAGGCATAAACTATGTCTCATTCATTATTATATCATCAGCTCATATGAGAATATAGCACAAACTAGGTGTTAAAAAAAAGGTGGGGTTTTTTTAATGAATAAATGAACAAAAAAGGATGAATGGACTAGTCTGAAGTGAGCACCTATTGTGTACTAGGTTCTGAACAAGGTACGTTAGAGGGTGAACACTGGCATCATACAGACCTGGGTTTAGATCCCTGATATGCTTCTTATTAGCCACGGGGACCTTGGGACTATCACTCAACTCCTCCGAGCTTCAGTTTCTTTAGAAAGAAATAGGAACGGCAATAAAGCTTGTAGGACATTGCCTCACACACAGTGTTTTTTCATTTTATTTTTCTTACCGCCTAGAACACACAATGACCATTTAATTCTGACAGCCTAATCCTTTCATTGGTATCCTCATTTTACAGAGGAGACAAAAGATATCAAAAGGGGTAAGTGATTTGCCCAAGGCACAGTTTATTAGTTAAAGAGGCATGATTCACACCTAGCAATTCTAAGTCCTGGGATTTTCATAGCACCAGCCTACCTCCAATCCCTGGAGTTGTTTTTGAAGGGGTTTAAGAGATTATTATTGAAGGGTTTTTTTTAGAGGTTATTCTTGACTGCTAGAAGGACCATGATATAGTTTGAATTTGGATATTTTGGGTTTGTTTTCTGAGAACCTTCACTTCAGTTATCCTGTCTGGGGGGCTGCAGGAGGCACCACCTCTTCCTTGAGCCGAAATGATGCCTCCGAGCTCTACAGCTCAACTGGTACAATCAGCAGTGTCCTCTGGCCTCCTATACCCAGGACTGGGAGGTGTGCTTTTATTAATTAAGGTCAGTGAGGTTTGCTTTCTTGTTTGAATTTCAAAAGTTTGCAAACAAAACTCTTAGGTTGATTTGTCTTTCAGAATTTCTCAATTGTTTAAAATCACATTTGGAGCTAGTTTGGATGTTGGATTCCCAGCATCCAGCCACTAAAGTGTTGACAGGAACAGGACCTGAGCTGGTCCCATCCATCTCCCAAATTCATGACGTCAGCTACATCAACACGTTAGGACGTTGGGTGGTTTTCACTGAAGCAGTAAGTTCCTGGACCACCAATACGGATTTGAGTGCCTGGGAAAAAGTGGGACTGAGGAACTGTGGGGTCTTGATTCTTTGCGCTCAAATTTCTAACACACTAAATGGGGAAATGTCACTCTACCAAATTTAAAAAAAAAAAGGTGACCCAATAATGTTTCAAACAAACACAACTCATCCATGATTCCTGGCAAACTTTTTCATTAGCAAGAGAGCCCAATGGAACTCCCTGGACTTACAGTTCAAAATCTACAATAATAAACACCTACAGAGAACATGATGCCTACAGAGGAGTCCATAATGCTGTATGGGGTCCCAAGCAAGGGGACCATGACTGAACTGGGGGCCCCACATGTCCTCTGCTTCCCCTGCTTCTCTGACCACAGCATTCTTTCCTTACGCATACTGTTTGCTCTGAGCCAAAGCAAGCATCTAAACCAAAGTCTTCCTTTCTTTCCTTTCAAGTTTCTAATGAACATCCCCAAGTGCAATTCCCCACTGTGTTCTTTTCTAAGAGACGCCCTTCACCCCACCTTTCCCAGAGGGTCAGAAGTACTGCAGCCCATCCTGCCCTCCTCCGACCCAGAAGGACTCAGACCTGCCAGGCCCCACTCCTGAGGCTGCTCCCAGCACTGCTGCTCATACAAGAGACGGCTGACTCATAAAGCCTCAGCAGTGCTAACAAATACGCAAACCACTAAGGCAGATAAGCAATATCACACATGGAGGTGATGAGGCTCTTTCTGAAGATGTATGTTTTTCTCGTTAAGGGAAGCAAACCCCAATTTTTTTTTCGGATTTGGGTTTTTCTGAATCATTTTGTATTCTGCTTACATTCAAGAGGTTCTTCTTCACACACAGAGCAATTGGAGAATATGTTTAGAAGCCGATATGCTATACCCATGCCCATTCTTGGCTTCCCTGGGAAGGTATCTTATATCTGCCCTGCACACAGGTTATGGGCTTCTTCCGTCACCAAGACCCCTTGATCTTTCTTTTTCACAATTGCTACCCTTAGCTGGGCTGGAATGGCCAAGTTCATGGAGTGGGGGTGGGGGACGCAGGAGATGAACGGGAGCCACTCAGATAGTTTTAAGCCCCAACCAGTAAAGTTCACCCTCCTTCCTCATAGCTGTGCTTTTTTATAGCAGAAGAAAATTTGAGTCTAAAAATGTTTCTGATGGGAACTGCTATGGACTGAATTGTCCCTTCAGAATTTGTGTCAAAGTCCTAGTCCCAAATGTGAGGGCCTTTGGGAAATCATGAGGTTTAGATGAGGCCGTGAGGGTGGCGCCGCCATGATTGGTTTAGGATCCTTATAAGAAGCAGAAGAGAGTAGGAGTGTGCTCCCTCCCGTATATAAGAGGACACAGGGGAAAGTGGTTGGCTACAAGCCAGGGAAGGGGCCCTGGCAGAAACCTCCCATGCGGGCACCTTGGACTGGGGCTTCCAGCCTCCTGAACTGTGAGAAATAAATTCTGTTGTTTAAGCCAGCCACTCCGTGGTATTTGGTTATGGCAGCCCAAGCGGACTAAGACAAACACAGATGGAAGTCATCACTTCATGCACACGTAGCCTTAATTTCCCAATCATAAGATCCCTCCAAAAATCAGGGGCTGGGGGAGTTAAAAAGCGGCTGAGCACACCAGACTCTTCTGGGCCAACCGTGAGACTCCAGCACGCCCTACATACCTCCACCTGCACGCTGCCCACGGGCAGAACCCTGTGCCCCCAGTGGATTCGGGGACTGATTACGAAAAGGACACTTAAATTCCTTGTCTATTCTCTGGAGAAAGTTGCCCTTTTAAATAAAAATAAAAAATAAATAAACACACATAATAAAAGCTCACATATGGAAGTCTTAGCTATGTCACGCTCCTCAGGAAGGACTTGTTTGCCTTTTCAGGAAATCATTTTCCTACTGTGAAGCGTTTCTTCCTCTAGCACCGAAACTGGTAGTATTTTATCTCTAGGCATTTGTGAGGCTTTTTTGTTGCCAGAAAAAGAGAGCCGCTCAGCCTGCCTCCAGTAAGGGGATTCACTGTAAGGCACAGAAGGCATTAAGGAAGGCAAGAAAGTGACGGAAAAATAGAGAATGGCACCCATTCCCTGGACAGTGGCTTCTCCCTGGTCTTCATTCATCGAGAGCGCTCTGCACTTCACAGCTATTTCTCCCACTCGGCCTCTATTCATTATCTGTCTCATACATGACCCTGTTACCCTGCCCATCCTTTTCTCTACCTCAGTAAGTACTTTTGAGTTTAAAATGCTCATCTTTTCTATTCCTTGACATCGTCGCCCTATTTGTAGTTGACTTACTCAGAGCCCATCTGGTCATTTCTGCTCCATGAGGAGGGGGTGTGTGTAGTGGGGGTGGGGGGGTGGTTTCATGCCAGGTCACCCTAGTCTGGTCAGTTTGTTTATTTGTTTTGTTTCCCCCTGGTGTGGGAAGAGGCAAGACCCAGGGGTTCACAACATACCTACGTTAAGCTGCTCCCCACTAAGGTTGCGAGATTTAGCTATCAAAATGCACTTCCACTAAAAAATCACTGACTATCCGAAATGCAAACCTGACTGGCTCTCCTGTATTTTATCTGGTGACCCTACTTCCCCCACCAAGCAGTCTGAGTGAGACAGCTTTCCCAAAGGTGGGATTATGGAGGGCCCTGAGTGACATGCCCAGCCCCTTGCCTTTAATGGCGGCCTGCCTAAAATATTCACGTGACCACTGTTCTCACAGACAAAAGATGTGAAGCACAATTAACCATTTCCTGATTACATAGGGTCACCACTGTGCAGGTTCTGGTTCGGGGTTCAAGGCTTATCAGCGCAGGCAGCTGAGAGCCCCTGCACCGAAATTTCCATTCTGTGGCTGCTTTTTCTAGACTTAAGCTGTCTCATCTCTGTCGGCTGTCGTGTCTGGCTTCTGGTACTGTGTCTGCCTCTCTGGCTCTCCCATTTGTAGGGTGTCTTGGTACCAACTGTGAGCTGAAACAAGAGTACAGAGAGACTCTGAGTGAGGGTATGCACAAATTTTGTCAGATGTCACATTTACATAGCACTTCACGATTTGAAAACCTGTGAGTTCTGATACTTGGATTTATGGTATTGACTGTTCAGAAAAAGTTTTGTTGTTTTACAGAAGTGAGACAGGGACGGTGGGCTTAGACAGAGTAGGGTGAGGGCCTCTGGAAAAAACAAAGCAAGATAATCTATTGTGGGGTTTGCTCTGGCCTGCTGGGGGGCCCAGCTTGTTTTTCTGACTTTACCGGTGCTGCTTTTCTTCCTCCAGCCCTAGTCAAGTGCCTCCAGCCCTAGTCAAGTGATTTGCCACCTGGTCAATTTAACAAGCAAGCCCAAAACAAACAGGAAGAATTCCATCTTAAACATAAGATTGCATTTTAAAATCCAATTTGTTAAAAAGTAACTTTCTTAACATACCCTTTAACAAACACAATAACTCAGCCCACCTTGGGAGCAAAGCAGGCAGTCTTGAGCAAAGCAGTTATCCTGGGAGGAAATCAGAGCAGTAAATTTCTTGTAAATAACCAAGAAGATTAATAAGAAACTTAATGTCTCTTCAAAGATAAACATTTTGGGACCACTTAGCAGGTGTACATTCCCAGCCCTTTGTCTCTCAACCTCCTATAAAACCCCTAGAAAATGCACCACCCAGGGGCCCTCATGTCCCCTCCTGTCTTGAGACAGGAGCTCTGTCCTCTCACTTTATCTCTAAATAAAAATCTCTGCCTTGCTCTCCTACCTTGAGTGTTTGTGAAGCTCATTCTTCAACTCTGCGAATAAGAACTCTGGTATCAGAAGGACATAAATGCACTTGTCATTTCTCTGCTATACATGACACATAGCCTAGCAGCGTGTTTCAGAACATGACATGGAGAGGTGGCTAAATTCCTAATTTTATTATTCTATAAAAAAAAACATATTATAACATTAGGTAATCCTTGATTTCCCAGGCTGTTGCTGAATGGGGAAAGACAACCAGGGTTAAAGGCACCAATTAAATCCCTAATTCTTTATTTCATTTCTAAGCTTCCACCAGGGTCATTGCTGACACTGCAAAACTGCCCCTGCCAAGCTCCCCCTGCTGTGGCCACCCGCACCCCCAGCTCTGTCAATGGCACCTCCATCACACAGGTCCCCAAGCCAGAAGCCTGAGGGTCCCACTAGACTTCCCCTTCTCCCTTAAAAGGAATAAGCCATGAGGTTAGCTAATTTTGCCTTCTGATTACATTCTTAATCTTGTCCTTCTTTCCATTTATGCTAACCTGTCCCTGATTGGGTCTTTCCCAATCTGCTGGGACTACAGAAATAGCCTTCTATTTTCCTCCCTCTCCTAGTGCTGCATCCTTTGCCCCCACAAATCAGTCGTGCACACTCATCAGAATGTTGTATCTAAAATACCAGTGCACGCATATCCCTGCTCCAAGTAGCCCCGGGAGCCAGACCCTCCCAAACTCACCAGTCTCATCTCTGCTAGTCGTCTTCAACTCACCTTGAACCTTACACCCTCTGAAAACAGTTTGTATTCTATCTCCCATGCAGCACTATTTCACACCTCAGTAGCTTTGCTAATAGTGTGTTCCCTGCCAGAAACACTCTTAGCAACTCCGTTGCCTAGCCGGCTCCTCCTAATGTCTTTCAAAACTCAGTTCAGTTATTGTCAGCTCCATCCTCTCCTGACCTAAAGCTCAAGCTGAGTCACATGCTTCTCCTCTGTGTCCCCATAACATCCAGGATACCTCCTTACAACACCTACTGAGGAATATCAAAATTACTCATGTGAACCTCCCGTGAGCTAGACTATCAGCCTCTTGAGGGTAAAGGTATTTCTCATTCACTCTGTCCTAAGTACATAGGACGGTGCCGTTCACACAGGAGACCGAATGTTGGTGGATCCATCCAACATGCTCCAGGAAGCCTTTGAGTTCCTTTCAGCTCTTACACTGATCTCCCTTTGGCCACCGGGCACCCCATCCTGAGGCTGCTGCTGTCCCTGCAGATGTGGATGATGACGGATCACGGCAGGTCCTGGGAATGTCGCTTTGGCTCAGATAGATGAAGGCTCCTTTCCTCCATGGTGTTACCTCTCCTCCAAGGCTCCCAACCACAGAGGTTTTACATTTCTGTTTCTCATAATCCCCATTATATAATAAAATTTATTTCATTACAATCCCAGTTCCCTATAGTCCAAACTTGGGAAATGGTCCCGGAGGAGCTCCGCGAAGAACAATGTAAATGGTGGCCTCCGGGGCCTGTACAAACGCTCCTCGGGGACCAAGCTCTGTCCCTCGTGGAGTCTAGGAGTCAGCAGCCTCACTCTGCAGGTGGGTGTCTGACCTGCACATCTGCAGCAGCATCGCGATAACAGAGCTCGGTTCTATCATGGGTGGTTTAGGCCAGCACTCATACACCACGTTTAAAACCCAAACTCCACCGTTCTGGCTTCCTTGATACTGGTACCCTGCAAATGGCAACTACAGTATTTCTCTCAGAACTCCGCTAATTTTCATATAAAGGAGAGTCCTCTAGATCACTCTCTTGGGCACCCCATTCTTATTTCAGGGGATTTCTCCATGTCCTAGCTTCTCACACTCTTTCTTAAAAATGGCCTTTTTGGAATAAAGGAGATGCCCCTTTCAAGGGGGATCAGAACCTTTCCTGAATCCTGAGGCTCCAAAAGCATTATTTCCAACTCTGCTGACAGAGTGCAACAATATTTTTGATGGAAGACAGTTTGAGTATAGAATGACTTTATTGCAAAACATCTGGATTTTCCTCCAGATTTCTCCAGACCATACATGTGTCCAAATACCTTACATTCCACAGCAAAGTATGCTTATTGATTAAACAAGCTCTCTGATTACTTGAGGGCAGAGTTTTAAAATTCACTGAATAACCCACAACTCCTTAAATATATCATTCATAGTCAAATGAGCAGGGCAGCTTTTAATCCTATAGTATACGGTGTGGGCTTTGGCTTCCCAACTCAGCCCAAACATTTTACTGTTTGGTGTCTGTTCTTTTCTTGCATGTTTGTCCAGGCCTTTTTTTCCTGGAGATAAAGCATATGGTATTTATAAGACATCTTCTGTCTTCTTCTATGCAAACCACAACAAAATGCACAGCAGGTAGTGATTCATGGTTAGATTAATGAGAATCTAAATTAAGGAGTCAATTAATGCACAATGAACTTCTTCAACACTTAGTGGCATATACTGCAATTATTTTACTGTATCCCACAATTCTGTAGGTCAAAACCCAGGGCTCAGCTGCATAATTCTCGCATTCCTTATGGCACAAAGCCAGTGCTTTTGGGCGTCCTCCACTGGCCGATGAGCTGGTCTAAGGAGTCAGAGGCAGCTTCGTTCACGTGTCACATCCCTTCATTCACATCCCTAGACGTGGCAGGAATGTCTAGGAGGCTACGCTCAGCTGGGACTGCCAGTTAGAGCACCTGCACGTGGTCTTTTTCAGGATGACCATCTCGGAAACGAATTTCTTATATGGCTGGCTTCTCACAGAGCAAGTGTGTTAACAGACAAGAAGTGGAAGTTTACACTTTCCTAGGGCATCACAGTGTCACTCCCACCATTGTCTGCCATCCAGCAGCTCAAGAGCTCACCGAGGGCGAGGAGAGGGCATAGACTTGACCTCTCAATGGAAAGAACAGAAAAAAACCTGCAGCCACTTCTAAATGTACCTCCCAGAGGGTCTCCTCAGATGTCGGCAGAGAGAACGGACGTCATTCATCACCTCAGCAAAGAGTGGGTGCCCACGAGTGAGCACAGGAGGCCGCGGTGGGCTCCAGGGTGAGGCCATGGACCAGAGTTGACAGATCTGCAGTGTTTATTGTTAAATATTTGAATCGGTTGTCAAGGTTTCAAGAATCTGAGGGTTTCCCATGAAATCTGAGTCTTTGTCTTTACTGGAAAAAATTAATTTGGTCAGCATCTGGCTGGAATTGCCACAGGGCCACACCCAGCTTGAAGTGACAGCTCCCTCAGGTCATGCCAGCCTTCACCGCTCCCATCTCTTTCACTGATGTTTCCGTCTGCTCCCTATGGGCATTTCAGGTCACCACTCCCAGCGTACAGTCAGAAACATGGATAAAACCCTACTTCTGTCTTTTGCTATCAAAGCCACAGCTTCTAGAACAGTGGCTGAACTGGCTACAGTGGTCACAGCAGTTTCTAGGGCCATTTCTATTCCCTTACACCATTCTCCAGGACAGAGATTTTCTAAGTGACATACGCATAGCACAGATAGCATGAGAGAGTTCTAAATGACATGAAAATACATGTTTTATTTTAATAGGCTTGGTATTTCAATGTGCATTAGAAAAAAATAGCACCAGCGCATCAAACCTGATTTATGATGACGATATAAACTTCCTATTTTAAAATCTCATGAAATATTTATTGCATATAAAAAATATCTACTATAGGTATGATACAGAGTGATATAATAAGCAGGCACACACCAACGAACAGCATAGAAACAGGCTGTGAATAATGTGGTGCCCTTGTATGTCTCTCCCTGATTGTATCTTGCCTTCCTCCCTTCAGAAGGAACCAAATCTTAGATTTTGTAATTTTCCTTTCATTGTTTTTCTTCATAGGTTTGCTATGTCTATGTGCATCTTGAAACTAATTGTTTAGTTTTGCAAGTCTTGGAATTCATGTAAATGGACATGTTGGTTCACTACCTCCTCAGGAGCTTTCCAGGTGAAACCTGACACTGGCCTCTGTACTTGGAGGGCAGGGAGAGACCAAAGAAAGAGGCTGGTCACTCCAGCTTGGCAGGAGGAAGGTTTAATAAACAAGGGATATATGCAATTGTAGTAATTACAAGGTAATTACAAGGGGAGCAAGGGCGTATCTGGACTGGAGAGGCAGGGTTGGGGGGGCTCTTCTGCAGCCTGGTTGTGAGAGACACGGGAGAGCAGAAGTGGACGACTGCTTGTAAGAAATAAACTTTATTTCTCCCTTTAACTGATTTTGGTTTCAAAGGCATTTGCCTGGGATGTCCCCCCCAGAGTTACACAAACATTCTCCTATGTGTGCATGATTCAACCGCTTCTATAGAGTATATGCCTATAAAGAGAATATCTGGATCTTAAAGGATATTCATCTTCAAATATTCCAAGTACTGTTAAATTACTTTGCAAAACAGTTTATACCACCACCACCCCACCCAAGGAGTGTATGAAACACCTTCTGCTCTATATGTTGACATGCTGGTCAACACGAGGAATTACATCTTGTTGCATGCCTCTCTGGGGGTATAAAGTGATCCTACACTGTAGTTTTATTTTGTATTTCTATGATTATGAATGAGGTTGAGCGTTTTTTCCTCTGTTTATTCTCAAGTCTGTTTCTTTGTGCCTATTAGTATCTTCTCTATTGGGATGTTTTATTTTTTCTTACCGATTTGCAGGAATTCTTTACTTACAAAACACATTAGATACATTTACAGATTTTTTTAACTTTATTAATAGTGCATTTTACTGGACATTTTTCATTTTAGCACTGTCAAGTTTATCAAGTTTTTCATTGATTTTTCTAATTTTTGTTTAGTTTGTTTCCTTACCTTGAATTGATAAATATGTAAGACAAAATTACCTCTAAATATTTAAGGTTTTGTTTCTCAAACTTAAATCTTTAGTCTCCTGAAAATTATTTTTATGCATGGCATAACATAGGTACCCAATTTCATTTCTTTAATATAGATAATCAATTTTCCATTTCTCCCCTAATATGTAAGCTTGATCTGACACCAAGTTTTCATACAATGACAGGTTTCCCAGCTCTTGAATCTATTTAAGAGGACTATTTCCCTATCTCTGTACTGTTGGTACCCTGTCTTAACTAATATAGCTTCAAAAATATCACATAAGACATGTTCCCCCACCCTGATCTTCTTCAATAATGTTTTGGCTATTCCTGGTCATTTGCTCTTCATTGCAAATAGTACCCTTTGTTTTAAAAAATTGCATCTTCTATGCTTATTGCTGGCAGATAGAAATTCAATTTTTAAAATATTGAGCATAAATCCAGCAACCTTGCTGAACTCCTTTATTAATTCTAATAGCTTGTCTTTAGATGATCTGAGGTGTCTTTTTCATAATATCATATGATATTATGAAGAAAAACAGGGTGGTGGAAAGTCTTATGTGATATTTTTGAAGCTATATTAAGACACTGTACCAGCCATACAGAGATAGGTTTTGTAGGACAAAAATACTGTCTTCAGCTGATGACTGTTACATTTCGGAAGTATCTTTGTTTCTTTCTCCATTAAGTATGATGTTTGCTGAAAGTGTTTCGGTCTCTACCTTTTATGAAGTTAAGGAATTATCCTTGTATTCGTAGTTTGTTAAGAGTTTCTTCACATGAATGGGTATTGAATTTTATTTAAAGCCTTTTCTTCATCCAATAAGATCATCATATGGTTTTAACATTAAAGCAAATTTGCATTACTTGGAATACTTCAATATGACTATCATGTTATGATATTTGTAGAATTGTGGTTTTTATACATTGTTTGCTGAAATACCTTGCCAAGGATTTTTGCATCAATATTAATAATTTAGTTTGGAAGGTAATTTTCCCTTTTTGTGTAGCCATTGTCTGGTTTTGGAAATATAAAATTAAAACATAAATATAAAATTTAGTTTCCGATTTTTTACTCTCTGAAATGATTTGAATAATGTTGAAATTACCTTGAGTGTTAATAAAACTAGCTTGAAAAATTATTAATGCCTTGCATTTTATTTTGGAAAAGATTTCTAATATTAATTCATTCAATAATTTTAAAGGTTATAGGACTATTCAGGATTTCTGTTTTCCTGGTAATTTATATTTTATAGGAATTTGTTTATCAGAGGAGAGGTCTGGGCTGAAGACAGATCTATCTTTGTATTTCCTGCATCAAAAGCCACCACTGATTGAATAAACGTGCTAAAATAAAATGTAATGATCATCTCCTGATGCCTTCTTCCCACACATGCTCACTCATGGGCTTCTCAAGGGCTGTGCCAATGAATTCTGAGCAGGACATGCTCAGATGCAAGGCTTGGCTTGATCAGTGGCCCATTACCAGTCCTTAACTTAGCATTCAAATTTTTAATTGGAAATTAAGGTTACCAGTCCTGATAACCTGCCTTTTTCATGGTGTCAGTGTCCATATTTAAGGTGATAATACATACACTGAATTTTGCAATCAAATTACTAAAAACTACTAAATGAATGAATGTGTGAACCAAGTCTCCTTTCATCCCATCTTAAGGTTCACAGTTCACATTCAAAAGGGTTTCCACTGTCACTGTCTCACAAAATGTAGCCATGGACACAATACCCACCTTAGCTCTTGTCTACTGATCATTGCTTCCAATGTGCAATGTACTTCAAATTGCCAGACAGATTAGGCAAGGTCACACATGGTACCAGGGCATATTTCCTGGTGACTCACATGGCTGAAGGCATATTCTATGTGGTCTTAGATTTAATTAACAGTGGTACTGGAGGAGAGGGAGCTTAGAATTTATAGTCAGGAGACCAAGCTGTAACTTCAGCTCTGCCAGTTCCTGGTCAAAGGACTATGGACAACTCACATAACTGCTATGAGCCTCCTCACCTATAAAACAAGGATGAAATCACCACCCTCACACTGTCAAAAGAAGATTAAAGATTCTCACCTCCTCTGCAGTGTGATGTGAAAACTAAAGGAGATAATGTCTGTACACATGTTTTAAAACTGTGATGTGCAATGTAAAAAATAAATGTTTTCTTTTCTAAAGATAACCCAATAATGTGGATGAAAAGCAGGATGGTGTGGTGGGAAAAGACTGAGTCATATAAAGAGAAAACATGGGTTCAAATAGTTAGTGTTGCCTCTTTTTAGATGTGTGATCTTGGTCAAGGTACCTTTCTGATCCTCAATTTTCCTACATAAAAATGGAAGATTTTTCCTTTTCCTTGCTCTTTTTTTTTATTTTGAGAAATAAATGCCTTGAGAAGGAAATGTGATAGTATACATAAAGCTCTGGCATGAAGTAGGCACTTAATAAATGTTTGTCCCCCCATCCCACACCACTACCACCTCTATGAATTTGGTCAAAGAAAAATCAAACTTACATTTATTTTTCTTAACTTATCCTGTGTCATTTGTTTCAAACGGATCCACTTTCAAAAAACCTCAGCTAATGGAAGAAAGAAGACAAACATCTATGGAATTCACCTCTCTGGGTTCACCCTTGAACTCTACATGTTAGATCTTTGCTCTGTCTCTGAGCCAAATATTTTCAGCAAAACCTTAGATAACCATACCTCCCGAGATTTGACACACACAGGGGGGTCTGAATCTTGAGCAGAGATAGACCACCTGAGGGGGCTGCTGAGGATTGTGACGCCCCCCTTCCCCTGGCTGTCCAGGTTCACTGAGGCGTGCACTGGGAGTGGCATTCGGGGAGCCATTATGGAAACCACGCCCAAAACTAAAAGCAAAACACCATCCACTGTCTGATTTTTCAGCTCCCTTAAAGGGGCCGTCAGAGATCAGGAATGGGCTCTCCCAGCCCCTCTCTTGCTAGCAGCCATCCACCTCAAGGAAGAAAAGAACTGCAACAGAAGCTTGGTGCTGAAGTGTCAAAATCTGAAACGGGTCTTTAAGGAATTCAAATGAGTAATTTGGAGAAGATGGTTGACTGGAGAAATTTTACCATTTTCTTACATTTTAGTTATATCTCCTTGATAGGAAATGTGGAGTTTCAAGTTTCTTAGCAAAATTCTGCTAATTCCCTAAATTGTATTATCAGCAAGTCAAGGACGATAAAGTCTCCTCATTTCTTTTTAATCCCTGGGGTGGTGCTAACATAGAGTTGCTTCTCAATAAACAAATTCTTGAACATTATCCTTCTCTCTGAATTTCAATTGCATTGGTTATACTTAGGCACCTGCCTCCCACCTAACCTTCCATCCTTCTCCCATTTACTTCTTCCTTTCACAGAAAGATGACTAAGGCATCCTTCCACGGCCTGCTCAAAGCTCATATCCAGTAGAAAGCCAGTGTAGATGGACCACACCCTCTATGATCTCCCCCTCATTTGGCATTCCTTCAGCCCCTCAGTGTGTACGCTGTTTATGGGCTGCTTTACACATCTCCCCAAATTGCCTTATTTATAATATCCTTTCTTTTCCAATTAAAGAGGGATGAATGTCTACAGCTGTGCTCAGTATTTTATCGTTCGCTCAACAAATGTATGAAAAATACAGAGACAGTAGAAGAAAAAGCCAAGGAGGTAAGAAAGGTAGAGTAGAAAGTATGCCATGCTTACTGCACACTGCTCCTGGAGGGATAGCTTCACAGACAGATGAGATGGATACAGTATTTCCCTTGATCACTGTCCTTCAGTAGGATACAAACAGAAGTGTGGAAAACCCAGAGAAACCCTGAACCACAGAGAAAGAAGCAAGCGTTTCTCATCTCTTTATTCAATCCAACTTCACGTTGATATATGGACTTCACCAAGGTGACCGCCTTCAAGATTTGTCATATTTGATGAGCCATCATTTGTTCTTGAACCTACTTTAGTATCCCCCTGATATGCATCCGGGAGTATAAACTAAGTCAACACATGAGTGGTTGGGTTAAAACTCAGTGTAAGAGTCAGCAGGTGTCTTAGTCAGTTCTGGAGGCTAAAAGCCCAAGATCAAGATGATAGCAGATACAATTCTTAGTGAAGGTCCTCCTCCTGCCTTGCAGACAACTGACTTTTTTCTATTCCCTGACATGGGAAAGACAGAGGGATGATCTTTTCATCTTCCTATAAAGACACTAATTCCATCATGGGGGTTCCACATTCATGATCTCATCTAAACCTGACTACCTCCCACAAGCTTCACCTCCTAAGACCAGCACACTGGGGGTTAGGGCTCCAATAGAGGAATTTTTTGGAGGCACAAACATTCGATCCCTAACATGAGAAATCGTCGGTCCAGAGGCTGCATGAGGGTGATCTGACAATGCTGTCTGCACACTGTCTGGTGAAGGTGTTCACCAGCATCAGCTCAGGCGGGTGGCGATGACTGGCTGGAAGCAGGCTCTTCTTCCCAGACCACAGTGGGTTCTTCTTGAAGCTGGGCACTACACAGAAGAGACAATCTACCTATTCATTTGTTCTTCCTTTGAACAATTATTTATTGAATTCCTACTGTGAGCCAGGACTCTTCGAGGCACTGGGCATACAGTGATGCACAACACAAGAGGCTGTACTGATCCCTCTAGGAGCTTGTGTTCTAGTGCAGAAAGACAGGCAATGAGAGAGTAAACAAATGGGTAAGATCATTTCAGAATGATATATATTAGGAAGGATACTATGATTGATAGTCCACTATTCAACCCAATATATGTCACTGTCTGTACTCCCTTTGCTAAAGTCTCCAAACAGACTTTTCAAGTTCGTCTTCAAGTAATTGCATTTTTGTCAATGTCAGAAGAATCTCATATTTTCTCTCTCTGCCATCCTCATCCTTTTCCTTCTAACTTACATTCATTGAAACACAGGGTTGTAGTACTTTACAACACATCCTCTTATTTAATCCTGACAACAGCACCAATGTGTTGTACTTGGTGTGAGAATGACCATTCTGTAGATGAGGAATCTGAAACAGAGAATGGTTTAGCAACTTGCCTAAGGTAGATGGTAAAGCCAGGATATGAATTCACATCCACGGATCCCAGAGCCCCTAGCAAAGCTAGCCTGTCATCACTTTCCCCATGGCAGAGTTAGTCCTTCCAACAGAAGGGGGCACCAAACAGATGACCCCCATTTCCCCAAAGGAGAGAAAAAGGATTTGTATTACAGCCAAGGGATATGAGCTAGACATAGTAAAGAATGCCTAGCCATAAAAAATTAAAATTAGAGAAATTTAAGAAATGTTTCTTTTAGAGATTTATAACAGAGGTCAGCAAACTGCTACCCACAGCTGAAATCCAGCTACCTGTTTTCATAGACCAAGCTTCACTGGAACCCAGCCACATTCCTTCATTTACATACTGTGTACAGCTGTTTTCACATTACAAGGCTAGAATTGAGTGGTTGTGACAGACACCATATGGCCTGCAATGCTGAAAATATTTATCATCTGGTCCTTTACAGAAAGTGTTCGCTGACCTTTGATTTAGAGTATCAGCATGGATTTTGCCTGTGTTGGCATGAGTATGGTTCTCTCGAAAGTCAAAGAATGGTCTAATTAAAACTTTAATGTCCTTTTCATCTCTAAGACTAAAGATGTGTTTCTGCGGTCAAAACAGGCCATTCCTAATTGGCAGGACACTCCTGCCCACTCTTCCAGCTGTCTTCCACCTCCCTCCCAGCTGTGATTTGGCTGTGTCTTTACATTGCATTTAAAATGTGTATAACTGACAAAAACTTTCCAAATTAAATTGCAGACTACCAATGAACACAGATTAACTGTGATGGAGGCTCAGGGATGGCAGTAATAAATGCCTCCCTCAAAGGCATTTAGCATGGTCCTTGCATTGGTGTTGACTTTGCCATTTGGATTGGGCATGAGAAGATGACAGATTTCTGCTGTCTATGGTATCTATTATTACTAATAAGGATATACCTTGTTTAATTTTACTCTGGGCAAAAGAAAAACCAGTTGCGAGGAGCATCAAGTGTTAATTGTTAAAAAAGTCTTATTGATCAAACCAGAGGAGCAGAACTGAGCCATTTATATTCCTTTAGAAAAATACTATTACATGCATACACATGTGTGATGTGTGTGCACACACACATCCCAGGAAAAATGCCTACTAACTGCAAATGTTTTCCATCTCTAAGTTCATGAGGACCTTTCCAATTCAGTTCAATGTAAAGTGGCATTCCTTTTTGTTTTTTTATACCACCCCTGAGAAACTGGGCTATGAGCCTGCTTCTCCCAAACGGTGTGATCTTGAACAAGAGACCTCATCTGTGGGCCCCACTTTCTTCTGTGAGATGTGGGTTTCAAAATGGATGCTCTTTTCCTACAAAAAAGCCAGTGGGCTTTAAAATCCTCCATCCTACCCCAGCTGCCTCCCTTGAAAACCTTGGTTTGCAAAGACATGTCTCAGTGCTAAAAGACATGAACTTGGGAGCCAGCCAGACTTAGGGCCAACCTTGAAGAGCACCTTTTTATTGAGAAGTTCTAGCTTCATGCCAACCTGAGATGGCGAATCTCATGTGACTTCACAGGCCCTTCACCCTGCCTGGAACTCCTTTTCCTGCCTTGTGCCTTATTGTCTGTTAGTCATCCTTCTACAATCAGATCAGAAAATGAATGTTCTGGGTCCTTCTGCTTGCCCTCAACGAAGAGGTGTGTATTCCCAACTCCTCCCGGCCACTTCAGCAGTTTGTGCTGTTGACCCTGAGTGTGTATAGACTCCTCTCATAAAAGATGACTTTTTTGAGGCCAAGTGCTATGCCTTTGGCCAAGCCCTGTGGGGACTTCCACATTAAAAGAACTTGCTGGAAGCCCAGCGGCAGCTTTCTATCTCCCTTGGGCTCAAACCCATCCAATCATGGCTGCGAACTTCTGCACCCGGGAGCCTCTGCCAACTTGCAAGCCTCACTGCAGGCCACATGTCTCCATTCTTTTACATTCTCTGGACCAAGTTCCATCCCCTCATTTTCTTTATACATAGTTCTGTCTTCCGGGGAAGTTCTCTGCACACAGCTGCTACCATCCTAGTGGGGGCAACAAACAAATAAACCAGTAAATAGTGACTATGTCACATGGTGACAAAACAAGATGAGAGAGAGGGTGTTCTGGGGTGGGGTGTCATTTTGTATGAGGAGATCAGAAGGCCCCACGTACTAGATAATGCATGTGCGAGACTTGTAGGGAGAGTGGAAGCAAGCTGCATGGGTGGGTATCTGTAGAAGGGGCAGTGAATGCAAAGGCCCTGAGGCCAGGTGGACCTGAGAGAGTTGAGCAAGAACAAAGAGGCCAGAGGGAGAGGGACAGATGAGTGGGAGATGGAGGCAGAGACAGCAAGGGTCTAAATCTTATGGGGCCTTGAAGGCCACTGTGAGGACTTCAATTTTTATTCTGCATGGGATGCATGTTCTAAGCAAAATGATCCAACACTTGGGAAGGGCCACCTGGGCTGGGGTGCTGAGATTAGACTGCACAGATAGAGGGCTACATCTGAGGACTTTCCAATAAACCAGGTGAGACATGGTATTAGCTTGGACCAGGGTAGAGATTGAAAAGCAGTGAATAAATAGTTGAGTTTGAAAGTAAAATCTGTAGGACTGACAGATGTTTTGGAAATGGAGGATAAGAGAAAGAAAGAATGCAAAGATGATGCAAAGGTTTTGACATGAGATACTGGAAGAATACATTTGCTGTTGACTCAGATGGGCGGCTGACAGAGGTGAAGGTGAGGGTTCAAGGTTGGGAGATACGTTTGGGTCGGGATACGTTAAGCGACATCTATTAGATAGCCAAGTGGAGCAGTCAAATGTACAGCTGGGTATACACATCACGAGTCCAGGGGAGAAGAGTGAGGTGGTTGCTGGGACACTTCAATGTCTACAAGTCAAGGAGGGGAGAATGAGCCAGCCCAGGAGAAGGAAACGAAGAAGCCTGGTATGTAGGTGGAAAACCAAGAGAGAGAGTGGTGTGTCCTAGAGGCTCAGTGAAGAGTGCATTTCAAGAGGGAGGGATGGATCAACTGCCCAATGGGGGTGAAAAACTGAGCCAGACAGTGACTGAAAACTAACCATCGTGCTTAGCAAAACAGACGTCACTGGCGACCAGGCCAATGTTATTCCCTCCAAGCAGCAGCCAGAATGAACGCCTTCCTCCTCCTCCCTCCCGCAGCACCAGGGCCCTTCTCACCATGTGTAATTTTATGTGGTGTGTCTGTGTGTCCTTCTTCCTGGGTGTCCCCATCCCACTGATGATAAGCCCCGAGAGAGCAGGAACACCCCCCCTCGTTCATCGCCCAACGCCAAACCCTTCTGGGTGCAGAGTGGACACATACAAAAAATATTTCACAAGAGAATGAATATAAATGAACAGACAAATGCTAAACCCGCTTGTCCAGTAAGGCCCACTGTACCTTCCTGTAAATCCCAGAGGTCCATCTTTGCTCTGTCATTAGATAGCTAGCTCCTTGAACTTGGGGAAAACTCACTTTTCCCATCTGGGAAAAAGTTTCTTTATCTATCAGCAAAATGCGTGAGTTAATGGCCCTGCCAGGTCTATCATCCAGTATTTCCTGGGGCAGGTGTAATGCCTCCAAGCCATAGAGTAACTTCAGTCATTCCCTTGCCAAAATATCCCCCACTGGCCTGAGGCGGCCTTGAATTCTATCCCTGGATTTTAACCCTGTTGAATTCAGGTTAATCGCCACTAGACGGATCAATAAAGAAGCAGCTCTGATCAGTCATTTTTGCCGGAGTGTGAGTACATTTTTCCAGTCCTTTCCTGATAACAGTTTTAGGTAAGAACTTGTTGAGGAAGAAGGAGACTAGAGAGTGGAACTGCTTGGGTGGAAAGGGGTTCAAAAAGGAAACCCGTAGGGTTACGGAGAAAGTTTATGTACGGCAGGTCTTATTTTGTGCAGCTGAACCGTACAGGTTCGGTCAAGGTGAACTTTAAGCAACTCCAAATCTAAACTGAGTGCCAATGAGTAAGTCTTTTCTCCAAACTGGATTTTGATATCAACTTTTAAAATGGTAGTATTGGACTTAATAATTTAGAAATGCCCACCTGCCTTTACAGCCAAGATTTCTGTGAGTCAGTAGGGCAGCCAAGAGAGTCCATTTCAGCCTAGTATTGGAGGTAAAGCAAATAGTCACACATTTGCAAACATGTGGTGGGTCACGCCAGCCCCAGGAAGCACTATCCTAACATCCTGGCAGAGCAAGAAATAGTTTTTTGATGTATTCAAGTTCTAACAAAAATGTTGAATGGCTCTCGTCTACCTCTGGACAAAATATTGTAAAATGTGGTCAGATGCCCTGTACAAAGCAGAGATCACAGAAGCCACTCTCAGCATTGCGTTCCGCTGAAATTGTACGTATAGAACTGGGATTGGTTTAGTCCCCACGGTGCTAACCTCCCTTCACCAATCCTGCTACAGTCAACAAAGAAGACTGGGCTATGGGGAAGGTTTCCTGCAGTGGACTGGCATGTACTAGACCATGTTTGTGTACATGTACAACATCTGTGGCAAGATATTTGTGAGCCAATGGAGAGGGTAGAGTCCATGACCTCCCCCCAGCTCTCTATGTGGTGGAGGCTGAGTATAAATAAGCAGATACACAAGGAGGTAAACAACATTTAAGAGAGTAAAGTCAAGTGGGTCATCAACAGATCTCTAGCCTGTAACCTCACCTTCATTAGCACAGCCCCAAAGACAGGAGAAATTGTATTTCTGCATGACAAGAGTGAGATAAGAAAGGTGATGATCCTGTGCTGCTGACGTCAGGTCTACCTTAACTAAGACAGCAGGAGCCTTGGCAATGACCACACCCGTGAATGTGCTTTTGGTGGTGTGAGGTTTGAATGGGCATGTGTGTGTGTGTGTACAAGTACTTGTGGGTGGTATACTTAACACAGTGCTTTTCTGTCGGGAAAACTGTATCCCCTCCAAAGCCCTGAATTATTAAGATCTTGAAGTTTCTCACATCAATTAGGAGCCTTGTCGTAGCATGATTTCCCCACACTATTGGGTGCCATATTCCGCGTCTGAGGCTCCAGTCATTCCTGAAATCTCCCACTGCCAACCTGGAGATCATTTGTTATTGCTGCAACCGAATCCCAGGGAGCATGATTCTGAGAGCCATCACGTGGCGGGGCAGTGAGCTGGTGGGCTGTGGGGTGGTCTCAACCCTCCACATCCAATCCCCTCTTCCCAGTGTAACCAGAGCCCTTCAGAGAGAAGCCAACCAGGGGTGCTTCAGCAGCTATGAAATTCCTTTCACGGCCTGTGCTAAGTTCCTGCTGCTCAGACCACCACCATTCAGATGGAAACTGAGTTAGGTCCAAATAGGATGGACCAAACTTCTGTTCAAGCAGAAAAGTTGGCCCAGGGCTGCCGAGCTTTAAATGGGCCTTGAATAATGTTTTATTGCCTCAGCGCTGGCGTAAACTCAGCCCCTACACTTAGCCTCAACTTTCACAGTGTTATTTTTAGAGATCTTATTACACCCCAGCTTAAAACTAAAAATACATTTTCCAGGAATAGCAGAACCCAGCTTTAACTGTGCAGAGGGACACAGATGCCCATGTACTCTGATTACAGATGATGTTTCACGTATTCGATATCTGCTTTAGGAGCAAGAGGGGGTTGCTGCGTTTCATTTTTCAAGAGCAGTGACTGCACTGGCTTTGGGGGCTGCGGGGCTCAGGTCGCTTTTTCTGGGCTGGAGTTGTTTCCACCTCATGTTTTGGTTTCATATGATCACACAGAATCATGGTCCCCAGGGGCCCTGTTCCTGAGGAGTTCATCTCCAAGGCCCCGTTCAAACCTGACACATCCTTCCATCCCCCTCCCCCAGCACATGGAAGCAGAGGTCATGCAGGCAAAGAGCTCTGGCATCTGACAAACTGGCTGTACCTTTACTTAGTCTCTCTACCTCTGTGACTTCGGGCAAGTTATTACTGTTCCTGAGTCAGGTTCCTCGTTGACAAATGAGAATAATAAATGCTGTGTGGATAAAATGAAATACTTTATGCACACAGCAGTAGCCTGATACACCACCGGATTTTTTTTTTTCATTTAACTTTTTCATACACTAATCAAATCAGTAGAAACATTTGTTGAGCACCGATCCAGGCCACACAAGGACTATGCAACGTGGCAATGCCAGACCCTGACAGAGAGCATGCCCAAAGGCCCAGGGGGCTCTGTGCAGGGCAGCATGGAACGCTACACTGGCCCTGGGGCACTGTGGCCACAGGACTGTGGGGCCACCAGCAAGGGAACTTTATCCTGGGGAAAGAAAGTGTCCTGAACTGCGCCTGGAAGGATTCCTAGGACAATAGCACTCTCTCTACTGGCCCACTTAGGGGCTAAGGACACAGACTGTCCCAGAAGGAAGCCCAGCTCTCTCTCTCCATCCCAGGATAACCTTGGGTGAGTTATGTCAGCTTTTACAAAAGCCTTAGTTTCCACATCGGCAAGGGGGAGATAATAAAAACATCTGCCTCCTAATGCGGCTGTGAGGATTCAATGAGACAGTTAATGTGATGTACATGTTCTTAGCACTGTCACAAAGTAATTGTTCAAGAAATGTTGGATGTTAACAGTGGGAAGGCCGTTCCTGGAAGAGGGAACAGTTTGACGAAAGAGAGAAATGTGTGATTAGGGTATCATGTACCCTGGTTTGGCTGAATCATGGAGTATGTTAGCGGGGAAGAGGCCGGCTCTCCAGGCTGTCTCTGAGTCAGTCTCTGCACTCACTTCTGATGGTTTCTAGACTTTCACCAGCCACACAAAGTCCCTGCACCCAGTTGAAAGGTTCTCATAAGAGAGAGTTCTGTTGTAACCCTTCTGAGGAACTCAGCCTTGGGCTCTCGAGGGGAATCATTTCCCACTCCTGTTTCCAGACTACTCTGCTTTTCTCTGCTCTTCAGCATCACTGGGCCGTTCCTGACATCGTGATGAACCTCACGAGTTCGTGATGCCAGGGTGATCACTCCATTTGGTTAGGAGGAAAATGCTTGTTTGTAAAGTTTCTCTCTGAGGAGAAGTCCAGAGGCCCCTATCTCGTTTGTGTGACCTCTCAGATCCCAGTCTCAGCCTGCAAGGAGGCTTGTTCACACCGGACCTGACAGCCACATTCCACAGTGTGGCACAGGGAGGGATGCCAAGTCACCTGTGGGCCATGGAGACTCAGGGTTTCTGAAAAAGTCAACATGGCTTTAAAATGAGATGACTGTGAGTACTCTTTATAAGTGATCCACTGCTATGAGGAACTCTTTACAAGTGATCCACTGCTATGAGGAACTCTTTACAAGTGATCCACTGCTATGAGGAACTCTTTACAAGTGATCCACTGCTATGAGGAACTCTTTACAAGTGATCCACCACTATTAAGAACCCTCTTTGTTCCTATCATCATTTGGGTTCTTTTCAGGGCAAACACTGGCACCCCATGCCAAGAAACTTGGATATATTCTTTTTTTTTTTTCCAGAGAGGTTTTGACATATGGGAACAAAGAAATACAAGTTCTCACCTCATTTATTTTTGAGGAAGAACAATTAGTTTGTACATTGATGTGAAGGCGAGAAAGAGGAAGAAAAGGAGACACAGTTCCCCGCCTCCAGGGTTTGAGTGTTGTAATTTCATGGTGACCTCGAAATCTCTGAATTTTGCTTCTCAGATTATACTTTTCCTGTTTCTCCCAATATCTGGATGTAGATGACTGGACCCCGAACAAAGCCAACAATGCCTCCTGGGGCTTGTTTGCCCCTCGGGGGCCTCCTCGACCACCACCTGCCCCTCTCTCATTGGCTTCCAGCCCCAGAGCCACTCACCGTGAGGGGCAGCAAACCAGGCTGCAGGGGAAGACTTCCCCAAGCACCACACCATGAGCCTAACTCTTGGGTTCATCTGGTCAGTTTGGTCCTACGTGCCCAGGCATCCTGGGGTGGTGCTGGAGCAACTGAGAATGATGGAGGGCCAGGCAGCTGAGGCCGAGAATGTTCAACTGCCCCCGGCCTCCACCAGGAGCAGGCCTACCTCCCAGCAGCAGGCTGGCTGCACAGCTGATCCTTGCTAATCCCCACACTGTAGACAAACCGGCTGATCTTCATGCATCTATGACTTGCGTGTTGTTCTTTACATTGTCTGCTTTATTTTCAAACCTGTCAACAGGACTCTGAAAAGGTTGCACACATGAGCAACGACCGAAGCAGCTTCAGGAAGGACAGAAACAGCCACGGGCAGGGTGGGAGGGAGGGAGGCTGGGAACAGCAGCCACACCAGACCTGGGAGACGGAGTCAGGAAACCTTGGGCTTCCCATACTCTCGGATTTTCTCTAATGAAAGCAAAGATGAGGTATCGGTTTTTACGCTGTGATCCCTTCTGGTAAGGTTACAAAGGTGGCTACAAATCTAAGACCACACACACTTACTGAATTATATTTATCACATTTCTAAGTTTCTTAAAAAAGCAAAACTCATAAGTCTTTGGAAATAAACTCTTTCATTTTTTTGACAGAGACAGAAGCCAGCAACAAGCAGTTTACTGTTGTTGTTCAGTTGCCAAGTGGGTGATTCAGCTAAAATTGGATCTGTTTCACATCTGTTTATAGGAACCCACAGGGTTACTATTTGTAAAGGGGCCCTACTTGTCTGACCTGTGCTGTTGCCAAGCTTTTTTTTTGCAAGATTGTTCCAGGGTATCTAAAAGAAGACTTACAGCCCCATCACCGAGGGTGACGTTTGCTCACATGTCTGGCTTCCCACCACCACCACATTGTTGTGACAAAACCAGGCAGACAGACCAAGACCATGTCTGAAAATGAACTTATGCCAACTACTTCTTCTAAACTGACCAGTCAATTCATAACTGAGTCCCAAATCCTTCAAGTCAGGATGTTAGAGTGGAAGGGGATCTTGGAGGCTGCACAGGATAACACCCTGGTCTCCAGCTGAGAAAACTGAGCACTACAGAGTTCGCAGGAGGATGAGCTGGGACCTGCAGGGGGAATAATCAGGTCTCTTCCCAAACCAGCTGTCCAGCATCGTCAGGCACAGCCTGCTCTGGAAACGTCACATCTAAGCAGTCGAAGTGTAATGCAGTGTGGGAGAAGAAAACGGGGGCTCCCCAGTGATAGGAGCGGCATTCTGGGTCCTCGTGTCTACGGGGGTCCCCTCGAAGCTGAGAAGTACGTCCAGAATTTCTTTCATCCATAAGCCAGGTAGGGAATTCAAAGTCTTTGACGGACCCATGAAAAAACTACAGAGGTAAAATCCCAGGGGAGTCCAGGGACTCGTGCAGTAAAGTATGGGGAGAAGACCCTTTCTGGGAAATTCTAAAGCACTCTTCAAATATTTCAGTGTAACGTGATGTTGAATTGGGAGTTTTAACTGAGGTATCAAGACATAAATATCGGACATCAAACTATCCAAAAGGCTACTCAGTAACGACTTCACATTTCCGTGACTCTCTTTGGAGAAGGCTGTGCTCTACCACCCAGCCTCAGTCTCTTCAGAGAAGCTTCCAGGGAGCAGCTAGAGAGTGTGTTTCATGTCCCCTTATAATCTCAGGTGGAGTGTGGACACTGGCCTCTTCCTCTTAGCCAACAACCCTTGAAATGTAGGGAAGTCTGTGAAGGCGAGGCGAAGCCCCAGAGAGCCTCCAGGGACCAACTGCAGGCCGTGTGCGGAGGGGGGCCATCAGCAGACAGGCGGCCAGAGGACCGTCTGCTTTCCAGGGGCTGCTGAGGGGAGACCAGACCACTGGAATGGGGAGTGTTCACAGGGTGGGAGGGGCTGCAGGTCAGAGACCACCAGGGGGCCGGGAAGTCCTGAGAGGAAGCCAGGAGAAGGCGTCAGCCTTCAATGTTTCCCAGGCTTGGAGCGCTCAGAGCCAGCTGTCTGCGGTTGCCTCCCCCGGAGCAGAGCCTACCACGGGGATTCCGGTGAGGTGGTTTGCGGAGGGAGGACGCTCAGGGTATGGGGGGGCCGGAGAATCACGTAGGACCAGGAAAGTGCAAAACAAGGCTGTGGTGTCTGTGAGAAGCTGGCTTCTGACCCGCCCCACCGGAAGCACTAGCCTGTCCGGTGGACGGCGGTGGGGGGTGGGGTGCAGGGGCGAGCTTCCACTCCTGTCATTGGTCATGGCTGCTGTCTGTCACGTGGGAGGGAAAGGCGGAGAGGTGGGGGGCGGGGAGAGGCAGGCCATCACCAAGGGAGGTGGCTTCCATCTGACCAAGGACGCATCCAACCAGAGAGGTTGGGGGGTCAGCTGTGGGCCATTAGCAGCCAATACAGCCTCTGGAGGTGGGGCTCTGGGAGGAACATCAGCAACATTCACTTTGCTGACTACATGCTTGTCAGCTAAGAACTTTTCCATTCTCCTTATATTCTCTCCCTCTTAGCTCTTTCCAACACCCCCCACCCAGGGGTCAGAAACAGCTAGTAAGTGAGAGAGGGGTGCTGAAGACAGAGAGGAGCTGACCTTCTCTGCACACGTGTAAGTACACACACACACACAGACACACACACACACTCACACACACACACACACTTCCTTTCCAAAAGGCAAAAGACCCACAGGTAACAGGGCCTACCTAACATGGGGGGAGAAGTCATAACTTGAGTGAATTGAAAATTTTGCCTATTGCCTAGGATGGAACATTTAGAAATGTTTCATGACAATATGACAGACACTTAGGAAGGGGGGCCTATCGCAAGCCTATAGCTCAGTAAGTTTTCACAGAATACACCTGGGTAACAGTCCCCAAGATCAAGAAACATCATCTACCCAGAGGCCCCCTGCAAGTCGCTTCCTTCTTACCTCTATCACAAGGGTGACCTTTCAACAGCATAAATTAGTTATGCTGTCTTCAGGCAACCTAGGATTTTGACCTCTCAAGAGCCTGACGTTTTCACTCAAACTCATTTCAAGCATTCAACTTCCATTCCTATTACCATGGGCTAAGGAAGACAGTTTTCATAATAAAAATAGATAAGAGCCAGATTTTTATCTCCTTGCTTGCAGTGGGGAAAATAAAATGATTTTTTTTCAGGCTGCTTCTTACCTCACCTCCAGCTGCCTTCCCAGACCCCAAAGGCATACATGCAAACATCTCTTTCCCTAAGCTCCATTCAAGAGACCAGCCTGGGATAGAGGGTGTCCTTTCAGGATGCAGGATTATTTGTAAGAAGTGGGGCATAGAAGGCATTGCTGCATGACGTGGATCTTTGAGATCACTGGTGTCTGGGGGGACTTCTGGAAAGCAAACCAAGCCTTTTTGCTTTTTTCCCACATTTTTGTCCAGTCAGTTGTTTTCCCGAGAGAATGTACAGTGTTAGGAAGTCAGGTCACTGTGGAAAGCCTTTGGGAAAATTTTCACCAAACATGTCATTTTCTAATTGGGGCTCTTTGCTGTGGTCCCTCTGCCTGATTGTCTGCATTGAGTGAAGGTTATAATTATGAACAGAGTAGCAGCATTTCCATTGAAAACTCATCGTGTGGTTTTCCTGACTCATCCTGACAAACGAGAGGCCCCCTCAAAATGAAGGGATATTTTTTTCCCTGAGAAAAGTCCTAAGGTGAAGACCTTATTTGACACTGCTGATGATAAAATGCACTTTTCATTCAGTTTTTTAAAATATTAAATATTAAAAATTATCAAAAATATGAAATATTAAAAAGCAGCAGAATGGAGTCAAAAGGTACTGGTCTGTATGCTGTGAATATGCTCGTGTATTTTACTTGAGACTTTTATTGTTAAAGAGACTTTTATTTTTTAAATTGTGCCAATACCGGATGGCCATATGGCCCTGCAAAAAGTACTCAAACTTTTTCTTCAAAGGAGACTAATTTTCATGCAAATATAATATCACTGCTGGACAAGCTAAGAAGAAGAAAGAAGAATGAGATAAGTAAGAAGATACTTGGAAACTTTGATTTCATGAGCTGGGGAAGTGGCTGAGCATTATTAATGGGGGAGGAAGTGGTTACCCTACTCAGCTCAAGTCGAAGTGAAGGATCCCAGAGCTTCTGTGGTTCTGTCGTTGAGGGGTACTCCTACTCAATGGGGCCCATCTGAAAGGGTAAGTTTCACTTAAAGCCACTGCTGGCTGCCTCCATTCATTAAAGGTTCCACCACTCAACAGCGGGAAGAAAAGAGACACACCTCCTACACTTAGGCCTTTGGGACAGCCACAGAAATCGCAGACTCCTGGAAGGTGGGATTAAGGAGAGCACCGGACAGGGACAAACCCGAGCACCCTCCAGAGGGAAAGGGGGAGCAGGGAGAGCCCTCAGGGCCAGCACCAGGACGGCAGGTGGAAACCTGGATGAGCCGGGCAAATCACCTCGGGTCTTCTAAAAACACTCGCTCCAGGGTCTGACCACAGGCCTACTGAACCTGCAGGATGGGGCCAGGCCTCTGTGATTCTGATGGGAACCCACACTTGGAAATCAGTGATTCTGGTGAAAGCCTTCATTTCAGAGTTGGGATAGTAAGAGTCAGGAAAATGAACTCCTTGCTGGGGATCTCCAAGTAGTTAGGGACAAGGGTATCTGCATGCAAGGGGCCCTGTTCCTCCCACACTGTGGCCCCAGCACCAGGCGGGCTTCTGGATGCATGTCTTGTGTTCGCTCCTGACCTTGGAAAGACGGACACTCTGCTGTGCGACCACAAGTTCCACCCTCTGAACCTCATAGTCCTCATCTGTAAAATAAGGGTAATAACTACTAAATGAGGGTTTTAAAAACTGATAAGAAAGGGCTTTGAAAACTATAAAAAGCAGGATAAATAGAAGGATTTCTGTTACGATTTACACGGATACTATTTTGTTAAACACGAATGATATAGGAATCCAAGGAAGAAAAGAGCAATTAAAAAAAGAATTACCCATTAGTGAGCAAGAACCTTTAAAATAGTCACCCCTCTCAAGATGTGACAGAAGCAGGAAAAGTGAAATAAGCCTTAGATGGGCCTGAGACCAGAAGAATTTTTCCTTTAGCCATTTATCGGTGTCTTGCCCTCTCTCTCCCCTACCCTCAACCTGCTTCGGTTTGTTCTTATATAGCTTAACAACTTGATGATATTTAAAGCTGCTATGATTACACATCCACCCAAGTTTCCCCCACTTCATGTTGTGAGCCCCTCTGCAATGAAGACTACATTCTTGGTTCTTCAGAAAACCACCAGCCCCTAACATAGTATCCATAGGGGTGGATGATTGATAGAGGATCATGGAAATGTGGGACTAGAAGAAACCTCAGAGGTCCATTCATTCAACCATTTAACAGTATGTATTGAGTGCCCACGGTATGCCAGTCCCTTTTCTAGGCTTTAGGTTATAGCAGTGAACAAGAAAGAAGCTGTCCTTGCCCTCTTGATGTTCAATTTTAATGAAGAGTAAGTCTATAAATAAGCTGGCTCAGGCTGTTATAACAAAATACCAAGACTGGGTAGCTTATACAACAGGTATTTATTTCTCACAGTTCTGGAGGCTGGAAGTCTAAGATCAAAATTTTGCTTAGTTTTGCTTCCTGGCCTGCAGAGCCTGCCTCCTGGTTTGCAGAGCCTGCTTCCTGGTTTGCAGAACCTGCTTCCTGGTTTGCTGCATCTTCACATAGCTTTATTAAATCATGATTCTAGTTGGGAAGCTCCTAGTTGGGAGCATGTAGAGAGAGAGAAAGGGTGCACACTTTGACCTCTCTCTTCCTATAAGGACACTTATCTTGCCATCTGAACCTATTTACTTCCAAATACCACCATGTTGGGGGGTTAGAGCTTCCACATATGAATGGAGGAGGGGGGATACAAATATGCCACCCCAAACATAAGTAAGAAAGCAAGTAAATACATAAGTGAAGCATCAGGAAATGCTAAGTGCTATGAAGTAAAGTGCAGTGGGATCAAGGGCCAGAGAGTAGGGGAAGGGAAGGTGTGCTCAGGGACGTCTCTCCATGTGGTCAGGGGAACATCTGAGTGGAATCTGAGGAGTGATTCCAGTGTGGGGTGAGGAAGGACCCCACTGTGATTTAGGGGCCCAGGGCCCAGATAGAGGGAGCAGAAATGCCATATCCTAGGACTAATTTTAGGGTAAAGACACAGAGGTAGGGCAAGCAAGGAATGATAAAGACGAAGGAGCATGAGTTGATCCTGTGGACCAAGGATGCAGCCGGAGGGTTTCCAAGCAGGAGGTGGCCCATGACTGACTCATTTTTAACAGGATTACTCGAACAGTTGTGCATAAAATGCATCATAGAGGAACTAGCATGGGAGCAGAAAATCAGAAGAGAGACTCTGGGGGTAAGGGGTGATGGTGGTTTGGACACAGGCAGAGGCCACGGAGGTGACAGCCTTGGAAGCCAGATGCGGTCAGGTTGCAGTCTGAAGGGAGCACTCAGATGATCTGCAGGGATTTGTAGGAAGCGCAGTGATGTTCATCTGAGCCCCTGGAACCGCAGGACTCCGGGGAAGAGCTGGGGGCTGCGAAGGAGGAGCTGAGGCAGGGTCAGCATCTCCCTGCCCTCCTGGTCGTCTCCACCCCTGCTTAGCTTTACCTGCTTCATACACTGGGGCCCCCCTGAGGCAGATCTGTCTCCCAGACCAGGTCGTGTTCAACACCCCTGTCCTCCGTGCCATAACATCATTTGCAGTAAGAATCAGGAATGACTGGAAAAGAAATACAGTGCGAACGTGCTTTCAAATACACACGCACACACACACACACACACACACACACACACACACACACACACACACACACACACACACCATTAAATCAGAAAATAAAATAAAAATATGAAAGAAAATAAATATCACAGCACAAAAAGGGAGTAAAGAACAGCTGTTTATTCAATGGCTTTATACTTACCTAACTTCACATTTAGAAATGTGATTCTTGGGTGCAGTGTCATAATAATTAATATCTTCTATAAATGACTCTCCAGTAACTAATAAGCAAATTGTAATAAAACTGAAGAGTCTGCCAAATGGACAGTTTAGACAACCACTGCATTGTACCGCTGATGTAATCTCTTTTCTCAGTTGAATTCTTCGGTTTTCGCTCAGTTTTAACTGACAAACCATCCAGGAAAACAGGTCACACCCGTGGTACCAGAACAATTAACCCTTTTTTTTAAAAAGAACAAATTTGAATTTTAGATATTATTCCATCCATTTCAGTAAACGATTTCATGTATGAACTAAATTTGAATTTACATAAATCTACAGACACACACATACACAGAGTGTCCCTTACAGTTTATACTCTTCCACTGTTGCAAATGTTTAAACAAATAAAAACTCCACAGAAGAACAGAATCAAAGCAATTCCTGTCCTCCTTTTCCTTCCCTGTGCTCAGTGCACTGTCATTGTTTATTCTGAAATTACAGTTTAAATACAAGAAAACACAGGGCCCTGGGACTGGACGGAGAGCCCCAAGGGCGCTCGCTCAGAGCTTTCCAGACAACGACAAAGCCCCTCTCCAAACAGACACGGGCGGCTGAGTCTCCACGCGGGAAGGGTGACTGGGCAACCGTGACCTCTTGGAATAAACTCCCCCTGTCGATTGTAATGTTTGTTAAAGGATAATTAATGAGCTATGCTATTTTTAAGTTTGCATATTAGGAAAACTCACAGCAACCACATTAATGGTTTAGAATTCAGACCAACAAACTTTGTTTTCTTTTTTTTGGTGGGTGGGTATTTCATCACGGCCTGGCAAAAAGAAACAGGCACTTCGTTGGTTCTGAGTTTTACGTTTTCTATGGACAATGCACCCACTTTTGCCTGAATTGAAGGTGGGGGGCTCCCACTGCTCGCTCAGCCGTGAGAACTGGCCCCCAGTTCCAAGTAAGGCTGTGCATGCATGTCCCTGGGTAGGGGCGTCCAGAAACCCTCCTTCCGGGCCAACCCTCTCTTGTGAGGACCCTGACTCCTGGGGGCTGTGTGACTCCACAGGAAAAGGCCACCTCGGTGGAAGGAACCGACAGCAAGGGCCCAGGCCTCTCTCGTCAGGAGAGGCTCTGGATGACGTGGCTTGGACGGCAGCATGTCCTGCTGCAGTGTCGCCGGGGGCCGGGCAGTCACAGAGAGGGGGTAGCTCAGCACGTGGGGGCCTGTGGAGAAGTGGACAGCAGGTTTCCATCTAAAGGCAGACCCACTGCTCACCTTCAGCCAGGAGTGGCCATTCAGAAATTTTGAAATGCAGACAGGCAACGCCAAATGTGCTCTCCCTAGAAAAGCCAGAGTATCGCCCTCCCCCTTGACAGGAAATCTCTCCCTTTTTCTCTTTTGGCAACTAATTCAAATCATTTGAAGGAAAGCAAAAAGGAAGGAAAGGAGGAGCTTGGGAGGGAGGATGGAATGAAGGGATGCTTCCTGCCTGCTGGGCCCCCCCGCCCCCGGGCACTGCTGGCTTATAGCATCTGGGCTGATGATCAGGCAAACAGGGTTAGGCCTCAGCACCCACTTTAAACAGTCCTAGGTCCGCCCTTCCTCCACAGGCAGTCTAGTTTTTCTTTAGTTGTAGTGAAGTGTCCTTGGGTAATGGAGAGACTTGGAGCCTCTAGCCACCACTGCTAGTATTTGTGCCCTTTCAGGCCAATGCTGGGGGACAAGACAGACCCCTCCTTTCTGAGCCAGGAAGAGCTGACACTGAGCCCATTGCCAGCCCTGCCATCCATGGGCAGCAGTCTGCTTTGGTGCTCTGCAGAAGGAGTTAACACTGCGGCACAGCCAGGGAGCTGAGAGGCCAAGTTCATGGGCTCCTCCGGACTGCCAAGGGCAATTTCTCCCTGCAGCCTGTCAGGTGCAGACAGGCTGCACGAGGCTCATGCGACATTCTCATCATAGGCCTTTTTGAAATAACCCTGTTCCACAAGGAAAACCTTCAAAAGACTTTTCTTTGTCCATAGACCTGGTGATAAAGACATGCTAAGTCTTGGAGCCCCGAGGCTGTCAAGGGTTTTACATACTATCAATTCTGCCTTATCTCCTGGGCGCTGTGCAGTTGAACATAAGCTGCAGCTAAGTGTTACATTTATTAGACATATGTCAGCATCTGTCTATCACAGATGGGAGGGCCTCCCTGCCAACAGGGCCGATTAGTTTAGGGGAAGATTGAAAGTTGCCTTGAATGTTGTCTGAGGATATCAGAAAGTACTGGTTACACAGGTTTCCATTTCTCTGCTTTTACCCAGTCGTAAGTAAAGTGCAGAAGCATAGATATCGATCATTTGAAATGTGCTTTGAAAATTAATTCACAAATACATATACACAGAAAAAGACTGGGTGAATAAACATCACAACATTTACAACAGTCACCTTCAAGTGGTGGAATAAAGGGTGGTTTGTTTTTCTTTTCATAGAAATCTATTTTCTAAATATTCTGTGATGATGATCCCTTCAGTCAAAAGAAAAAAAATTAATCCGTAAAAACTCTGGAAAAATGAGTAAACATGATGTATTAGTTGGCTAAGTTTGCTGTACCAAAGTGCTATAAGCTGGATGGCTCGAAACAGCAGAAATGTAGTATCTCACCTTGCTGGAGGCCAAAATCAAGGCATCAGCAAGGGTGGCTCCTTCTGGAGCCTCTGATGGCGAACCGGTTCTGGGCCTCCCTCCTGGCTTCCGGTGGCTGTTGGAGGCCCTTGGTGTTTCTTGACTTACGGGCACAGCACTCCAGCCTGTCTCTGTCCCACAAGGCATTCTCCCCGTGTGCATCCTGTGTCTTCACACGGCCTTTTTATGAGGACACCAGCCTTTGGGTTTAGGGCCCACTCTCATCTACCCTAATCTTAACAAATTTCACCTACACTGACCTTCTGGGATATTCTGAGGTTCCAGGTGGACATGAACTTCGGGGGACACGATTCAGCCCGGTATGCACGGCAGTGGATGAATCTCCCCTGCCTCTCTCTCAGTCTCTGGGCTGTGGAGGAGGAGGCTGAGCCGGAGCAAGAGCTGTGGACCCGCACCGCAGTACATGCCACCAGGACAGCTGGGGCCTGTCGGGCTCCTAGGTCTCTGGCCCCTGGCCGATCTGCCGGCGAAAAGCCTGAGAACCACACGTCTGCTGACAATGTCAGTGGAGCGCTGCATCTCACTCTGACACACAGTATACTTCTGTAAAACGTGCATAGAGGCTATTAGGGTTAGTAAATTACAAGCTCATTTTAAAGTGTTAGTATCATTACATATTTTCTCCATCAGTGGGTCCTGAAAGTAGTGGAGGAGTCTGTGAGTCTACAAAATATTTGATGATAAAAATTTCCTGTACTCATAAAGGTTGGCAATTACCATCCTACATTTTTTCTACAGTAGACTGTCTGTGGAATGAGAGGATTTTACCCTGATGCATTTTGTATTATGTAACAGATACTGTGCACAGTCCCTTATAGCTCATTTTTTCTCACCATCTTCAAAACAATCCCAGGAGGCCAGCATCCCATTTTTCAGATGAGGAAATGGAGGCGTAGAAAGGCTAAATAATCAAGAGGCCCCCAAATCACAAAGCTAGGAAATGGTAGAGGTGGGACTCGAACTTGGAGGTAAATGTCCCTAAGACTTCCACTGTTGGTGGTGTTTCTCTTGCAGGAGCTCTGCCGAAGTGTGTGAATCTGAAAGGGGTTTACCACTGCTTTAGTGCTCAATGCCCTTAATTTAAATTTATGTCTGAAAAAACTGACAGAAAAAAGTGAATTCATAATAGAATAGTTTTAGATTGTTAACTAGACTCTGGTCTCTTCCTTTCCACTGCATTTCAAGAGCATCACTATTTGGGAGCAAGGGGATTTGGATCTCTGTAAGAGCTTTGTTACACCTTCCTATCTGACACTGAGGTGGGGCAGGGACATGGGACAATCATCATGGTTAACTTTTCCTGCCTATGGTGAAAAATGCTGAGATATAAACAATAATAGTAAGAACAGGAGAGACCCCATCTTAAGGCTAAGATTCCATTTTAAAAAGCAGAGAGTTGAGAAGTAAGATTCCTACCATATTCTCTGGTAACCAGACAATAACCCAACAGCCTGCCTTAAGGCAGGGCAGGCAGTCTTAACTGCTATGTCCCCACTGCTTGAGGGTAACCACTGCCTTGGAGAAGAACAGGAGCAATAAATCCCTTGTGTTGGGTTTATTTAGCAGAATTAGCTGGAGGACTGATCATAGAGGAGAGCAGGCATGGTGTCTCTCACCAGAGATAAGCACCTTGAGACCACAAGTCAAGCCTACGCCCAACCCTTTGCCCTTTGCCCCATTCTTGAAAGCCTTAAAAGGCAGAATCCCCAGCCTTTCAGTGAACCTCCTTCCTGAGGACGCCCACACTTCCCTTTCTTTAAGTGTGTACTTTCAGATAAAGCTTTCTCACTGCTCAAATTATTGAGGTTTGTTTCTTTGCTATTTCATTTTATTTCCAAGTCTTCACTCTGTCTCCACTTTACTCCTGATAAGTAGGGAGGGGCTGCTAAGAGCTCAGATTTGGGCCTGCATGTTTCTGTCGCCTGGGTGACCTGGACAGAACTGCAGTTGGGCGAGATGCTCTTAGTAGCCTGCCCAAAAATCTCCTTTCTTTGGGAAGTTCTCAAAACATCATCTCACTCCATACCATGCTCCACAGCTCCCCAATTCCTGGGGTGGTAGGGGCTAGCCCCCATGCTGTTCATATCCAAGCAGACACAGGACACCAGGTGACCCTGGCTTCAGGAGTTGGCAAGGGAATCTGCCCTAGGCCGAGAACTTTCCCTCTTTCCCTCTGCACTTTCCTGTTCTCCGCTGTCTGCAAGGCAGCTGCCATTGCCTGCTGCCCCTGAGTTAATGAACTCCTTCCTTACCTACACTCGTCTGACCTGCCAAGAATTCTTTCTCACCAAGAGTCATGAACCCTCCCCGGTCCAGGCTGAGGTTTCTCGTAGTGCTTCACCTAGTGAGCAGGGAGGGGCCTCCCCAGATGCAGCTGCCCAGCAACAACACTGCCCATGGGCGTCCAGATCAGCCAGCAGCTCGAGGCACAGAGGAGATGGGGAAGCAGGCCTACTGAACAGGAAGGGGCAGAACTTTGCAACCAAATTAGTCATTATGTAAGCCTTCAGGTCTAATTTCTCAGCCTCTTAACACTTGGGGAATTCTTCAACGAGGTTAGAAAATTGGCAGTGCATCATTTTTCCTCATGGGCATTTTAATTAAATTAGAAGCAGATGCATATTCCCACATTGAAACCAGCACAAGAAAGCTGCTCTATGCTGCTTGGCTGTCCATGCAAAACTTGCTTTCAATTATCTTGATCCACGTTGAGTTGTCCCACCTTCCTTTAGCATCAAGCTTCTAGTAAACATCAGGCACAAACACAGCAATGATTACACCATTGCCTGAAACATAAATCAGTATTCAAATGATCCTGCACCCTTACATTGCTGATCCTAGCCCTTGTCTAGACCACCTGGAGTCAAACTTGATTTTCTTCATTCGTTTTATAAAATGACTGCATATAAACCATCTTTGTAATTAAGACAGGAGCTTGGGTCTTCATTCACACCCACTAGCTGCGCTATTCCCATGTTCTCAGGGTAGTAGGGTATCCCAAGATCTTTCCAATGCTCTCTTCTTAGCCAGGCTGACCCTTAAAATATGATCTCTAAATGTGTGGATCACCACATCAGACTTTAAAAACTTCATGATAACAGGGATAACAAAAACTACTAACTTTCATTGTCCCATGATATGTATCAAGAAATATGCTGAGCACATTCACAAAAATCTCAGGTAATCCTAACAGTTTATGAGGTGGGTGATTTTCTTAATTCCCATTTTACTTAGGAGGAAACAGAAATTTAGAAACAAAGATCATAAGTAGCAGAGCTGGAACTTGAACCGAACTTCAGAATCTTTGTCTTCACCACCCCACTGCTGTCCAGTGCAAACAACTGAGCTTCTAGGCCAATAGCTTTACTCAGATGTTCTTTTTGGTGATGGGTTTCCTAACTGGGAGAACAAAGATGGCTGCATTCTAAATTGCCAGGATATATAAGAATTCAGCCGTCAGCTTCGAGAGAGCTTAGTTTGTTACAAGTCCATACTAAAAGCCACTTTTCATTGAACATTTATTATGTGCTCAATAAAACCACTCTGCTAGGTATTTTTGATTCATGTACTATCTCCAATCCTTTATTTCAAGGATGATTTTATATTTCAAATGAAAGGAAACTGAAGCATAAAAAGGTTAAGTGACTTGCGCAAGGTCATACAACTAGTGATACAGCCGAGGATTTGAACTTGTGCTGGTTTCCACACTTTCCACACTCACTCTACACCTCTTATACACCTACAAGTTCTATGGGTTTATGTATGCAAAGTGAGCAGTGCTAACTTCCCAGGAGCCTCCATTAGGAGAACACAAGGTGGGGATGTGTCCATAGGCACCGGATCACCTTTGTGGGCACAGAGGCAGAGAGGCTGGGTGTGCAAGAGCAGCCAATACCCAGGGGTCTCTCTTTCAGGGAGCTGGTGTGGTACTAGACCCAGCTACCTCGCCCAAGGTGGGGCGAACCCCTGGTCTCACAGTGGTACCGGCAATCCACATGAGCCCACCTTGTAGGCATCCAACTCCGTCAACGCCACAACGTCGTTAATCTTACAAAGGACCCTGGAACAGTGAACAGAATATGACTTTGAAGTCACAGAGACCCAGTGGGGTGCTGGAAAGTGCTTAATACCCAGCTATCCAGTGGGGTGCAAAAAAGCTCTGCTTTGTAGTATTTCTCAATTTCCACAATATGAATTCTCCCATCATAGCTCATTTTAAGACATCAAAATGATGTCACAGAAAACAGAATTGTAAGAGATGACACAAAGTGGCTCTCGGGAGCTGGTGCCTGCTGGCCCCAGCACAGCAATTCCAGTGGGCCCTAGATTCACCCCAGCAGGAAACCTTAACATAAGACTTGGGGTATGCCACTTAGCCTTTCGGAGTATCAACTTTCACTTTATAAAGCGGGGAATATTTTACCACTAGAAATAATGACACAATTAGAGGGCTATTAACAGGTGAACAAGATCATCTCCCCCCATTTTCTGAAGGAGCCGCACAAGCAAAGCCCTCTGCCAAAGGCAAGCAAAGGAACACTTCTTGTCAGCACAGCCTATGCCTGTGCCTCTGAACTCAACTAGGGAGAATCTGGTAAGATGTGTGGTATCCTGTGGTCAAGGTTGGCAGCCTATCCCATCCTGACCTAACCTTGCCTGGCCTCTTATCCTATCCTATCCTCCTATCCTAAGCCCAAAGCCGCAGGCTAGGGTCAGCTCACTCTTTGCAAACCTCATTCAAGGGAGAGACTAAAGAGAGGTGAATGGCCACAAGAGGTCTGGCCATGCCAGCCCTGCTAGAGCAAGACAGGCCAGTCTAGTGGCATGAGCACAAGAGAGAGACAAGAGAAAAGTGAGGTGACCAGGCTTCCTCCCTTGGCAAAAAGGTGCAGGCCCTCAAGCCCTTCCTGCCACCTAGAAGGGGAAGCAGAGGAGCACTGCCACCTGGTTCACCCACAGTGACTCATCCATGGGCACCATGGTCCAGTCAGCCCTTGGTTTATTCAGATTAGCACCTGGAAGAGGGGACGTTCTACTCTGCCTTTGCACTTAATGTCGTGTGGCGGTTGGGAAGATTAAAGGGCATTAAGAAAAGCACGAGATTTTAGCCAAATCTGTGCTGCCCTGGTTTATCATCCAGCTTTTCTTGACCTGAGCAACTTGGAATGAATTCTGGTTGTTCAAAAATTAAAAGAAAGAAAGAAAAGAAGTTAAATCGACTTGGGATTACATGTAATCTTTATGATTACCCACTACTCCACATCAAACCCACCATCAACTAATGAAGCTGATTTACTATTTTGAAGAATATTCAGGAAGATTTGTTTACTGTGTGCTTAGAAATACATGTAGAAGTGTGTTTAGCAAGGGCAGTATTGTTAAAATAGAAGCTCTCCTCCCAAATAGTCCATGTTGAAGGGGAAAATGTATTTTGATGTTAGGTTTTTATATGGTTGTACAAAAGTCAGTCACATTTCTCTGTAGTAACAAGTTATTTTTAAATATGAGTCACATTAGTTCAGAGTAAATGGACTGTGTTAAATTAAACACAACATTAAATTCCATTCATTCCCTGTCCAGCCAATGAGGAGTGGGATGTTTTTAACTCTGTTTTTTCCTTTAACTTTTTCCTCTGAGCACGTACAAATCCTCAAACCTTTGGTCTCCCTGTTGTGACTCCAGTGATACAATGTGCCCTGGGATCCATCCACTGGAAAGGAGTTTTCTGGATTCGCATGTGTTAAACTAATTCACTGGGGACAGGAGAGCATCAAGCCCCAGTTTTGTTCAATGGAGTTGTGATAACGTGGTACACTGAGCCAGCAAAGAATTTGTCTGACCTCCTTCCATGTTTCCTAAGAGTCTTGGCAATTTTCTGTCCTTTTAATTTCCACCAAGTGTAACAAGGGGAAAAAGACAATCTGTCTGCCTAAAATACATCCAAAATGTCTAGGCAACAAACCTAAATAGAATATATCTCCCTTGGTAAATAGAACGAATGTAATGTCACAGCCAAAGGAAGTGGGATTGTGGGCTGGCAAAGGAGGGCGGAGAAAGGGGGGGAAAAGGGGGGATGAAAGGAAGACCACCTCTAGAGATCTTAGGAACCCTGGCAGGGATCCCTTTTGTGTGTGAGACACAGCCACCTGCCAATGGGCACTGTCCAGAGCCCAGCACATGTTAGCAGTCCAGGGAGTTCTAAGGAAATTGCATGGAATTCACGAATTGAAGTAACTTTAAAAAGCCACCTGCCTTTTCTAGATCCTGCATGTGTGCAAACACTAAGGAAGTGCAAGCAGGGTGGAGTAGGTCCACAAAGCAGACGAACGTCCCCACAGTCAGGCCAGGAAGCAAGGGTCCCAGACAGACAGATCTCTTGGGTTCTGGGTCAAGTTTCTAAAGAGGCACTGTCCAATATGTGGCCATTTACATTTAAGTTCAAATAAATTAAGAGGAAATGAAAAGAAACATTCAGCTCCTCTGTTGCACTAGCCCACTTCAAATGCCTAATAACCAGAGGAAGCTAGTGGCTACTGTCTTGGAAAGTGCAAATATAGATATTTCCATAATCACAAAAGTTCTATCAGTCAACCTTGGTCTAAAGTACAAAAATACACATAAAAGTCCAGGAACCCTCTGATCCTTAATGGGATGCTATTTCCAGACTGAAATTCCCTATTCAAGTTCCCAAACAATTAACCAAAGCAATTAAAGATAAACAGGATTCGTTCTTTGTCTATGGCCAGCTTAGAAGTGTTTAAGGAAATAAGGAGAGAAAAGTCAATTCTTCTTATACACGCAATTTACCTTTTTTCTAATGGCCGGAAGTAGGGAAGGCCACACATCATATAATCCTCAAGCATGCAACACTACAAAACTTTGGCTAGCAAATTTTTTCTCTCTAAGTAATGAAAATTTACACATAGATTATCTCCAGGAGGCAAATTCTAAAAATCTGATTTCAACCACTCTAAAAAGACAGTTAAGAAAAAACAAGTGCTGTGCTAATTGCCTAACACTGTAGGGATTTGTGGGCTTCTTAGGCTAACCTGAGTTCAGAATGTTCTCAAAAGTACTATTTTAGAACTGTTTCCTATGTATGGATGTGTATGGATGTGTGTGCATCAAAATGCTGCTTTTCACAGACTGTTCTACCACTTGATCAAACCACATTTTCAGTGGGAGTTAGGTTACTTCTGTCCTCATTATGTTTCTTCAAGAGGGAGAAGTCTATAGCCAGGGCAGATTTTCCCTTTAAGAGGTATGGGGGTCAGGGCTGCCCTCCTCCGGCAGGGATTTGCTCCCTGCACCTCTGCTCTGGGCTTTTTAATGGCCCCAGTCTGGCTGAAGTCAGAAACTATGTGGATATGGCAACTCTCATCAGGGTCTGACTGGGCGCCCAGTGCCAAGAGGAGACACAGAGGGCCCACCACATCCAGAGTGAGGGCACAGGTTCGTAGGGACAAGTGGTAATCTTGGAGCTATTCACCCAAGGTTCAACTTTCCATCTCCCAGGTACATGGTTTTTGTACTTGGGGCCTCTTATGATTTGGTGGGACCATGTGACTACTTCCAACCAATGACTTGTGAAGAGAGGTGTCATGTGCCCATTCTATGCCAGAGCCCTTGCTTGATTAAGTGAGACCCTTCGGAGGTCTTTTTACCCTTGCCACAGAAACTAGTAATATTTTAGATAGTGACTTTTTTCAGCCTGAGGCCTGGAAGGAAAATAAAGCAGAACAAATCACCTACCTCAATTGTTGTAGACACATAATATGAGTCAGAAATAAACCTTTGTTGTTCTAAGACACTGACTTTTTGAGGTGTACATCCACTGCATAATCCAGCCCAACCAGACGGATACATGGGGTAAGAGTGTGCGTGTGTGTGTGTGTGTGTGTGTGTGTGTGTGGTGCAGATTTTCTAAGGTGGAGTTGTTGCAAAAGGTGCTCCTACTCAGCCAACCAGAGGCATGTGTCCATTGCCGAGTAAATGGCACTAGGCCAGTGTTGTGGAGGATACAGGGTGTCCATCCTTCTCCACCCCAGAAGCTGGTAATCTAGTGTAAAGACAGAAGTCTAAAATAAAAATCTTTCCATGGGTGAATTATATTGTACCCATGTACACTAACTTCTATAGCAGCTCCGAATAGACCTCAACAGTTCATCTTACAAAATTCAAGGAAGGCCGCCATTACAGACTGCATTGCCCAAGGAGCAGATTCTGAGATGGAGATCTGCAAGCAGGAACTTCACTGGGGAGTGCTTTGGGGATCAGTACCTATGTGGAAGTGGAAGAGGATCCAGAGGAGTGTGTGGGACTAGACTAGTCAGAGAGGAAGATGAAGCAGCCACCTAATTCAGAGACTCAGAAACCAAGGGAGAGCAAAGAAAAGGACATGGACGGGGCGAATGATGAAGAGTCCATGGAGGGTGGAGTCTGACGTGACCCGTTTGATTCTGACTTTCCAAAGGACTTTCAATGGGTAAGGAATGGAGGTAAGAACAGCTAACAGTGAGGAAGGGTTCATACAAGTTTCCCAAATATTTCCGTATCATGTTACACATAGGAAATTTTTATTTTTGTACGCTATGCTGGGGTACACAGACACAGGGCATGCTTGTGGTCAGCTGTGATGAACCCAGGGACCCTCTGGCCACCTTGAGGACTAAGGACACCCGTAAGTGAGGCTCCTGAAACCCTGCCTGGCAAACCACCAGCACCAAGGCACACCAGGAGGGGAGCTCGGCATCAACACATAAAGATCACTCACTGGGGACGAGCAACTATGGAAGAAAGACCAAAGGACAAGAGATAGAGAAGGAGGTGGGCTAAATGAAACGATCTCCTTCATTTTGTTCTCCCCAAGGTGAAGGAGACTGTGTGTCTTTGGCAACAGAAGAAGCCAACGTAGGGGGCAACTATTGAGGAACAAAGAAATAACTGAAAGTGCAAAACCTGTCCAGGTTTGAGGGAAGGACAAAGGCATTTGTGGGGTGGCCACCCTAAAGAGAATGTCTCACAACTCTTTCTCTAAGACTGGATGAAAACATGAGAACTGATAATTTAGGGAAAAAATAGTGGGAATGAAAGAAAATTTGGGAATTACAAGTAGTGTGTTGTAAGAGGGAGAGTATTGGGAACTTCAGTTTAAGACACAGGTAGGGTTCTCTTCCAGATGCGCCTTGTGTGTGGCACTGAGATCCCTGGGCCCTGCGAGGAGACCAGAAGAGCTGCAAGGGGGACTTGGGGTCAGTGAGTGTCTCGGTCCGTGCAGGCTGCTGTAACAAAGTGCCATGGACTGAGTGGCTTCTGAACAACAGAAATTGTTTCTCATAGCTCTGGAAACTGGAAGTCTGAGGTCAGGTTGCTGGGACAGGCCCTCTGCTGGGTTGCAGGCTGTGGTCTTCTGCTATATCCTCACACGGCGGAAGGAGGGCTAGAGAGCTATCGGGGTCCCTGTTATAGGGCACTAATCCCATTCCTGAGAGCTCCAGCCTTATGACCTCATCACCCCTCAAAGGCCCCACCTCCGAATACCATTGCACTCGGGGTTAGGATTTCAATATATGAACTGGGGCAGGGGTGGGGGTGGGGGTGACACCCAAACATTCAGTCTGGTATGAAGAAGAGATCAAGGCAAGACAAGAGCACCAAGGAAACAGAGCCACAGTGAAGCTGCAACTGTGCTCCAAGCGAGAAATGAGAGCCCGAGGCACTGGTGGTGGGAGCTGAAGACACAGGAGTGGATTCATAAGATATTTGGCAGTGGGAAAGGACCGCAAGCAGAGAGGAAATTGAACTGGACCATGAACACCATAAAGTGAGCGTACTAATGATGTATTACAAAAAAGGACATATTATCAAAGTTTAAATACATGTAACTAACACTGACAAAGCAGAGATTCAGGTGAGATTACAAAGAAACAGGGCAGGCTCTTGCATTCAAACTATTCCTTCATTTGATTCACATTGTCATGGAATTCCTAGCCCTTTAAACGTAGCTGTTATAGTTGGTGCATTTCCTATGCATTCTGTTTCATGAGTAGAGGAAAGATGTGCAATTTGGTTTGGATTTGTTTTTTATTAAGGGATGTTTTTCAACCAGCAGTCACTTTATTGAAAAGGAAAAAAAAGCAATAAGGTTAAAATCCCATTGGTTTTGTAAAGCAACTGGAAATAATCGATGTGCATCTGCAACCTGTTTCTGAATGTTCTTGAAGAACTCTGTTTTGAAATGTCCTGCTGTGACCCATGAGATCCTAAAAGGAGACATGTTTTTGGAGTGATGCCTAATATGAGCTTATCACAGATAGAATGAGCAAATAAATAGGCAGCTCCTATTGTTTGCAGCGCCTTTGAAATAGTCAGATGTGATCCTTAAGGAATAAGTGAGCGGAAGTAGGAACCAAAAATTTCTAGGCTGCTCTGATCTTTAGATTTAAGTGAAAGCCGATTTGCAAGCTCAGCCCTGCATGCTGTGCTGATGTGCTTGGCAAGGCTATTCACATTAATACTGCATTGATCTTCAGATTAAAGCAGAGGCCACACCATTTCTGTTTCCTTTCTCCTCGGGAATGCGGAAACTTCAATCACAATACCTTGTCTCCTCTTCCAAGTTTTTAAAAGAACTAGGTGATTAAGCACCGTGTTGCTCCCAGGAGGGAAGGGTATGTAAGTCACCCTTGCAAGAAGGCGGGCAGACCAGCTCCAACCCCGCAGTATGAGAAGACAGTCTAATGAACAAAACCAGCTCTCACTCAACAGGGCCTCAAGCTCTACTCAGAAAGACAGATCCCCTCTCCCAGCCTGGCTCCTACCACCTTCTGGGACCAGTCAAGCATTTTGTTCAGTGGTCTGGGAGTTCATGGGGCTACTTGAATGCTTGAAATTTACCCAATACCATTCCAGAGAAGCCCTTATGATATATTTATGTATTTGCCTTTGCATTTATGAAAGCAGGATTAGGGATCAACAGCCAGAGTCTGTTCCCCAAGGAAGGCTGTTACCTAAGGTTCTTTATCAACTGGAGGCTTGGAGAGAGCAGGTTCTGCTCATACTCCACTGCATTAGCAAAAGCATGACCTGACACTACTTCTCTCTCAAATATTAATTTGCTATAACTGTTATATTCATCATCATCGTCGTCACCACCATCAACATCACCGTCCAGACGATTTCTATTTTTATTCTTGTATTTCTATCGCTCTGTGTTTTCAATGGTTTCAGACCCTATCCCTTGTGATTTGTGGAAGGACCCTCAGGAGATGAGATGCAATTTTTAAAATCTTGCACTGAGTGAATGTGATAGAAAGCCAGGCTCAGAAACTTCATTCTTACGTTCAGTTGTAGGAATTTTTGTAACTGTCATAATTTTGGCACAACATTGTCACACATGTTGTCTATTTCATCCTCACTAAAATTTCTTGAGAGATACATAGCACAAAATTCCAATCCCATTTTGCAGACAAGGGAATGGAGACTCAAGAATTAAAACTCTGCCCAGGTTCACCAAACCGCATCTAGAACTCAGATCTGTAGCTACATCTGGCTTCTTTCTGGTATGCTGGGCTGGAATAGACAGAAATAGAGAGAGAGAGGTGTCTCCTTCCCTTGATAAGTCCAGTTCTGCACCCTCATTTCTGTGCAGGTGTAAATGTCCCCGGAGCATTCTTCCCCCTCCCCAAGCCCTCTGTCAGCCTTCCTCCTAAAACCCAAGAGCACAGGAGGCCCCACTAGGAGACATCTTCCGGTTCCTTCTTTCCCAGCTTCCCAATTTAATCTTCTCATTCTCCATTTCAAAGGGTCCTTTGCAATAAGGTCTTTTGAATCTTTTTATTCGGCTGTTCTAAAGCCTCTCTTTGCATCTTTTTCTTTCATATTTTCTTAAATGAGAAATGCACTGAGGAGGGAATTCGAGGTCACTCAAAGGTTAGGAGGGAGAGGAAAGAGTATGATCACTCCTAAATCCCAGCCCACAGTAAACTGATCAGGTTTACCTACAGTCAGAGGGGCCTCCTCCATTTAATTAAAGAGTGGCTATAGAGCACCTAAATGCCCATAGGAACACAGCCCAGTGCTATTGTTGAAAAGCAAAAATAATTATTTGGAAGCTGAAATGAATTCCTTACATCTATCTGAACCCCTATTGATTTACAACCACACGGTAATTTGCTGCAACTAACTTAATTCCTGTTCCCTGTTCAATTCCCTTGAGCCTTTTAACTAATGTTTTAATTCTCTTTTGCACTCTCTGTGCCACCAAATCAAAGCAAAATTTATCTTCCTTTCATTTGCCAAAGCCAAGCAAATCTGGAAGGGGAAAAATTACTAATAAAAGACAAAGGATTTTAAAGAAAATGTATTGTTTCATTTCAGTGAATAGGAACAGAGTACAAAGAAGCTTAATCATTATATTAAATCAAAGGAATGTAAATCACATTATTCATATTCATAAGTTGCTGACAACATTTGGCCTTTGAAAAGCCTGGGATGAGAAAGCCTCTTGGTGGAAGGCGGAGGGAGTGACACAGTCTGGAAGCGAGGAACCCTCTTATTCAGGATGACTGGTCTTTCCCTATAATGGCTCATTTTTTTCACAAGGCAGCCATCTCACAACTAAGTCTCAGACTGGCTCTCATGCTATTGAGATTTCAACCTAAAAACGGAAGACTAAGAGATGCTGAGAGTCCCGAGCACCCAGCTTGGTCTGGACAATTTTAATCATAGATAACAACGTTGCATCATCTCGGTGGCCACTCTCTATTGCTCAAAGATTTCTCCTCATGCCAGTTAATAAGAGATGAACTGATGAATAAACTATTGCTGAATTAATAATGAAAATGAGAAATCATGTTTAATGAAACATTATACATTTCAAAGGCGTCCACAGACATCACCTTGCCGCACTGGCCCAAGGTGAGCCCTTTTGTTCCGGGGCTAAGGCTGCAGGCTCTGGAGCCAGGCCCCTCCCTCTCTCCTGAGGGACATTAGGCCAGTTATTTGCTTCTTTGTACCTCAGTCTTCTCACCTGAAAAATGGGAATAATGATAGTACCTACTTCATTGTTTTTGTAGTTAAATGAGAAATGCATGTAAAGCTCTTATCATAAAGATTCTACATATACAGTTGATTCTTGTTATTTGCAGCAGTTATGGTCTAGGAAGTTGCCACCAGAAACCAGGTAACGAATACTGAGCCATTGCTCCCAGGTAGCTCCCTGCTACTGGTAATGTTTTCATCAGTCAATGGATACATAACCAGATCTCATCAATGTTTCTATTTGAAGACTTCTTATTTAATATATATGATTGATCTATTAACATGGAGCTCACGGCCACCAGCACTGTAACATAAGCCTGAATGAAGCCTGTCTAAAACACCTATTTTCTCCATCAAGCACATCCCAGCCTTCTTGCACCTGGGATCACAGTCCTATATTTGGAGGCCCTTCTAATAGTGAAATCACCAACCAAAGCACAAACACGAGAAGAAGGGTGGCAGTAAATACACAGTGGGAAGGACCCTCATTTCTAGGATGAGAGCTGAAGCCAGGAGGCAGATTGTCACCTTGTCCCTCACCTGGGAATACGTGCAACAAGGACCACAGGGTGTGCCTCCCTGCCATGCAAAGATCTGTCAGTGGCCACGGAGGCACAGCAAGTACTGATCTGGAGGCTATAGGCAAATTTGTAAATATGGAATCACGAATACAGAGGAATGGCTGCATTGTGATTAATCACCCAGTGACGTAAGCCAAGTGGTATCACCACGCCCAGTCTTCTGGTGAGAAGAAGGCCCAGGAAGGTATTAGGTGATGAGGTGTGCCAGACTCAGATGGAACCCCTGAGTACAGCCTGGAGGCAGTGTCTCCTCATTGTCTGTGGCACTTCTCCCCCACCCCCACCCCCATCCCCCACCAGGGTTGATGTAGCTCTCTCTCTGGAAGCCACATTTCTCACTATTTATTTCCCAGTGTTATTTCTGCAAACCATAAATCCTCAATATATCGAAAAAGTTCCACCAGTTGTTACTTATGATGCTCACTTCTGCCCCACTCCCTAAAGTGACTCTCTTACAGACACTTAAAATGTATGTCATAAAACAGAACTGGTGTCTGACCTTAAGGAATTAATAATCACAGTTTCTATGAAGCAAGTCATCCCACTGATATTAAAAAAAAAGATAAGTAGTCAAAAACAAAAACATCCTTTTTGCATCCTGGAAAGGAAATTAATGTTTATCTAGTGCCTAAGTTTATCGAGGACCTTGTGAAAGGAAAAGGTACAGAGGATTATGAAATGTGTCCACCATGAACATAACACTAAACTAGATACTGTGCACACATTTATTTCTCACAACTTTAAGTGATTATTTTCATTCTGCATGTAAAGAAGCTGATGTACAGAGAGTTTGAATGATCTGCTCAAGGCCACAGAGATGTTATGGGGCAGAGTTAGAATTTCAACAAAAATATGTAAAACTCTAAAGTCTCTGTTCTTTCTGAGACATACAAATACTGAAATCCTCATGGAGTACTTCAATCAAGCATCAAACCTCCATAGAAGCCCCATCTCATATCAGCATCAATATCCCAGGTGATTCTGAGCAAGTTCAGGGCCCTCCACCTCATTTTGTATCTGACAACACTGGATCACAATTGCTATTTCTCTGCCTGATGGCAGCTAAAATTAAACTTTTTAAAATATTCTTTGGAAATATGAAGAACTCTGGAAAAGACACAGGCTATATAAATGCATAGGGTATATTGCTGGAAATAGCCATTAGATTCTGAATAGAAGTCACCACTGAATTGCCTAAAGAGATAGACCCCATTTTCCTTTATACAAACTCCTTGTAGTTAGATGAAAATCAGATTTTTTTTTTCTCTAGCAGCTGCTACAAATTCTAGGTACTCATAAACTTCTTAGTAAGTTTAAATAGTTACTTTGTTTAATAAGCATGCCTCCCCCAAGGTTCCTTCTTAGTAAATAGTTGGAATATTAACATAGATGACTCTCTAATCCATTCAATCTGAACAATGGTTACAATAAATAAAAAGACAGCCATATCAAAGTTGAAAAAAATCTAACACAGATCCATGAAAGCCACATTGAACTGTATACCCTTCTATTTGCAGCTTTGTGGAAGTTGAAATATAGATCAAGTTGTGATGAACCCTCTGCACTGCTTATATAGTATGATAAGGAGAAATATAATAAGCATTTATTAAATTCTCCCCACGTGCCAACCACTGTGTTAAATGTTTTGCATTCATTGTCTTACCCAACTCTCAGTGACCCTTTAGACAGGCCCTGTTATCCCCATTGTAGAGATGATGCTAAGCTCATGGAGACTGATGTCTAATGACATAAATAAAATAAGGAAGTGGGAGGTAAAAATTAAGATTACTGAGGAAATGTTCACTCTATTTTGAAAAAATATCTTTTCTCATTACAGGAGGTATGTTGCAAATTGATAATTGTTCCTCCCTAGATCCTTCTTCTTAGCCTACAAATATGCTCACACATGACCATCTTAAAATATCCCTTTTGTTAGCCACTCTGCCATTTTCCTTTCACAATCAAACTTCAACAACTATGACCACCACTTCACCATTTCTGTACGGTCCTCAGACCTCCCCAAATTGGGTACACCCTTCTCTACCAAAGACCAGTGGCCACCTTACCCTTAATTCAATGACTGCTTCTCAGTCCCCATCTTCCGCCACCCCACCCTCCTTCATGAGCCCTTCTGAAATGTGAAATCCACACCACATTCTATGCTGGTTCAGTCCTACCATTTTTTATTGAACCCTTTCAATCTGCTCATTATTCTCTTTTTCCTTTTATTCCCCAGACCCAGATACAAGCTTTGATTTATCAAGAAATATTAATGAGCTCCTGCAATTTGTTAGGCACCAAGAAGAAGATAACAGTATTAAAAAGGCGTGGCTCCTTCCCTCAAAATGCGAATGTCCCTTTGTGCAGCATTTACCGATCATTAACTATGTGCCAGAATCTGTGGAAACAGCTGAAAATTCAGCTCCCTCTCAGGGGTCATGGTTGGCTGGGAAAACCAATACACAGGTCATTTCCAAATAATAGCTAAGATTGAAGAACGTGTGGAGAGATAAGAGCCGAGGGCTGCAGACCCACCGAGAAGCCAGTAACTGAGGCTGGCAGGGGGAACCGAGGAAGAATTCCTCAAGGACCTGATGTGTGAGCCAGGTGGTGAGAGGGGAACAGGAGGGGCGGGTGTGAAAGGAGGAGAGGGGCATCCAGGGATCCGACAGAGAGGGTACGAGGAAAGCAAGCAAAGAGAGCCTGGCACTTCTAGCAGCAAGATGGAATACGTGTAGATAGACTGGAACAGGCGGGAACAGCCGGTGTGGCCCACTCACGGCTGTTGGTCCTCAAGCTCCCTTTGTCCCCTGCCTCCACCAACCTATGGCTTCAGCCATCATCTATCTGATTGGGTCCCAAGGCTACTTCTCTAGGCCTGTCCACCTTCCCAAATGCCTGATAAACATCCTTACTCAGAAGGCCCACTAGAACCTCAGGCTAGTATTTCCCTAGTTATATTCATGACTAAGCCCATAAACTAACTTACAAATAGGAGTTCTCAACTAGAAGGGAGCCAAGAAATCAGTCAGCCCAAGGGCCGGCCCGGTCCTGCTCCCGGTAACCACCTTCAGCAAGCACACCTGCCTTTATCAATGGACTTCCGAACAGGGTTCATTTGAACACAGGGCTCCTTGGCCAGAACAGATCTGAGAAAGCAGGGGCCAAGAGTGTTGAAAGAAGTTATCCAATTCCACACAGCCGAGTAGAGGACAACCAGAGCTAGGATGCAAGGCCACCCCAATCTGGGGTCTCTCTGCTGCTGAGGGTCACAGAGCAGGGAGAGGGGAGGGAGTTACAGAGAAAGAGGGGGGAGAGAGAGACAGGGATCGGGGGTAAGCCGTTTGGGATGCCCGTACAATGAATCTGGCCCTGGAATTATTTGGGCTTTTGTTTATTCTTTTTTCAATTTCATATTAAATAGATCTTCATAAGGCCCTCCTAGGGAAAAAAAAAATACAACAAATTAGTGAATAAGCACAGGAAGAGCCGGGATGCACACAGACTTTTCATTTCAGAAGAACAGACCAACCATGAGCTGGCAAATTACTTGTTAAAGATCAGTATGGTTCCTGGGAAAAGGAATATGACTTTTTATTGTGATTTGTACCACTTTGTTTTAGATAAACAATAAGCGGTATATATAATAAGATACATGAAGGCAGTGGAGAGACCTTTGCTTTTTTCTATCACCCAAAAGAAGAGCGGAGGTGGGTCAAGAGGGTTTTCCACCTAGAGAGACAGCTCATGAAAGCGGATAATAGATAATGTTAAAAACCCAAGGAGCAATGCTTGATGCTATTTTTAGTCTCCATTTTGATCACATATTTTAAAAGGTCAACCGTGATATGGAGTATGCATCATTTATGATGTGAAGGTGAAAAATTAAATTGGACTGGGGAAGAAAGTAGTTCAAGATTGTTTTTTTAAATGGTGTGTTCAAATCAGCAAAGGGCAATGACATGCATTTTTGGGTGGGCCAATTTCTTGAACTGGCAGTGAAAGGCACTTCTTTAAAAGAAGTAGAGAAGGTTATCTAACTGAGAAATAAAATAATCTACTGATGTTCTTGGTACTTGGGAAGATAAGAAGAAATAATGGTGAAATTTCTAATCAGCAAAAAAATGGCAGGAACAAATAGAAGGCTTTGTCAAGAATAAATTATAGACAAATATAATTTCTTTCTAGAAAGAATGGTAAGGAGTATATATGGGGATGGAGCCTCAGATAGATTGTATGAACACTTTAAAAGCTTTTTTATTGAAAATATGAGCCAGAAACAAAAATAGGACAATTGCAGGACTCACTGAATTATTTTACGGTGGACACCAGTGTCTCCACCACTTAGGGCAAGAACAGAAATTTTCAGCCTCTGCATAAGATGTCCATGTGCCTCGTTCTCATCCCACACTCCTCCCTGAATAAAGAAGTAATTCTGATGTACATGACACCCACTTCTTTGTATTTCCTGATACACCCGTGTGTATTTGTTTCTTAGGGCTGCCTTAGTAAATCACCACAAAGTGGGTACCTTAGAACAATAGATATTTGTTCTCTCACAGTTTCAGATTCTGAAAGTCCAAAATCAAGGTGTTGGTGTGGATTCCTTTCAAAGGCTCTGAGGGTGAATATATTCTAGGCCTCTCTCCTCGCCTCTGCCAGCTGCTGGCAATCCTTGACATCCCTGGCTTGTAGCTGTCCTCCCGTCTCTGCCTCTGTCTCCACATGGCCTTTTCCTCTGTGCCTAAGTGTCTATAATCCTCTTTTCCTTTCTCTTATAAAAATGTCAGTCATTGATTTAAGGCTAACTCAAAACCCAAAATGATCTCATTCCAAGATCCTTAACTTGTCTGCAAAGACCCTATTTTCAAGTAACATCATATTCCCAGAAACTAGGAGGTGAGGACTTGGATATGTCTTTTCGGGACTGCCATTCAAGCACGGCATCAGGTGTGTGTCCCTAGTCCAAATGGTTGGCATTAGCTATTTGTTATTGATGATTTGTTGTCTTCTAATCTACAGGTCTCCCCACCCCTCTCTTTTCCTTACAATTTATGTATCAAGAGCCAAGGCCATATAATTTATAGTTTCTCACAGTCTGGATGGAGCTGGTTGCATACTCTGAAAAAAGACGCTCTTCTTGATCAAGTTTCTCTGGATCCTCCATGTCTGTGGACTCTGCATTTAGTCTCTGTCCACTTATAGCATGAATCCTGCTAAGCAAGAATCCCCCTACCCTTGATATCTGATCAGATTCTCATGTCCGCCCTTGATATCTGATCACGTTGGCCTGCCTTCAGCAAGAGTCTGGTTAAGTCTGTTTTCAAGACTCCCCCTACCCTTTATGTCTCCTCTTAGTAAATTTCTACCCACCAACCTCTTCACCCTGCTCCATGGTTAAAAGTCTCCACTTATATTTGAAATTGAGCTCAGTTCTATACTGAAGACTCTTTTCCCCTACTGTAATAGTTTTGAATAAAATCTGCTTTTACTGCCTTAACTAGTGTCTAGAACTAGTTCTCTCTGACAACTCAACAGTGCCATTCAACATGTTCCTCTATCCTCTAGATTTCCTACAAATGTGCCAGTGGATTTAGACACTGGATCAAACTCAGGTTCAATTATTTTGACAAAAATATAGGCAGTGGTGGTATGTTCTTTCATCAGGAGACTCATTATGTCTGGTTGTTTCTTTTTTTCCCTGATGTTAACAACCATTGATAGTCAATGACTATATCCCCAAATAGTGATGTTCCAATTCTATTGTTATTTTTTCATTTATTAGCTAGAATGATTCTGTAATAAACACTTTTCTTATATGCTATTTAGTTATCCAGTGTTATGTCACATAGGAAAGGCATGAAAAATGCTTGATTCTTCTCCTTGTCAGTTTTAAAGGCAATAAACTTGTCCTGTATCATCCTTTAGAAATGGCCAATTATCATTATGAATTCATAATTTTTTTTATTTTGGTATCATTAATCTACAATTATATGAAGAACATTATGTTCACTAGGCTTCCCCCTTCATCAAGTCCTCATAATTTTTTATTTTCAGGGAACTTTCTTCATTTTAATATTTGCTGTTTTCTTGTTTGGGTTTTCTTTCATAAGGACTCCAATTATCTGTATGCTGGACCTACTTTGTCTCTTTTCAATATTTGCCACTTTGAATCTTTTTTTATCTCAATAGCTGTTTCTTTTTTAGTTTTAAATTTTTCCTTTTTTTCCATTTCCATTTATCTTAAGGTACAATCTTCTGTGTTTCTTCTATCTCAGTCTTCTTTCCTGAAATTACTGTTCTTTAATTTCTAATGCTTTTTTTAGTTCTGTCATCACATTTCTGAACTCTCTAATTCTGATTTGTGTTGTTTTTTCATGTTTTATATTAGTTTCTTAACATCTTTCAGCTTGTTTTACAATAGTAAGTTACAAATTTGTACAGTTTTACAGACACATCTTTCCACTTTACTTTTATTTCATTTAAGGATTTATTCTGTCTTTGTCTATTTTCACCTATAATAACTTTGAGAATTGATCTTGATATTGTGCTATTGTTCACTTTTAGTGAAATTAATTTCTTGAACTTTAAATAGTAGCATGGCTCAGGATAGCTCTTCTAACGTCATAGGTTTCTTTTCTGTTGTTTTGGGTAACGTTTAAAAATATGACACGTCCTTGCTTTTTGAGACTTCCTTGCTCTCCGCCTGCCTCCCCCCAGCCCCACCATATCTATCTGTACATTCTCTTCCTATGGGTTTTACTGTCCTTGTCTTTGTTGATTTTGATTCCAAACCCCACAAACTTCTCCTCCGTATGAGGCACTGTCCTGAAACAAATATCAGGAAATCTAGAGGATAGAGGAACATGTTGAATGGCACTGTTGAGTTGGCATAGAGAACTAGTTCTAGACACTAGTTAAGGCAGTAAAAGCAGATTTTATTCAAAACTATTACAGTAGGGAAAAAGAGTCTTCAGTATAGAACTGAGCTCAATTTCAAATATAAGTGGAGACTTTTAACCATGGAGCAGGGTGAAGAGGTTGGTGGGTAGAAATTCACAGAGTCTAGACTGTTATCAGAGACCTCACTATAAGCTCTTTGCAATGCAGTGACAAAAGCTGTCCAAATTTTATTTGCTGTTCTCAATTTGGACCTTGTGCTTTCTGGGGAGAACCTGTTGGCTATCTTGGGTTCTCCTCAGGTTCACTAAATGTTCCATTGCATTCCTTTGCTTCCTTTTGAACAGATACTGATCCCATGTAAGTCTTGGGCCTTTTGCTCATTTTTCTCTACCCAGCTGAATTTGGGAGTTCAGGAGTACACCCTATTAGTTTTATTATAAGTGTTGCACATGGATTTCAATTTTACTTCTATTTTCTCTGTGAAGAGGAAAAATTTTAAACTATGCTGTTCCCTCCACCTTCCCAGAATACCTTTGCTAGTGAATATGCATTTTTATCTATGCAAAGAATCTAGACCATGACTACAAGGATCCAGGGAATGTAAATTTGGGTTCCAGATGAGGTTTATAATTTCCCTACACAGAGACTACTGCATGTATAGGTTAAGGAGAGGAATTGCATGATATCTACTATCATTTTTACACAAGACATAGAAACAACCAAATGTCCCATCATCTTAGAACACAAAAACTCAACTTCTTGAAATTCAGAAAAATCTAGGGCCAAAATTGGCACAGGTTTCTTAAACACACACACACACAGATACATGAATATAAATCTGAATTGTTGATTGCTGGCCTAACAACCAGATACCATCCATCAGAAAACATACCAGAGAACAATAGGATGGTACTGATTGTTCAGTTGAAGTGCATGCTAACAGGTACTTTTTTAAACATTCTGAATAGTGACAAAAGGAAATCAAGGCATTCAGAGAGGTGGCAGAATCTCATCTAAATCTGAACAAGTTTAGTTGTTATGTTTTGCTATTAAAAATGGTCAATCTGACATATAAATGTAACAACCACAGTAGCAAAATCAAAGATTTACTTTAAAACTACAACAACAAAACATGATAAAAAGGTATCTTTACAAACTCTCAAGTAAAACTGATGCACATAGAAATCACCAATAGCTCCAAAACCCCCATAGTATCAGCACTTAGACAAGACTAAGTGTAGGGAAGACAACTGGGCTTTAGACAGTCCTGAAAAAGAACACAAAACCACCCACAGGTACTCGTTGAAAAGCAGATTGGTGGCCAAGCTGAGAATAGCTGTCAAACTACAAGTGATTTCTGCAGAATCTAATGCATTATGGAATCTCTACAGCAAAAGCAGCCAGTTTCCTCAAAATCAACCACAAGAAAAAAGAGATGGAGAGGAAATCTATGAAGCAAAACAGACGTAAAGAGATATATCAACAACTAATGACATAGTTGGAATCGTTTCTTTTGAACCCAATTCAAATAAGCAAACTGAGACAATTTAAAAGATGGCCAATGAAATATGAAAAACGAATAGATATTTAATTATATTAAAGAATTACTATCGATTTTTTCAGGTGTGGTAATAATATTGTGGTTACACTTTTTAAAATAGTCCTCATTTTCTGGAGATATATATGAAATATTTGCACAGGAAATGTTACGGTATTTGGGATTACTTCAAAATAATCCTGTTGGTAAGGAATGGAAGTATACATCAAGGAAAATTGCCCATAGAAGGATCATTTCTGAAGTTGGGCACACTGGCTTCACAATAATAATCTCTCTACTCTGCATATGTTTGAAATTCTCCATAATGAAAAATAAAAAGAAACTTCATAGAAAAATATTTTAAAACAATGCCTACGATGAAGGAGGAAAGGTAGACACAAACATAGGCATTACATAGAAAGCTATGTGGACCATTCAGGGATGCTAACGAATTTCTTTATCTTTTAAAGACTGAGTCTAAAAGAGAAGGAAAACTGAGTGAAGATTATATTCAAGGAGACAATTACCTAAATAATTTTAAGCACTGTTAGATCCTATAGAGAGATGCAAAGAGAAATAAAAAACACAGTCCAGTCATTTTAAATGGACGGTATTTTTTTAAATGGTATGTTTATTAGCAACATATAAAGTAAGGCGGTTCAAACCAACCCTATTCATACGGAGGAACTCAATTCAAAAGTGGTCTCAGAAAGCTCCAGAAAGTTAAAAAAAAAAGAAGGCAGGGATGTTATGAATGAAAATGGGATAAGAAAAGGTATGTGGTAAAATGAACTCTGTGTGCATTCTCTTGAGTCCTGCCTGTCTTTTCTACTTTCTAATTTGGATCTTTATTTCTCTGAGCCTTAGTTTCCTGCTCTCCCTCTCGCGCTGAGTTGGATCTAGGATGCAGCGTGAGGATTTACGGATGCAAGCATGCTTTGTCAACTGCAAAGTCAGCACTTCCCATCAACAGCGGGACTGCACTACCTGGCCCACATAGGTGATTAATAAATACGACTCCGGGGCTGGAGCTCTGGGCCATTGTAGTTCAAAGACAAACATGAGACAGCTCCTGGCATCAGGATTTTCCCCTGTATTACACTTCAAAGCTCCTTCTGCACTAAAGACTCGGCAATTTTCACTCAGCTTTACAAGGCCAAAAAGAAATCAGGTTGTAAAGCTGCCTTTGGACTTTTCTGGGTTTCTTTTTTTGACTCCTGTTTGAAATATTGATATAAAAAATAACAACGGTTTCCTGTAATGTTAATGTAAGAGCAGATTGAGACACTAGTCCCATCATTTCCAAGCTCCATAACCTTGGACAAACCACCTTACTTCTCTAAACCTTGGCGTCCTCCTCTAAATAACAGGGATAAAAATACCTTCCTCTTTGGATTATTGGAAAGATTAAGTTAAATGAAACTTTGTATATAAAGTGTTTAGCCAGTCCTGGAGTACAGTAAGTGTTTGTAATAATAGTAATAAAATTACTGTTGAAGCCTCCCTGCATACTTGTTTTCTTCCACATATCATGGAAAAAAATCAGAGCCAGCTTTCAGGTGAGATCCGTAAAACCAAGATTTTGCCTTAGTGCAAGAGCATCATATTTTCAAACTACAGGGTCAGAGTTGGAGCGTGAGGAGACAGAGCCAGGTTTTCCTGCGTCTCCAGAGAATACAGTTAAATACAAGGAGGCCAGGGGAGAGCTTGTGATGGGTCATTTCATGTCTAATCTCTGCAAGGCTCTAATGATCCTGGCCTCCCTCAGCACAGCCTCTTCCAATCTGCGGCCTAGTGTCCCACACATCGGCCTGGAGGCAACCTATGGAGTAGAACAACTATTAACTAAACAGTCCTATAGGAATTGAATGTGCTTGGATAATTTATTTATTACAAAACAGAGCAGGACAAAAGATAGCTACTTTCTTTTCCAATTGCTTTCCTTGTTGTCATTTGCTAACAAACCAATAGTAATAGTGCTCAACACAAAAATCATCTCCTGACGAATGTTCTTGCCCTGAAATCAGCTTACGGTGCATGTTTTTAACACTGTTCAGTTTGGTGGTCTGAACAAGTCAGGTGGTCCAGCCTTGCCATTTGCTTAGATCAGGGTTAGATCTACATGACACCCACGTGATCTAGGTTTAAATCGCCCATTCCTGTAGCACTGGATTCGGAGGGAGAAAAGGCTGTTGGAGAAATAACAACTGCCTTGCCTCTGTTTCTGCCATGGCTGGTGGGGGAACTCAGATTTGTTTTCATGTACCAGGCTCTTGAGACACCTCGGCTGCATCACGTTATGCACAGACTTTGTACCCAGACTCACAACCACACGGAGGTGCTGTCAGACACAGGGAAGTAAGGGATGATGGATCAGAGGGTATGAACTGTCCCCCGTATTCTCCACCCTCCTTCACCCCCCACCTCAGTGCCTCCCCACCTCCAGCGCAGAGAAGACCATCCATAGCGCTTGCCCTGGTCACAGCTGGGATGCAGAAACAGATTCCACAATCCTCTCTCACATGCTTACGTGCTTTACAGACATAATGTAACTGGCAAACTATTTACCCCTCCTAGACATCCAAGGCTGCGGATGGGGAGAGCTGCCTTTTTACATGGAAGTGAGCACTTCATCGTGACTCCAGCAGACCGCGATGGAGTAAGAGGGATGGGGATGACTTCATACTGCAGGCCAGACCCTGACCAAGGGCAGATTCCTCTCCAAGACAGAGAGTGCCTCATCCTTTACCCTTGCACCCTGAGTGCAAACCAAAACCCCAACAGCCTGTTAACTTGCCAGCAAGCCCACTAATCTGCTGCTAAGATATGGACAACCTCTCAGTCCCAATACCTTCCCTCTGTGTAGCCATTTTCATTGAGCCAACCTTTATTCCTTTGATTGGACCTTTCATTTTCCCGTAATGAAATGAATATATTCTCAATTTAATCAGGATAGTTCTGAATTTCATTTCTCAAGCCTATAATCCTGAGGGTGCCAGGGAAGTTAATGGAAAATAAAAGTTGTGATACTGACATTTTAAAACAGCCTATCAAAGGGGCAACCCCCAAATGCTGTTCAAGGTTAGAGGTCAGCAGAGGATCTCTGTACTAGCTTTCCCTGCTTTACCAAATAAACCACATTCACGTCTGCTCGTTCAACACTGAGGCCATGCATTTAAGAGCACAGCGAGGTGACTCTCAGTGGTGGACTTCTGCTCCCACCTGTTGAAAAGTGAGCATGTCAAAACTCAGCTGTTTGCTTCCAAACCTGATTGTGATAGTTGTTCTTCTTACTATAATTATGTAATTTAATGTAATAGGAAGTGCATTTAAAAAATATGAGTCCAATGGAAAGAGCAGTGTTTCTATAAAAGTGCCGCTGAGTGTTTTACAAAGAATCAATAAACATGACTCTCTGGAGCGGTGCTGTGCAATAAAATACATAGCAAAACACCTAAGTCATTTCACGTTTTCCAGTAGTTACATTTAAAAAGTAAAAGGACCAGGTGGAATTACTTATATTTTATTTAACCCAATATAACCAAACTATTATTGTTTCAACAGGTAATCATATAAAATTATTAAGGAGATATTTTATGTTCTTTTTTTTGTACTGTCTTGGAAATCCAAAGTGTATTTATTTTTCTGGCACATCTTCTGACTGAACACATCTCAAATGTTCAGTAACCACGTGTGGCAAGTGACTAGGGCATTACTGCACCTCTAAGGAATTGCAGTTCAGCTAATGTGGACAATTACTACAGACGGGGGAAATTTTTAATAGGATTCCTGAACTCAGGTTGTGCTGCACATGTCTGCAGGTTTCCCCTCCACACTGAAGAAACTGAAATTGGAAATTTAAATATTTCCATTATGGGTATGATTAATGCAAGAAAGAACATCAGGGACTCAAATCTGAAAAATACTCAAGAGTCCTTTGGGGTCCACCTCAGGAAACATGGCAAATGAAGGTAGGTTTTCAGTAAAGTGACTGTCCGTGTTAATCTACTCTTCAAAAATTCATTTAAGATCTTTATTAACAGGTGCTGGCCAGTTTGCTGATTTTTAAAAAAAATCAAGTTGTAAATTTTTATTACAAATTAAAAATGAGATTCTTAAAATTCTCAACCAGATATGAAACTACTTAAAAACACTTTAAAGTGTATTTAGAAAAATCAGGCTTGAAAAAAAAAATCCTACAATTTCATTAGCACAGAGACATCTTCAGGTAAAATAACCCCATGCTGCACAGACAATGCAGCTAGTTCAAGGGACGTGTCGATGCGCAAAAAGTAAGCACTTCCGGTCTTCAGCTCCAGTCTTCGGTTCATTTCTAATTGCTGGGATTGCATATCCTTTGCTTCCCCACGTAGGACTAGAACGGATGATGGTGGAGAGTGAGCAGGAAGTTCCTCAACCCCTCATAGGGGAATTCTGCTCTGGTGGGTCGGCTGCCGTGGTCTCCTTGCTGTCCTGTGGTTCAGGGATTTCTGGGTGTCTGTGTGTCTTGCCAATGGCTTTCAGCCCCTGGCAATTTCACTATGGATTCATTGTGACCAAAGAAAATGACAGGTGAATGTCCTTGGGGTGAAAGGGTTATACCCAACTTCATTTCCACAGTAGCAGGTCAGTCACTAAAACCCCGTTCACTCAGAGCGAGTCTGCAGGCAGCAAACCAGTCTCTGCCTCTGGGCCTCTCTACACACACAGCCATCCTCTGGGCTTCTCTGTCTGCACAGTCGTCCCACACAGCCGTCCTCTGGGCCTCTGTCCTCGGCGCTGCCACCACTCCAGCCTCTGCTCTCCTGCAGCTTTGCAGCCGTGCCGCCGTGTCACCCAGAGCACTGGGTAGAGCTCTTTATATAGAGTCAATAAGGATGTATTGCCCACACATGTGTAGTGAGCTAGCCGACCAGGGCCTGGTGAGAATCCTGCCCACAGGAACCTCCACTTTATCCACACTGTGTCAGTAATGAAGTTGCCACCAGACAAACTTAGAGGTGGCTGCCAACCTTCAGTCTCCTCTCATTGACTTCCCTGACCTTTTTCATTGCTTGTCCTCCCTGGACTGTCTTTGGTGAGGAATCAGCGTCCATAACCCAGACACAGATTCTGTCTCACTGGTCCCTTCATCCCCACACCCTGGTGGTGTACAAGGTCAGTCAGGTGATTAAGTACATCTTTCATCGGTGCCATTCTTGTTGATGAGCCCACATCCATGTCTAACAGAGAACCATTTCACTGCTCCCGAAACATTTGTTGTGGTGACGTTCTTGTCCCCAGAGGCTGATGACTGGAAGGTGCCACCTACAGCATCTGTGGCTCCTCCTGGGGTATGATGGTAACTAGGCTGGTGGCAGGGCTGCTCTGAGCTCTCTGGAGTCTGCTCCTACTTTTTCTGATTAACCAAGAAATAATGCAGCAATCACATTGGATGAAAAGTCTTCTATTGTGCTGGGAGTGCCTTCAAACGAATCCATTTCGATTGAAATCAACACTTGCTACTGAACATCTTCTACTTGCACAACTTTGTTGTTACTGATCCCAGGGGATTCAGGGATTAGTAGTGGGCATGAGACAAATAATAAAAGTAATTGTAACAGGAGTAACAAGCAAGTCAAAAGATAGATTGGGTTTGATTAGAGAATCAAAAAGAAAAAAAAAATTCCATGAAAAAATGACCTTAGAGGTAAACCTTGAAAGATGAGTAGATTTCCATCCAAAGATAGAAGGAAGGATGTTTGTAAACAGAAATTACAGCATTTTTTTGATAGGCAGTTTTCCTCTCACTGTTACCAGTATCTGCTGCCACCTGACCAAAAGACTTACAAGTTCTCATGAATGAGATGTAGGGATTTTACTTGATCCAACATTCAATACATTCAACAAGGGCCAAAGAAATACGATGTCAAGTGTAGGAGGAGACCAGTGGTTGTTTAGCACCTTCTGAGTAAGGAGGTAAGGGGGTTAGGCTGAGTGTGTTAGGAGAGCATTCTTATAGGAAGATTTTATGGCATGATTATTCTAGCAACTGTGTATAAATTAGATGAGAACAAGGAGAGGCACAGAGCACAAAGATAAGCTGAGAGAGTCTGGGTTGGGGACAGTACACCTAATTTAAGTTTCCCCGACTTGCTAATGCTGCAAGCCTGGACAGGGCACTTAGCCTTCTGAGCTCCAGTTTCCTACCTCCCAGCGATAGAGATTAAATGAGACAAGGTAAGTGAAAGTCCTCAGCCAACAGTGAACACTACCCAGATTTTAGGTAGGTAATATTGCTATTATTACTGTCAACATTTGGAAGGTGTTATATTTATCCCTAGGTGAAGTAATGAAATCCTGGAATGGAGTGGAGGCAGTAATGCATTGACAAGAGGGAAGCGCAGCAATAAACACTAAAGAGAAACCACCAAAACTGGTCACTGAGTGGACTGGTGGGAGCTTGGGCCATAGATCTAAGCAAAAAATTGTTTCCATTGATGACAATCAAAGGAAATAAACTTCAACTCAGGAGTTTGCAGTTATCAAAACAGCAGCCTTTTCCACTGAAGGCTGGCCTGTATTTCCTACCCTATTTTACATATCTGTACCCCCAACTTACCCTACAGATTAGAAGTTTTCTTTTCTTTCTCTCCTCCTAACCTGAAGTTGAACTATGAGATGTAGAAAAGCATGTGGTTTGATGGGCTAAAACTTACAGTCATTTATCAACTCCTACTTCCAACAGTGCAAATGACAAATGGAATACTGAGCCACTGTTACTCATACAGATAAAATATGCTTTAAAAATTGATAGGATGCACACCCACCATTCTCACTGCCAGCCACCAATATATCAACTGTCACCATGTGATAACAGCCCACAACCACCAGTGGCCAGATACTGATTTCTCCCGTAGTCAGTCGGTTGAAGTTGTACACACACACGCACACGCATGCGCACACACACACACACACACACACACACACACAGTACAGTTTAAAGCTTATGGCCAAATGAATTAGATATGTGTCTCTCAGAAAACGCATTTCATTTCCTGGGACAGGAGCTTTTTCATTCTTCCATTAGAAGTAATTCTTAAATAAAACCTCATGTTGCTATAGAGAGACATATCCACCCAACTCCAGCCTCACTCATACCAAAAAAAAAAAATTGAGATCGGTACTAATCATGTGACTTTTCTTAATTCTCTACAATATAATTTGCCATGACTAGGTGAACATCCAGAGACAGATTGGATGAACCACTCACAGGATAGTTAAGATACTAAGAAACAAACTCGATATCCTCTGCAAATCCAATTGTATATACCTTTCAAGGTTGTCCATTATTTTGAATTATGTTGTCCAACTTTCCTCCATTCGAGTGGATAATGAAGTATGAACTACATTTGGCAAGATCTCGGAGCTGGGGGCGGACCAGGCCCTGAGCAGAATCATGAAGTGGGAGACAATCTATCTTTAATAAAGATCTTTTGGATCTTTCTTTTGAACCTTTTCCTCACCTGCCTACACAACTTCTCAGTGACCTCTTTCAGATTTTTTCTCTACAGGATATCCTACAATCAAGGGCTTTCTTGTCTTATCCTGCATTACCAGCTTTCTATATCCTATTATCTCTTCCTGAAATGACCCAGTCTCTGTTAATGAATGCTAAAGCAAGGAGAATTTCCTTGATGGTAACTGAAGGCCTGTGGCTAGTCAAAGAGATTTTCCCATGTTCTTGGAATCACATACAGTTCATATCAACATTCAAGGTATTGTGCAGGTGAAACAAATACATATCAAAGTGCCTGATGTACCACAAAGAGCTCCATAAACGAAAGGACTCATTGTTATCTCTATTGTGAGTATAATGGATCACGGAGCTGGCTTGTACTCACTTGCGAGGACTGGACTGTGCTCATCTCTTCCCCTAACTCCCCATTCAGCAACATCATGCTGCTAGTTGGACATCAGCCATGGTGAGAGTATTTACACTATGGCAAGTGGCAAATGCTATGTACCAGGCCTCGCTCCTGCACCTCTCAGAGAACCAGTGTACCAACACATCCCTGCATTAGCTTGTCCTTCCATAGGAATAGTCCTTACACTTTTGACCTCCGTTCCCCCATTTTCTTGATTAGCTCTCCTCCTTTGCCAATACCGCACGAAAGAATTTGGCCACATACGCACATATCTCAGCTCTCTGTGACAACTAGTTCCATCATGTCCGTCCTGCTCAGTGATACGTACTAGCACCTACATTGCCTCACATTTAGAAGATGAAATATATTCGTTGATTAAATGAGTGCAGACACATCCTAACTCTACATATATGTACACATGCACACACATGCATACACATCTGAGTCTGAGTTAGCATGAGAGACACTTGTAAAAGAATACTTCAGTAACAAAGAGCAATTTTATTTTCACTGTTAGAATAGTTACTTGGCTTATTGCTGAAGGCACAGAATTCCTCAAGAAGCAAGTATTAACAACTGACAGGATAAGAAGCTATTTGAATATTGCAGAAAAGCACATGATGGTGTTTTAAAGTTTTAACAACCTCTTGGGAAAGACTAATTTTTGAAATGCAAATTGTCCAAAACAAGTCTATTTAAGTCCTCCAGTTGTACCAATAAGCTTAGTGGATGAAGTGGCCTGACCTTATCTCCTCCCCACGTCTCCCGGGATCCCTGCCTCTCTCCCTCACATCGTCTTCCCCTTCAGTTGAGCTGTGAAGATGACCTTCCGAGTGCCGCTCTTCTCCAGGCCTCTTCCCAGTCTGTCTGATCCCTCTGCGGCACTCGGCACTGCTGTCTTCTCCCATCAGCCTCCCTCTGGCGGCGTTCAGTGTCACCCAGCCTGCCAATGCATCAGCAGCCCCCCTGGAATTCCTCCAGGCCACTGCCCGCTCCACAGCTCCTGGCTCTCACTTCCCTTCCCCTTGCTCTTTGACTCTTGACCCTTGGGTGTGTTGCACACTGGCTGCCGTTCCCCAACCTGGCTCAAGGGATTATCAGACACCTGGCACATAGAAGGCCCCTGTTAGATACGTATTGCCTAAACTAACACATACTTCATGGCTATGCAAACATCCAGGTGCACACATACACACAGACATGCCCATTATTTGACACACTCCTGAGCGTCACCCATCCCTTAAGGGCCCTTCGCGCTGCCTTCCCGCCCATCTGGCTCTGTTTACTGCCATGTCCCTCTTCGCCTCCAGGGGGCAAACGACCTCAGTCCCAGCCAGATGCTGAAAAGGCCCTTCCTGCAATTCTCGCCCCCCTTTAATTTCCCTGAGCCTCCACTCACCTGCCTTTACAGTCTGGTTCATAGGCTTCCCCTCTCTGCCTTTCTCTCAAAGGCCTTCTCTAATCTCTTCCAGAGTTCCTTAGACTCCCTGGCATTGACTTTCATCTACACATGCTCGTAATTCCCAAAGGCAAATCTGGAGATCTGAATTCAATCTTTATTTGTAGATTCTACAGGCACCAAAAACTCAGTAAGTTCCACACAAACTTTCTGTCTTCTTTCTCACACATTTTGCTGCCTGTTAACGGCACCGCCAGATCCTCATCACTCCTATAAGAACACGTGGAGGCCCTACACTTCTCCCTCCCCAACTTCCATTCATGCACTAAATCCTGCCCATTCGACCTCTGAAAGATTTCTTCACCACGTTCTCCAAATTACTGCCACCTGCTGCAACAGTTCAGGCATTGGGTATTTCTAATGTGAAACATCACAATAAAATGCTAGTTGGCCACCCCACACGGAGCCTTTCTTCCTCATTTCACCTGCCATACTGTGTTGGCTTTGTCTTCCTAAAATCTCCAAATGGTGAGGTCACCACGTACTTGCCACTGCCATGTGCGAAATAGCAATATTTGCCTAAGAGGATCAGCATCAGAATTGTGCAGGAAGCTAGCTTATCATGCAGATTTTTGAACCCCACTTCAAAACAACTGAAACAAATCAGCAGGCCCCAGAAATCTATATATTCAGCCAGCTCCCTGGATAAGCCTTCAACTCAGTAAAGTTGAGAGTCATTGGCCAGGCTTCCACTATAGGACATTTAAGGCCTTTCGTGATCTGGCCCCTGCCTGCCTTTTTAACCTTATCTTCACCTATCTGTCCCTTCGCCCCGTGCCCTCATTCCCATGCCTTTGTGGAAGCTGCTCCTTCTGCCTGGCACGTCCTCTGCCCTTTTGCTGCCAAGTCTTATGCAGGCTTAGCCCTAAATCTCCCTCCTCTACGACATCTTCTATGATGCTTCTAGTTATAACCAATTCCTAGTTCCTCAGAATTGTTTATTCTCCTTCATCATACCTTTATGACAGGCTATCTCCCTGCATTACAGTAATTATTTTCATACCAATTTCCTTGTTAGGCCAAGTACTTCACAAAGGTAAGAACCAAGTTTTACTTACCTTTCTGTCTCATTTCTAACACATAGTAAGTGCTCTGTAAAATGATTTTTGAATGTATGACTGAATCAATAAATCTTGACTTCTACTACCATAATAGAAACATCAGACCCTGCAGAGAGCAGAATTTAGAAACACGCTTGAATCTAACCATACTGGAATGGACATCACCTGGATGAATCTGAAAGTGACATGCATTCCATCAGACCAAGAGGACCCAAATTTCATCCCTGAAATCCAGGGGACGTCACAAAGAGAGTTCTGCCTCGATCATACTTCCCAATTAAGGGCACAGAAGCAGATTCACCTAGCTCGTGTTAATAGATCCAATCATAGAAACACCAACTGCTAAGACCTAATTCTCAGACCAATGGGTAAAAATATGTTTTGAAAAGCTGAGCAGCAAGGACATGGCAAGAACACAAAATAATACAAAGCTCTGGACGGGCTTTGTCATCTGTCATCTGGCCAACAGTGGATGCCAGTATTTGAATAACCCCTGAGTTCATGGATTTGGCCTGTGCTGGGGATAGGAGTAGATAAGATAAGGGGGTGAGGTCACACAGTTCCTCCTTTCCAAGACTTTCTAATCTAGATAGGACTACCTAAATGCGGCACCTAGCAAAAACACAAGGATAAAAACAAAGTAGCATGGTGGAAACTGCAACTTAGCCTAATATGAAAACAAAGTTCACAGCTGCTGAGACATCACAGCAGCCTTATTTGTAGAGGGAGAGGAAGAGATCGGGTTTGTCTGTGATCACAGTGCACTGGCGCCGGGGAGACCATCTGAGGCAGGTTTCTCACTGGACACAGGAAGACGCAGTGCAGAGTGAAGTGGCTTCTCCAAAGCAATTCAAATCATTTCTCTAACCAGGAAAGCTTGCAGGTAAAAGGGAGATGAGGTAGGGGATCTTTTGGAGGAGGAATAAAAACAGGTAGGTAGGGAAGATGTTTTTGAGGAAGGATAAGAGGGAAATGAGCAATTTGTGGGAGACAAAAGTAAAAAGTGCTGGGACAAGACAGAGCAGGATGAGGGGAGGGTGAGGTGGCAGGAGGGAGGCAGGGACCAGCCTGTGTGAATGGGAAGTCCGCGTCAGAGGAAGGGGCGGGGTTCGAGATGTACTCAAGTGAGTTACGGTGGCATAGAATGAATTCCTAAGCTGTCAGAAGCAACCCCACTCAGTTATAAACTGCAGCTGGAAGCACCTCAGAGGGTACCCAAGGAATGCATCTTTTGGAGGAAGAGTCTGGTAAAGGAGGAGGCAGCCTTTAGAGACACCCTAACTCTGGTTCCGAAACCCACCTCTGTCATGGGCCTGTCTTGTGTCTTTGAGTCATTCACTGAAGCTTTCTGAGCCTCCATTTCCTTGATGGAGATGGAGATGGAGACATATTCAGCTCACAGAGTTGTTCTCAAGATGAGGTCAGCACGCATCGCTAGCGCCTGGCCCAGTGCTCAGCCCATGAAAGGGGCTCAGTGGATGTTTCTTCCTTCTTCCTTTGCACAGAGAGAGGAACCGATTTGCCCAAGGACACACAGCTGATGGGTAGCAGAGCGGGAGCAGACACCCAGTCCCAAAGCAGCTGCCCCTCTGGGGGACCCCACAGCCAGGCTCCCGCTCAAAGTACTTGAGCCCTTTTGAGGAGGACAGTTCTGGAATTCCCTTAAGAGATTATGAGGATCTACAACTAGGACTGCATCTACTCTTCTTCCCGAAGTTTGTCTCCAGTGGGTTTCTAGCCTTGATGAGGGTACAAACCCATCCAAACAAACCAAAAATGATAAAGATGGCAGAACAAAGACAAGTCCCCTGTAAACATGTCAGCTGGGGACAGACGATGAAAGCTGTTTTTTTTTTTTACTGAATGCAAAAGCAAGTTTGGCTCTGTGATGTCCTAGGGATTATAATAATAATTAATGGCCCGGATTACCAATAAAACTCATATCTGAAAATGCTTAATATTTTTCACAATTTGAGGATTGGGAACAAAGCTGTTGAAAGCCCACAATTCTACCCAGGCGGAGGTGCAAAGTAGACACAAAGATTCCTGAGCTATAGGAGAATATTCATAAAATGTATCTCTATTATAGAAAGATCTGGCTTTCATCAGAATCCCTTTGGAGAATGAGCTATAGGAATGAAGGCTTAAAATTTAAGTCCTGGGGAGCATGTAGACATTGAGATTATAAATAAAATGTTTGATTTAATAAGTACCACTAATGCTTTTATCAATGACCTGGGACAGTGCCATGTTTTTTCTTGTTTGTATTTAATAATGTACTGCAATTCTGCTCAAATTTAGCAAGCATGTCCCACATTGTAGAGAATGTGCTGGCACTAGCATTACAGAGGGGAGTAAGACAGGGTCCCTATTTTCAGAAAGTGTTTAAGTCCTGGGTGAGGGAGAAGGGTTCAGTGGGGGAGATGGTGTTTGTCCTGGAGCAACATTTTTAAGGGGTCACCCTGCCTGTGCAATTCACCCAAAGCTTTGCATATAAGTAACATCCCCCACATGCACACTGTGGGCTCACTTATTACCCTCCCCCTGTGCCCATGCCTTCTCTTCCTTCCTCCTACCCCATGCATTTGGGCACATGTTCTCCCCACGGCTCTAACCCTGTCGCGCCTTCCCCTCTCAGAGAACTTCTGGCTTCAGATTCTTCTTCTTCAGGCTATGCCTGTATTTCTTCTCTCTGACCACACATATGCAGACAATCTGCAGGCCAGACCCTTCTTGTTTTATTCCATTCCTAAGATGCTATGCCTATTTGTTACTCACACTGTCCAGATCTTGGGGACAGACCCAGGCTCAAGGATCATGGAATCCCTTGCATACCTGGTGAACACATGACCTGTTACCAGGGTGCAATATTTTCTGATACCCCTCTTGCTCCATTGTCCCCCAACCAGGTATGCGTGTGTATGTGTCTTTGTGTGTTTGTGGCTGGGGATGAAACTGAGGGTTAAGCTAATTATTTCCCTTAGTCCATGACACATTATCATCCTGGATTTGTATAAACCTTTGATTTACTTACCTATCCTTGCATTTCTTTCCATTCTCCAGGCCTACCTCCCTATAGGCAATCATATCTATGTGTTTAATGTTTTCCTTTTTATTTGTAGGTGTCCCTGTAAAAACCTAGTGTTACTTCATTCTATTTTCATTTTATATAAATGGTATTGTGCTCTATATTTCCCTTTTTTCACTCAACACGGTAACTTTAAGGTGCACGCATGCGTCTGTGCATACTTCTAACTTGGGCATGGTAAGTGTCAGGGAACACCAGAGCCAGACAGAGGTTAAAGGGGTGGAGCCAAATTCTATTCTAGAGCTATTGCAATAGGAGTTGGAAGACCTCAGAATAGAACTGGGGTCCATCCCAAATGCAAGAAGGGCAAGGAGGATGTGTAGCCAAGGAGCAGAGTAGAGTTGGGGGGATAGAAAATCACTGGGGGAAGGGTCCGAGACAAGGGGATCCTGGTTAAACCAACTTGATAGGATTCTTGCTGAAGGCAGCCCAGGGTAATAAGATACTGAGGGTGAGGAGGACACATTTGATCAGATATCAAGAGTAGGGGATTCTTGCTAAAATGATCCAGCAGGATTCTTGCTAAAAATGGAGACAAAGTGGGCCAAAGACACAGCCCAAGGTTGGGACATCAGGAGTTTAGAGGAGCCCAACTAGAGCAGGTCAGGGAGTGTCTTTGTCACACAGCGCACTGTGCATGAACTGCCTGTACCCCCAGCAGTCCCACCCTACACCCCCCACATACACACACACACACACACACACACACACACACACACACAACACACTGTGGAAAATATCACGGCACATATTTTTTTATGGATCTGTGCAAGGATTCTTTTCTTGGGGGACATATTCCCAAGAGTGAAATTAGGTCCTGTGAGATAGAGGATTATGGATATAAATAAATATATATGTATAGATAGACATAGATTATAGATATGGACATAGATGAACATATATAAATATATATATGCTTTTTATATATATTTGATGAACATAGATAAATATAAAGAGAACTATTTGATAAATAAATATAAAAATTAATAAAAAATATAAACAGATATGTTTAATTCATATATTTATTTAGGCTAAGAATGTGCTGTACCAGGCAGAACTGACCCCCACTTTCTCCACGCGCCTCACAGTTTCCTAGCAAAGCACTTGCTAGAACATCCAGAATGGCAGGGCCCCCCATTCTAACCCACACCTGCAGGCATTTCTCATCCTCAAATCATGACTCGATTCCAAAGTTAAAATAACTTCTCTACAAAATCTTCCTTGATCCCCACAGCTGAAAACACTCTCTTTGTTGTCTGAAGTCTTAGTATTTTAGTATCTGTTGCCTAATAACCTACCATCTTTCTAAGGACAGCTATCTTAATTATACACAGTTTTCATCTCCCCTCTAAGGTCTAAATGCAGGATTGTGGTGTCAGACATCTTGGTGACTTGGTGGTTAGAAACACGGCCTTTGAAGTCCAACAGAACTGAGGTTCATCATCTGCTCGGTCATTTACAAGCTCTGGGGCTTTTAGGCCAGTTAATTAAACTTTCTTAGCCTTAGCTTCCCTATGTTGACCCTGCCTATCATAAAGGTTTATCGAAGAACTAAATTAAAAAGTTGCATATGAGACACTAATTCCAGGGCCTAACACATAAACCAGGCTTAATCAGTGGTAGTTCCCAGTGTGGTTGTCACATCATCATTATGATCGAGCGCCTGCCCAGAACATGGCACAGCCCTGCAATAGTGGACACTCAGGGAATACGTGGGGGATGAACGGGCCTCAGCAATGCTAACCGCCTTGCCCTGGGTCATGTGGCTGGGAGGTGGCAGGGCTGGTACTTGAACCCCAGCTTCCTCTATGGCCTACCTTCTCTAAAACTATGCTTGCTGGGACTTTTGGGAAAATAACGATGTGTAAAGCTTAAACAGTGAGACAAGGGGAACTGGGAGAATTTCTCACTTCAGTTAGAGAAATGGGAGTCACATGTGTGATGAAGGGCTGCGTCAGTCCTCCAACTCCTGACACCCCCTCCTGGCCAGAGGTGGAGGGCGAGTTCTAGGAGATGATATACATGACCTGTACCAGCACGTGACCATATGCATTTCCATAATTATTACTACCCTCTTGGTCCACAGGCACAGAACGTTTGGCTTCCTGCCACACAAAGCAGTCACCTCCTCAGCCTCAGAAAACACTCAGTTTGAGCAGCCTTCCAACTCCTTTCAAATGAGGCTCTTCAGATTCCATAAAACAGAATCTTTGTAACCCAGAGAACTTTTAGAAGCTCATTAGAAAGTTCCAAAGTCTTCAGGAACATCAAATAGCTTTTTGAAATCAGTGTTTTCAGGCTCCAGGATGAAAGAATTGTAATCAGGAAGATTAAACGCCCCCTTTCTTTAAAAAAGGACTAAAAGAAATCTCTCTAACTAAATAGAAAGACTGAGGCAGCGAGGACCACGTGTGGGCGTGACCAGGTTCTACTCCCCAGGAAAGAGCGGGCACCACACTGGCCAGTTCACACCTATGGGGCTGGGCTGACGGGGGGGCTTCCGGGGGGCCAGGCAGGCCCAAGCAGGTTAGTTACCCAGAGCTGCCAGATTATGGTTCCTGGTCAAGGAAACAAGAAGTATAGTATCTGGAGAGAGTTTTAAATGATACTGTGAATACAAGTCTGCCTCCAAAATCAAAAGTCTGTGTGGCCGGGAACAAGTGGCCGGGCAGGACACAGTGCCAGTCAGGGCAAGCAGTGTGGGACTGAGGGCCCGGAACAGAGCCCGAGGACCTAGGGCAGCTCTTGAGTGAAGAAGAGCTGCAAAATAGAAGCTGGGACATTAGTACCAACTCCAAGAACCCCAAAACTATCCACCCAGACTGCTGCAGGCTAGGATCTGTGAAATGAGGGACAGGAAGGGGCCACTTGGTGTCACACTGAGTGCACAAGGGGTCAGGACTGGCGCATGGAGTTTCTTGGGGTCCCAGCACCCTGCAGGGTGAGGGCAGCAATGGCATGAATTGGTTACACAGCAAGGGTCTGTGGGACGTCCCAGCTGAGGCAGGTAGGTGTGAGCCAGAGCCAGCGTGCGGCAGGGCAGCCGTCAGCAAGGACCTCTCTAGAGCACTGGGCTGACGAACTCCCCATCATTAAAAAACAAGCCAGAAGCTGTTTATTCCTTGCACTGTTTTGTTGCAGGAGGCCCACCAGGAGCCACAGGCACAGGCCACGGCCTGAAGCACATTTTAGTTCCTCCAGTGCGGTCTGCTTCCTGTCGTGGCAGGGATGGACCTACCGAGACTGACAGAGACTCAGATCGTAACACAGACCTACGTTGCATGCAGTTGGAAGGCCAGGCCTGGGAAAACAAGCTCTGAAGATCTCCATGAAATTGTGTTCACTCTTGGAAAATGCAAACCCTACGTAAGGGGAGTCCTCGACGGTGGCCTGGGCCCCTTGCTGTGAGCTGTCACCACCGGCTGCAGCTGAACTGCCTGCCAGGCTGTGTGGGATCCCAGGCACCAGGGGGTGCAAACAAGGAGTCCTGCCTCTGCTCCTTGGCCCCGTCCAGTGCATTTTTATCTCCGAGGCTCCATTCAGGCAGAACCCTCCAGCCCGATCTCTCATGGGGGTGGCGTTACCAGCTCATCCATCTTAATAAAATGACTGAAGTGAGGGCACAGAAAGACTCAGATTGCAGTTGAGCATCAAGTAATCGATCCAATCACTGGTAATAAATCCAATTCAGGCATCTTAATGACTAAGAGCAGTTATTAAGATGACCGGTGACGTTGCCTAGCCACGGCTATCTTAGTCTTGACTGTCTGCATTGGTGTGTGAGGCTGGGGGAGGTTCTGGGCCCAGCTGCTGCCCTGTATGCAGAAAAGAACAAAACCAAAAAATTTTAACACAGCTAAACGGTGGGGTTTTGCTCACATTTCCAGGTAACAGTTCATCAGAGCTTCTTGCTGCTGTCAGACTTTTCTGCTAGATTGGGAGATTGTTCTCAGATGTAAATTTTATATTTGCCTTAGGCCAGATCAGGAGATTTACTGCGTGATATGCAGGCCACCCTTCCATAGAATCCTCAGTGCCAGGTTATCTCAGCCTGTGTGAAGGCAGCATGGGGGGTTCATGCCAGAAGCCTGATCTTGCCTCCCTTTATTTCCCCCTTCCCCATCTGCCTGCGGTGTTCATCCAAACGACTCAATGACACCCGGCAAGTTGTAAGCAGCAGATTCAGGGATGAAGGAGCGGACCCCGTTGTAAGGGCAGGCGCCTTCCACGACAGGCTGGTTCTTAGTCAAACAACGACATCACCAACACCAGGCAGTGCAGGAAACAATTTCCCCCCTCGCCGTAGGACCTTGTACCACACACGCCCAAAGCCCTCTAACCCTCTCGCTCTGGTTATATTCCTTCACAAAAGGCAAGGCTGCGACTTGCTCCAACCCAGAGCTAATTAGAGGGGTGGAGGCATTATGCCCATCCCTTCTCTTTCACCCTCCTAAGTCCACGGAGAAGCTGGCACATGGGATTCACTGCAGACCCACCTTTCATCTACAAGAGTGCGTCAGTGGGAAGTGAACAATGACAGCAGTAGATCTGGAAAGGCGCCAGCTCAGGAGGCTGGAACCATCAGCCAAAACAATCAACAACTTGCCTGAAGGCTGGGGATGGGGGGTGGGGGTGTGTGCCATCCGCACAGCCCAGGAAATAGTCTAAAGCAGGTCATCTAGAGGACCAGAGTTGCACCTGCTTCAGCAGAGCCCCGCTGTGGTCCTGTCCTGACCCTTAGCCCCACGTGACCCCAGGCAAGGCACACAGTGTCCGAGCCTTAGTCCCTTCATCTGCAAAATGGGACCCACTCATTCAGTCACTTATGGAATGTCTGTTCCCTGCCTCCTGAGGTTAGACACTGACTATCCATGCACAGTCAGAAGACAAGGTTCCAGCTCATCAGTGGCCCACAGCCTCCTGAGGAAGTAGACAAAAAAGAAACATAAATCCATTTCCAGTAAGTTCTATGAAGAAAGATAAAGCAGGTGAAGAGAAGACATAGTGAAAAGGGTGGTTCTTTACATAGAACTCCAGGAAGACCTCTACCACGGGTTCGTGCACAGGGAAGTGCTTCAGGTTGAAGGAACGACCAAATGCCCAGGACCCGAAGGTGGAAATGACATCGATTGGCTCTTCACTGGGCTGTCCCGGAAGTCAGAGGGGGTTATTGGTATCATTACTCCATATGCATGTACACGTGATTTCACCTGCATTAGGAACTTGGGCAGACAACTCGAAGCGGAACAAGGGGGAAGAGGAGGACTAAGGGACACAGGCTACAGCCTTACGAGGGTCCGGATAAGACAGTAAGCCTGGTATGAAGTCCTTGGGGTGCAAGCAGGAATGCCAGCACTCTGCTCCCTCTGGCGGTGTGACTTTAAGGAATTCACAACTTTTCTGGGTCCCAAGCTGCTCCTCTAATAAAATGGAATGACCATCTATATCTTAAATAATAATAAGAATCCTCTTCATTTATTCATGAGCTATTTTGCACTTGGATTATGTAGGCACTGAAGTGATTTAGTCCTCAAACAACCCTCTGAGGTAGGTCTCATTAAAAATAAGGAAAGTGAGTTCAGAACGATTCAGGAACTTTCCCAAGGACGACACAGGTCTACAAAAGGGAAAACAAACCAAAGATTCAAGCTTAAAAAGTCCTTGGAAATTACTTAATCTCATTATTCTTAAATCTAACATGATTGCAATTTTTTCTTCTAATAAAGTGTCACCTAACAGCCCAATAAATAATATGGTAAAGGTGCAGTGACTCTGGTCGTGTTAAGGCGAGGACTCCAGCCCTCCATGTGGGATATTTACTCCATATCCCAGCAGATCCTGGTGCTTACGGGTGCCATGGCCCACAGTTGAAAACTGCTTGTCTAGGTTGACCCCTTCATACAAAACACTGGGGCATGGTGACATTGTAAATCAAATGCAAACCCTTGCTGGTCACTGGGGGATGGGGAACGGCACCCAGGTGTATTACTCCCCCTGTACAAGGTAGTTCCAAATTCAATGACTTCATACATAAGGACATCATTCTCCCTAGCCTCCCTCCTCAAAATCTGAGTCCTCATTCTGGGCATCTCCTGACTATTCCTGATTTCCACAGCCTCCAGCTTCCAGCCCCAACAGACTACAGCTGTGACCAGAGGAGGCATTGGGCCAAGGAGACAGGGCAGAGAACAGCAGACAAGGTGAGGACAGTCAGTGTAGCAGCAGAATGGGCTTCACAGCTAACATCATTAATTCTTTTAATTGGGGTAAAATATACATAACATAAAATGTGTCATTTTAACCATTTTTAAGTGTCAAATTCAGTGGCATTAATTATATTCACAATGTCATGCAACATTTATCACTATTTCCAAAATATCCTCATCACCCTCAAGGGAAATTCTGTAACTGTTATGCAATAACTCCCCATTTCCTTCACCACGCATCCCCTGGTAACTTCTAATCTACTTTCTGTCTCTATAAATTTGACTATTCTAGGTGCCTTGCTTAAGTGAAATCATGATTTATTTCCTTTTATATCTGGATTATTTCATTTACCATAGCATGTTTTAGGCTTATCTGTGTTTTATTTAGCACACATCAGAACTTCATTCCTTTATATGGCTGAATACTATTCCATCATAGGTATAAACTACATTTTGTTTATCGATTACCTGTTGATGGACACTTGGGTTGTTCTCAACTTTGGGCTATTGTGAATAATGCTGCAGCAAACATTGGAATACAAGTATCTGTTTGAGACCCTGCTTTCAATTTTGGGGGGGTAGATACCTAAGAGTGGAGTTGCCATACCGTATGGTAATTTTGTTTACTTTTTGAAGAACCACTGAACTGTTTCCATAGTGGCTAATCATTTCTTATTCCCACTAGCAATGAAACGGTTCCCATTTCTCCACATCTTTGCTGGCACTTATAAAGTTCCATTTTTCAATCATATCCATCTTTGTGAATGTGAAATAGTATCTTTGTGGATGCAAAGGATTCGCTTTTTAAAACCTTGTGAAATCAAGTACTAAAACCATTAAATTTTTGAAAGAAAACTAAGGGAGAAAACGTTTCTGACACCAGATTTAGGCAAAGTTTCTTAACCCAGACAGAAAAAGAACAAACTATGAAAGAAAGTACTGATAAAATAGACACCATCAATATTAAGAGCTTTTGCTCTTCAAAGCATAGTTAAAAAAATAAAAAGGCAATCCACAGAACTGGGAGAAAACTTTTACAAAGCATAATTGAAAACAGCTTGTATACATTAATAACTACATATAAATATGTAAAGAACTTTTACACCATGTAATAAGAGAACAAACAACCCCATAAAAATGTGCAAATGATTTGAACACTTTACAAAAGAAGATATATGAATAGTCAATAAGAACATGAAAAGATGCTCAACATTTTAGTTGACAGAGAGATAAAAATTAAAACCATTATGAGGTACCACTATACATCCATTAGATAACTAAAATTAAAAGGATGAACAGTGCCTAGTATTGAAAAGAATGTAGATCTTTTAATTGGAACTTTCATTTGTCACTGGTAGAAGTGAAATATTATGGCCATGTGGAAAACAAAGAGGCGGTATTGTAAAACATTAAGCATTCACTTACCATATGACCCATAAATTCACCTGAGAGAAATAGAAACATGTTCAAAAATGTATATACTAATGTTCATAGCAGTATTATTTACAATAGCCCCAAACTGGAGGCAACATAAATGTTCATCCATTGGAGAATGGATTTTTTTACTGTGGTATGGTCACACTATGGAATACTATTCAGCAATAAAAAAGAACTAAACAGCCATACTCACATATGGAAGACTCTCTAAAACATTATACTAAGTGAAATAAAACAAACACAAAAGACTATAATCTATGATTTCAGTTATATCAGTTGCTAGAAAAGGCAAAACTATAGTAACAGAAAGATCAGTGGCTTATTGGGGCCAGGCAGGGAGAGAGGAATTAACTCCAAAGGGACCCAAAAGATTGTTTCAAAGTGAGGGAAATACTCTGTTTTCATTGTGGTGGTGTTTACAAGTGGGTATATGATTCCAAAATTCACCAAATGTACATTTAACATGGGTGAATTTTATAAATAATTGATAAAATATAACACATAACATAATAAACATATTTTTATATTTTTATGTCATAAAATATATTCATGACATTAAAAAATGGTCAAATCAACCCCAGAGGGGAGCTTGATGTTTGAGAAACTAATGAAGACAGGATGGCCAAAACCACCTCTACCAGGAGGCCAGATTCCCAAACCTGGGCTACAATGTTTTGTGACTTCCACCCAAGTTATGGGAGTTAGTTTAAACATGAGCAACAAGAGCAAAATATTCCAAATTCCAAGTAATACCAAAGCAACAAATCTTTTGAGATCTGATTTAAGATAGTCCCTGCTGTGTGTGTGTGTGTGTGTGTGTGTGTGTGTGTGTGTGTGTGTGTGTGTGTGTGTGTTTGTGTGTGTGTGTGTGCATTTCATTCTGGCTATTCACCTTTTCTGAATGACCTGATTATAGCTCTGTAGGTGGGGATGACTTTCATTCAGTGTATTTGATTAAGTGCTGTAGTGCTTTATATCTGAGGGAGTTATGTTGGTTGAATATCAACCAAAGACATGCAAAAAGGGATAAATCACCTGAAGACATTTGCTGGTGGTGAATAAGCATTTGGTGGAAAGGATATTTTGAGCTCTAGATTTAGGCCCAGCTCCACGGCAGGTAATGGCAAGCACAGGAAAAGAGAATCTCCCACACAACATGAGTCTACAGTCAATCATTCTATAGTACGTAAGGAAAACTCACACTAAGGAAGGTAGCAGTACACTTAGCAATTGGAAAATAAAATTGTGTCCAATTAGATTAAAAAAGTAAGCCTCACAATGACTTTAAAATCAATATATTTAGGCAGAAAGGTATGAATCAAGAATGGAAGGATATGAAAAAGAATCAACTTTTGGTTCTAAAAATGAAAAATATAGCCATTGGAATTAAAGTGTGATCAATGGCATCAACTCTATGATGGACATAATCAAAGAAAGAATTAGTAAACTGAAAGGTAAAACTAAGGAATTCACCCAACTCATTACGCACAGAGATAAAAGGACAAAAATGTGGAGGAGAATGAAACTCCGTAAACATTGGTACTAGAATGAGAGTCTCCAGAAAATGTTTAATAGGAGTATCAGATGGAAAGAATAATAGGAACAGTGAGAAACAGTATTCAAAGAGATACAAGCTAAGAATTTTTGGAAAAAAATGTAGCTGTCTCAACGAAAGAATACTTCATTCAGCAAGCATTTCAAAGTGCTGAGAAGAAATCAGTTGGCCTGAATTCTGTAACCAGCTGTAATGATTCAAGATTTAAAGGGTGAAAATTAAAGGCATTGGTTTAATGTTTACAAAATGATTACCTCTGATACAATGTATTGTGTACTCACTCACCAAGTAGTAAAAGCATAAACATGTGAACTGAATGTACAACAAATTCATTATAAGAGCTGCTTTAGGAGAGAGAAAAATTGGACTGCGGAGGAGGGTACTGTGAGCAACTTCATTAGCAATAGTTTACATTTTAGAAAACGAAAGCAAATATGGACAAATGTTAACAAGGTATATAGATTTTTATATTACTTTGAATTCTTAATTTTTTTCTTAACAGAAAAATGTTTTAAAAGAAACAGTGTAGATTGGGCATAGTCAGGTGAAGCAGGAAAATTCTCATACAAGTTGCTACGGGACCAGGACCTTGCCTTCCTCACCTGTGCTGCCTCTGCATTTGCAAAGTGTTTATCACTCTGAAGATGCTCAATGAATGTTTAATAAATTAATAAACACTACCTAAACACTTCATGATACAGGAAGAAAACTGGGTCTAAAGACAAGCCTATGCTTGGACCTATTTCCGACACAATCATTTATTCATTCTTGGAACAAGCCTCCCCAGCAAATAGCTGAGAAGCTGGACTTACACAGGTAAATACAGCAAGTCTATCCAATCTTACTGAACCCACACTTCGCCCCACATGGGAATCTGTAGGCTGAGTATACCAATGGGAATGGACAGGGAGAGTGGCTCTAATGACTGGGTACTGGGGAGTCCAGCTCAATAGCTACATGCTGCTGTTTCCTTCCAAGAAGAGCTTTTCAAGCATTTTCCTTTTCTCTCTCAAAATTAGATTCCCTTTTGATACCCTTATAAAGCCAATGACTCTACTGAAATTGCAAAAAACAAAAAAACAAAAAAAAAAAGCCAGCAGAAAGGACAGGGAAAGAGAAGCTATCCAAATCACTAAAGTTTTTCCCCTTTGGGACTCTAAATACTTCCCCAAAATACTGCAAGGAAACTGCAGGCGAAGAAAAAACAGATTCCATTTCTTGGTCTAAAAAGTGTCACTTGCATCCACTGCCTTCAGGAGATAAGCTCAGCATTGGCAAAGGATGGGAGCATGCCAGGAAACTGAGGGCGGGAGGGTATTTTCCCAAGCTGTATTAACACTTCTTCCCATGTTTTACAGAGATTAAAACTTTTATCACTGGCTCGCACACCTAAAAAAATTGTATTAAGCTGTAGTTTTCTAGGGCAGAATGGACACAAATTGTTCCCTTTCTGTGAGATGATTTGGCTGAACACTGACAGAGAATCCAAACACTAGACTGAAACTCTCCCATGTTACAGTGGGGGCATCTCGTGGTGGGCAAGACACTGGATGGGGATGGATTTACGGAAGCATCTACTTTAAAGGAACGGAATAAAGGGGTCTCATCTGCTCTTTGATGATAGGTCACAGGGCAGTAGAGCCACAGTGGTCACCAAGATAATTCCAAGTGGAAAAGGTAGTCCAGGAAGATAGGAAACGAGCATGTGGCTATGGGAAGTGAGAATGGGATCAAGGGTCCCTGCAGGCAGGACACAAGAGCCAGGGAGTCAGAGACGGTGCCCAGCAGAAAGTACAAGAAGCCAATCCACGGTGCTGTGAAGTAGGAACACAGAGATTCTGATGCAGCCATTTATTGAATGCTTATCATAGGCTAGATTTCAGTTCAATACTTTACATTCACAATCTCATTTATTCTTCATAAAAATCACAGAAACAACTACTAGAATTCCCAGATTACAGAGGAGGAAAGTGTGAATTAGAGAGATCCAGTAGCTGGCGAGCAGTACAGTCTGGACGTCAATTCAGTCTTTCTAAATCGACAACCCAGGCTCACAGCCATTCTCTTCTCCAGGCCCCTCCCTGTGCCACCTTCCAGCACCACCCGACAGGGAGAATCCACGCTCCCACCTACGCAGGAACAGTCTTCGGGAGTGATCAGCTGGGACCTTTAGGCTCTGTGTGACAATACAGCACAGCCCTCCGGGGAAAGGACAGTGTGCTGGTGTCTTCTATCTCCCTACTTCCTGGTGTGCCGCAAAGAAGGGATCCAACTGCCCTTTCAAGGGCACCCACAGTACCCATGCTGGTGGATAGGCAGGTGAGAAAGTCCAGACCACAGGGCTGCCTCCTGGCCCAGGCCGTGGCGGAGAGTTATGACTGCTGCTACCCAACTATCGCCCAGTTGAGCTCCTATAAATCAAGAGATCCTGTTTAGTGCTGAAACAAATTAAGCAGGCTTTAACTATCCGTGAAGAACAATTAGGCAGCCCAGAACAGCATCAAAGTTCAGGATCTGATTAGAAACAGGGGCTGCCATCTGTCTCTAGGATTAGCAGTTTTCCAAACAAAAACTCAATCCACAAGAGGAGTTTCTAGTAAGTGTGGTTCACTAGGCCACACAGGGGAGATACAGAGGATAGGATGTGCCTCAGCCTCCAGGGTTCATTTCACCTGGGCGTTCCAGAAGGGCATTAACAACCCAAGGGATCCTGTCAATGCCAAACGGATTTGTACAGTCTCTTAGTTCACAGCAGGGAGAGGTGGTTGATCAAGAGAGTCTCCCTGGGGAAAATGAAATTGGTGAACAGAATTCTGGTGCGTAGAGAGAGGGGAAGGGGCAGTCTAGCTATGGGAGGCCGTATGAGCAAAGCATACTCGGAGTAACCATGGAGAGAAGTTTGGAAAATTTGAAGAATGAATGGCTGGAGCCTGAACTGGCAGCCTTGAATGTCAGTCTGATGAATTAGGACAGAGAGATATGTGCCAGTTAAGACCAAACAAGAGCCAAACAAGTCCAAACATTGTCACCATCTGCATTTCTGTAAACATTTCTGTTCCTGCATTGAAAATTTGACAGCATTCCCTGGGAAAACTGGGTGGTTTCAGAGAACTATTGGAGCCCTTGGTCCTCCAGAGGGTAAAACTGCACTCCTCGCAGTAAAAGGCAACCCAGTACCCAGTACCTTTCTTAAGCATTTTTATGAGAGACATCAGCCACTGTGTCAAGCTGCAGGGAAAAGGCGCATTTCTAGAAATAAGCTGGTAGATGCATCTGTTTGGACAAATGGAACAAAAAAGGAAAGGAGCAGAAAAAAGAATTCTGTTTCTGTAAAAGGAGAACAACATTACAAATTCAACTTGTATATAAAAGCTATCTACTGCTCAAAGACAAAAGAAAAACAGTCTGACCACAATTGTATAAAGATTGAAATAGGGCTGAATGAGCCACAATTGTAAAGAGATTAATCTTCAAGGGTGAAGGAAGATGTGTTCGTTTCCTGTGGCTACCATAGCATATAACTACAAACTTGGTGTCTTAGAACAACAGAAATGTATACTCTCAGAGTTCTGGAGGGGCCAGGGGTCTGAAATCAAGAAGTAGGCCAGGCTGACCTCCTTCTGCAGGCTAAGGTGGGGGAAGGATTCCTTCACGGTCTCTTCCAGCTTCTGGTGGGCCTCAGGCACTCCTTGGCCTGTGGCTGCAGAATGCCAACCTCTACCTCAGTCTTCTTGTCGCTTTCTCTATTGTGGCTGTGTCTTCTCCTCTTCTGCATTTTATAAGGCCATTTGGTATTGGATTTAGGACACATTCAGATAATCCAGGATGAGCTCATCTTGAGATCTTTAACTGAATTACACCTGCAAATGCCACTTTTTCCAAAAAAGGTCATATTCAAGGGTTCCAGGGGTTAGGTATGACAGACATATCACTTTGGGGACCACCCTTCAAACCACTGCAGAAAATATAATCCAATTTCCCTCTTTCACTTTCTTGGTTCCAGCTAGATCGTACTTGGCTTTGTTTCCTCTGACAGATGAGAAAGATTAATGAAAAATACAATATTTTATTGCTGGCAGACTTCTTATAGCCAGGGTGCCTTCTGAAGTCCTTGAACAGTATGCGTAAGATGGCTAGCCTTCTAGCTCCCTGAACTTTGTGATACTTTGTTACACTCATGGAGTCCACCATCACCATGGGAACCGGCTGTCGGGATATAAGCTTAGATCAAAGGCTGACAACCAGGATTTCTAGTGCAGCTTTCTATTCCGCTTTACAACATCTTCTCCAGTGCTCTTCAGATCCATGTGCCTCCATGCCAACCCAGACCCCATAATAAGTCATTAGAACCATTATCTGCAAGGGCAGAGCCTGGACACACTCGTATTTCCGGGCAGGGTTTCTGTTTCAACTTGCTGTCCTCAAAGGGCAATTTTTTAACTTTCATCACAGCAGCCTCCAAACACCAGTTCACAGAGCAAGGCTGCTGTGGCTTCACAGAAATCACCAGAGAAGCTTGGTGAAATTTCAGACTCTCAAATCTACTGGAGACTTTTATTAAACTGTGGAGTGGAGCCATGACTTCATATATTTAGCCATCTCCCCAGGTGATTCTGATGAGTACAATGAGGTTGAAATGTTCTGGCAGTGTCCAGATGTTTCTGTCATGTACGTGCCATAAATCCTATGGAACAAATGAGGGTAGGTCTCCTGGGCCTCCAGGCCCCGTGCAATCTGATCCCCCCCACCTTGCTCACCTCCATTTCCTGCCACTCCCCCCACTTGTTTGCCATATTCCAGCCACACTGACCTCATGTCTCCAAGTTCTTCCTCCGAGGCTCTTTCTCCTTGATATTCCCTCTGCCTGGGACCCTCTCTCCTGGCTATCTGCATGACTTATGCCCTCACCTATTTCAGATCTCTGCTCCAGTGTCATCTCATAAGGGACCCCTGCTCTAACTACCCTGCGTGGCAAAACGGGCACACACAAATGCAGACTCATCCCTCCCTGGCCCCTTATACTGCTGTCTTCTTCAGCGCAATAATTAGCACCCCTCTGTGACATGTGTACTTATTTATTTTTGTCTGTCTCACAAGCATATAAGCTCCCCGAGAGGAGGGATATAGTTTCTTATCTGGTTAGCCTTGATCTTTTCATGCTGTCTGGTGTCTAGAACAGTGCCTAGAAGGTACTATGCATTCAATCAATAGCTGATGGATTAATGAATAGAAGAAAATATCACTATCAAAAGGAGTTGATAAGAAGCTCAATTCTTAGAATATCTTCAGAAATTTAGATAAGAAGATAAAATATCTTAGAAGGTTTCTAGCTTAAGAAAGGGGACTAAGAGGAGAGGACAAGATAATCCTCTGTTTATTGAACCTTGAAGAGCAGGGTCCCTCCACTTCTGGTTGATTTTTTAAACCTTCATCAACAGAGTGAAATGGAACACACTCAGCTCTGAGATTTTGGAGTTCCTCATCACGTCCCTGGGGAAGTTGCTGCTCATAGAAGAAGGGCCAGGAATGAGAATTAGAGTAGTGGGCAAGGTAAATGTGCTCACCCCCCAAGGCTGTCCTCTCTGCCCTCCTGAGTCATTGGAAACCTCTGTGGAAGGAGGTGGTCATATTCAGTCCTGGGATCTGGAGCCAGCAGCAAGCCTAGCGGAGATGTTAACCCAGCTGTCAAAGCAGAGAACCGAGAGAGACACAAAAGTAATACACAGGGATGATTGGCCAGGAGGACCAATGAGACCCACAGACCAAATAAAGCATTACTCAAAGGGACTAGACAGAGAGGCCAGACGAGGCTCCAAGCTACACAAATAGAGGAATGTCAAGAGGAAGCAAGCAGGGTCAAGAGTGTGGAGATGAGTAAGCCTCAGAAAGGTCCCCAGGGGTCCCTGGAAGGTAGAAAGGAGGGGCCTTTCACAAGGTAGGAGGCAGGTTGCTAAAGCACTGAGCCAATTTTGACAATATTGTTCATTGCCCAAATGGTGCCCTGACTTACTGGTAGCCAATAGAGAGGTTTCTCCAGTAATCTCACCTAGAGAAAATACTTTTGGAAAGAAAAGTGGGAATGAAAATGGAGAAAAAGTTTTAAAAGAAATTTTGATCATTAAGATCCCTACTATAGCCAGATGCCCTGTTGAAATATTTGTTTCTATAATATCAACCATACCCTTAAAGCAAAATATATACACATATACATATGCATATATAAATTTATATTTATAAAATCTGATCTTCCTTGGCAACCTGTTAAGTATATGTTACCTGACATTTTCTACCTACTTTTTAAAAAGGTAGTTGGTTATTCTTTCATGTTCACTGGTGCTTACCAAATGTCAGGAAAATGTGTTTGGCCCAGAGATCACAAAGGAAGAAGGGTTGATGAAAACCAGAAGTAATCACAAAGTGTTATTTTAGTTACATGCTTAACTATTGAAATTTTACATTCCACTCGCCAGCTGAAAACAGTCACTCTGGACATCTCACAGAGGTGACCTGGCACTGTGTGGGGGACACAATGTGTGGGGGGGACCTGGCAGTGTGTGGAGGACATGTTGGGGGAAGGGGTAACTACAAGTAGGTATCTCGAAGACATTGATGCTCTCTTTACTCCCTTTATAATGTTGACACAAAGAGTCTAGAAACATCCATTTCTAGCAGGGCAGCAGATGATATGTCAAATGACTTAATGAAAATGATACAAATATACTTTAGAAACACAGTACTAAGCTTACATTATTAGTAAGAGAGAGAAAGCAGGAATCCAAGGAGTTCAGTTAGCACCAAAGCCACCTTTTTTCCTTACAGTTTGCCAAACCATGGAGCCTTTGAGCTTCTGCTTTGAGGCCCACAGAGAACAGAATATAGCCTAGAGCTTGCTGAAGGGGGGAGTTCAATGGGAGAGCCAAACAAGGCCATGGCTGCTACAAGTTACTTCCTGAGTGTAAAGGTTAATGAACAATAAATGTGCATTCAAATTGGAATAACAATAAAACAGGCCAATCTTGAAATTAGTGTTCTCACCTTAGAATTTATTAAAAAAAAATATTTTAAATACCTTATATCCAAATTCTTGCTTTACATGTAATCAGAAAAACCACTAGGAGAAATGTGATTTAAAAGTTTTCCTGGGAGAGTAATGAGTCCAGGAAAATGCCTAAGGCAGATACAATTTTTCTCCCCAGGAGCAAAACCTTTAATACAGACCTCAAAAAATACCCACAAGTAAATTATAAGAAAAATGAACATTTTATAGTTGAAAGACACAAGGAAATAAGAGTTTGAGACCTAACAAAAAAAATAATCAATAGAATCAGACCAACAAAAGTTTTGGGATTAGGGAAAACTGTACACAGAATATAAAATATATGTTTTTGAAACATTTTTTTAAATTAAATGGTACTGTTAAAACATGGACAATGAACAGAGAAATTACAGAACAATGCAGCTAATTTGAAAAGGAACTAAAATTCTCAAGAAATAAAATATAATGATTTGTTATGAAAAATGCATTAGATTAAATCTGAGATTAGAAACAGGTAAAGAAAGAATTAGTAATCTGGAAGAAAGATTGAAAAAATATACTTCATAGTGTAGAACAGAGAGGAAAGATGGAAAATATGAAGGAGACATGTAAGGATTGAGTGAGGAAATCTAAAAGCCTAGAAGTTTCCAAAGAAATTTATATGGGAGTTGGACAGAAGGCAAGATTCAAAGAAATAATGACCAGGATGGTTAAAGGATATTAATCATTAGATCTCAGAGGTCCAATTTTCCCAGACATTTTTGTAAATATATGGCTAAAACTTTATAACACCAGAGAAAGAGATGATTTGTAAAAGCATCCAGAGAGAAGGAACAAATCACCCACAAAAGAATATCAATTAGATTTAAAGTCTTCTCAACTGCAATAATAAATAATGGCTTCAAAGTTCTGAAAACAAATAACTGCTGATCTAGATGTATTTACATAAAAAATGGACCACTTAACACAAAATCAAGACATTTCAACAGAGAAAAGCAGAGAATGTGTAATCAATAAACCACTGCTGAAATAAATGCTGAAGGATACATTTCAGATAGAAGAAAAACTAGATGGGAGCTATGATGCAAAAAGGAACAGTGAGTAAAAATATGGGTAAATAAGTGGAAATCTAAACAAGCATCATGTTTGTTAAATAAAATAATGCCTAATTTGATGGGGTAGCAAAACAGGCAAAACTAAAACACTGAGTTATAAAAGCAAGTATTTACTAGGAAGTGATCAGCATAAAAGTATCTTATTTATCTCAAGGGAAATGAAGCTATTAGGTTTCCAGTTTACATGTACATCATATATACCAGAACTCACAGGAATTGTAGAGGGACTAATTCTCAGGAGAAATGCTGTTAGACTGCATAAAAAATAAAAACAACTCAGGTATATGCTATTTACAAGAGACCTCTCCAAAAAGCTGAAGTAAAATTTGAAAGTAAAGGATGAAGAAAGGTATTTTAGGATTATTTTAAAATAAAGAAAGCTAAGGAACTATTGTCTTTAAGATATAAAGCATCACCCATGACAAAGTAGGTAGCTTCAAAATGAAAACAAAAGTTCTATGCATTAAACAGATAACAATACTCCTTCCCTTCCCCCAAAGCAACTCCTTCCCTTCCCCCAAAGCAGGCCACTCTCAAGCAAGATTTCAAGGCTCAGGACTACTGACCCCTAAATTAACTGAATCAATTATTTGCCAACAGAGTTATATTGGCACAGGCTACACTATTTTTTTAAACAAACTGACTGCTTTTATCAGAAATTTCTATGTAATCTTAGTATAAACAGAAAGTGTTGTTATAGTGGATGAAATAAGCTTGACCAATTTCCTCCCTAACCTTTGCTCTTCAAGAAGCTAAAAACTGCATTCAGATCAAAAATATTTTCCCTTTCCAGCTACTGAATAGTTGTGATACAACAAAGTTAGCATTTCAAGCTATTACTGTCTTCAGTCAGACCAGTAAAAAAAAAAAAAAAAAAGCACAGTGTAGATATAAAATGTTATTAACAATTCTATGGATTTTTACAAGGATATATGAGAAAGACAGACACAAATTCACCAAGGCCCAAGAGAACAATTAGACCCAGAAAAATCAATACAGCACAATTTCTTTTATACAGTTTTTTCATATGCACTGCATTAGATAGGGTTTTACCAAATTAAAATTTCCAAAATAGATGACAGTGCATAGTACAAATTACCAAAAACCACTGGTATAGTGGAAAGATAGTTCATGATAACTAAATTAAATCACTCAATCACGAGGCTGAAGATAAAGGCACAGAGGCAGTTGGTTAAAAGAGAGTTTGATAAGGTCCAAAAGGAGACGTGTTGCCTGGCAGCTCTGGCTAGAGAAGATGGCAGTGACACAGGCTCATTCACCAGCATGCAAGGGGCTTCCAAGGAGCGCCAGCCCTTAGGCAGGGCAGAATTTCCAAAACAGCCTGGATTTGTGGAGCAGGTTAATTTCCAACAATGAGATTCCCCAAACATACAACACCACCTTGACCTTGCACCAGGGAGTCCGGCCGGGGACCATTCCTCTGCGTCAAGCCCTGTCTCAAGCCTCACCGAGGCCCCTGAGGTCTTGTCTTTGGCAAACTGACTCATAACACCTTCTCTTAAATGTTATCAAGTATCTCAGCTTCTCCATTTCTTGAGTGGTGTCTGGGGCACACGTGTTTTAAAGATATAAACAATAATATTCTCTTCTTATTCTTATCATCTAGGCAATGCCAAGCCTACGCTTTCCCTTACATTTATTTCAAGGCCATCTTTGATCCATAAGTCCAACTGAGTCATAAATAAAACATCTTGCATGGGCGACACCTCATGTTAGATGATAGATAATTTCCTGAAAATCTGTGTGTAAATTATTTACTTTCCAAATGGTAGTCACATTTTAAATGTACCAAGCTAGGTGGGATCTAATGTACACTGTGATGAATTATTTTGTAGAGCAAAGCATTCATCTTCAATCTGATCATTCATTCCCTAATTTGTCTGTTTTCATAAGACTGAACTTTTTATTTATCATGTTTGCTTAACACACAACATCCCTGTAGATTTTGTCAGTTAATTGTTTATAATATCCAGAGAGTAAAGCATATTAACCTTTAAATATTTACCTTAATGCCTTCTTTCTCGCTCAAGTGGTGTCAGATATCTGTGCCTTTGTCTTTTTTTTTTTATTAAGGCATCATTGATATACACTCTTATGAAGGTTTCACAAGAAAAACAATATGGTTATTACATTCACCCTTATTATCAAGTCCCCCCCATATTACATTGCAGTCACTATCCATCACTGTGTCTCTGTCTTTGACCAGCAGGACTACTAGAAAGACAACTGAGACCATCACAGAGACCCTTGTAGGCTTTCAGATGCTAAACCTGTAATAGAAACAATTGAACAGATGATTCAAAAGGTTTGGCTATGTCTCTATTGATAAAAGCCAAGCTTTCAGAGAATTCTAACTCAGTCTTCATAATACATTTCTTGGATGAGAAAAGGGGTTAAAGAATATGGTGATTATTCCATTTCCATCTATTTTACATAAATTTGAATACATAATATACTCAAGTGGGCCTAACCTCACAAAAGTAACAATTAGTGCAACTAATTAGTACAAATGTATGCCAACCCTGTGTTTGGGCATGACACACATGAAATGTATAACAGGATATAAAATCAACCTGTTTAATTACTTCCCAGATAATATTCCACAAAGACATAGTGTGTGAGATAGTCTTCTATGCCTGGACGCTGAAGTCTCAAGATAAATAATCTGACATTAAAGAGAAGACTAGAGATTAAGAGAAGCCCAGGGAGTCAGATCTTTGAGAGCACGCCGAATTAAGCAGCAGATCAGAGGTGCACGTGTTCAGGGTGAAGCAAGGGAGGACTGCTGGTGTGAGTGGGGCTGTGGGGGTGTGGAATCTGGTACTTCCAGAAGCTCAAGAGCGTGCAACCTCAGACCAGCCTAATAAAGGACTCCAGCATCCATCAAGTTCCATGTCAAGCATTTCGCTGAGCACCGGGCCTGCATCATTGCTCTGGTAGCCCTCGTAGCACCACCTCAGAGATAAGCACTGTAATCTCCATTGTCGGAGGAAACTGAGGTTTAGGAAAGTCAGTTGACCAACCTACACCCCTTCCCGTCATCATTCTGCCGCTCCGGGGGACGCAGCCCCTCTCCAGCTGTGGCACGTCCATGGGGATGAATCACCCTGGTGAGGAGCCTGGGTCATTCCTAAAGGGTCACCCTCTTCTCTGGGTCTGTATCTGTTCTTTTGCTGAGAAGCAGACCCTGCAAGGGCCGGGGCCTTGGGCAGTCACACTGGTAGTAGCTCCATCCCAGCACAGCGCCCTCCACACGTGCGCTTCAGGAACGAATGATGCTGTGTGCGCCTCTGTGGTGCTCCATGCTGGACGCGAGGGGATTAATGAGTGTTGGTCGGGGGAGATTTCACCACCTTCAGGTGTTTTGGAAAGAGGCACCAGCCTGCAGCGGAAGTGACTATTGCAGATACTGAGGAACGGTCCACCACCACCGCGTCCCGAGGAGCTGGAGCTGCAGAAAGTGACGAGGACTGGAGCTCGTCTTTGCATTGCTGATGTCACCAGGACTTGACAACACAACATGGTGATGCTGTGACTCGGGGAGACTTTAAAGAAATTGTCCATCTGTCACAAGCTCCCTGCATTTCCGTGCAGCGGGGCTTCCCTGGGCCCCTAAGTCCTTTAATGTGCACATTCTTGAGTGTCTGGTCTCCTAAGAATTTCCAGTGTGAGATAACTGATGGGCTGGATATAAAGGATACAGGGATATATGATTTCAAATAGTTTTCCTAATCTTCTTTTTGTCTCTCTTTTAAGAGCTGAGAGTAAAAGTAAAAAATAATAACAATAAGACCTGTTGAGACTCTGACTCAATAGCAGCTACACATGGATGTCAATGGTGACACACACACTTCTAGCTCACACAGCCATGCCTTCATTCTGGTGGTCTCATTTGTCTGGAACATCTTGAGCACCTTTCTTCCCTGGTAGCTCATCAACTAGTCAACACAGAGTCTGCTCCTCTCTGACCCTGCCTTTCTGCGCCAGCCACCTGCTCTCTGCCCTCTGCCCCTGCAGCCTCCCTGGCCTTCCTCGGTCACAGCCTGAAGCACATGGCTTCAGCACCCTTTGCTTGCTTGTCTGAGTGCTCCACTGATTGGAGTGATCCCAGGCAGCAGGACAGGGACTCATCTTTGTCCCCACAGGTTTTAGCACCGCACCTCCACAGATTTACATGCAATACTGTTGCACTGAACTGAACAGGGAAAGATTCATGGCACAATTGTAAGCATGAGAGCGAGCACATGGGTCTATTTTTGTATAGTCTGGAGGGCACCGAATAAGTGCTGTCTGCTCCTTCCTGGCCCCGCAACAAGCTGCTCCCAAATCAAGGTTTCCAGACTAAGGGTTTACCATTCTGTTGGGGCAGCCGAATCCCATCATACATCTTCAACAAACAAGTGGGATACCATCCAGAGCTCTAAAAAGATCAAAGTGCTAGAAAATGGATGGTAGAGATGGGAAAGAAACTGTGAAGCCACCAGAGATTCCTTGATCCAGCCAGGAAGACGTCTGAAAGGAGATCTGGAAATACACAGGAATCCAGGGGGTGCTGCGTTGGTACTAGAAGCTCCCAAGAGGAGAAGCAGTGAGCCATGAATTCTTTTAAAGTGGGGAGTCAGAAAACTAAGGCCTTAGGTAAGACTGACCAACTTAGCAAATAAAAACAGAGGGCACTTTGGTAAATTTGAATGTCAGATACACAAGAAATAATTTTTTTAGTGTGTCCCATTGGGCATAACTGGGTGTCCTGTATTTTATCTGGCAACCCTACTTAGAGAAGAACTTCTGGAACTGAAGCATTTATTCAGAATGACTTAATTCCAAAGGGTTGACTATTGGCCCAGATTTCTTACAGAAGAGGATACCAAGCACTGATCTCTGTGTCCCAAGTGCAGGTAGGAAGAAGAAATGGGATCATACAAAAGGGTGAATGAGTATCTTTGAGTATTTATTAAATACTTACTATGTTCTAACTCCTTTATAAAAATTATCTCCAATAAACACAAAAATTTGCAATGTACAAACTCTTACATCATCTCATGGTAAAGCAACTGATGCTCAAAGAGTTAAAGGCCCACAGCTACAGGTGACAGAAGCGAACTCTCCGTCCATTCTGTCTGGCTCCAAAGCCTCCCTGGTCGACCATTAACCTGCTGCTTCTCCTCTCCTTTCGTTTCTCTGTAACTTGCCAGTTTCCTGCTTAGAACATAAAAACACTGTGTTCTCAGTCGAAAGTTTGTTTCAGGAAAAAAAAAAAAAAGTCCTGGATGCATCTTTATACAGTGGGCCACCTAAGGCCTGGTGTCAGGAGAGCACCGCGATGCGGCACGGCACCCTCGGCCCCCACGGCTCTTCCTGCAACTGTAAATCTTCGTGCAATCATCTATTTAAGAGACAGAAACCAGTTGGGAATATTTTTTACTTTCTTCTGAGTTTCCATATTGCTTGAGAAAAACAAACGGATGCTTCTGTGGGTAACTCAACACATTCCAAAGAGTGCAGACAGGGCCTTCGTGTGCACCTCGGAAGGTGGCAGCCCGGGGGTCCTCTCCTGACTTGCTGGCTTTCAGAGGAGGAGCCTTTGAACTTTGACAGCCCAGCACAGTGCCTGGCACAACACGGATGCTCCATAAATACCTGTGGAAATGAATTGTCTCAGTGCCCTGGCACCAGGAATCCCATTCATTCTTTCGAGTTTGAAATTTAGCTTATTTGTAAAAAGAATAAAAGTTACCCACACGTTGACCCGAATAAATGGTCAGCTCTTTCCCAGGAGGCAGGAAGCCCTCTCAAGAGTGAGGGGAGCGCCTCAGAGATGCATCCTTACAGAGGAGCTGACAGGAGTGGGCTCTGGGGGTGACCGTCAGCTCGCACGCCCAGGTGCACACTTGCGTTTATGTGGCCTGAGGAAAGTGACTCGTGCACACCTTCCACCTCATCTTCTTCTCCTATCAATGTGTTCCGTAACAGTGCCTCCTTTACAGGCTTGTTTTGAGGATAGATAACATAATCTTAGAACAGTATCTGGCTCCTAGCAGGATTTAGAATTTCATGAGGAAGAGACAGAAGCAGGCAGAAAAATGCAGAGGAAGGCCAGTGCCAGTGTGGCTGGTGCCTGCTCCCCGACGCAGTTGCCCGCACACCTGCGTCCACCGCACACCGACCCGGTGGGGCAGCACTGCAGGTGGTGTGGGTCTGTCGCCTGCAACCCCGTGCGAGCTCACCAAGGGCGAGGCTTTGGCCCGTGTTCTCTGTGGTGTGCCCAGTGTCGGGCATGGAGCTCATTAGAACAGACTCACAAATGTTTCATGTATGCATTCATCCAACAGACGCCTTTTAACCTAGCTAGTACGGGTCAGGCCCTGGGCGAGGGGTGGGGAGAAACATAATGAGTATGTGGACATAATTACGTTTATTACAGGCATCTCAGGAGGCTGGCAGTGAAATAGGATGACTCCCACCCTCTCCTTCCCTCTCTTCTTTCAGAGCTTGTCTCACACACACACACACACACACACACACACACACAGAATCCAGAATAAGATATCATTTTCCCTTCATGCTTTCCCACTGTAATACAGCTCCTTTGACCCAAAAGTCAGAATTCTGACTACAGAACTTTTACCTTATATAGAAATATAGAAGCTATTAACATCCAAAATAACTCTGTGAGGTCGCTTAATAAATTATGAAATAAGGGATCTTTATTACTTTTATGCTTAGTCACCACCCTCTACACTATAGACAGCTCCCCTATGTCCTGAAAGCCATTTGTTCTAAGAGCCATTTTCTCTTCCATGTGAAAAAAGCCAACTATCCAAAAGTTCACTACTCTCAGGGACTCCTGCCCGTTCCCAGACTCTCCCACTGGACCAGCAGGACGGGGTGGAGGCCGGAGCTCGGGCTGGAGTCTGGGTAGGAAAGATGCGGTCTCCGCGGTGAGGCTGCCTCCCTCCCAGGGCCGCCCTCCTTCTCTGCGACGCATCGCCAGCCCTGAAGGACGGATTCCACTGCCTTACACGGCAAGAATGCAGCTTTACAAACCAGATTTCACACCCGGTTCCCCAGACGGCCCCGCCTTGGATGGAGCCTTTGCTGTCCCCAGAGACCTGGGGACAGGAAGCAGCGGGACGACTCTGCACAGTCTCCACTAGAGCACAGCCTGGGCGCAGGCACGGCCAACCCTCCTGCGCTGGAACTCGGAGGCCTCCGGCTGCACCGGCAAGTGGAGAGGGTTTGACCCTTGCCTTGGCCTGTGACCCAGCCAGACCAGAGAGAGGGCCTGGGAAAAGGAGGACGCTCAGGCCAGCGCCAGGCCAGGTCATTCCCCATCGTGTGCGGATACCTACCTGGCAAGTGTCTAGCCCGGCGACCTGTCCTGTCACGTCCCTCTTGGTCGGACCCAGGCCCACCTCCCCAGGAAACCTGAGTGAACACCCCTTCTGGAGAGGTATCAGCCACCTGCTGTCCCTCCCTGGTGTGTCCAGGGAAGCATCCCTCTGCCTTTTACTGATTCCACTCCTAGTGGTAAAATTCCAACTGCAAACTGTGTCTCAGGAAAACCTCTACTTCTCAGTAGCAGTTCTACAGCTGAACCCCCGAGAGTGCCCTGGGGTGAGCACCCCCGGCAGGGTCTCTTGGGTGTTAAGCAGTCCGCTGGGCTCTGCCAGCACAGTCGCAGGGCCTGTCTGCAGCATTCCCCCTTGGCCGGCCCAGCGTTGGGTCACCCCAGGCCACTGCTTGGTCCGTGTGATGCTGAGCATTTTACCAAGAAGCTTAACATCCTCCTCCTGCGCTAGAAACTCATTTTCTTGTTGGCTTTTTCTGAGTATCTGTGCTGTGGCCGGAGTTTAGAGGCACCTCCTTGTATAGGTACTTTCCACCTGATACTCTGAGGTCAGGAAATGCTCACAGCAAGTGAAATTCTGTCTCTGCTTGTTACTCGTTGTTTAGTCTCTTTGAGCCTGTTTTCTTATCTGTAAGATGGAGAGAATATCACTTTGTAGGGCTTCCTGGGTCACTAAAAGCGAGATTATGTGTGGAAGCACCAAGCACAGTCCAGACACCCCACAGAGAGCTGGTAGATGTGATCTGATTGAAAACCCTTTTTCCTGGCGATCAGCAACTGGTCCCTGGAGTGTGACTAGAGATCTCCCCAGACAGACCCTGGCCCACGTGTCTCCAGTAGAATCAGTTTGCACACACTAGACCATGAGCAGGTTCATAAATGTCCCTGGGATTTTTTGTTCCCATTTTTCTTCGCTGTTCTTCTTTATTTTACATAATATTATACATTTAAGAGAAAAGCAGTTGGTATTTATTATATTACAATCCAGACAAGAAGCATCACAAGTGGGAGGGAACTATTTTATTCAAGCCTTCATGACTTTAGTTCCAGCACTAGTAATAGCTGTTTTACATATTACAATGGGTGCCTTCCATTTACATAGAAAGATAATCCCAACAGCATTAGCTTCCTTGATTACCTGTTTGCCTAACATACAGTTTTATATCTGTGTTTACAGATTTATTACTTACGTATCTGTGATCCTTTCATTCAAGATAAAAGTTATGCATTTCAAATTGTTTGAAAACCAAGCCACTTGCCTTTCGCAGGCTGCCTCATAACTGGGATGGGGAGAGGAGAAGGTTGACAAACAGGGCCTGACTTCATTTATACGTTAACCTTGACTGCCTGACAAAGACCGTGACACAGGTCTGAGGAGAGAGGAGAGAATCTCCCTCCTACAGGTCCCCTTTACCCCCAAAGCACCTCCCTCAGGGATGGACACACAGTGGGTTCCTACTAAACATTATTAATCATTGCCCTGAACTTCACTGTGTAGGACACACATACACACAGAAAACTGGACTTCTGAGATTATCCATAAAGTACTTGCTTGTTATATAAAATGAATCATATGAACATGCTGAAAATAAGAGGCTTTAGTTATGCCCTAACCATTGCCCCTTCACAAATGGAAAACCAGCCCAAAGGAGGATGACTCATCTTAAATCCACAGTCAAAGGGACAGCATTGATCTATTTTCCAAGCTTAGAAAATATTTTCTATTTTCTCCACTTGGGAATTATAGTCCAGGATAGAGGAACATATTCAGACTCTATCTGAACAAAATAGGAGGACACTGGCCACTGGAATTGGATCTGGTGAAGTGTATCTGGAAGAAATTGCTGTTGTGTGTAGGTGTCCTGAGCTATTAGTGTTGGGGTCAGCTACTACTGAAACCAGGAGCTGCCCAGAGTACCTAAATGTTGCCAGATTTCAGGCCTTGTCTGGGACACACTGTTCCTAACACAAGTGCCACTGTCTCCTGACAGCGGTGATTTCTGAAAGCAGCCCATAAATTACTACTAATCATAACCACCCTTCACTGAGTACTTGACTGTAATGATTCTAAGCATTTCAGGTGCATCCTCATATAAACTTGTCAACAGTCCTCTGCTGTAGATATCATTAGACCCAGTTTGCAGATTTAGAACCTGAGGCTTAGAGAATGTAAGCAATTTGCCCAGTTTGCCCCCGACAAGCCTACTTCACTAAGCTCATTCTGCTCTCTGCCCACTGGGATACAGCCAGAATGCTAACGTCGGTGCAGAAATAGCCTTAATTTTATCTTTGACTTCCTTATCTCTATTTTTCATGAGAATCCATACAAAAAATAGGAGGTTAGAGAAGTAAGCCTGGGTCCATGTCCGCAAGCAGCGAGCAGTTAGGCTGACCAGGATCTCGGAACTTCTCTGTGTTCTCTGCAGATAAAGGCTGGGCTTTTACTATTGGCAAAGGTTTTCAAAGGGTGCTGTTGGGATCAGCAGCATCAGCATTTCCTGGGAGATTGATTAGAGGTGCACATTCTTAGGCCCCACCCCACCTATGGAATCTGAAACTCCGGGGGCAGAGCCCAGCAATCCATACTTTCAAAGCCCTCTAGGTGAGTCTGATGCCCGCCGAAGTTGCAAACCTCTGGTTCAGGGAAATAACAAAGAGGCCAAGGAAGGAGCAATGAGCTGTAATGCCAGTGAAATACAAGAGTTTCAAAACCAGTCTTGGGAATTTCATTTTTACAATCACAATATTCTAATACAAAATTGAAAGAGAATTTGGAGGCTTTCTAAACTCAAGCTACTCATTTCACACTTGGGAAAACTGAAGCCCAGAGAGGGAAAGCCTGTTACTCCCTGTCACACAGGAAGGTTATACCAGAGCCTTATACCTGAACCCAGGCCGCCATCTCTTAATTCTGAGGCATCTTCTCCGATCCAACGTCCCTTCCAATTTCCAAATATGCCCTCGACAACTGTACCTTCCCCCGACTATGTGCTTACAGATTGTCTAATGGTTGATGGGTGAAAAAAAAATATTTCTCCTGTTCTGAACATAAATTAAAGTAGCACTCTATTTTTTTTTTATTAAGGTATTATTGATATACAATCTTACGAAGGTTTCACATGAGCAACACTGGGGTTTCAACACTCACCCATATTATCAAGTCCCCTCCCCACCCCATTGCAGTCACTGTCCATCAGCGTAGTAAGAAGCTATAGCACTCTATTTTCTCACAGTTCTATTCTGCATCAATATTTACATACTTACAATTTTTAAAGCAATTTATCAAACACTTTATTCAAATTAGCATAATAATTTTCCTTCCTCTTTTACCTCATGGCTGAGCCAGAATTGAAATTGTTACATTTTTAGTTGTTTATCATGCATTTGCATAATTTTTTTTCTGAAAAACTCAGAGCTATGTTTCTTTATCTCTCAGGAAGATAATTATCTCAGATTGCTCTAGTCATGATGTGCTCAGCAATGCTGTTTAACTCTCTTTGCTGAGCTGGGGGAAGCCATAGTTCTAAAACTCTTTATCCTGACAGCCAAATCTACTTTTCCCACTCTCATATGGTAAACCAGATGGCTACACAAGAATTTAATCAGAGTGATGGATTTATGAAAATAACCAGGTAATTGGCATTCAAAGTGATGGGGAGTTGTCAGAATTTTAATATTTCCCTCAAAATGTTTGCAATTTTACAGGTGGGTTTTTGCTGAGTTGTTCTTGTTGCACTTAATATCCTATTTCTTCTGTTCTTGCTCAGTTCAGAGCCTGTGAGATACACTTGACTGCCTGCAATGCTGCAGCTGCTCTGGAGCTGCGCACCCTCCCTCCCAGCGAGGAGATGCAGTCATGGTTCTTAATAGAGACATTCAAGTCTGTCTTTGCAGAGGCCACCAACTTTTCTTTTCAACCTATTTTAAACTTTCTTCATTAAAAAAAAAAAAGCCATTAGGTACTTGCTATTATTTTTTAGGAGGGGATTATGGGTAATCTCAGAGTATTAAATAATGTTATGAATCCATGCATAAGAGGTTGCAGTCTAGAACCAACAGCAAGAATATGGACATCGATGGAGCAGGGAGAAGAAATCAATATTGAAAACAAGAATTCAGTGTTTTGCGTAGAGTAGCCTCGCTCACAGCAGAGCAAATCGCTCTTACTTTGGAAAAATAACCTGATGAGTCCCTTTTTGTGTGAAAGGTAAAGTCTTCTTCCAGAGAATGAACTGGAAGAAATGATGAAGGAGGTGGAAATAAAGAAGGCCGAACTGGTCAGCTTGAGGAAATTAAGAGTTTCAGACTTGTTCATGAGCCCCTGAAGACATGAAGGAGGGAGGTGACACAGAAAGATCTAGGAGGTGGCAGAGAGAGAATAGAGTCCCCCCCCCACACACACACCCTCCCCCCAGCAGCTGAGATGCCAGCCAGCAAGACCTTCCTCAGATGCTGGTTACTGATCACCCGGGGGATGAGTCCAGTAGGGGACGCCATGGTTGGGGGACAGAATGACCCAAAAAACTAGTATAGCAAGGTTTGGCCCAGAAGTTTTCAGATATTTAATTCACGTGATGGCCTCAGGGCAAGTGAGAAGAGAAGCAATTCCTAGAACCAGCTCAACTGACACTGCAATTAAAAGCAATCTATGACTGGAAACCCCCAAAGTGGCATGCCAGTGTGAAGCCAGTGATCCTAAAACCTGGTCCTGTGAAGAATCCCTAGGGAACTTTTCAAAGTACAAACCACTGTGTCCAACACAGACCATCTTGGCCAGGGCTGATTATAAAAATATGTTCTAGAAGCCACTCAGCAGGTGCTGCTACACATTTGGTGGTCTATGCCTAAGCAATTTGAAAAAATATGTTAACATTTTGAAAATTATGGAGGCACTTTGGTCAGAGATAGTGGCAAATTTTGATTTTTCCTCTCTATTCAGTCGGCCATCCTTCTTCTGCATCCAGGCTGCTCAAATGGTTTCCACCTATTGATTAATTCACAAGGAGAAAAGTATTCATGGAGCATGCGTACTCCAAATTGTGGCTGAAAAAAATACGTCATCAGAATAGAAAGAAAGTCTTCATTTCAATGAAGGACAAATCAAGGATTGGGGTAAATTATTAACAATCTACATGGAAATCAAGACTGTACCCCACACCCCTGCTGTGAACCACCTATGGTGGTTTGACTCCCCTGTTGTGAGCATTGTCCTGGGACACCAAGCCATGAATCAAATATATATTGATATCTCTCAGGAAACATACAAAGGATGTCGGGGCAAATGCACCATCCATGCTCAGTGCCCCAAAAGGGCCCCCCCTTCCCTGCTAGCCTGAGTCTGACTCATATCCCACATACTGGGCGGCTCAAGAACTGGGGCTTTGAGAGGTGAGTCAATGGCTCCAGATGCCCCCTGGGCACTATTTTCTTTGTGAGATGGGACACTTATCATTGGACTGTTTTCCAAAAGAACTCTGTTGGTCAGTTGTTCATTTCAGTGCCTACGGCCTAGATCACAATCATTTTTAGGAAGTCTATGCGCAGCCTATTAAAAAGTCAACCTCCAAAGTCCTAAGAGATTTAACGCTTTCAGTGTCAAACAGGTATTCAGAAAAATCAGTCCACAGCAAGAGCAACTGAACTGAATTTGATTATCATCCTAGGGTATTTCTATTCAATGCACTGCTGCAGGAGGACACAGGGGAGAATGAGATTTGCTTTACTCTTTGAAAAAGGCAACAGAGGCCAGAAAGAGCGGCAACAGGAAGAAGCGATCTCACCAGGTCACAGAATTATTTGTCGAATGGGTTATTCATTATTGCCAATGAATATTGATTTAACAGCCACAGTTTGATTCGCACAATTTGAGGAACTGTTTTGTTATTGCTTAGCCTTCTGTAGCTAAGCCTGAGGTCTTTCCCATTTAGGACCCTTTTCTACCAGAAAAATGTTCTTGAAGTACAGGTCTGATTACTTCCTTCTTCCTGGAAACTCCCCACGGTTTCTCCCTTGGGGAACAAAATCTTGGTCCTGGTATGCAAGTTCCTCCACCCTTCTTTTTCTAATTCAGTCCCATTTTTGGAGCTCCCAGGAGCTGCTCACTGCTGCCTGCATGCACCCCAGCACGCCTCCCTTCACTTTGTTGGCACCCTTGGAACGGCCCCATGGCCCAATCCTCATGAACTTCATCTGCTTCAAATGTTACCTTTCCTCCCCACTCTGCCTACACACACTCAAAACTAAATATCCACATTGTTCTTTAGCTCTGTGCCTTATATATGGCAAATTCCCTTTCACTGTATTATTTTTATCTCATTTCACCTACTAGACAATAGTCTGCAGGAGACTGGCCGTGTTGGTTCCTTCTTTGTATCCTGTGTCTTCCCTGCTTCTTGGACTCCACTGCGTGTTTATTATGCATTTGTGGCCAGAAAGAAGGGAGGGAGAAAGGAAGGAAGACTGGGGAAGTGACATGAAGGGAGGGAAAGAAGACAGGGGGAAGAGGCATTCAGTTTGCACTAGCTGAACTGGTGCTTAGGAAGGTTTCCTGTGTGTCTGTAACTTCCTAGGTCTACGGTCTCACCTCCTAGCTCCTCCTCATTTACCTCTACTTGACCTTTGTCCCCCCCCCACCCCCACTGAAATGGTCTTGCCAAGGTGCCCACAAAAGGCACTCGTTGCCAAATCTGGTGCTTAACTAACTTGACATTTAACACCTTCACCCTTCTTTTTTCGAAAATCTTGGAAACCTACATTTGATGTCTGGGATACCTTCATTCTTACTTTCCTCCTGTCTCTTTGCTTTTGAATCTTTGAAACTTGCACTTCACTCATTTCCTCTGTCCTTTCTTTAAATATTGGTGATTTTCAGTATTCTCCATCTTCCCTTTCCTCCTTACATGCTACAGGCTCTCTGTTAAACTCATACATTTCCCTGGCTTCCAATTAATTCTTCTATGTTGACAACTCCAAGTCCGTGTTTCTTGGCCTGGCCTTCTGAACTCCATCCAGAGCTATGCAGCGCCCACCTCCTGGACATCTCCCATCAGCAGCAGCCTTAAATGCAACATGTCAAAACTAAAACATTCCAAGGCCCCCTGACCGGCTTCTTCTTCTTCTTATATGTTTATGCTAGTCAACAATACCCCACACTGACCCAGCCTACAGGGCCAGAAACAAAAAGGAGTCTTTCTAAACCCCCCCTTCTACTTAGCAAAACCAAACAACCACTAGATTGCTCCATGGTTTTCCAATCCTCATACCACCGTCTTCCTGAGGAGAACATCATTGCTTCATGTCTAAATCACCATAAAAGCTTCTTGAAAGGTTCCCCCTACCTATGGTCATTCTTTCATTCAAGTCATCTTCTAAACTCTAGCCAGCTCAGCTCCCTTCCTAAAATGTCAATATGCTCATGTCACACCCCACTTATAATCCTTGAATAGTGCACCACTGTCTTGGAGACAAATTCCAAACTCCTTAGCTTCATGTGGCTAAGTCAGTCTTTCTCTTTCACGGCTGGCCCAGGAAATAACCAATAACCATGGTGATTAATGTGGAAATCACTGTCAGGGACTAGGGTGAGGGGCCAACCATCCTCTTCGCCCTCCTTCTATCAGAACTCTCACCCAAAACTGAAGTGGGAGGGCTTCGTGCCTCTTTCCTGAACATTTCCTATTTGGTTGGCCTTTCCTAGATCAAATGCATGGAGGAAAATAAAGTTCTTTTATTAAAGGGTCATAGAGTTCATCTGAGATTAATACAGAGTACAAAAGAGAGCGACTGCAGTACCATCCCACCGGATGGTGTGCGCCACACAGAAGAACAAGGGCAGCATGGCCCTAGCCATTTAAGCCCTCAGCAGGCAGTTCCTCTCTGCCAATTCGCCCGTCTCTCAATCCCACCTCCCTTTTCTCCCAACTCCTTTCTTTCAGTGACCCAGTCTGGTGAACCATCCTCTCCTCAGGAAGTTTTATTCTTCCTCACAGGGTGAAGACATTTCAAGCCTCAATCTCTCTTTTTTGCGCGTGTATTTTGCCAAGTCAAGGCACTCCTGTCCGTTGTGAACGCGTCCTCTCTACTCTGCAGAGCATGCGGTGCCAGGGAGGGTGGGGCGAGCTGTGGTCACATGGTGTGGACTGTAGTGGGTCCTGACTCCCCATTGGTGCCGCCATCAGTGGGTGCCACAGCTGAGCTCCTCACAGTTTCCCTAGGGAGAAAGCTCACCTCTCCAGAGAGATCCTAAGCCACCTGTTCTCATGTGAAGGAAGGCGAGTTTTCCTTTTAATATGACTCTCTAAGTCCACCTGCCTCTTTGTTTATTCTTTTATTTCTCAGACCTTGGATACAAAGATTGGAGTTAATTTTATTCGTCCCACCTCTCAGCCCCTCCCCCTTATGAAACAATAAACCCTGTTTTCTTATTCAAAAAGCTCCCTAATCATCTCTCCAGCTCTAAATGGCACTAGGAGTGAATTCCCTCAACAATTCCACTTTCAACGTTTGCTCCAGCATGAGGAAGGGAGGAAAGATTTTCATTCATCCTACCCCAAATGCAAGACTTTCACAACCCACACCTTCCAGTTGTCCAGCCTTACCTCCCAACTACTCCACCCCACAAGTCCTGTGGATCAGAATGACCTTCAATTTCCTAAAGGATGCTATGTTCTCTAATGCCTCTGTACCTTTGCACATGTTACTATTTCAGCTTGAAGAAACTTCTCCACATTTATCCCTACCTCTCCCATTACCATCCCCTCACTTTGCATGCCTCGGATATCTTGTACTCATTAGTTAAAATCTTGGAAGCTTTATCAGACTGTCTTCCTCTTTGGATTGGCTGGCCATCCTCTGGGTTCCCATCCTTACTGAACACACCTCTGTCACAGCACTTAGACCCTGCATTTCCTCTGTCTGTGGCATGTTCATCGCAGCCATGGGACAGAAAGTTCCATGAGATGGAGAATAATGTTATATGTTTCTGTGTAACTCTAGGGTTCAGTAGAGTACCTGGCTTAGTCATTGCTCAGCAACCATTTTTTGAATGATGGATGGATGGATGGATGGATGGATGGGATGGATGGATGGATGGATAGATGGATGGTTGATGATAGGTAGATGATGATAGATAGATGATAGATATAGATGATGGATAGATAGGTGATAGATAGATAGATAGATAGATAGATAGATAGATAGATAGATAAGTGATAGATAAGTGATAGATATAGACAGACAGACAGACATATATAGAAAGATGATAGGGTAGTGAGAATTTCATCAAAAGTAGTAGAATTTCTTCACACATGTTAATTGGTCTCTCATTCAAGTCGAATAGGGTGTGGCGCTGGGAAGCAGCCCCTTTCACTGCACGGGGCAGATACTCTCAGGTATCTACCTTGCCTATTTGCAAAGTGACCCTGGGGAAAATAAAACATTTGGGGCAGATAAGTGCTTGTGTGTGTGCGTGCGTGTGTGTGCGTGTGTGTTGTGATGTAGGAGTGGAAGTGGACGCAGGAACCGTGGGGAAGTGGGCCTTAAGAGCTGGGTGTAAGATGGGTGAGAACTTTCACTGGTAAGGGACAATCTTCAGCAGCTAAGCAAAGTGCTTTCTCAGATGAAAAACCTCCGTGGAAGCCATCTGCTCGACACCTATGTTATTGGGCCTCTCCTTCTAGCTTGTTGTAGCACTTTCCATCTCGGAAGGTAACACCCATACTCTCCCTTCGGCAGACCTCCTCAGCTGGGTATTTTTCCAGAAGCATAAGTGTCTCTGAAGAAAAAAGCAAAAGATTCAAAAGGACAGGCAGAGAGTTTTGAGTTTCATTTGGACTCTGTGCCTCATTTTCCTCAAACCCACTGTTTAATTTCTTTAGGGATTCTGGCTCAGATTAATTAAATTCTGTACTCACAAATGATGTCAATAAGACATTAGAAAAATTAAATTGCATCCATGTGCTGAAACTGAATGAAAATCCCCAATATACTAGAACCCTGGAAAGATGACTCTCCACATGTTTTTACCAGCGCACACACACACACACACACACACACACACACACAGCCGAAGCAGGTTTCCAAGGCGAGACAAGGTGTCCCACATGTTCTAGGGCAGTTTTAAGCTGTTATAACTTCAAAAGGTTAAGTGCTACAAACTTAGAACAGCATCATTTAAGCATTTATTTAAATGTGTTGTATATATATTGAGTTTTGTCAATGCTGAAGGATACTTTTAAAAATTCTTTTCAGTTTTGGCCTTCTTCAGTCAGAGGTACTGAAACTAAAAAGTATTTTTGAGAAAACATCTAAAACTGAATTAAGACTTTTGGGACACTCCATGTGCACTTTTATCCTTTCCATATTCCCTGATGCTTTCTGGCCTATTCAATGACATTTGTCTCTATTTTATTTAGTTCTACGCTATTGTTTTCTCTTTGTTTTTTCTAAATGCTGATCTCAGCCCCATAAATTGATTTCAGGAGCCACTGATGAAAGCCATGCCTCTAGAAAACAGGAGTGGTGTGAATGGGTGAAGGAAAAATTGACCCTTCCTGGGTTCCTGAACCTAGGAGTCCTGGGCTCG